>NW_024470649.1:0-600000 GCF_017639515.1 Carcharodon carcharias | reverse complement strand
TGATGTGTAGCAACCACAAAGTCACTAACACCAGTCTCCTACTGTCTGATATAAACCAGCCTCACAGTCACTGACACCAATCTCCTCCTGTCTGATATAAAGCAGCCTCACAGTCACTGACAGCAATCTCCTACTGTCTGATATAAACCAACCTCACAGTCCCTGACTCCAATCTCTTCCTGTTTCATGTAAAACAGCCCTTGCAGTCACTGCCACCAATCTCCTCCTGTCTGATATTATTGAACCACACAGTCACTGACCATCAATCTCTTCCTGTCTGACATAAACCAACCTCACAGTCACTGACACCAACCTCCTCCTGTCTGATATAAACCAATCCCACAGTCACTGATACCAATCTCCTCTTGTCTTATATAAAGCAACCCCATATTTATTGACAAATTTCTCCTCCTGCCTGATACAAACGGACCCCAACGTCACTGACACCAATCTCCTCCTGTCTGATATAAACCAACCGCAATTCACTTACACCAATCTCCTCCTGCCTGATATAATCCAACCCCACAATCATTGACACCAATCTCCTCCTGTCTGATATAAACCAACCCCACAGTCACTGACACCAAACTCCTCCTGTCTTATATAAACCAACTCCACAGTCACTGACACCAATCACCTACTGTCTGATATAAACCAACCTAACAGTCACTGACACCAAACTCCTCCTGTCTGATATAAACCAACCCAACAGTCACTGACACCAATCTCCTCCTGTCTGATATAAAATAATCTCACAGTCCCTGACAACAATCTCCTCCTGTGTGATAGAAACCAACCTCACAGTCACTGCCACCAATCTCCTCCTGTCTGATATTATTGAACCACACAGTCACTGACCATCAATCTCTTCCTGTGTGATAGAAACCAATCTCACAGGCTCTGACACCAAACACATACTGTCTGATATAGACCAACCTCACAGTCACAAAAACCAATCTCCACCTGTGTGATATAAACCGGCCCCACAGACACTGACACCAATCTCCTCCTGTCTGATATAAGCCAACCTCACAGTCACTGACACCAATCTCCTTCTGTCTGATAGAAACCGTCCTCACATTCATTGACACCAATCTCCTCTTGTCTGATATAAAACAAACCTACAGTCACTGAGACCAATCTCCTCCTCTGTGATATAAACCAGCCTCAAAGTCACTGACACCAATCTCCTCCTATCTGATATAAACCAACCTCAAAGTCACTGACACCAATCTCCTCCTATCTGATATAAACCAAACCCACAGTCACTGACACCAATCTCCTCCTGTCTGATATAAACCAATCCCACAGTCACTGACACCAATCTCCTCCTGTCTGATATAAACCAACCCCACAATCACTGACACCAGTCTCCTCCTGTCTGATATAAACCAGCCTCAGAGCCACTGATTCCAATTTCTTCCTATCTTTTGTAAACCAAACTCACAGTCACTGGTGCCAATCTCCTCCTGTCTGATATAAACCGGCCTCACAGTCACTGACAGCAATCTCCTACTGTCTGATATAAACCAACTTCACAGTCCCTGACACCAATCTCTTCCTGTTTCATGTAAAACAGCCCTTGCAGTCACTGCCACCAATCTCCTCCTGTCTCATAAGATTGAACCACACAGTCACTGACCGTCAATCTCTTCCTGTCTGACATAAACCAACCTCACAGTCACTGACACCAACCTCCTCCTGTCTGATATAAACCAATCCCACAGTCACTGATACCAATCTCCTCTTGTCTTATATAAAGCAACCCCATATTTATTGACAAGTTTCTCCTCCTGCCTGATACAAACGGACCCCAACATCACTGACACCAATCTCCTCCTGTCTGATATAAAGCAACCGCAATTCACTTACACCAATCTCCTCCTGCCTGATATAATCCAACCCCACAGTCATTGACACCAATCTCCTCCTGTCTGATATAAACCAACCCCACAGTCACTGACACCAAACTCCTCCTGTCTTATATAAACCAACTCCACAGTCACTGACACCAATCACCTACTGTCTGATATAAACCAACCCCACAGTCACTGACACCAAACTCCTCCTGTCTGATATAAACCAACCCCACAGTCACTGACACCAATCTCCTCCTGTCTGATATTAAACCAACCGGACAGTCACTGACACCAATCTCCTCCTGTGTGATATAAAACAATCTCACAGTCCCTGAAACATAACTCCTCCTGTCTGATATAAACCAACCCCACAGTCACTGACACCAATCTCCTCCTGTCTGATATTAAACCAACCGGACAGTCACTGAGACCAATCTCCTCCTGTCTGATATAAAACAATCTCACAGTCCCTGACAACAATCTCCTCCTGTGTGATAGAAACCAACCTCACAGTCACTGCCACCAATCTCCTCCTGTCTGATATTATTGAACCACACAGTCACTGACCATCAATCTCTTCCTGTCTGATATAAACCAATCTCACAGGCTCTGACACCAAACACATACTGTCTGATATAGACCAACCTCACAGTCACAAAAACCAATCTCCACCTGTGTGATATAAACCGGCCCCACAAACACTGACACCAATCTCCTCCTGTCTGATATAAACCAACCTCACAGTCACTGACACCTATCTCCTTCTGTCTGATAGAAACCGTCCACACATTCATTGACACCAATCTCCTCTTGTCTGATATAAAACAAACCTACAGTCACTGAGACCAATCTCCTCCTCTGTGATATAAACCGGCCTCAAAGTCACTGACACCAATCTCCTCCTATCTGATATAAACCAACCTCAAAGTCACTGACACCAATCTCCTCCTATCTGATATAAACCAAATCCACAGTCACTGACACCAATCTCCTCCTATCTGATATAAACCAACCCCACAGTCACTGACACCAATCGCCTCCTGTCTGATATAAACCAACCCCACAGTCACTGACACCAATCTCCTTCTGTCTGATATAAACCAGCCTCAGAGCCACTGATTCCAATTTCTTCCTATCTCTTGTAATCCAAACTCACAGTCACTGGCGCCAATCTCCTCCTATCTGATATAAACCAACCTCACTTTCACTGAATCCAAACTCCTCCTGCCTGATATAAACCAACCCCACAGTCACTGTCACCAATCTCCTCCTGTCTGATATAACAGACCCCACAGTCAGTGACAGGAATCTCATCCTATCTGATATAAACCAATCCCACAGTCACTGACTCCAATCTCCTCCTGTCTGATACAAACCAACCTCACTGTCACTGACTCCAATCTCTTCCTCTCTGTTGTAAACCAAACTCACAACCACTGACACCAATATCCTACTGTCTGATATAAACCAAACCCGCAGTCACTGACACCAATCTCCTCCTGTCTGGTATAAATCTACTCCACAGTCGCTGACACTAATCTCCTCCTATCTGATATCAATCTAATACTCAATCACTGACACCCATCTCCTCCTGTCTGATATGAACCAATCCCACAGTCACTGACACCAATCTCTTCCTCTCTGATATAAACCAACCCCACAGTCAATGACACAAATCTCCTTCTGTCTGATTTAAACCAAACCCACAGTCACTGACACCAATCTCCTCCTATCTGATATAAATCGAATCCACAATCACTGACACCAATCTCCACTTGTCTGATGTAAAGCAACCTCAAAGTCACTGGCACAAATCTCCTTCTGTCTGATTTAAACCAACCCACAGTCACTGACACCAATCTCCTCCTATCTGATATAAATCGAATCCACAATCACTGACAGCAATCTCCAATTGTCTGATGTAAAGCAACCTCAAAGTCACTGACACAAATCTCCTTCTGTCTGATATAAACCAAACCCGCAGTCACTGACACCAATCTCCTCCAGTCGGATATAAATTGACTCTACAGTCACTGACACCAAAGTCCTCCTATCTGATATGAAATTAATCCACAATCACTGAAACCAAGCTCCTCCTGTCTGGTATAAACCAACCTCAAAGTCGCTGACACCAATCTCCTCCAGTCTGATATAAATCGACACTACAGTCACTGACACCAATCTCCTCCTATCTGATATAAATCAAATCCACAATCACTGCCACCAATCTCCTCCTCTCTGATATAAAACAACCTCACAGTCACTGACACCAATCATCTCCTGTCTGATACATACCAACCTCACAGTCACTGACACCAATCTCCTCCTGACTGAAATAAACCAATCCCACAGTCAGTGACAGGAAACTCATCCTGTCTGATATAAACCAATCCCACAGTCCCTGACAACAATCTCCTCCTGTGTGATAGAAACCAACCTCACAGTCACTGCCACCAATCTCCTCCTGTCTGATATTATTGAACCACACAGTCACTGACCATCAATCTCTTCCTGTGTGATAGAAACCAATCTCACAGGCTCTGACACCAAACACATACTGTCTGATATAGACCAACATCACAGTCACAAAAACCAATCTCCACCTGTGTGATATAAACCGGCCACACAGTCACTGACACCAATCTCCTCCTATCTGATATAAACCAACCTCATAGTCACTGACACCAAACTACGCTTGTCTGATATAAAATAAACCCACAGTTGCTGACACAAATCTGCTCCTGTCTGATGTGTAGCAACCACAAAGTCACTAACACCAGTCTCCTACTGTCTGATATAAACCAGCCTCACAGTCACTGACACCAATCTCCTCCTGTCTGATATAAAGCAACCTCACAGTCACTGACACCAATCTGCTACTGTCTGATACAAACCCACCTCAAAGTACCTGACACCAATCTCCTTCTGTCTGATATAAATCAGCCTCACAGTCACTGACACCAATCTCCTCTTGTCTGATATAAAACAACCCCAATTCACTTACACCAATCTCCTCGTGTCTGATATAAACCAACCTCACAATCACTGACACCAATCTCCTCCCGTCTGATCTAATCTGTCCCTACAGTAACTGACACCAATCTCCTCCTGTCTGATATAAACTTACCCTAGAGTCACTGACACCAATTTCCTGCTGTCTGATATAAACCAACCCCATAGTCACTGACTCCAATCTCATAATATCTGATATAAACCAACCTCACAGTCACTGACACCAATCTCCTTCTGTCTGATAGAAACTGTCCCCACATTCATTGACACCAATCTCCTCTTGTCTAATATGAAACAAACCTACAGTCACTGAGACCAATCTCCTCCTCTGTGATATAAACCGGCCTCAAAGTCACTGACACCAATCTCCTCCTATCTGATATAAACCAACCTCAAAGTCACTGACACCAATCTCCTCCTGTCGTATATAAACCAACCTCATAGTCACTGACACCAATCTACGCTTGTCTGATACAAAATAAACTCACAGTCGCTGACACAAATCTACTCCTGTCTGATGTGAAGCAACCCCAAAGTCACTGATACCAGTCTCCTACTGTCTGATATAAACCAGTCCCACAGTCACTGATACCAATCTCCTCTTGTCTTATATAAAGCAACCCCATAGTTATTGACACGTATCTCCTCCTGTCTGATACAAACGGACCCCAACGTCACTGACACCAATCTCCTCCTGTCTGATATGAACCAGCCTCACAGTCACTGAAAACCAATCTGCTACTGTCTGATATAAAACAGCCTCACAGTAACTGACACCAATCTCCAATTGTCTGATATAAACCAACCCCAATTCACTTACACCAATCTCCTCGTGTCTGATATAAAACAACCTCACAGTCACTGACACCAATCTCCTCCCGTCTGATCTAATCTGTCCCCACAGTAACTGACACCAATCTCCTCGTGTCTGATATAAACCAAACCCACCTTCTCTGAAACCAATCTCCTCCTGTCTGATATAAACTGACCCTAGAGTCACTGACACCAATTTCCTGCTGTCTGATATAAAGCAACCCCATAGTCACTGACTCCAATCTCATAATATCTGATATAAACCAACCCCACAGTCACTGACACCAATCTCCTCCTTTCTGATGTAAACCAACCCCACATTCATTGACACCAATCTCCTCTTGTCTGATATAAAACAAAGGTACAGTCACTGACACCAATCTCCTCCTGTGTGATATAGACCGGCCTCAAAGTCACTGACACCAATCTCCTCCTACCTGATATAAACCAACCTCAAAGTCACTGACACCAATCTCCTCCTATCTGATATAAACCAACCTCATAGTCACTGACACCAATCTACGCTTGTCTGATATAAAATAAACCCACAGTTGCTGACACAAATCTGCTCCTGTCTGATGTGTAGCAACCACAAAGTCACTAACACCAGTCTCCTACTGTCTGATATAAACCAGCCTCACAGTCACTGACACCAATCTCCTCCTGTCTGATATAAAGCAGCCTCACAGTCACTGACAGCAATCTCCTACTGTCTGATATAAACCAACCTCACAGTCCCTGACTCAAATCTCTTCCTGTTTCATGTTAAAACAGCCCTTGCAGTCACTGCCACCAATCTCCTCCTGTCTGATATTATTGAACCACACAGTCACTGACCATCAATCTCTTCCTGTCTGACATAAACCAACCTCACAGTCACTGACACCAACCTCCTCCTGTCTGATATTAACGAATCCCACAGTCACTGATACCAATCTCCTCTTGTCTTATATAAAGCAACCCCATATTTATTGACCAATTTCTCCTCCTGCCTGATACAAACGGACCCCAACGTCACTTACACCAATCTCCTCCTGCCAGATATAATCCAACCCCACAATCATTTACACCAATCTCCTCCTGTCTGATATAAACCAACCCCACAGTCACTGACACCAAACTCCTCCTGTCTTATATAAACCAACTCCACAGTCACTGACACCAATCACCTACTGTCTGATATAAACCATCCCAACAGTCACTGACAGCAAACTCCTCCTGTCTGATATAAACCAACCCAACAGTCACTGACACCAATCTCCTCCTGTCTGATATAAAACAATCTCACAGTCCCTGACAACAATCTCCTCCTGTGTGATAGAAACCAACCTCACAGTCACTGCCACCAATCTCCTCCTGTCTGATATTATTGAACCACACAGTCACTGACCATCAATCTCTTCCTGTGTGATAGAAACCAATCTCACAGGCTCTGACACCAAACACATACTGTCTGATATAGACCAACCTCACAGTCACAAAAACCAATCTCCACCTGTGTGATATGAACCGGCCCCACAGACACTGACACCAATCTCCTCCTGTCTGATATAAGCCAACCTCACAGTCACTGACACCAATCTCCTTCTGTCTGATAGAAACCGTCCCCACATTCATTGACACCAATCTCCTCTTGTCTGATATAAAACAAACCTACAGTCAGTGAGACCAATCTCCTCTTCTGTGATATAAAGGGGCCTCAAAGTCACTAACACCAATCTCCTCCTGTCGTATATAAACCAACCTCATAGTCACTGACACCAATCTACGCTTGTCTGATACAAAATAAACTCACAGTCGCTAACACAAATCTACTCCTTTATGATGTGAAGCAACCCCAAAGTCAATGACACCAGTTTCCTACTGTCTGATATAAACCAATCCCACAGTCACTGATACCAATCTCCTCTTGTCTTATACAAAGCAACCCCATAGTTATTGACACGTATCTCCTCCTGTCTGATACAAACGGACCCCAACGTCACTGACACCAATCTCCTCCTGTCTGATATAAACCAGCCTCACAGTCACTGAAAACCAATCTGCTACTGTCTGATATAAAACAGCCTCACAGTCACTGACACCAATCTCCACTTGTCTGATATAAACCAACCCCAATTCACATACACCAATCTCCTCGTGTCTGATATAAACCAACCTCACAGTCACTGACACCAATCTACTCCCGTCTGATCTAATCTGTCCCCACAGTAACTGACACCAATCTCCTCGTGTCTGATATAAACCAAACCCACCTTCTCTGAAACCAATCTCCTCCTGTCTGATATAAACTGACCCAAGAGTCACTGACACCAATTTCCTGCTGTCTGATATAAACCAACCCCATAGTCACTGACTCCAATCTCATAATATCTGATATAAACCAACCCCACAGTCACTGACACCAATCTCCTCCTTTCTGACGTAAACCAACCCCACATTCATTGACACCAATCTCCTCTTGTCTGATATAAAACAAAGGTACAGTCACTGACACCAATCTCCTCCTGTGTGATACTGACCGGCCTCAAAGTCACTGACACCAATCTCCTCCTACCTGATATAAACCAACCTCAAAGTCACTGACACCAATCTCCTCCTATCTGATATAAACCAACCTCATAGTCACTGACACCAATCTACGCATGTCTGATATAAAATAAACCCACAGTTGCTGACACAAATCTGCTCCTGTCTGATGTGTAGCAACCACAAAGTCACTAACACCAGTCTCCTACTGTCTGATATAAACCAGCCTCACAGTCACTGACACCAATCTCCTCCTGTCTGATATAAATCAGCCTCACAGTCACTGACAGCAATCTCCTACTGTCTGATATAAACCAACCTCACAGTCCCTGACTCCAATCTCTTCCTGTTTCATGTAAAACAGCCCTTGCAGTCACTGCCACCAATCTCCTCCTGTCTGATATTATTGAACCACACAGTCACTGACCATCAATCTCTTCCTGTCTGACATAAACCAACCTCACAGTCACTGACACCAACCTCCTCCTGTCTGATATAAACCAATCCCACAGTCACTGATACCAATCTCCTCTTGTCTTATATAAAGCAACCCCATATTTATTGACAAATTTCTCCTCCTGCCTGATACAAACGGACCCCAACGTCACTGACACCAATCTCCTCCTGTCTGATATAAACCAACCGCAATTCACTTACACCAATCTCCTCCTGCCAGATATAATCCAACCCCACAATCATTGACACCAATCTCCTCCTGTATGATATAAACCAACCCCACAGTCACTGACACCAAACTCCTCCTGTCTTATATAAACCAACTCCACAGTCACTGACACCAATCACCTACTGTCTGATATAAACCAACCCAACAGTCACTGACAGCAAACTCCTCCTGTCTGATATAAACCAACCCAACAGTCACGGACACCAATCTCCTCCTGTCTGATATAAAACAATCTCACAGTCCCTGACAACAATCTCCTCCTGTGTGATAGAAACCAACCTCACAGTCACTGCCACCAATCTCCTCCTGTCTGATATTATTGAACCACACAGTCACTGACCATCAATCTCTTCCTGTGTGATAGAAACCAATCTCACAGGCTCTGACACCAAACACATACTGTCTGATATAGACCAACCTCACAGTCACAAAAACCAATCTCCACCTGTGTGATATAAACCGGCCCCACAGACACTGACACCAATCTCCTCCTGTCTGATAGAAGCCAACCTCACAGTCACTGACACCAATCTCCTTCTGTCTGATAGAAACCGTCCTCACATTCATTGACACCAATCTCCTCTTGTCTGATATAAAACAAACCTACAGTCACTGAGACCAATCTCCTCCTCTGTGATATAAACCGGCCTCAAAGTCACTGACACCAATCTCCTCCTGTCGTATATAAACCAACCTCATAGTCACTGACACCAATCTACGCTTGTCTGATACAAAATAAACTCACAGTCGCTGACACAAATCTACTCCTGTCTGATGTGAAGCAACCCCAAAGTCACTGACATCAGTTTCCTACTGTCTGATATAAACCAATCCCACAGTCACTGATACCAATCTCCTCTTGTCTTATACAAAGCAACCCCATAGTTATTGACACGTATATCCTCCTGTCTGATACAAACGGACCCCAACGTCACTGACACCAATCTCCTCCTGTCTGATATAAACCAGCCTCACAGTCACTGAAAACCAATCTGCTACTGTCCGATATAAACCAGCCTCACAGTCACTGACACCAATCTCCTCTTGTCTGATATAAACCAACCCCAATTCACTTACACCAATCTCCTCGTGTCTGATATAAACCAACCTCACAGTCACTGACAAAAATCTCCTCCTATCTGATATAAACCAACCTCATAGTCACTGACACCAATCTACGCTTGTCTGATATAAAATAAACCCACAGTTGCTGACACAAATCTGCTCCTGTCTGATGTGTAGCAACCGCAAAGTCACTAACACCAGTCTCCTACTGTCTGATATAAACCAGCCTCACAGTCACTGACACCAATCTCCTCCTGTCTGATATAAAGCAGCCTCACAGTCACTGACAGCAATCTCCTCGTGTCTGATATAAACCAAACCCACCTTCTCTGAAACCAATCTCCTCCTGTCTGATATAAACTGACCCTAGAGTCACTGACACCAATTTCCTTCTGTCTGATATAAACCAACCCCATAGTCACTGACTCCAAACTCATAATATCTGGTATAAACCAACCCCACAGTCACTGACACCAATCTCCTCCTTTCTGACGTAAACAAACCCCACATTCATTGACACCAATCTCCTCTTGTCTGATATAAAACAAAGGTACAGTCACTGACACCAATCTCCTCCTGTGTGATATAGACCGGCCTCAAAGTCACTGACACCAATCTCCTCCTACCTGATATAAACCAACCTCAAAGTCACTGACACCAATCTCCTCCTATCTGATATAAACCAACCTCATAGTCACTGACACCAATCTACGCTTGTCTGATATAAAATAAACCCACAGTTGCTGACACAAATCTGCTCCTGTCTGATGTGTAGCAACCACAAAGTCACTAACACCAGTCTCCTACAGTCTGATATAAACCAGCCTCACAGTCACTGACACCAATCTCCTCCTGTCTGATATAAAGCAGCCTCACAGTCACTGACAGCAATCTCCTACTGTCTGATATAAACCAACCTCACAGTCCCTGACTCCAATCTCTTCCTGTTTCATGTAAAAGAGCCCTTGCAGTCACTGCCACCAATCTCCTCCTGTCTGATATTATTGAACCACACAGTCACTGACCATCAATCTCTTCCTGTCTGACATAAACCAACCTCACAGTCACTGACACCAACCTCCTCCTGTCTGATATAAACGAATCCCACAGTCACTGATACCAATCTCCTCTTGTCTTATATGAAGCAACCCCATATTTATTGACAAATTTCTACTCCTGCCTGATACAAACGGACCCCAACGTCACTGACACCAATCTCCTCCTGTCTGATATAAACCAACCGCAATTCAGTTACACCAATCTCCTCCTGCCTTATATAATCCAACCCCACAATCATTGACACCAATCTCCTCCTGTCTGATATAAACCAACCCAACAGTCACTGACACCAAACTCCTCCTGTCTGATATAAACCAACCCAACAGTCACTGACACCAATCTCCTCCTGTCTGATATAAAACAATCTCACAGTCCCTGACAACAATCTCCTCCTGTGTGATAGAAACCAACCTCACAGTCACTGCCACCAATCTCCTCCTGTCTGATATTATTGAACCACACAGTCACTGACCATCAATCTCTTCCTGTGTGATAGAAACCAATCTCAGAGGCTCTGACACCAAACACATACTGTCTGATATAGACCAACCTCACAGTCACAAAAACCAATCTCCACCTGTGTGATATAAACCGGCCCCACAGACACTGACACCAATCTCCTCCTGTCTGATATAAGCCAACCTCACAGTCACTGACACCAATCTCCTTCTGTCTGATAGAAACCGTCCTCACATTCATTGACACCAATCTCCTCTTGTCTGATATAAAACAAACCTACAGTCACTGAGACCAATCTCCTCCTCTGTGATATAAACCGGCCTCAAAGTCACTGACACCAATCTCCTCCTGTCGTATATAAACCAACCTCATAGTCACTGACACCAATCTACGCTTGTCTGATACAAAATAAACTCACAGTCGCTGACACAAATCTACTCCTCTCTGATGTGAAGCAACCCCAAAGTCACTAACACCAGTTTCCTACTGTCTGATATAAACCAATCCCACAGTCACTGATACCAATCTCCTCTTGTCTTATACAAAGCAACCCCATAGTTATTGAGAGGTATCTCCTCCTGTCTGATACAAACGGACCCCAACGTCACTGACACCAATCTCCTCCTGTCTGATATAAACCAGCCTCACAGTCACTGAAAACCAATCTGCTACTGTCTGATATAAACCAGCCTCACAGTCACTGACACCAATCTCCTCTTGTCTGATATAAACCAACCCCAATTCACTTACACCAATCTCCTCGTGTCTGATATAAACCAACCTCACAGTCACTGACACCAATCTACTCCCGTCTGATCTAATCTGTCCCCACAGTAACTGACACCAATCTCCTCGTGTCTGATATAAACCAAACCCACCTTCTCTGAAACCAATCTCCTCCTGTCTGATATAAACTGACCCTAGAGTCACTGACACCAATTTCCTTCTGTCTGATATAAACCAACCCCATAGTCACTGACTCCAATCTCATAATATCTGATATAAACCAACCCCACAGTCACTGACACCAATCTCCTCCTTTCTGACGTAAACCAACCCCACATTCATTGACACCAATCTCCTCTTGTCTGATATAAAACAAAGGTACAGTCACTGACACCAATCTCCTCCTGTGTGATATAGACAGGCCTCAAAGTCACTGACACCAATCTCCTCCTACCTGATATAAACCAACCTCAAAGTCACTGACACCAATCTCCTCCTATCTGATATAAACCAACCTCATAGTCACTGACACCAATCTACGCTTGTCTGATATAAAATAAACCCACAGTTGCTGACACAAATCTGCTCCTGTCTGATGTGTAGCAACCACAAAGTCACTAACACCAATCTCCTCCTGTCTGATATAAAGGAGCCTCACAGTCACTGACAGCAATCTCCTACTGTCTGATATAAACCAACCTCACAGTCCCTGACTCCAATCTCTTCCTGTTTCATGTAAAACAGCCCTTGCAGTCACTGCCACCAATCTCCTCCTGTCTGATATTATTGAACCACACAGTCACTGACCATCAATCTCTTCCTGTCTGACATAAACCAACCTCACAGTCACTGACACCAACCTCCTCCTGTCTGATATAAACCAATCCCACATTCACTGATACCAATCTCCTCTTGTCTTATATAAAGCAACCCCATATTTATTGACAAGTTTCTCCTCCTGCCTGATACAAACGGACCCCAACGTCACTGACACCAATCCCCTCCTGTCTGATATAAACCAACCGCAATTCACTTACACCAATATCCTCCTGCCTGATATAATCCAACCCCACAATCATTGACACCAATCTCCTCCTGTCTGATATAAACCAACCCCACAGTCACTGACACCAAACTCCTCCTGTCTTATATAAACCAACTCCACAGTCACTGACACCAATCACCTCCTGTCTGATATAAACCAACCCAACAGTCACTGACACCAATCTCCTCCTGTCTGATATAAAACAATCTCACAGTCCCTGACAACAATCTCCTCCTGTGTGATAGAAACCAACCTCACAGTCACTGCCACCAATCTCCTCCTGTCTGATATTATTGAACCACACAGTCACTGACCATCAATCTCTTCCTGTCTGATATAAACCAATCTCACAGGCTCTGACACCAAACACATACTGTCTGATATAGACCAACCTCACAGTCACAAAAACCAATCTCCAACTGTGTGATATAAACCGGCCCCACAGACACTGACACCAATCTCCTCCTGTCTGATATAAGCCAACCTCACAGTCACTGACACCAATCTCCTTCTGTCTGATAGAAACAGTCCCCACATTCATTGACACCAATCTCCTCTTGTCTGATATAAAACAAACCTACAGTCACTGAGACCAATCTCCTCCTATCTGATATAAACCAACCTCAAAGTCACTGACACCAATCTCCTCCTGTCGTATATAAACCAACCTCATAGTCACTGACACCAATCTACGCTTGTCTGATACAAAATAAACTCACAGTCGCTGACACAAATCTACTCCTGTCTGATGTGAAGCAACCCCAAAGTCACTGACACCAGTTTCCTACTGTCTGATATAAACCAATCCCACAGTCACTGATACCAATCTCCTCTTGTCTTATACAAAGCAACCCCATAGTTATTGACACGTATCTCCTCCTGTCTGATACAAACGGACCCCAACGTCACTGACACCAATCTCCTCCTGTCTGATATAAACCAGCCTCACAGTCACTGAAAACCAATCTGCTACTGTCTGATATAAAACAGCCTCACAGTCACTGACACCAATCTCCTCCTGTCTGATATAAACCAACCCCAATTCACTTACACCAATCTCCTCGTGTCTGATATAAACCAACCTCACAGTCACTGACACCAATCTACTCCCGTCTGATCTAATCTGTCCCCACAGTAACTGACACCAATCTCCTCGTGTCTGATATAAACCAAACCCACCTTCTCTGAAACCAATCTCCTCCTGTCTGATATAAACTGACCCTAGAGTCACTGACACCAATTACCTTCTGTCTGATATAAACCAACCCCATAGTCACTGACTCCAATCTCATAATATCTGATATAAACCAACCCCACAGTCACTGACACCAATCTCCTCCTTTCTGACGTAAACCAACCCCACATTCATTGACACCAATCTCCTCTTGTCTGATATAAAACAAAGGTACAGTCACTGACACCAATCTCCTCCTGTGTGATATAGACCAGCCTCAAAGTCACTGACACCAATCTCCTCCTACCTGATATAAACCAACCTCAAAGTCACTGACACCAATCTCCTCCTATCTGATATAAACCAACCTCATAGTCACTGACACCAATCTACGCTTGTCTGATATAAAATAAACCCACAGTTGCTGACACAATTCTGCTCCTGTCTGATGTGTAGCAACCCCAAAGTCACTAACACCAGTCTCCTACTGTCTGATATAAACCAGCCTCACAGTCATTGACACCAATCTCCTCCTGTCTGATATAAACCAGCCTCACAGTCACTGACAGCAATCTCCTACTGTCTGATATAAACCAACCTCACAGTCCCTGACACCAATCTCTTCCTGTTTCATGTAAAACAGCCCTTGCAGTCACTGCCACCAATCTCCTCCTGTCTGATATTATTGAACCACACAGTCACTGACCATCAATCTCTTCCTGTCTGACATAAACCAACCCCACAGTCATTGACACCAATCTCCTCCTGTCTGATATAAACCAACCCCACAGTCACTGACACCAAACTCCTCCTGTCTTATATAAACCAACTCCACAGTCACTGACACCAATCACCTACTGTCTGATATAAACCAACCCAACAGTCACTGACACCAAACTCCTCCTGTCTGATATAAACCAACCCCACCGTCACTGACACCAATCTCCTCCTGTCTGATATAAAACAACCTCACAGTCCCTGACAACAATCTCCTCCTGTGTGATAGAAACCAACCTCACAGTCACTGCCACCAATCTCCTCCTGTCTGATATTATTGAACCACGCAGTCACTGACCATCAATCTCTTCCTGTCTGATATAAACCAATCTCACAGGCTCTGACACCAAACACATACTGTCTGATATAGACCAACCTCACAGTCACAAAAACCAATCTCCACTTGTGTGATATAAACCGGCCCCACAGACACTGACACCAATCTCCTCCTGTCTGATATAAACCAACCACACAGTCACTGACACCAATCTCCTTCTGTCTGATAGAAACCTTCCCCACATTCATTGACACCAATCTCCTCTTGTCTGATATAAAACAAACCTACAGTCACTGACACCATTCTCCTCCTATCTGATATAAACCAACCTCAAAGTCACTGACACCAATCTCCTCCTATCGTATATAAACCAACCTCATAGTCACTGACACCAACTACGCTTGTCTGATACAAAATAAACTCACAGTCGCTGACACAAATCCACTCCTGTCTGATGTAAAGCAACCCCAAAGTCACTGACCCCAGTCTCCTACTGTCTGATATAAACCAATCCCACAGTCACTGATACCAATCTCCTCTTGTCTTATATAAAGCAACCCCATAGTTATTGACACGTATCTCCTCCTGTCTGATACAAACGGACCCCAACGTCACTGACACCAATTTCCTCCTGTCTGATATAAACCAGCCTCACAGTCACTGAAAACCAATCTGCTACTGTCTGATATAAACCAGCCTCACAGTCACTGACACCAATCTCCTCTTGTCTGATATAAACCAACCCCAATTCACTTACACCAATCTCCTCGTGTCTGATATAAACCCACCTCACAGTCACTGACACCAATCTCCTCCCGTCTGATCTAATCTGTCGCCACAGTAACTGACACCAATCTCCTCGTGTCTGATATAAACCAAACCCACCTTCTCTGAAACCAATCTCCTCCTGTCTGATATAAACTGACCCTAGAGTCACTGACACCAATTTCCTGCTGTCTGATATAAACCAACCCCATAGTCACTGACTCCAATCTCATAATATCTGATATAAACCAACCACACAGTCACTGACACCAATCTCCTTCTGTCTGATAGAAACCGTCCCCACATTCATTGACACCAATCTCCTCTTGTCTGATATAAAACAAACCTACAGTCACTGAGACCAATCTCCTCCTCTGTGATATATACCGGCCTCAAAGTCACTGACACCAATCTCCTGCTATCTGATATAAACCAACCTCAAAGTCACTGACACCAATCTCCTCCTATCGTATATAAACCAACCTCATAGTCACTGACTCCAATCTCTTCCTGTTTCATGTAAAACAGCCCTTGCAGTCACTGCCACCAATCTCCTCCTGTCTGATATTATTGAACCACACAGTCACTGACCATCAATCTCTTCCTGTCTGACATAAACCAACCTCACAGTCACTGACACCAACCTCCTCCTGTCTGTTATAAACCAATCCCACAGTCACTGATACCAATCTCCTCTTATCTTATATAAAGCAACCCCATATTTATTGACAAATTTCTCCTCCTGCCTGATACAAATGGACCCCAAAGTCACTGACACCAATCTCCTCCTGTCTGATATAAACCAACCGCAATTCACTTACACCAATCTCCTCCTGCCTGATATAATCCAACCCCACAATCATTGACACCAATCTCCTCCTGTCTGATATAAACCAACCCCACAGTCACTGACACCAAACTCCTCCTGTCTTATATAAACCAACTCCACAGTCACTGACACCAATCACCTACTGTCTGATATAAACCAACCCAACAGTCACTGACAGCAAACTCCTCCTGTCTGATATAAACCAACCCAACAGTCACTGACACCAATCTCCTCCTGTCTGATATAAAACAATCTCACAGTCCCTGACAACAATCTCCTCCTGTGTGATAGAAACCAACCTCACAGTCACTGCCACCAATCTCCTCCTGTCTGATATTATTGAACCACACAGTCACTGACCATCAATCTCTTCCTGTGTGATAGAAACCAATCTCACAGGCTCTGACACCAAACACATACTGTCTGATATAGACCAACCTCACAGTCACAAAAACCAATCTCCACCTGTGTGATATAAACCGGCCCCACAGACACTGACACCAATCTCCTCCTGTCTGATATAAGCCAACCTCACAGTCACTGACACCAATCTCCTTCTGTCTGATAGAAACCGTCCTCACATTCATTGACACCAATCTCCTCTTGTCTGATATAAAACAAACCTACAGTCACTGAGACCAATCTCCTCCTCTGTGATATAAACCGGCCTCAAAGTCACTGACACCAATCTCCTCCTGTCGTATATAAACCAACCTCATAGTCACTGACACCAATCTACGCTTGTCTGATACAAAATAAACTCACAGTCGCTGACACAAATCTACTCCTGTCTGATGTGAAGCAACCCCAAAGTCACTGACACCAGTTTCCTACTGTCTGATATAAACCAATCCCACAGTCACTGATACCAATCTCCTCTTGTCTTATACAAAGCAAGCCCATAGTTATTGACACGTATCTCCTCCTGTCTGATACAAACGGACCCCAACGTCACTGACACCAATCTCCTCCTGTCTGATATAAACCAGCCTCACAGTCACTGAAAAGCAATCTGCTACTGTCTGATATAAACCAGCCTCACAGTCACTGACACCAATCTCCTCTTGTCTGATATAAACCAACCCCAATTCACTTACACCAATCTCCTCGTGTCTGATATAAACCAACCTCACAGTCACTGACACCAATCTACTCCCGTCTGATCTAATCTGTCCCCACAGTAACTGACACCAATCTCCTCGTGTCTGATATAAACCAAACCCACCTTCTCTGAAACCAATCTCCTCCTGTCTGATATAAACTGACCCTAGAGTCACTGACACCAATTTCCTTCTGTCTGATATAAACCAACCCCATAGTCACTGACTCCAATCTCATAATATCTGATATAAACCAACCCCACAGTCACTGACACCAATCTCCTCCTTTCTGACGTAAACCAACCCCACATTCATTGACACCAATCTCCTCTTGTCTGATATAAAACAAAGGTACAGTCCATGACACCAATCCCCTCCTGTGTGATGTAGACCGGCCTCAAAGTCACTGACACCAATGTCCTCCTACCTGATATAAACCAACCTCAAAGTCACTGACACCAATCTCCTCCTATCTGATATAAACCAACCTCATAGTCACTGACACCAATCTACGCTTGTCTGATATAAAATAAACCCACAGTTGCTGACACAAATCTGCTCCTGTCTGATGTGTAGCAACCACAAAGTCACTAACACCAGTCTCCTACTGTCTGATATAAACCAGCCTCACAGTCACTGACACCAATCTCCTCCTGTCTGATATAAAGCAGCCTCACAGTCACTGACAGCAATCTCCTACTGTCTGATATAAACCAACCTCACAGTCCCTGACTCCAATCTCTTCCTGTTTCATGTAAAACAGCCCTTGCAGTCACTGCCACCAATCTCCTCCTGTCTGATATTATTGAACCACACAGTCACTGACCATCAATCTCTTCCTATCTGACATAAACCAACCTCACAGTCACTGACACCAACCTCCTCCTGTCTGATATAAACCAATCCCACAGTCACTGATACCAATCTCCTCTTGTCTTATATAATGCAACCCCATATTTATTGACAAGTTTCTCCTCCTGCCTGATACAAACGGACCCCAACGTCACTGACACCAATCCCCTCCTGTCTGATATAAACCAACCCCAATTCACTTACACCAATCTCCTCCTGCCTGATATAATCCAACCCCACAATCATTGACACCAATCTCCTCCTGTCTGATATAAACCAACCCCACAGTCACTGACACCAAACTCCTCCTGTCTTATATAAACCAACTCCACAGTCACTGACACCAATCACCTCCTGTCTGATATAAACCAACCCAACAGTCACTGACACCAATCTCCTCCTGTCTGATATAAAACAATCTCACAGTCCCTGACAACAATCTCCTCCTGTGTGATAGAAACCAACCTCACAGTCACTGCCACCAATCTCCTCCTGTCTGATATTATTGAACCACACAGTCACTGACCATCAATCTCTTCCTGTCTGATATAAACCAATCTCACAGGCTCTGACACCAAACACATACTGTCTGATATAGACCAACCTCACAGTCACAAAAACCAATCTCCACCTGTGTGATATAAACCGGCCCCACAGACACTGACACCAATCTCCTCCTGTCTGATATAAGCCAACCTCACAGTCACTGACACCAATCTCCTTCTGTCTCATAGAAACAGTCCCCACATTCATTGACACCAATCTCCTCTTGTCTGATATAAAACAAACCTACAGTCACTGAGACCAATCTCCTCCTCTGTGATATATACCGGCCTCAAAGTCACTGACACCATTCTCCTCCTATCTGATATAAACCAACCTCAAAGTCACTGACACCAATCTCCTCCTATCGTATATAAACCAACCTCATAGTCACTGACACCAACTACGCTTGTCTGATACAAAATCAAGTCACAGTCGCTGACACAAATCCACTCCTGTCTCATGTAAAGCAACCCCAAAGTCACTGACCCCAGTCTCCTACTGTCTGATATAAACCAATCCCACAGTCACTGATACCAATCTCCTCTTGTCTTATATAAAGCAACCCCATAGTTATTGACACGTATCTCCTCCTGTCTGATACAAACGGACCCCAACGTCACTGACACCAATTTCCTCCTGTCTGATATAAACCAGCCTCACAGTCACTGAAAACCAATCTGCTACTGTCTGATATAAACCAGCCTCACAGTCACTGACACCAATCTCCTCTTGTCTGATATAAACCAACCCCAATTCACTTACACCAATCTCCTCGTGTCTGATATAAACCCACCTCACAGTCACTGACACCAATCTCCTCCCGTCTGATCTAATCTGTCGCCACAGTAACTGACACCAATCTCCTCGTGTCTGATATAAACCAAACCCACCTTCTCTGAAACCAATCTCCTCCTGTCTGATATAAACTGACCCTAGAGTCACTGACACCAATTTCCTGCTGTCTGATATAAACCAACCCCATAGTCACTGACTCCAATCTCATACTATCTGATATAAACCAACCTCACAGTCACTGACACCAATCTCCTTCTGTCTGATAGAAACCGTCCCCACATTCATTGACACCAATCTCCTCTTGTCTGATATAAAACAAACCTACTGTCACTGAGACCAATCTCCTCCTCTGTGATATATACCGGCCTCAAAGTCACTGACACCAATCTCCTCCTATCGTATATAAACCAACCTCATAGTCACTGACACCAATCTACGCTTGTCTGATACAAAATAAACTCACAGTCGCTGACACAAATCTACTCCTGTCTGATGTGAAGCAACCCCAAAGTCACTGACACCAGTTTCCTACTGTCTGATATAAACCAATCCCACAGTCACTGATACCAATCTCCTCTTGTCTTATACAAAGCAACCCCATAGTTATTGACACGTATCTCCTCCTGTCTGATACAAACGGACCCCAACGTCACTGACACCAATCTCCTCCTGTCTGATATAAACCAGCCTCACAGTCACTGAAAACCAATCTGCTACTGTCTGATATAAACCAGCCTCACAGTCACTGACACCAATTTCCTCTTGTCTGATATAAACCAACCCCAATTCACTTACACCAATCTCCTCGTGTCTGATATAAACCAACCTCACAGTCACTGACACCAATCTACTCCCGTCTGATCTAATCTGTCCCCACAGTAACTGACACCAATCTCCTCGTGTCTGATATAAACCAAACCCACCTTCTCTGAAACCAATCTCCTCCTGTCTGATGTAAACTGACCCTAGAGTCACTGACACCAATTTCCTTCTGTCTGATATAAACCAACCCCATAGTCACTGACTCCAATCTCATAGTATCTGATATAAACCAACCCCACAGTCACTGACACCAATCTCCTCCTTTCTGACGTAAACCAACCCCACATTCATTGACACCAATCTCCTCTTGTCTGATATAAAACAAAGGTACAGTCACTGACACCAATCTCCTCCTGTGTGATATAGACCAGCCTCAAAGTCACTGACACCAATGTCCTCCTACCTGATATAAACCAACCTCAAAGTCACTGACACCAATCTCCTCCTATCTGATATAAACCAACCTCATAGTCACTGACACCAATCTACGCTTGTCTGATATAAAATAAACCCACAGTTGCTGACACAAATCTGCTCCTGTCTGATGTGTAGCAACCACAAAGTCACTAACACCAGTCTCCTACTGTCTGATATAAACCAGCCTCACAGTCACTGACACCAATCTCCTCCTGTCTGATATAAAGCAGCCTCACAGTCACTGACAGCAATCTCCTACTGTCTGATATAAACCAACCTCACAGTCCCTGACTCCAATCTCTTCCTGTTTCATGTAAAACAGCCCTTGCAGTGACTGCCACCAATCTCCTCCTGTCTGATATTATTGAACCACACAGTCACTGACCATCAATCTCTTCCTGTCTGACATAAAACAACCTTACAGTCACTGACACCAACCTCCTCCTGTCTGATATAAACCAATCCCACAATCACTGATACCAATCTCCTCTTATCTTATATAAAGCAACCCCATATTTATTGACAAATTTCTCCTCCTGCCTGATACAAATGGACCCCAAAGTCACTGACACCAATCTCCTCCTGTCTGATATAAACCAACCGCAATTCACTTACACCAATCTCCTCCTGCCTGATATAATCCAACCCCACAATCATTGACACCAATCTCCTCCTGTCTGATATAAACCAACCCCACAGTCACTGACACCAAACTCCTCCTGTCTTATATAAACCAACTCCACAGTCACTGACACCAATCACCTACTGTCTGATATAAACCAACCCAACAGTCACTGACACCAAACTCCTCCTGTCTGATATAAACCAACCCAACAGTCACTGACACCAATCTCCTCCTGTCTGATATAAAACAATCTCACAGTCCCTGACAACAATCTCCTCCTGTGTGATAGAAACCAACCTCACAGTCACTGCCACCAATCTCCTCCTGTCTGATATTATTGAACCACACAGTCACTGACCATCAATCTCTTCCTGTGTGATAGAAACCAATCTCACAGGCTCTGACACCAAACACATACTGTCTGATATAGACCAACCTCACAGTCACAAAAACCAATCTCCACCTGTGTGATATAAACCGGCCCCACAGACACTGACACCAATCTCCTCCTGTCTGATATAAGCCAACCTCACAGTCACTGACACCAATCTCCTTCTGTCTGATAGAAACCGTCCTCACATTCATTGACACCAATCTCCTCTTGTCTGATATAAAACAAACCTACAGTCACTGAGACCAATCTCCTCCTCTGTGATATAAACCGGCCTCAAAGTCACTGACACCAATCTCCTCCTGTCGTATATAAACCAACCTCATAGTCACTGACACCAATCTACGCTTGTCTGATACAAAATAAACTCACAGTCGCTGACACAAATCTACTCCTGTCTGATGTGAAGCAACCCCAAAGTCACTGACACCAGTTTCCTACTGTCTGATATAAACCAATCCCACAGTCACTGATACCAATCTCCTCTTGTCTTATACAAAGCAACCCCATAGTTATTGACACGTATCTCCTCCTGTCTGATACAAACGGACCCCAACGTCACTGACACCAATCTCCTCCTGTCTGATATAAACCAGCCTCACAGTCACTGAAAACCAATCTACTACTGTCTGATATAAACCAGCCTCACAGTCACTGACACCAATCTCCTCTTGTCTGATATAAACCAACCCCAATTCACTTACACCAATCTCCTCGTGTCTGATATAAACCAACCTCACAGTCACTGACACCAATCTACTCCCGTCTGATCTAATCTGTCCCCACAGTAACTGACACCAATCTCCTCGTGTCTGATATAAACCAAACCCACCTTCTCTGAAACCAATCTCCTCCTGTCTGATATAAACTGACCCTAGAGTCACTGACACCAATTTCCTTTTGTCTGATATAAACCAACCCCATAGTCACTGACTCCAATCTCATAATATCTGATATAAACCAACCCCACAGTCACTGACACCAATCTCCTCCTTTCTGACGTAAACCAACCCCACATTCATTGACACCAATCTCCTCTTGTCTGATATAAAACAAAGGTACAGTCAATGACACCAATCCCCTCCTGTGTGATGTAGACCGGCCTCAAAGTCACTGACACCAATCTCCTCCTACCTGATATAAACCAACCTCAAAGTCACTGACACCAATCTCCTCCTATCTGATATAAACCAACCTCATAGTCACTGACACCAATCTACGCTTGTCTGATATAAAATAAACCCACAGTTGCTGACACAAATCTGCTCCTGTCTGATGTGTAGCAACCACAAAGTCACTAACACCAGTCTCCTACTGTCTGATATAAACCAGCCTCACAGTCACTGACACCAATCTCCTCCTGTCTGATATAAAGCAGCCTCACAGTCACTGACAGCAATCTCCTACTGTCTGATATAAACCAACCTCACAGTCCCTGACTCCAATCTCTTCCTGTTTCATGTAAAACAGCCCTTGCAGTCACTGCCACCAATCTCCTCCTGTCTAATATTATTGAACCACACAGTCACTGACCATCAATCTCTTCCTGTCTGACATAAACCAACCTCATAGTCACTGACACCAACCTCCTCCTGTCTGATATAAACCAATCCCACAGTCACTGATACCAATCTCCTCTTGTCTTATATAATGCAACCCCATATTTATTGACAAGTTTCTCCTCCTGCCTGATACAAACGGACCCCAACGTCACTGACACCAATCCCCTCCTGTCTGATATAAACCAACCCCAATTCACTTACACCAATCTCCTCCTGCCTGATATAATCCAACCCCACAATCATTGACACCAATCTCCTCCTGTCTGATATAAACCAACCCCACAGTCACTGACACCAAACTCCTCATGTCTTATATAAACCAACTCCACAGTCACTGACACCAATCACCTCCTGTCTGATATAAACCAACCCAACAGTCACTGACACCAATCTCCTCCTGTCTGATATAAAACAACCTCACAGTCACTGCCACCAATCTCCTCCTGTCTGATATTATTGAACCACACAGTCACTGACCATCAATCTCTTCCTGTCTGATATAAACCAATCTCACAGGCTCTGACACCAAACACATACTGTCTGATATAGACCAACCTCACAGTCACAAAAACCAATCTCCACCTGTGTGATATAAACCGGCCCCACAGACACTGACACCAATCTCCTCCTGTCTGATATAAGCCAACCTCACAGTCACTGACACCAATCTCCTTCTGTCTCATAGAAACCGTCCCCACATTCATTGACACCAATCTCCTCTTGTCTGATATAAAACAAACCTACAGTCACTGAGACCAATCTCCTCCTCTGTGATATAAACCGGCCTCAAAGTCACTGACACCAATCTCCTCCTATCTGATATAAACCAACCTCAAAGTCACTGACACCAATCTCCTCCTGTCGTATATAAACCAACCTCATAGTCACTGACACCAATCTACGCTTGTCTGATACAAAATCAACTCACAGTCGCTGACACAAATCTACTCCTGTCTGATGTGAAGCAACCCCAAAGTCACTGACACCTGTTTCCTACTGTCTGATATAAACCAATCCCACAGTCACTGATACCAATCTCCTCTTGTCTTATACAAAGCAACCCCATAGTTATTGACACGTATCTCCTCCTGTCTGATACAAACGGACCCCAACGTCACTGACACCAATCTCCTCCTGTCTGATATAAACCAGCCTCACAGTCACTGAAAACCAATCTGCTACTGTCTGATATAAACCAGCCTCACAGTCACTGACACCAATCTCCTCTTGTCTGATATAAACCAACCCCAATTCACTTACACCAATCTCCTCGTGTCTGATATAAACCAACGTCACAGTCACTGACACCAATCTACTCCCGTCTGATCTAATCTGTCCCCACAGTAACTGACACCAATCTCCTCGTGTCTGATATAAACCAAACCCACCTTCTCTGAAACCAATCTCCTCCTGTCTGATATAAACTGACCCTAGAGTCACTGACACCAATTTCCTTCTGTCTGATATAAACCAACCCCATAGTCACTGACTCCAATCTCATAATATCTGATATAAACCAACCCCACAGTCACTGACACCAATCTCCTCCTTTCTGACGTAAACCAACCCCACATTCATTGACACCAATCTCCTCTTGTCTGATATAAAACAAAGGTACAGTCACTGACACCAATCTCCTCCTGTGTGATATAGACCAGCCTCAAAGTCACTGACACCAATCTCCTCCTACCTGATATAAACCAACCTCAAAGTCACTGACACCAATCTCCTCCTATCTGATATATACCAACCTCATAGTCACTGACACCAATCTACGCTTGTCTGATATAAAATAAACCCACAGTTGCTGACACAAATCTGCTCCTGTCTGATGTGTAGCAACCACAAAGTCACTAACACCAGTCTCCTACTGTCTGATATAAACCAGCCTCACAGTCACTGACACCAATCTCCTCCTGTCTGATATAAAGCAGCCTCACAGTCACTGACAGCAATCTCCTACTGTCTGATATAAACCAACCTCACAGTCCCTGACTCCAATCTCTTCCTGTTTCATGTAAAACAGCCCTTGCAGTCACTGCCACCAATCTCCTCCTGTCTGATATTATTGAACCACACAGTCACTGACCATCAATCTCTTCCTGTCTGACATAAACCAACCTCACAGTCACTGACACCAACCTCCTCCTGTCTGATATAAACCAATCCCACAGTCACTGATACCAATCTCCTCTTATCTTATATAAAGCAACCCCATATTTATTGACAAATTTCTCCTCCTGCCTGATACAAATGGACCCCAAAGTCACTGACACCAATCTCCTCCTGTCTGATATAAACCAACCGCAATTCACTTACACCAATCTCCTCCTGCCTGATATAATCCAACCCCACAATCATTGACACCAATCTCCTCCTGTCTGATATAAACCAACCCCACAGTCACTGACACCAAACTCCTCCTGTCTTATATAAACCAACTCCACAGTCACTGACACCAATCACCTACTCTCTGATATAAACCAACCCAACAGTCACTGACACCAAACTCCTCCTGTCTGATATAAACCAACCTCACATTCACTGCCACCAATCTCCTCCTGTCTGATATTATTGAACCACACAGTCACTGACCATCAATCTCTTCCTGTCTGATATAAACCAATCTCACAGGCTCTGACACCAAACACATACTGTCTGATATAGACCAACCTCACAGTCACAAAAACCAATCTCCACCTGTGTGATATAAACCGGCCCCACAGACACTGACACCAATCTCCTCCTGTCTGATATAAGCCAACCTCACAGTCACTGACACCAATCTCCTTCTGTCTCATAGAAACAGTCCCCACATTCAGTGACACCAATCTCCTCTTGTCTGATATAAAACAAACCTACAGTCACTGAGACCAATCTCCTCCTCTGTGATATATACCGGCCTCAAAGTCACTGACACCATTCTCCTCCTATCTGATATAAACCAACCTCAAAGTCACTGACACCAATCTCCTCCTATCGTATATAAACCAACCTCATAGTCACTGACACCAACTACGCTTGTCTGATACAAAATAAACTCACAGTCGCTGACACAAATCCACTCCTGTCTGATGTAAAGCAACCCCAAAGTCACTGACCCCAGTCTCCTACTGTCTGATATAAACCAATCCCACAGTCACTGATACCAATCTCCTCTTGTCTTATATAAAGCAACCCCATAGTTATTGACACGTATCTCCTCCTGTCTGATACAAACGGACCCCAACGTCACTGACACCAATTTCCTCCTGTCTGATATAAACCAGCCTCACAGTCACTGAAAACCAATCTGCTACTGTCTGATATAAACCAGCCTCACAGTCACTGACACCAATCTCCTCTTGTCTGATATAAACCAACCCCAATTCACTTACACCAATCTCCTCGTGTCTGATATAAACCCACCTCACAGTCACTGACACCAATCTCCTCCCGTCTGATCTAATCTGTCGCCACAGTAACTGACACCAATCTCCTCGTGCCTGATATAAACCAAACCCACCTTCTCTGAAACCAATCTCCTCCTGTCTGATATAAACTGACCCTAGAGTCACTGACACCAATTTCCTGCTGTCTGATATAAACCAACCCCATAGTCACTGACTCCAATCTCATACTATCTGATATAAACCAACCTCACAGTCACTGACACCAATCTCCTTCTGTCTGATAGAAACCGTCCCCACATTCATTGACACCAATCTCCTCTTGTCTGATATAAAACAAACCTACAGTCACTGAGACCAATCTCCTCCTCTGTGATATATACCGGCCTCAAAGTCACTGACACCAATCTCCTGCTATCTGATATAAACCAACCTCAAAGTCACTGACACCAATCTCCTCCTATCGTATATAAACCAACCTCATAGTCAATGACTCCAATCTACGCTTGTCTGATACAAAATAAACTCACAGTCGCTAACACAAATCTACTCCTGTCTGATGTGAAGCAACCCCAAAGTCACTGACACCAGTTTCCTACTGTCTGATATAAACCAATCCCACAGTCACTGATACCAATCTCCTCTTGTCTTATACAAAGCAAGCCCATAGTTATTGACACGTATCTCCTCCTGTCTGATACAAACGGACCCCAACGTCACTGACACCAATCTCCTCCTGTCTGATATAAACCAGCCTCACAGTCACTGAAAACCAATCTGCTACTGTCTGATATAAACCAGCCTCACAGTCACTGACACCAATTTCCTCTTGTCTGATATAAACCAACCCCAATTCACTTACACCAATCTCCTCGTGTCTGATATAAACCAACCTCACAGTCACTGACACCAATCTACTCCCGTCTGATCTAATCTGTCCCCACAGTAACTGACACCAATCTCCTCGTGTCTGATATAAACCAAACCCACCTTCTCTGAAACCAATCTCCTCCTGTCTGATATAAACTGACCCTAGAGTCACTGACACCAATTTCCTTCTGGCTGATATAAACCAACCCCATAGTCACTGACTCCAATCTCATAATATCTGATATGAACCAACCCCACAGTCACTGACACCAATCTCCTCCTTTCTGACGTAAACCAACCCCACATTCATTGACACCAATCTCCTCTTGTCTGATATAAAACAAAGGTACAGTCACTGACACCAATCTCCTCCTGTGTGATATAGACCAGCCTCAAAGTCACTGACACCTATCTCCTCCTACCTGATATAAACCAACCTCAAAGTCACTGACACCAATCTCCTCCTATCTGATATAAACCAACCTCATAGTCACTGACACCAATCTACGCTTGTCTGATATAAAATAAACCCACAGTTGCTGACACAAATCTGCTCCTGTCTGATGTGTAGCAACCACAAAGTCACTAACACCAGTCTCCTACAGTCTGATATAAACCAGCCTCACAGTCACTGACACCAATCTCCTCCTGTCTGATATAAAGCAGCCTCACAGTCACTGACAGCAATCTCCTACTGTCTGATATAAACCAACCTCACAGTCCCTGACTCCAATCTCTTCCTGTTTCATGTAAAACAGCCCTTGCAGTCACTGCCACCAATCTCCTCCTGTCTGATATTATTGAACCACACAGTCACTGACCATCAATCTCTTCCTGTCTGATATAGACCAACCTCACAGTCACAAAAACCAATCTCCACTTGTGTGATATAAACCGGCCCCACAGACACTGACACCAATCTCCTCCTGTCTGATATAAGCCAACCTCACAGTCACTGACACCAATCTCCTTCTGTCTCATAGAAACAGTCCCCACATTCATTGACACCAATCTCCTCTTGTCTGATATAAAACAAACCTACAGTCACTGAGACCAATCTCCTCCTCTGTGATATATACCGGCCTCAAAGTCACTGACACCATTCTCCTCCTATCTGATATAAACCAACCTCAAAGTCACTGACACCAATCTCCTCCTATCGTATATAAACCAACCTCATAGTCACTGACACCAACTACGCTTGTCTGATACAAAATAAACTCACAGTCGCTGACACAAATCCACTCCTGTCTGATGTAAAGCAACCCCAAAGTCACTGACCCCAGTCTCCTACTGTCTGATATAAACCAATCCCACAGTCACTGATACCAATCTCCTCTTGTCTTATATAAAGCAACCCCATAGTTATTGACACGTATCTCCTCCTGTCTGATACAAACGGACCCCAACGTCACTGACACCAATTTCCTCCTGTCTGATATAAACCAGCCTCACAGTCACTGAAAACCAATCTGCTACTGTCTGATATAAACCAGCCTCACAGTCACTGACACCAATCTCCTCTTGTCTGATAAAAACCAACCCCAATTCACTTACACCAATCTCCTCGTGTCTGATATAAACCCACCTCACAGTCACTGACACCAATCTCCTCCCGTCTGATCTAATCTGTCGCCACAGTAACTGACACCAATCTCCTCGTGTCTGATATAAACCAAACCCACCTTCTCTGAAACCAATCTCCTCCTGTCTGATATAAACTGACCCTAGAGTCACTGACACCAATTTCCTGCTGTCTGATATAAACCAACCCCATAGTCACTGACTCCAATCTCATACTATCTGATATAAACCAACCTCACAGTCACTGACACCAATCTCCTTCTGTCTGATAGAAACCGTCCCCACATTCATTGACACCAATCTCCTCTTGTCTGATATAAAACAAACCTACAGTCACTGAGACCAATCTCCTCCTCTGTGATATATACCGGCCTCAAAGTCACTGACACCAATCTCCTGCTATCTGATATAAACCAACCTCAAAGTCACTGACACCAATCTCCTCCTATCGTATATAAACCAACCTCATAGTCAATGACTCCAATCTACGCTTGTCTGATACAAAATAAACTCACAGTCGCTAACACAAATCTACTCCTGTCTGATGTGAAGCAACCCCAAAGTCACTGACACCAGTTTCCTACTGTCTGATATAAACCAATCCCACAGTCACTGATACCAATCTCCTCTTGTCTTATACAAAGCAAGCCCATAGTTATTGACACGTATCTCCTCCTGTCTGATACAAACGGACCCCAACGTCACTGACACCAATCTCCTCCTGTCTGATATAAACCAGCCTCACAGTCACTGAAAACCAATCTGCTACTGTCTGATATAAACCAGCCTCACAGTCACTGACACCAATTTCCTCTTGTCTGATATAAACCAACCCCAATTCACTTACACCAATCTCCTCGTGTCTGATATAAACCAACCTCACAGTCACTGACACCAATCTACTCCCGTCTGATCTAATCTGTCCCCACAGTAACTGACACCAATCTCCTCGTGTCTGATATAAACCAAACCCACCTTCTCTGAAACCAATCTCCTCCTGTCTGATATAAACTGACCCTAGAGTCACTGACACCAATTTCCTTCTGTCTGATATAAACCAACCCCATAGTCACTGACTCCAATCTCATAATATCTGATATAAACCAACCCCACAGTCACTGACACCAATCTCCTCCTTTCTGACGTAAACCAACCCCACATTCATTGACACCAATCTCCTCTTGTCTGATATAAAACAAAGGTACAGTCACTGACACCAATCTCCTCCTGTGTGATATAGACCAGCCTCAAAGTCACTGACACCTATCTCCTCCTACCTGATATAAACCAACCTCAAAGTCACTGACACCAATCTCCTCCTATCTGATATAAACCAACCTCATAGTCACTGACACCAATCTACGCTTGTCTGATATAAAATAAACCCACAGTTGCTGACACAAATCTGCTCCTGTCTGATGTGTAGCAACCACAAAGTCACTAACACCAGTCTCCTACAGTCTGATATAAACCAGCCTCACAGTCACTGACACCAATCTCCTCCTGTCTGATATAAAGCAGCCTCACAGTCACTGACAGCAATCTCCTACTGTCTGATATAAACCAACCTCACAGTCCCTGACTCCAATCTCTTCCTGTTTCATGTAAAACAGCCCTTGCAGTCACTGCCACCAATCTCCTCCTGTCTGATATTATTGAACCACACAGTCACTGACCATCAATCTCTTCCTGTCTGATATAGACCAACCTCACAGTCACAAAAACCAATCTCCACTTGTGTGATATAAACCGGCCCCACAGACACTGACACCAATCTCCTCCTGTCTGATATAAGCCAACCTCACAGTCACTGACACCAATCTCCTTCTGTCTCATAGAAACAGTCCCCACATTCATTGACACCAATCTCCTCTTGTCTGATATAAAACAAACCTACAGTCACTGAGACCAATCTCCTCCTCTGTGATATATACCGGCCTCAAAGTCACTGACACCATTCTCCTCCTATCTGATATAAACCAACCTCAAAGTCACTGACACCAATCTCCTCCTATCGTATATAAACCAACCTCATAGTCACTGACACCAACTACGCTTGTCTGATACAAAATAAACTCACAGTCGCTGACACAAATCCACTCCTGTCTGATGTAAAGCAACCCCAAAGTCACTGACCCCAGTCTCCTACTGTCTGATATAAACCAATCCCACAGTCACTGATACCAATCTCCTCTTGTCTTATATAAAGCAACCCCATAGTTATTGACACGTATCTCCTCCTGTCTGATACAAACGGACCCCAACGTCACTGACACCAATTTCCTCCTGTCTGATATAAACCAGCCTCACAGTCACTGAAAACCAATCTGCTACTGTCTGATATAAACCAGCCTCACAGTCACTGACACCAATCTCCTCTTGTCTGATAAAAACCAACCCCAATTCACTTACACCAATCTCCTCGTGTCTGATATAAACCCACCTCACAGTCACTGACACCAATCTCCTCCCGTCTGATCTAATCTGTCGCCACAGTAACTGACACCAATCTCCTCGTGTCTGATATAAACCAAACCCACCTTCTCTGAAACCAATCTCCTCCTGTCTGATATAAACTGACCCTAGAGTCACTGACACCAATTTCCTGCTGTCTGATATAAACCAACCCCATAGTCACTGACTCCAATCTCATACTATCTGATATAAACCAACCTCACAGTCACTGACACCAATCTCCTTCTGTCTGATAGAAACCGTCCCCACATTCATTGACACCAATCTCCTCTTGTCTGATATAAAACAAACCTACAGTCACTGAGACCAATCTCCTCCTCTGTGATATATACCGGCCTCAAAGTCACTGACACCAATCTCCTGCTATCTGATATAAACCAACCTCAAAGTCACTGACACCAATCTCCTCCTATCGTATATAAACCAACCTCATAGTCAATGACTCCAATCTACGCTTGTCTGATACAAAATAAACTCACAGTCGCTAACACAAATCTACTCCTGTCTGATGTGAAGCAACCCCAAAGTCACTGACACCAGTTTCCTACTGTCTGATATAAACCAATCCCACAGTCACTGATACCAATCTCCTCTTGTCTTATACAAAGCAAGCCCATAGTTATTGACACGTATCTCCTCCTGTCTGATACAAACGGACCCCAACGTCACTGACACCAATCTCCTCCTGTCTGATATAAACCAGCCTCACAGTCACTGAAAACCAATCTGCTACTGTCTGATATAAACCAGCCTCACAGTCACTGACACCAATTTCCTCTTGTCTGATATAAACCAACCCCAATTCACTTACACCAATCTCCTCGTGTCTGATATAAACCAACCTCACAGTCACTGACACCAATCTACTCCCGTCTGATCTAATCTGTCCCCACAGTAACTGACACCAATCTCCTCGTGTCTGATATAAACCAAACCCACCTTCTCTGAAACCAATCTCCTCCTGTCTGATATAAACTGACCCTAGAGTCACTGACACCAATTTCCTTCTGTCTGATATAAACCAACCCCATAGTCACTGACTCCAATCTCATAATATCTGATATAAACCAACCCCACAGTCACTGACACCAATCTCCTCCTTTCTGACGTAAACCAACCCCACATTCATTGACACCAATCTCCTCTTGTCTGATATAAAACAAAGGTACAGTCACTGACACCAATCTCCTCCTGTGTGATATAGACCAGCCTCAAAGTCACTGACACCTATCTCCTCCTACCTGATATAAACCAACCTCAAAGTCACTGACACCAATCTCCTCCTATCTGATATAAACCAACCTCATAGTCACTGACACCAATCTACGCTTGTCTGATATAAAATAAACCCACAGTTGCTGACACAAATCTGCTCCTGTCTGATGTGTAGCAACCACAAAGTCACTAACACCAGTCTCCTACAGTCTGATATAAACCAGCCTCACAGTCACTGACACCAATCTCCTCCTGTCTGATATAAAGCAGCCTCACAGTCACTGACAGCAATCTCCTACTGTCTGATATAAACCAACCTCACAGTCCCTGACTCCAATCTCTTCCTGTTTCATGTAAAACAGCCCTTGCAGTCACTGCCACCAATCTCCTCCTGTCTGATATTATTGAACCACACAGTCACTGACCATCAATCTCTTCCTGTCTGATATAGACCAACCTCACAGTCACAAAAACCAATCTCCACTTGTGTGATATAAACCGGCCCCACAGACACTGACACCAATCTCCTCCTGTCTGATATAAGCCAACCTCACAGTCACTGACACCAATCTCCTTCTGTCTCATAGAAACAGTCCCCACATTCATTGACACCAATCTCCTCTTGTCTGATATAAAACAAACCTACAGTCACTGAGACCAATCTCCTCCTCTGTGATATATACCGGCCTCAAAGTCACTGACACCATTCTCCTCCTATCTGATATAAACCAACCTCAAAGTCACTGACACCAATCTCCTCCTATCGTATATAAACCAACCTCATAGTCACTGACACCAACTACGCTTGTCTGATACAAAATAAACTCACAGTCGCTGACACAAATCCACTCCTGTCTGATGTAAAGCAACCCCAAAGTCACTGACCCCAGTCTCCTACTGTCTGATATAAACCAATCCCACAGTCACTGATACCAATCTCCTCTTGTCTTATATAAAGCAACCCCATAGTTATTGACACGTATCTCCTCCTGTCTGATACAAACGGACCCCAACGTCACTGACACCAATTTCCTCCTGTCTGATATAAACCAGCCTCACAGTCACTGAAAACCAATCTGCTACTGTCTGATATAAACCAGCCTCACAGTCACTGACACCAATCTCCTCTTGTCTGATAAAAACCAACCCCAATTCACTTACACCAATCTCCTCGTGTCTGATATAAACCCACCTCACAGTCACTGACACCAATCTCCTCCCGTCTGATCTAATCTGTCGCCACAGTAACTGACACCAATCTCCTCGTGTCTGATATAAACCAAACCCACCTTCTCTGAAACCAATCTCCTCCTGTCTGATATAAACTGACCCTAGAGTCACTGACACCAATTTCCTGCTGTCTGATATAAACCAACCCCATAGTCACTGACTCCAATCTCATACTATCTGATATAAACCAACCTCACAGTCACTGACACCAATCTCCTTCTGTCTGATAGAAACCGTCCCCACATTCATTGACACCAATCTCCTCTTGTCTGATATAAAACAAACCTACAGTCACTGAGACCAATCTCCTCCTCTGTGATATATACCGGCCTCAAAGTCACTGACACCAATCTCCTGCTATCTGATATAAACCAACCTCAAAGTCACTGACACCAATCTCCTCCTATCGTATATAAACCAACCTCATAGTCAATGACTCCAATCTACGCTTGTCTGATACAAAATAAACTCACAGTCGCTAACACAAATCTACTCCTGTCTGATGTGAAGCAACCCCAAAGTCACTGACACCAGTTTCCTACTGTCTGATATAAACCAATCCCACAGTCACTGATACCAATCTCCTCTTGTCTTATACAAAGCAAGCCCATAGTTATTGACACGTATCTCCTCCTGTCTGATACAAACGGACCCCAACGTCACTGACACCAATCTCCTCCTGTCTGATATAAACCAGCCTCACAGTCACTGAAAACCAATCTGCTACTGTCTGATATAAACCAGCCTCACAGTCACTGACACCAATTTCCTCTTGTCTGATATAAACCAACCCCAATTCACTTACACCAATCTCCTCGTGTCTGATATAAACCAACCTCACAGTCACTGACACCAATCTACTCCCGTCTGATCTAATCTGTCCCCACAGTAACTGACACCAATCTCCTCGTGTCTGATATAAACCAAACCCACCTTCTCTGAAACCAATCTCCTCCTGTCTGATATAAACTGACCCTAGAGTCACTGACACCAATTTCCTTCTGTCTGATATAAACCAACCCCATAGTCACTGACTCCAATCTCATAATATCTGATATAAACCAACCCCACAGTCACTGACACCAATCTCCTCCTTTCTGACGTAAACCAACCCCACATTCATTGACACCAATCTCCTCTTGTCTGATATAAAACAAAGGTACAGTCACTGACACCAATCTCCTCCTGTGTGATATAGACCAGCCTCAAAGTCACTGACACCTATCTCCTCCTACCTGATATAAACCAACCTCAAAGTCACTGACACCAATCTCCTCCTATCTGATATAAACCAACCTCATAGTCACTGACACCAATCTACGCTTGTCTGATATAAAATAAACCCACAGTTGCTGACACAAATCTGCTCCTGTCTGATGTGTAGCAACCACAAAGTCACTAACACCAGTCTCCTACAGTCTGATATAAACCAGCCTCACAGTCACTGACACCAATCTCCTCCTGTCTGATATAAAGCAGCCTCACAGTCACTGACAGCAATCTCCTACTGTCTGATATAAACCAACCTCACAGTCCCTGACTCCAATCTCTTCCTGTTTCATGTAAAACAGCCCTTGCAGTCACTGCCACCAATCTCCTCCTGTCTGATATTATTGAACCACACAGTCACTGACCATCAATCTCTTCCTGTCTGATATAGACCAACCTCACAGTCACAAAAACCAATCTCCACTTGTGTGATATAAACCGGCCCCACAGACACTGACACCAATCTCCTCCTGTCTGATATAAGCCAACCTCACAGTCACTGACACCAATCTCCTTCTGTCTCATAGAAACAGTCCCCACATTCATTGACACCAATCTCCTCTTGTCTGATATAAAACAAACCTACAGTCACTGAGACCAATCTCCTCCTCTGTGATATATACCGGCCTCAAAGTCACTGACACCATTCTCCTCCTATCTGATATAAACCAACCTCAAAGTCACTGACACCAATCTCCTCCTATCGTATATAAACCAACCTCATAGTCACTGACACCAACTACGCTTGTCTGATACAAAATAAACTCACAGTCGCTGACACAAATCCACTCCTGTCTGATGTAAAGCAACCCCAAAGTCACTGACCCCAGTCTCCTACTGTCTGATATAAACCAATCCCACAGTCACTGATACCAATCTCCTCTTGTCTTATATAAAGCAACCCCATAGTTATTGACACGTATCTCCTCCTGTCTGATACAAACGGACCCCAACGTCACTGACACCAATTTCCTCCTGTCTGATATAAACCAGCCTCACAGTCACTGAAAACCAATCTGCTACTGTCTGATATAAACCAGCCTCACAGTCACTGACACCAATCTCCTCTTGTCTGATAAAAACCAACCCCAATTCACTTACACCAATCTCCTCGTGTCTGATATAAACCCACCTCACAGTCACTGACACCAATCTCCTCCCGTCTGATCTAATCTGTCGCCACAGTAACTGACACCAATCTCCTCGTGTCTGATATAAACCAAACCCACCTTCTCTGAAACCAATCTCCTCCTGTCTGATATAAACTGACCCTAGAGTCACTGACACCAATTTCCTGCTGTCTGATATAAACCAACCCCATAGTCACTGACTCCAATCTCATACTATCTGATATAAACCAACCTCACAGTCACTGACACCAATCTCCTTCTGTCTGATAGAAACCGTCCCCACATTCATTGACACCAATCTCCTCTTGTCTGATATAAAACAAACCTACAGTCACTGAGACCAATCTCCTCCTCTGTGATATATACCGGCCTCAAAGTCACTGACACCAATCTCCTGCTATCTGATATAAACCAACCTCAAAGTCACTGACACCAATCTCCTCCTATCGTATATAAACCAACCTCATAGTCACTGACACCAATCTACGCTTGTCTGATACAAAATAAACTCACAGTCGCTGACACAAATCTACTCCTGTCTGATGTGAAGCAACCCCAAAGTCACTGACACCAGTTTCCTACTGTCTGATATAAACCAATCCCACAGTCACTGATACCAATCTCCTCTTGTCTTATACAAAGCAAGCCCATAGTTATTGACACGTATCTCCTCCTGTCTGATACAAACGGACCCCAACGTCACTGACACCAATCTCCTCCTGTCTGATATAAACCAGCCTCACAGTCACTGAAAACCAATCTGCTACTGTCTGATATAAACCAGCCTCACAGTCACTGACACCAATTTCCTCTTGTCTGATATAAACCAACCCCAATTCACTTACACCAATCTCCTCGTGTCTGATATAAACCAACCTCACAGTCACTGACACCAATCTACTCCCGTCTGATCTAATCTGTCCCCACAGTAACTGACACCAATCTCCTCGTGTCTGATATAAACCAAACCCACCTTCTCTGAAACCAATCTCCTCCTGTCTGATATAAACTGACCCTAGAGTCACTGACACCAATTTCCTTCTGTCTGATATAAACCAACCCCATAGTCACTGACTCCAATCTCATAATATCTGATATAAACCAACCCCACAGTCACTGACACCAATCTCCTCCTTTCTGACGTAAACCAACCCCACATTCATTGACACCAATCTCCTCTTGTCTGATATAAAACAAAGGTACAGTCACTGACACCAATCTCCTCCTGTGTGATATAGACCAGCCTCAAAGTCACTGACACCTATCTCCTCCTACCTGATATAAACCAACCTCAAAGTCACTGACACCAATCTCCTCCTATCTGATATAAACCAACCTCATAGTCACTGACACCAATCTACGCTTGTCTGATATAAAATAAACCCACAGTTGCTGACACAAATCTGCTCCTGTCTGATGTGTAGCAACCACAAAGTCACTAACACCAGTCTCCTACTGTCTGATATAAACCAGCCTCACAGTCACTGACACCAATCTCCTCCTGTCTGATATAAAGCAGCCTCACAGTCACTGACAGCAATCTCCTACTGTCTGATATAAACCAACCTCACAGTCCCTGACTCCAATCTCTTCCTGTTTCATGTAAAACAGCCCTTGCAGTCACTGCCACCAATCTCCTCCTGTCTGATATTATTGAACCACACAGTCACTGACCATCAATCTCTTCCTGTCTGATATAAACCAATCTCACAGGCTCTGACACCAAACACATACTGTCTGATATAGACCAACCTCACAGTCACAAAAACCAATCTCCACCTGTGTGATATAAACCGGCCCCACAGACACTGACACCAATCTCCTCCTGTCTGATATAAGCCAACCTCACAGTCACTGACACCAATCTCCTTCTGTCTCATAGAAACAGTCCCCACATTCATTGACACCAATCTCCTCTTGTCTGATATAAAACAAACCTACAGTCACTGAGACCAATCTCCTCCTCTGTGATATATACCGGCCTCAAAGTCACTGACACCATTCTCCTCCTATCTGATATAAACCAACCTCAAAGTCACTGACACCAATCTCCTCCTATCGTATATAAACCAACCTCATAGTCACTGACACCAACCACGCTTGTCTGATACAAAATCAACTCACAGTCGCTGACACAAATCCACTCCTGTCTGATGTAAAGCAACCCCAAAGTCACTGACCCCAGTCTCCTACTGTCTGATATAAACCAATCCCACAGTCACTGATACCAATCTCCTCTTGTCTTATATAAAGCAACCCCATAGTTATTGACACGTATCTCCTCCTGTCTGATACAAACGGACCCCAACGTCACTGACACCAATTTCCTCCTGTCTGATATAAACCAGCCTCACAGTCACTGAAAACCAATCTGCTACTGTCTGATATAAACCAGCCTCACAGTCACTGACACCAATCTCCTCTTGTCTGATATAAACCAACCCCAATTCACTTACACCAATCTCCTCGTGTCTGATATAAACCCACCTCACAGTCACTGACACCAATCTCCTCCCGTCTGATCTAATCTGTCGCCACAGTAACTGACACCAATCTCCTCGTGTCTGATATAAATCAAACCCACCTTCTCTGAAACCAATCTCCTCCTGTCTGATATAAACTGACCCTAGAGTCACTGACACCAATTTCCTGCTGTCTGATATAAACCAACCCCATAGTCACTGACTCCAATCTCATACTATCTGATATAAACCAACCTCACAGTCACTGACACCAATCTCCTTCTGTCTGATAGAAACCGTCCCCACATTCATTGACACCAATCTCCTCTTGTCTGATATAAAACAAACCTACAGTCACTGAGACCAATCTCCTCCTCTGTGATATATACCGGCCTCAAAGTCACTGACACCAATCTCCTGCTATCTGATATAAACCAACCTCAAAGTCACTGACACCAATCTCCTCCTATCGTATATAAACCAACCTCATAGTCACTGACACCAATCTACGCTTGTCTGATACAAAATAAACTCACAGTCGCTGACACAAATCTACTCCTGTCTGATGTGAAGCAACCCCAAAGTCACTGACACCAGTTTCCTACTGTCTGATATAAACCAATCCCACAGTCACTGATACCAATCTCCTCTTGTCTTATACAAATCAACCCCATAGTTATTGACACTCCTGTCTGATACAAACGGACCCCAACGTCACTGACACCAATCTCCTCCTGTCTGATATAAACCAGCCTCACAGTCACTGAAAACCAATCTGCTACTGTCTGATATAAACCAGCCTCACAGTCACTGACACCAATTTCCTCTTGTCTGATATAAACCAACCCCAATTCACTTACACCAATCTCCTCGTGTCTGATATAAACCAACCTCACAGTCACTGACACCAATCTACTCCCGTCTGATCTAATCTGTCCCCACAGTAACTGACACCAATCTCCTCGTGTCTGATATAAACCAAACCCACCTTCTCTGAAACCAATCTCCTCCTGTCTGATATAAACTGACCCTAGAGTCACTGACACCAATTTCCTTCTGTCTGATATAAACCAACCCCATAGTCACTGACTCCAATCTCATAATATCTGATATAAACCAACCCCACAGTCACTGACACCAATCTCCTCCTTTCTGACGTAAACCAACCCCACATTCATTGACACCAATCTCCTCTTGTCTGATATAAAACAAAGGTACAGTCACTGACACCAATCTCCTCCTGTGTGATATAGACCAGCCTCAAAGTCACTGACACCTATCTCCTCCTACCTGATATAAACCAACCTCAAAGTCACTGACACCAATCTCCTCCTATCTGATATAAACCAACCTCATAGTCACTGACACCAATCTACGCTTGTCTGATATAAAATAAACCCACAGTTGCTGACACAAATCTGCTCCTGTCTGATGTGTAGCAACCACAAAGTCACTAACACCAGTCTCCTACTGTCTGATATAAACCAGCCTCACAGTCACTGACACCAATCTCCTCCTGTCTGATATAAAGCAGCCTCACAGTCACTGACAGCAATCTCCTACTGTCTGATATAAACCAACCTCACAGTCCCTGACTCCAATCTCTTCCTGTTTCATGTAAAACAGCCCTTGCAGTCACTGCCACCAATCTCCTCCTGTCTGATATTATTGAACCACACTGACCATCAATCTCTTCCTGTCTGACATAAACCAACCTCACAGTCACTGACACCAACCTCCTCCTGTCTGATATAAACCAATCCCACAGTCACTGATACCAATCTCCTCTTATCTTATATAAAGCAACCCCATATTTATTGACAAATTTCTCCTCCTGCCTGATACAAATGGACCCCAAAGTCACTGACACCAATCTCCTCCTGTCTGATATAAACCAACCGCAATTCACTTACACCAATCTCCTCCTGCCTGATATAATCCAACCCCACAATCATTGACACCAATCTCCTCCTGTCTGATATAAACCAACCCCACAGTCACTGACACCAAACTCCTCCTGTCTTATATAAACCAACTCCACAGTCACTGACACCAATCACCTACTGTCTGATATAAACCAACCCAACAGTCACTGACACCAAACTCCTCCTGTCTGATATAAACCAACCCAACAGTCACTGACACCAATCTCCTCCTGTCTGATATAAAACAATCTCACAGTCCCTGACAACAATCTCCTCCTGTGTGATAGAAACCAACCTCACAGTCACTGCCACCAATCTCCTCCTGTCTGATATTATTGAACCACACAGTCACTGACCATCAATCTCTTCCTGTGTGATAGAAACCAATCTCACAGACTCTGACACCAAACACATACTGTCTGATATAGACCAACCTCACAGTCACAAAAACCAATCTCCACCTGTGTGATATAAACCGGCCCCACAGACACTGACACCAATCTCCTCCTGTCTGATATAAGCCAACCTCACAGTCACTGACACCAATCTCCTTCTGTCTGATAGAAACCGTCCTCACATTCATTGACACCAATCTCCTCTTGTCTGATATAAAACAAACCTACAGTCACTGAGACCAATCTCCTCCTCTGTGATATAAACCGGCCTCAAAGTCACTGACACCAATCTCCTCCTATCGTATATAAACCAACCTCATAGTCACTGACACCAATCTACGCTTGTCTGATACAAAATAAACTCACAGTCGCTGACACAAATCTACTCCTGTCTGATGTGAAGCAACCCCAAAGTCACTGACACCAGTTTCCTACTGTCTGATATAAACCAATCCCACAGTCACTGATACCAATCTCCTCTTGTCTTATACAAAGCAACCCCATAGTTATTGACACGTATCTCCTCCTGTCTGATACAAACGGACCCCAACGTCACTGACACCAATCTCCTCCTGTCTGATATAAACCAGCCTCACAGTCACTGAAAACCAATCTGCTACTGTCTGATATAAACCAGCCTCACAGTCACTGACACCAATCTCCTCTTGTCTGATATAAACCAACCCCAATTCACTTACACCAATCTCCTCGTGTCTGATATAAACCAACCTCACAGTCACTGACACCAATCTACTCCCGTCTGATCTAATCTGTCCCCACAGTAACTGACACCAATCTCCTCGTGTCTGATATAAACCAAACCCACCTTCTCTGAAACCAATCTCCTCCTGTCTGATATAAACTGACCCTAGAGTCACTGACACCAATTTCCTTTTGTCTGATATAAACCAACCCCATAGTCACTGACTCCAATCTCATAATATCTGATATAAACCAACCCCACAGTCACTGACACCAATCTCCTCCTTTCTGACGTAAACCAACCCCACATTCATTGACACCAATCTCCTCTTGTCTGATATAAAACAAAGGTACAGTCAATGACACCAATCCCCTCCTGTGTGATGTAGACCGGCCTCAAAGTCACTGACACCAATCTCCTCCTACCTGATATAAACCAACCTCAAAGTCACTGACACCAATCTCCTCCTATCTGATATAAACCAACCTCATAGTCACTGACACCAATCTACGCTTGTCTGATATAAAATAAACCCACAGTTGCTGACACAAATCTGCTCCTGTCTGATGTGTAGCAACCACAAAGTCACTAACACCAGTCTCCTACTGTCTGATATAAACCAGCCTCACAGTCACTGACACCAATCTCCTCCTGTCTGATATAAAGCAGCCTCACAGTCACTGACAGCAATCTCCTACTGTCTGATATAAACCAACCTCACAGTCCCTGACTCCAATCTCTTCCTGTTTCATGTAAAACAGCCCTTGCAGTCACTGCCACCAATCTCCTCCTGTCTGATATTATTGAACCACACAGTCACTGACCATCAATCTCTTCCTGTCTGACATAAACCAACCTCACAGTCACTGACACCAACCTCCTCCTGTCTGATATAAACCAATCCCACAGTCACTGATACCAATCTCCTCTTGTCTTATATAATGCAACCCCATATTTATTGACAAGTTTCTCCTCCTGCCTGATACAAACGGACCCCAATGTCACTGACACCAATCCCCTGCTGTCTGATATAAACCAACCCCAATTCACTTACACCAATCTCCTCCTGCCTGATATAATCCAACCCCACAATCATTGACACCAATCTCCTCCTGTCTGATATAAACCAACCCCACAGTCACTGACACCAAACTCCTCCTGTCTTATATAAACCAACTCCACAGTCACTGACACCAATCACCTCCTGTCTGATATAAACCAACCCAACAGTCACTGACACCAATCTCCTCCTGTCTGATATAAAACAATCTCACAGTCCCTGACAACAATCTCCTCCTGTGTGATAGAAACCAATCTCACAGTCACTGCCACCAATCTCCTCCTGTCTGATATTATTGAACCACACAGTCACTGACCATCAATCTCTTCCTGTCTGATATAAACCAATCTCACAGGCTCTGACACCAAACACATACTGTCTGATATAGACCAACCTCACAGTCACAAAAACCAATCTCCACCTGTGTGATATAAACCGGCCCCACAGACACTGACACCAATCTCCTCCTGTCTGATATAAGCCAACCTCACAGTCACTGACACCAATCTCCTTCTGTCTCATAGAAACAGTCCCCACATTCATTGACACCAATCTCCTCTTGTCTGATATAACACAAACCTACAGTCACTGAGACCAATCTCCTCCTCTGTGATATAAACCGGCCTCAAAGTCACTGACACCAATCTCCTCCTATCTGATATAAACCAACCTCAAAGTCACTGACACCAATCTCCTCCTGTCGTATATAAACCAACCTCATAGTCACTGACACCAATCTACGCTTGTCTGATACAAAATAAACTCACAGTCGCTGACACAAATCTACTCCTGTCTGATGTGAAGCAACCCCAAAGTCACTGACACCAGTTTCCTACGTGTCTGATATAAACCAATCCCACAGTCACTGATACCAATCTCCTCTTGTCTTATACAAAGCAACCCCATAGTTATTGACACGTATCTCCTCCTGTCTGATACAAACGGACCCCAACGTCACTGACACCAATCTCCTCCTGTCTGATATAAACCAGCCTCACAGTCACTGAAAACCAATCTGCTACTGTCTGATATAAACCAGCCTCACAGTCACTGACACCAATTTCCTCTTGTCTGATATAAACCAACCCCAATTCACTTACACCAATCTCCTCGTGTCTGATATAAACCAACCTCACAGTCACTGACACCAATCTACTCCCGTCTGATCTAATCTGTCCCCACAGTAACTGACACCAATCTCCTCGTGTCTGATATAAACCAAACCCACCTTCTCTGAAACCAATCTCCTCCTGTCTGATATAAACTGACCCTAGAGTCACTGACACCAATTTCCTTCTGTCTGATATAAACCAACCCCATAGTCACTGACTCCAATCTCATAATATCTGATATAAACCAACCCCACAGTCACTGACACCAATCTCCTCCTTTCTGACGTAAACCAACCCCACATTCATTGACACCAATCTCCTCTTGTCTGATATAAAACAAAGGTACAGTCACTGACACCAATCTCCTCCTGTGTGATATAGACCAGCCTCAAAGTCACTGACACCAATCTCCTCCTACCTGATATAAACCAACCTCAAAATCACTGACACCAATCTCCTCCTATCTGATATAAACCAACCTCATAGTCACTGACACCAATCTACGCTTGTCTGATATAAAGTAAACCCACAGTTGCTGACACAAATCTGCTCCTGTCTGATGTGTAGCAACCACAAACTCACTAACACCAGTCTCCTACTGTCTGATATAAACCAGCCTCACAGTCACTGACACCAATCTCCTCCTGTCTGATATAAAGCAGCCTCACAGTCACTGACAGCAATCTCCTACTGTCTGATATAAACCAACCTCACAGTCCCTGACTCCAATCACTTCCTGTTTCATGTAAAACAGCCCTTGCAGTCACTGCCACCAATCTCCTCCTGTCTGATATTATTGAACCACACAGTCACTGACCATCAATCTCTTCCTGTCTGACATAAACCAACCTCACAGTCACTGACACCAACCTCCTCCTGTCTGATATAAACCAATCCCACAGTCACTGATACCAATCTCCTCTTATCTTATATAAAGCAACCCCATATTTATTGACAAATTTCTCCTCCTGCCTGATACAAATGGACCCCAAAGTCACTGACACCAATCTCCTCCTGTCTGATATAAACCAACCGCAATTCACTTACACCAATCTCGTCCTGCCTGATATAATCCAACCCCACAATCATTGACACCAATCTCCTCCTGTCTGATATAAACCAACCCCACAGTCACTGACACCAAACTCCTCCTGTCTTATATAAACCAACTCCACAGTCACTGACACCAATCACCTACTGTCTGATATAAACCAACCCAACAGTCACTGACACCAAACTCCTCCTGTCTGATATAAACCAACCCAACAGTCACTGACACCAATCTCCTCCTGTCTGATATAAAACAATCTCACAGTCCCTGACAACAATCTCCTCCTGTGTGATAGAAACCAACCTCACAGTCACTGCCACCAATCTCCTCCTGTCTGATGTTATTGAACCACACAGTCACTGACCATCAATCTCTTCCTGTCTGATATAAACCAATCTCACAGGCTCTGACACCAAACACATACTGTCTGATATAGACCAACCTCACAGTCACAAAAACCAATCTCCACCTGTGTGATATAAACCGGCCCCACAGACACTGACACCAATCTCCTCCTGTCTGATATAAGCCAACCTCACAGTCACTGACACCAATCTCCTTCTGTCTCATAGAAACAGTCCCCACATTCATTGACACCAATCTCCTCTTGTCTGATATAAAACAAACCTACAGTCACTGAGACCAATCTCCTCCTCTGTGATATATACCGGCCTCAAAGTCACTGACACCATTCTCCTCCTATCTGATATAAACCAACCTCAAAGTCACTGACACCAATCTCCTCCTATCGTATATAAACCAACCTCATAGTCACTGACAACAACTACGCTTGTCTGATACAAAATAAACTCACAGTCGCTGACACAAATCCACTCCTGTCTGATGTAAAGCAACCCCAAAGTCACTGACCCCAGTCTCCTACTGTCTGATATAAACCAATCCCACAGTCACTGATACCAATCTCCTCCTGTCTTATATAAAGCAACCCCATAGTTATTGACATGTATCTCCTCCTGTCTGATACAAACGGACCCCAACGTCACTGACATCAATTTCCTCCTGTCTGATATAAACCAGCCTCACAGTCACTGAAAACCAATCTGCTACTGTCTGATATAAACCAGCCTCACAGTCACTGACACCAATCTCCTCTTGTCTGATATAAACCAACCCCAATTCACTTACACCAATCTCCTCGTGTCTGATATAAACCCACCTCACAGTCACTGACACCAATCTCCTCCCGTCTGATCTAATCTGTCGCCACAGTAACTGACACCAATCTCCTCGTGTCTGATATAAACCAAACCCACCTTCTCTGAAACCAATCTCCTCCTGTCTGATATAAACTGACCCTAGAGTCACTGACACCAATTTCCTGCTGTCTGATATAAACCAACCCCATAGTCACTGACTCCAATCTCATACTATCTGATATAAACCAACCTCACAGTCACTGACACCAATCTCCTTCTGTCAGATAGAAACCGTCCCCACATTCATTGACACCAATCTCCTCTTGTCTGATATAAAACAAACCTACAGTCACTGAGACCAATCTCCTCCTCTGTGATATATACCGGCCTCAAAGTCACTGACACCAATCTCCTGCTATCTGATATAAACCAACCTCAAAGTCACTGACACCAAACTCCTCCTATCGTATATAAACCAACCTCATAGTCACTGACACCAATCTACGCTTGTCTGATACAAAATAAACTCACGGTCGCTGACACAAATCTACTCCTGTCTGATGTGAAGCAACCCCAAAGTCACTGACACCAGTTTCCTACTGTCTGATATAAACCAATCCCACAGTCACTGATACCAATCTCCTCTTGTCTTATACAAAGCAACCCCATAGTTATTGACACGTATCTCCTCCTGTCTGACACAAACGGACCCCAACGTCACTGACACCAATCTCCTCCTGTCTGATATAAACCAGCCTCACAGTCACTGAAAACCAATCTGCTACTGTCTGATATAAACCAGCCTCACAGTCACTGACACCAATTTCCTCTTGTCTGATATAAACCAACACCAATTCACTTACACCAATCTCCTCGTGTCTGATATAAACCAACCTCACAGTCACTGACACCAATCTACTCCCGTCTGATCTAATCTGTCCCCACAGTAACTGACACCAATCTCCTCGTGTCTGATATAAACCAAACCCACCTTCTCTGAAACCAATCTCCTCCTGTCTGATATAAACTGACCCTAGAGTCACTGACACCAATTTCCTTCTGTCTGATATAAACCAACCCCATAGTCACTGACTCCAATCTCATAATATCTGATATAAACCAACCCCACAGTCACTGACACCAATCTCCTCCTTTCTGACGTAAACCAACCCCACATTCATTGACACCAATCTCCTCTTGTCTGATATAAAACAAAGGTACAGTCACTGACACCAATCTCCTCCTGTGTGATATAGACCAGCCTCAAAGTCACTGACACCAATCTCCTCCTACCTGATATAAACCAACCTCAAAGTCACTGACACCAATCTCCTCCTATCTGATATAAACCAACCTCATAGTCACTGACACCAATCTACGCTTGTCTGATATAAAATAAACCCACAGTTGCTGACACAAATCTGCTCCTGTCTGATGTGTAGCAACCACAAAGTCACTAACACCAGTCTCCTACTGTCTGATATAAACCAGCCTCACAGTCACTGACACCAATCTCCTCCTGTCTGATATAAAGCAGCCTCACAGTCACTGACAGCAATCTCCTACTGTCTGATATAAACCAACCTCACAGTCCCTGACTCCAATCTCTTCCTGTTTCATGTAAAACAGCCCTTGCAGTCACTGCCACCAATCTCCTCCTGTCTGATATTATTGAACCACACTGACCATCAATCTCTTCCTGTCTGACATAAACCAACCTCACAGTCACTGACACCAACCTCCTCCTGTCTGATATAAACCAATCCCACAGTCACTGATACCAATCTCCTCTTATCTTATATAAAGCAACCCCATATTTATTGACAAATTTCTCCTCCTGCCTGATACAAATGGACCCCAAAGTCACTGACACCAATCTCCTCCTGTCTGATATAAACCAACCGCAATTCACTTACACCAATCTCCTCCTGCCTGATATAATCCAACCCCACAATCATTGACACCAATCTCCTCCTGTCTGATATAAACCAACCCCACAGTCACTGACACCAAACTCCTCCTGTCTTATATAAACCAACTCCACAGTCACTGACACCAATCACCTACTGTCTGATATAAACCAACCCCACAGTCACTGACACCAAACTCCTCCTGTCTGATATAAACCAACCCAACAGTCACTGACACCAATCTCCTCCTGTCTGATATAAAACAATCTCACAGTCCCTGACAACAATCTCCTCCTGTGTGATAGAAACCAACCTCACAGTCACTGCCACCAATCTCCTCCTGTCTGATATTATTGAACCACACAGTCACTGACCATCAATCTCTTCCTGTGTGATAGAAAACAATCTCACAGGCTCTGACACCAAACACATACTGTCTGATATAGACCAACCTCACAGTCACAAAAACCAATCTCCACCTGTGTGATATAAACCGGCTCCACAGACACTGACACCAATCTCCTCCTGTCTGATATAAGCCAACCTCACAGTCACTGACACCAATCTCCTTCTGTCTGATAGAAACCGTCCTCACATTCATTGACACCAATCTCCTCTTGTCTGATATAAAACAAACCTACAGTCAGAGACCAATCTCCTCCTCTGTGATATAAACCGGCCTCAAAGTCACTGACACCAATCTCCTCCTGTCGTATATAAACCAACCTCATAGTCACTGACACCAATCTACGCTTGTCTGATACAAAATAAACTCACAGTCGCTGACACAAATCTACTCCTGTCTGATGTGAAGCAACCCCAATGTCACTGACACCAGTTTCCTACTGTCTGATATAAACCAATCCCACAGTCACTGATACCAATCTCCTCTTGTCTTATACAAAGCAACCCCATAGTTATTGACACGTATCTCCTCCTGTCTGATACAAACGGACCCCAACGTCACTGACACCAATCTCCTCCTGTCTGATATAAACCAGCCTCACAGTCACTGAAAACCAATCTGCTTCTGTCTGATATAAACCAGCCTCACAGTCACTGACACCAATCTCCTCTTGTCTGATATAAACCAACCCCAATTCACTTACACCAATCTCCTCGTGTCTGATATAAACCAACCTCACAGTCACTGACACCAATCTACTCCCGTCTGATCTAATCTGTCCCCACAGTAACTGACACCAATCTCCTCGTGTCTGATATAAACCAAACCCACCTTCTCTGAAACCAATCTCCTCCTGTCTGATATAAACTGACCCTAGAGTCACTGACACCAATTTCCTTTTGTCTGATATAAACCAACCCCATAGTCACTGACTCCAATCTCATAATATCTGATATAAACCAACCCCACAGTCACTGACACCAATCTCCTCCTTTCTGACGTAAACCAACCCCACATTCATTGACACCAATCTCCTCTTGTCTGATATAAAACAAAGGTACAGTCAATGACACCAATCCCCTCCTGTGTGATGTAGACCGGCCTCAAAGTCACTGACACCAATCTCCTCCTACCTGATATAAACCAACCTCAAAGTCACTGACACCAATCTCCTCCTATCTGATATAAACCAACCTCATAGTCACTGACACCAATCTACGCTTGTCTGATATAAAATAAACCCACAGTTGCTGACACAAATCTGCTCCTGTCTGATGTGTAGCAACCACAAAGTCACTAACACCAGTCTCCTACTGTCTGATATAAACCAGCCTCACAGTCACTGACACCAATCTCCTCCTGTCTGATATAAAGCAGCCTCACAGTCACTGACAGCAATCTCCTACTGTCTGATATAAACCAACCTCACAGTCCCTGACTCCAATCTCTTCCTGTTTCATGTAAAACAGCCCTTGCAGTCACTGCCACCAATCTCCTCCTGTCTGATATTATTGAACCACACAGTCACTGACCATCAATCTCTTCCTGTCTGACATAAACCAACCTCACAGTCACTGACACCAACCTCCTCCTGTCTGATATAAACCAATCCCACAGTCACTGATACCAATCTCCTCTTGTCTTATATAATGCAACCCCATATTTATTGACAAGTTTCTCCTCCTGCCTGATACAAACGGACCCCAACGTCACTGACACCAATCCCCTGCTGTCTGATATAAACCAACCCCAATTCACTTACACCAATCTCCTCCTGCCTGATATAATCCAACCCCACAATCATTGACACCAATCTCCTCCTGTCTGATATAAACCAACCCCACAGTCACTGACACCAAACTCCTCCTGTCTTATATAAACCAACTCCACAGTCACTGACACCAATCACCTCCTGTCTGATATAAACCAACCCAACAGTCACTGACACCAATCTCCTCCTGTCTGATATAAAACAATCTCACAGTCCCTGACAACAATCTCCTCCTGTGTGATAGAAACCAATCTCACAGTCACTGCCACCAATCTCCTCCTGTCTGATATTATTGAACCACACAGTCACTGACCATCAATCTCTTCCTGTCTGATATAAACCAATCTCACAGGCTCTGACACCAAACACATACTGTCTGATATAGACCAACCTCACAGTCACAAAAACCAATCTCCACCTGTGTGATATAAACCGGCCCCACAGACACTGACACCAATCTCCTCCTGTCTGATATAAGCCAACCTCACAGTCACTGACACCAATCTCCTTCTGTCTCATAGAAACAGTCCCCACATTCATTGACACCAATCTCCTCTTGTCTGATATAACACAAACCTACAGTCACTGAGACCAATCTCCTCCTCTGTGATATAAACCGGCCTCAAAGTCACTGACACCAATCTCCTCCTATCTGATATAAACCAACCTCAAAGTCACTGACACCAATCTCCTCCTGTCGTATATAAACCAACCTCATAGTCACTGACACCAATCTACGCTTGTCTGATACAAAATAAACTCACAGTCGCTGACACAAATCTACTCCTGTCTGATGTGAAGCAACCCCAAAGTCACTGACACCAGTTTCCTACGTGTCTGATATAAACCAATCCCACAGTCACTGATACCAATCTCCTCTTGTCTTATACAAAGCAACCCCATAGTTATTGACACGTATCTCCTCCTGTCTGATATAAACCAGCCTCACAGTCACTGAAAACCAATCTGCTACTGTCTGATATAAACCAGCCTCACAGTCACTGACACCAATTTCCTCTTGTCTGATATAAACCAACCCCAATTCACTTACACCAATCTCCTCGTGTCTGATATAAACCAACCTCACAGTCACTGACACCAATCTACTCCCGTCTGATCTAATCTGTCCCCACAGTAACTGACACCAATCTCCTCGTGTCTGATATAAACCAAACCCACCTTCTCTGAAACCAATCTCCTCCTGTCTGATATAAACTGACCCTAGAGTCACTGACACCAATTTCCTTCTGTCTGATATAAACCAACCCCATAGTCACTGACTCCAATCTCATAATATCTGATATAAACCAACCCCACAGTCACTGACACCAATCTCCTCCTTTCTGACGTAAACCAACCCCACATTCATTGACACCAATCTCCTCTTGTCTGATATAAAACAAAGGTACAGTCACTGACACCAATCTCCTCCTGTGTGATATAGACCAGCCTCAAAGTCACTGACACCAATCTCCTCCTACCTGATATAAACCAACCTCAAAATCACTGACACCATTCTCCTCCTATCTGATATAAACCAACCTCATAGTCACTGACACCAATCTACGCTTGTCTGATATAAAGTAAACCCACAGTTGCTGACACAAATCTGCTCCTGTCTGATGTGTAGCAACCACAAACTCACTAACACCAGTCTCCTACTGTCTGATATAAACCAGCCTCACAGTCACTGACACCAATCTCCTCTTGTCTGATATAAAGCAGCCTCACAGTCACTGACAGCAATCTCCTACTGTCTGATATAAACCAACCTCACAGTCCCTGACTCCAATCACTTCCTGTTTCATGTAAAACAGCCCTTGCAGTCACTGCCACCAATCTCCTCCTGTCTGATATTATTGAACCACACAGTCACTGACCATCAATCTCTTCCTGTCTGACATAAACCAACCTCACAGTCACTGACACCAACCTCCTCCTGTCTGATATAAACGAATCCCACAGTCACTGATACCAATCTCCTCTTATCTTATACAAAGCAACCCAATATTTATTGACAAATTTCTCCTCCTGCCTGATACAAATGGACCCCAAAGTCACTGACACCAATCTCCTCCTGTCTGATATAAACCAACCGCAATTCACTTACACCAATCTCCTCCTGCCTGATATAATCCAACCCCACAATCATTGACACCAATCTCCTCCTGTCTGATATAAACCAACCCCACAGTCACTGACACCAAACTCCTCCTGTCTTATATAAACCAACTCCACAGTCACTGACACCAATCACCTACTGTCTGATATAAACCAACCCAACAGTCACTGACACCAAACTCCTCCTGTCTGATATAAACCAACCCAACAGTCACTGACACCAATCTCCTCCTGTCTGATATAAAACAATCTCACAGTCCCTGACAACAATCTCCTCCTGTGTGATAGAAACCAACCTCACAGTCACTGCCACCAATCTCCTCCTGTCTGATATTATTGAACCACACAGTCACTGACCATCAATCTCTTCCTGTCTGATATAAACCAATCTCACAGGCTCTGACACCAAACACATACTGTCTGATATAGACCAACCTCACAGTCACAAAAACCAATCTCCACCTGTGTGATATAAACCGGCCCCACAGACACTGACACCAATCTCCTCCTGTCTGATATAAGCCAACCTCACAGTCACTGACACCAATCTCCTTCTGTCTCATAGAAACAGTCCCCACATTCATTGACACCAATCTCCTCTTGTCTGATATAAAACAAACCTACAGTCACTGAGACCAATCTCCTCCTCTGTGATATATACCGGCCTCAAAGTCACTGACACCATTCTCCTCCTATCTGATATAAACCAACCTCAAAGTCACTGACACCAATCTCCTCCTGTCGTATATAAACCAACCTCATAGTCACTGACACCAATCTACGCTTGTCTGATACAAAATAAACTCACAGTCGCTGACACAAATCTACTCCTGTCTGATGTGAAGCAACCCCAAAGTCACTGACACCAGTTTCCTACTGTCTGATATAAACCAATCCCACAGTCACTGATACCAATCTCCTCTTGCCTTATACAAAGCAACCCCATAGTTATTGACACGTATCTCCTCCTGTCTGATACAAACGGACCCCAACGTCACTGACACCAATCTCCTCCTGTCTGATATAAACCAGCCTCACAGTCACTGAAAACCAATCTGCTACTGTCTGATATAAACCAGCCTCACAGTCACTGACACCAATCTCCTCTTGTCTGATATAAACCAACCTCACAGTCACTGACACCAATCTACTCCCGTCTGATCTAATCTGTCCCCACAGTAACTGACACCAATCTCCTCGTGTCTGATATAAACCAAACCCACCTTCTCTGAAACCAATCTCCTCCTGTCTGATATAAACTGACCCTAGAGTCACTGACACCAATTTCCTTCTGTCTGATATAAACCAACCCCATAGTCACTGACTCCAATCTCATAATATCTGATATAAACCAACCCCACAGTCACTGACACCAATCTCCTCCTTTCTGACGTAAACCAACCCCACATTCATTGACACCAATCTCCTCTTGTCTGATATAAAACAAAGGTACAGTCACTGACACCAATCTCCTCCTGTGTGATATAGACCAGCCTCAAAGTCACTGACACCAATCTCCTCCTACCTGATATAAACCAACCTCAAAATCACTGACACCAATCTCCTCCTATCTGATATAAACCAACCTCATAGTCACTGACACCAATCTACGCTTGTCTGATATAAAGTAAACCCACAGTTGCTGACACAAATCTGCTCCTGTCTGATGTGTAGCAACCACAAACTCACTAACACCAGTCTCCTACTGTCTGATATAAACCAGCCTCACAGTCACTGACACCAATCTCCTCCTGTCTGATATAAAGCAGCCTCACAGTCACTGACAGCAATCTCCTACTGTCTGATATAAACCAACCTCACAGTCCCTGACTCCAATCACTTCCTGTTTCATGTAAAACAGCCCTTGCAGTCACTGCCACCAATCTCCTCCTGTCTGATATTATTGAACCACACAGTCACTGACCATCAATCTCTTCCTGTCTGACATAAACCAACCTCACAGTCACTGACACCAACCTCCTCCTGTCTGATATAAACGAATCCCACAGTCACTGATACCAATCTCCTCTTATCTTATACAAAGCAACCCAATATTTATTGACAAATTTCTCCTCCTGCCTGATACAAATGGACCCCAAAGTCACTGACACCAATCTCCTCCTGTCTGATATAAACCAACCGCAATTCACTTACACCAATCTCCTCCTGCCTGATATAATCCAACCCCACAATCATTGACACCAATCTCCTCCTGTCTGATATAAACCAACCCCACAGTCACTGACACCAAACTCCTCCTGTCTTATATAAACCAACTCCACAGTCACTGACACCAATCACCTACTGTCTGATATAAACCAACCCAACAGTCTCTGACACCAAACTCCTCCTGTCTGATATAAACCAACCCAACAGTCACTGACACCAATCTCCTCCTGTCTGATATAAAACAATCTCACAGTCCCTGACAACAATCTCCTCCTGTGTGATAGAAACCAACCTCACAGTCACTGCCACCAATCTCCTCCTGTCTGATATTATTGAACCACACAGTCACTGACCATCAATCTCTTCCTGTCTGATATAAACCAATCTCACAGGCTCTGACACCAAACACATACTGTCTGATATAGACCAACCTCACAGTCACAAAAACCAATCTCCACCTGTGTGATATAAACCGGCCCCACAGACACTGACACCAATCTCCTCCTGTCTGATATAAGCCAACCTCACAGTCACTGACACCAATCTCCTTCTGTCTCATAGAAACAGTCCCCACATTCATTGACACCAATCTCCTCTTGTCTGATATAAAACAAACCTACAGTCACTGAGACCAATCTCCTCCTCTGTGATATATACCGGCCTCAAAGTCACTGACACCATTCTCCTCCTATCTGATATAAACCAACCTCAAAGTCACTGACACCAATCTCCTCCTATCGTATATAAACCAACCTCATAGTCAATGACACCAATCTATGCTTGTCTGATACAAAATAAACTCACAGTCGCTGACACAAATCTACTCCTGTCTGATGTGAAGCAACCCCAAAGTCACTGACACCAGTTTCCTACGTGTCTGATATAAACCAATCCCACAGTCACTGATACCAATCTCCTCTTGTCTTATACAAAGCAACCCCATAGTTATTGACACGTATCTCCTCCTGTCTGATACAAACGGAACCCAACGTCACTGACACCAATCTCCTCCTGTCTGATATAAACCAGCCTCACAGTCACTGAAAACCAATCTGCTACTGTCTGATATAAACCAGCCTCACAGTCACTGACACCAATTTCCTCTTGTCTGATATAAACCAACCCCAATTCACTTACACCAATCTCCTCGTGTCTGATATAAACCAACCTCACAGTCACTGACACCAATCTACTCCCGTCTGATCTAATCTGTCCCCACAGTAACTGACACCAATCTCCTCGTGTCTGATATAAACCAAACCCACCTTCTCTGAAACCAATCTCCTCCTGTCTGATATAAACTGACCCTAGAGTCACTGACACCAATTTCCTTCTGTCTGATATAAACCAACCCCATAGTCACTGACTCCAATCTCATAATATCTGATATAAACCAACCCCACAGTCACTGACACCAATCTCCTCCTTTCTGACGTAAACCAACCCCACATTCATTGACACCAATCTCCTCTTGTCTGATATAAAACAAAGGTACAGTCACTGACACCAATCTCCTCCTGTGTGATATAGACCAGCCTCAAAGTCACTGACACCTATCTCCTCCTACCTGATATAAACCAACCTCAAAGTCACTGACACCAATCTCCTCCTATCTGATATAAACCAACCTCATAGTCACTGACACCAATCTACGCTTGTCTGATATAAAATAAACCCACAGTTGCTGACACAAATCTGCTCCTGTCTGATGTGTAGCAACCACAAAGTCACTAACACCAGTCTCCTACTGTCTGATATAAACCAGCCTCACAGTCACTGACACCAATCTCCTCCTGTCTGATATAAAGCAGCCTCACAGTCACTGACAGCAATCTCCTACTGTCTGATATAAACCAACCTCACAGTCCCTGACTCCAATCTCTTCCTGTTTCATGTAAAACAGCCCTTGCAGTCACTGCCACCAATCTCCTCCTGTCTGATATTATTGAACCACACAGTCACTGACCATCAATCTCTTCCTGTCTGATATAAACCAATCTCACAGGCTCTGACACCAAACACATACTGTCTGATATAGACCAACCTCACAGTCACAAAAACCAATCTCCACCTGTGTGATATAAACCGGCCCCACAGACACTGACACCAATCTCCTCCTGTCTGATATAAGCCAACCTCACAGTCACTGACACCAATCTCCTTCTGTCTCATAGAAACAGTCCCCACATTCATTGACACCAATCTCCTCTTGTCTGATATAAAACAAACCTACAGTCACTGAGACCAATCTCCTCCTCTGTGATATATACCGGCCTCAAAGTCACTGACACCATTCTCCTCCTATCTGATATAAACCAACCTCAAAGTCACTGACACCAATCTCCTCCTATCGTATATAAACCAACCTCATAGTCACTGACACCAACCACGCTTGTCTGATACAAAATCAACTCACAGTCGCTGACACAAATCCACTCCTGTCTGATGTAAAGCAACCCCAAAGTCACTGACCCCAGTCTCCTACTGTCTGATATAAACCAATCCCACAGTCACTGATACCAATCTCCTCTTGTCTTATATAAAGCAACCCCATAGTTATTGACACGTATCTCCTCCTGTCTGATACAAACGGACCCCAACGTCACTGACACCAATTTCCTCCTGTCTGATATAAACCAGCCTCACAGTCACTGAAAACCAATCTGCTACTGTCTGATATAAACCAGCCTCACAGTCACTGACACCAATCTCCTCTTGTCTGATATAAACCAACCCCAATTCACTTACACCAATCTCCTCGTGTCTGATATAAACCCACCTCACAGTCACTGACACCAATCTCCTCCCGTCTGATCTAATCTGTCGCCACAGTAACTGACACCAATCTCCTCGTGTCTGATATAAATCAAACCCACCTTCTCTGAAACCAATCTCCTCCTGTCTGATATAAACTGACCCTAGAGTCACTGACACCAATTTCCTGCTGTCTGATATAAACCAACCCCATAGTCACTGACTCCAATCTCATACTATCTGATATAAACCAACCTCACAGTCACTGACACCAATCTCCTTCTGTCTGATAGAAACCGTCCCCACATTCATTGACACCAATCTCCTCTTGTCTGATATAAAACAAACCTACAGTCACTGAGACCAATCTCCTCCTCTGTGATATATACCGGCCTCAAAGTCACTGACACCAATCTCCTGCTATCTGATATAAACCAACCTCAAAGTCACTGACACCAATCTCCTCCTATCGTATATAAACCAACCTCATAGTCACTGACACCAATCTACGCTTGTCTGATACAAAATAAACTCACAGTCGCTGACACAAATCTACTCCTGTCTGATGTGAAGCAACCCCAAAGTCACTGACACCAGTTTCCTACTGTCTGATATAAACCAATCCCACAGTCACTGATACCAATCTCCTCTTGTCTTATACAAATCAACCCCATAGTTATTGACACTCCTGTCTGATACAAACGGACCCCAACGTCACTGACACCAATCTCCTCCTGTCTGATATAAACCAGCCTCACAGTCACTGAAAACCAATCTGCTACTGTCTGATATAAACCAGCCTCACAGTCACTGACACCAATCTCCTCTTGTCTGATATAAACCAACCCCAATTCACTTACACCAATCTCCTCGTGTCTGATATAAACCAACGTCACAGTCACTGACACCAATCTACTCCCGTCTGATCTAATCTGTCCCCACAGTAACTGACACCAATCTCCTCGTGTCTGATATAAACCAAACCCACCTTCTCTGAAACCAATCTCCTCCTGTCTGATATAAACTGACCCTAGAGTCACTGACACCAATTTCCTTCTGTCTGATATAAACCAACCCCATAGTCACTGACTCCAATCTCATAATATCTGATATAAACCAACCCCACAGTCACTGACACCAATCTCCTCCTTTCTGACGTAAACCAACCCCACATTCATTGACACCAATCTCCTCTTGTCTGATATAAAACAAAGGTACAGTCACTGACACCAATCTCCTCCTGTGTGATATAGACCAGCCTCAAAGTCACTGACACCTATCTCCTCCTACCTGATATAAACCAACCTCAAAGTCACTGACACCAATCTCCTCCTATCTGATATATACCAACCTCATAGTCACTGACACCAATCTACGCTTGTCTGATATAAAATAAACCCACAGTTGCTGACACAAATCTGCTCCTGTCTGATGTGTAGCAACCACAAAGTCACTAACACCAGTCTCCTACTGTCTGATATAAACCAGCCTCACAGTCACTGACACCAATCTCCTCCTGTCTGATATAAAGCAGCCTCACAGTCACTGACAGCAATCTCCTACTGTCTGATATAAACCAACCTCACAGTCCCTGACTCCAATCTCTTCCTGTTTCATGTAAAACAGCCCTTGCAGTCACTGCCACCAATCTCCTCCTGTCTGATATTATTGAACCACACAGTCACTGACCATCAATCTCTTCCTGTCTGACATAAACCAACCTCACAGTCACTGACACCAACCTCCTCCTGTCTGATATAAACCAATCCCACAGTCACTGATACCAATCTCCTCTTATCTTATATAAAGCAACCCCATATTTATTGACAAATTTCTCCTCCTGCCTGATACAAATGGACCCCAAAGTCACTGACACCAATCTCCTCCTGTCTGATATAAACCAACCGCAATTCACTTACACCAATCTCCTCCTGCCTGATATAATCCAACCCCACAATCATTGACACCAATCTCCTCCTGTCTGATATAAACCAACCCCACAGTCACTGACACCAAACTCCTCCTGTCTTATATAAACCAACTCCACAGTCACTGACACCAATCACCTACTGTCTGATATAAACCAACCCAACAGTCACTGACACCAAACTCCTCCTGTCTGATATAAACCAACCCAACAGTCACTGACACCAATCTCCTCCTGTCTGATATAAAACAATCTCACAGTCCCTGACAACAATCTCCTCCTGTGTGATAGAAACCAACCTCACAGTCACTGCCACCAATCTCCTCCTGTCTGATATTATTGAACCACACAGTCACTGACCATCAATCTCTTCCTGTGTGATAGAAACCAATCTCACAGACTCTGACACCAAACACATACTGTCTGATATAGACCAACCTCACAGTCACAAAAACCAATCTCCACCTGTGTGATATAAACCGGCCCCACAGACACTGACACCAATCTCCTCCTGTCTGATATAAGCCAACCTCACAGTCACTGACACCAATCTCCTTCTGTCTGATAGAAACCGTCCTCACATTCATTGACACCAATCTCCTCTTGTCTGATATAAAACAAACCTACAGTCACTGAGACCAATCTCCTCCTCTGTGATATAAACCGGCCTCAAAGTCACTGACACCAATCTCCTCCTATCGTATATAAACCAACCTCATAGTCACTGACACCAATCTACGCTTGTCTGATACAAAATAAACTCACAGTCGCTGACACAAATCTACTCCTGTCTGATGTGAAGCAACCCCAAAGTCACTGACACCAGTTTCCTACTGTCTGATATAAACCAATCCCACAGTCACTGATACCAATCTCCTCTTGTCTTATACAAAGCAACCCCATAGTTATTGACACGTATCTCCTCCTGTCTGATACAAACGGACCCCAACGTCACTGACACCAATCTCCTCCTGTCTGATATAAACCAGCCTCACAGTCACTGAAAACCAATCTGCTACTGTCTGATATAAACCAGCCTCACAGTCACTGACACCAATCTCCTCTTGTCTGATATAAACCAACCCCAATTCACTTACACCAATCTCCTCGTGTCTGATATAAACCAACCTCACAGTCACTGACACCAATCTACTCCCGTCTGATCTAATCTGTCCCCACAGTAACTGACACCAATCTCCTCGTGTCTGATATAAACCAAACCCACCTTCTCTGAAACCAATCTCCTCCTGTCTGATATAAACTGACCCTAGAGTCACTGACACCAATTTCCTTTTGTCTGATATAAACCAACCCCATAGTCACTGACTCCAATCTCATAATATCTGATATAAACCAACCCCACAGTCACTGACACCAATCTCCTCCTTTCTGACGTAAACCAACCCCACATTCATTGACACCAATCTCCTCTTGTCTGATATAAAACAAAGGTACAGTCAATGACACCAATCCCCTCCTGTGTGATGTAGACCGGCCTCAAAGTCACTGACACCAATCTCCTCCTACCTGATATAAACCAACCTCAAAGTCACTGACACCAATCTCCTCCTATCTGATATAAACCAACCTCATAGTCACTGACACCAATCTACGCTTGTCTGATATAAAATAAACCCACAGTTGCTGACACAAATCTGCTCCTGTCTGATGTGTAGCAACCACAAAGTCACTAACACCAGTCTCCTACTGTCTGATATAAACCAGCCTCACAGTCACTGACACCAATCTCCTCCTGTCTGATATAAAGCAGCCTCACAGTCACTGACAGCAATCTCCTACTGTCTGATATAAACCAACCTCACAGTCCCTGACTCCAATCTCTTCCTGTTTCATGTAAAACAGCCCTTGCAGTCACTGCCACCAATCTCCTCCTGTCTGATATTATTGAACCACACAGTCACTGACCATCAATCTCTTCCTGTCTGACATAAACCAACCTCACAGTCACTGACACCAACCTCCTCCTGTCTGATATAAACCAATCCCACAGTCACTGATACCAATCTCCTCTTGTCTTATATAATGCAACCCCATATTTATTGACAAGTTTCTCCTCCTGCCTGATACAAACGGACCCCAACGTCACTGACACCAATCCCCTGCTGTCTGATATAAACCAACCCCAATTCACTTACACCAATCTCCTCCTGCCTGATATAATCCAACCCCACAATCATTGACACCAATCTCCTCCTGTCTGATATAAACCAACCCCACAGTCACTGACACCAAACTCCTCCTGTCTTATATAAACCAACTCCACAGTCACTGACACCAATCACCTCCTGTCTGATATAAACCAACCCAACAGTCACTGACACCAATCTCCTCCTGTCTGATATAAAACAATCTCACAGTCCCTGACAACAATCTCCTCCTGTGTGATAGAAACCAATCTCACAGTCACTGCCACCAATCTCCTCCTGTCTGATATTATTGAACCACACAGTCACTGACCATCAATCTCTTCCTGTCTGATATAAACCAATCTCACAGGCTCTGACACCAAACACATACTGTCTGATATAGACCAACCTCACAGTCACAAAAACCAATCTCCACCTGTGTGATATAAACCGGCCCCACAGACACTGACACCAATCTCCTCCTGTCTGATATAAGCCAACCTCACAGTCACTGACACCAATCTCCTTCTGTCTCATAGAAACAGTCCCCACATTCATTGACACCAATCTCCTCTTGTCTGATATAACACAAACCTACAGTCACTGAGACCAATCTCCTCCTCTGTGATATAAACCGGCCTCAAAGTCACTGACACCAATCTCCTCCTATCTGATATAAACCAACCTCAAAGTCACTGACACCAATCTCCTCCTGTCGTATATAAACCAACCTCATAGTCACTGACACCAATCTACGCTTGTCTGATACAAAATAAACTCACAGTCGCTGACACAAATCTACTCCTGTCTGATGTGAAGCAACCCCAAAGTCACTGACACCAGTTTCCTACGTGTCTGATATAAACCAATCCCACAGTCACTGATACCAATCTCCTCTTGTCTTATACAAAGCAACCCCATAGTTATTGACACGTATCTCCTCCTGTCTGATACAAACGGACCCCAACGTTACTGACACCAATCTCCTCCTGTCTGATATAAACCAGCCTCACAGTCACTGAAAACCAATCTGCTACTGTCTGATATAAACCAGCCTCACAGTCACTGACACCAATTTCCTCTTGTCTGATATAAACCAACCCCAATTCACTTACACCAATCTCCTCGTGTCTGATATAAACCAACCTCACAGTCACTGACACCAATCTACTCCCGTCTGATCTAATCTGTCCCCACAGTAACTGACACCAATCTCCTCGTGTCTGATATAAACCAAACCCACCTTCTCTGAAACCAATCTCCTCCTGTCTGATATAAACTGACCCTAGAGTCACTGACACCAATTTCCTTCTGTCTGATATAAACCAACCCCATAGTCACTGACTCCAATCTCATAATATCTGATATAAACCAACCCCACAGTCACTGACACCAATCTCCTCCTTTCTGACGTAAACCAACCCCACATTCATTGACACCAATCTCCTCTTGTCTGATATAAAACAAAGGTACAGTCACTGACACCAATCTCCTCCTGTGTGATATAGACCAGCCTCAAAGTCACTGACACCAATCTCCTCCTACCTGATATAAACCAACCTCAAAATCACTGACACCAATCTCCTCCTATCTGATATAAACCAACCTCATAGTCACTGACACCAATCTACGCTTGTCTGATATAAAGTAAACCCACAGTTGCTGACACAAATCTGCTCCTGTCTGATGTGTAGCAACCACAAACTCACTAACACCAGTCTCCTACTGTCTGATATAAACCAGCCTCACAGTCACTGACACCAATCTCCTCCTGTCTGATATAAAGCAGCCTCACAGTCACTGACAGCAATCTCCTACTGTCTGATATAAACCAACCTCACAGTCCCTGACTCCAATCACTTCCTGTTTCATGTAAAACAGCCCTTGCAGTCACTGCCACCAATCTCCTCCTGTCTGATATTATTGAACCACACAGTCACTGACCATCAATCTCTTCCTGTCTGACATAAACCAACCTCACAGTCACTGACACCAACCTCCTCCTGTCTGATATAAACCAATCCCACAGTCACTGATACCAATCTCCTCTTATCTTATATAAAGCAACCCCATATTTATTGACAAATTTCTCCTCCTGCCTGATACAAATGGACCCCAAAGTCACTGACACCAATCTCCTCCTGTCTGATATAAACCAACCGCAATTCACTTACACCAATCTCGTCCTGCCTGATATAATCCAACCCCACAATCATTGACACCAATCTCCTCCTGTCTGATATAAACCAACCCCACAGTCACTGACACCAAACTCCTCCTGTCTTATATAAACCAACTCCACAGTCACTGACACCAATCACCTACTGTCTGATATAAACCAACCCAACAGTCACTGACACCAAACTCCTCCTGTCTGATATAAACCAACCCAACAGTCACTGACACCAATCTCCTCCTGTCTGATATAAAACAATCTCACAGTCCCTGACAACAATCTCCTCCTGTGTGATAGAAACCAACCTCACAGTCACTGCCACCAATCTCCTCCTGTCTGATGTTATTGAACCACACAGTCACTGACCATCAATCTCTTCCTGTCTGATATAAACCAATCTCACAGGCTCTGACACCAAACACATACTGTCTGATATAGACCAACCTCACAGTCACAAAAACCAATCTCCACCTGTGTGATATAAACCGGCCCCACAGACACTGACACCAATCTCCTCCTGTCTGATATAAGCCAACCTCACAGTCACTGACACCAATCTCCTTCTGTCTCATAGAAACAGTCCCCACATTCATTGACACCAATCTCCTCTTGTCTGATATAAAACAAACCTACAGTCACTGAGACCAATCTCCTCCTCTGTGATATATACCGGCCTCAAAGTCACTGACACCATTCTCCTCCTATCTGATATAAACCAACCTCAAAGTCACTGACACCAATCTCCTCCTATCGTATATAAACCAACCTCATAGTCACTGACAACAACTACGCTTGTCTGATACAAAATAAACTCACAGTCGCTGACACAAATCCACTCCTGTCTGATGTAAAGCAACCCCAAAGTCACTGACCCCAGTCTCCTACTGTCTGATATAAACCAATCCCACAGTCACTGATACCAATCTCCTCCTGTCTTATATAAAGCAACCCCATAGTTATTGACATGTATCTCCTCCTGTCTGATACAAACGGACCCCAACGTCACTGACATCAATTTCCTCCTGTCTGATATAAACCAGCCTCACAGTCACTGAAAACCAATCTGCTACTGTCTGATATAAACCAGCCTCACAGTCACTGACACCAATCTCCTCTTGTCTGATATAAACCAACCCCAATTCACTTACACCAATCTCCTCGTGTCTGATATAAACCCACCTCACAGTCACTGACACCAATCTCCTCCCGTCTGATCTAATCTGTCGCCACAGTAACTGACACCAATCTCCTCGTGTCTGATATAAACCAAACCCACCTTCTCTGAAACCAATCTCCTCCTGTCTGATATAAACTGACCCTAGAGTCACTGACACCAATTTCCTGCTGTCTGATATAAACCAACCCCATAGTCACTGACTCCAATCTCATACTATCTGATATAAACCAACCTCACAGTCACTGACACCAATCTCCTTCTGTCAGATAGAAACCGTCCCCACATTCATTGACACCAATCTCCTCTTGTCTGATATAAAACAAACCTACAGTCACTGAGACCAATCTCCTCCTCTGTGATATATACCGGCCTCAAAGTCACTGACACCAATCTCCTGCTATCTGATATAAACCAACCTCAAAGTCACTGACACCAAACTCCTCCTATCGTATATAAACCAACCTCATAGTCACTGACACCAATCTACGCTTGTCTGATACAAAATAAACTCACGGTCGCTGACACAAATCTACTCCTGTCTGATGTGAAGCAACCCCAAAGTCACTGACACCAGTTTCCTACTGTCTGATATAAACCAATCCCACAGTCACTGATACCAATCTCCTCTTGTCTTATACAAAGCAACCCCATAGTTATTGACACGTATCTCCTCCTGTCTGACACAAACGGACCCCAACGTCACTGACACCAATCTCCTCCTGTCTGATATAAACCAGCCTCACAGTCACTGAAAACCAATCTGCTACTGTCTGATATAAACCAGCCTCACAGTCACTGACACCAATTTCCTCTTGTCTGATATAAACCAACACCAATTCACTTACACCAATCTCCTCGTGTCTGATATAAACCAACCTCACAGTCACTGACACCAATCTACTCCCGTCTGATCTAATCTGTCCCCACAGTAACTGACACCAATCTCCTCGTGTCTGATATAAACCAAACCCACCTTCTCTGAAACCAATCTCCTCCTGTCTGATATAAACTGACCCTAGAGTCACTGACACCAATTTCCTTCTGTCTGATATAAACCAACCCCATAGTCACTGACTCCAATCTCATAATATCTGATATAAACCAACCCCACAGTCACTGACACCAATCTCCTCCTTTCTGACGTAAACCAACCCCACATTCATTGACACCAATCTCCTCTTGTCTGATATAAAACAAAGGTACAGTCACTGACACCAATCTCCTCCTGTGTGATATAGACCAGCCTCAAAGTCACTGACACCAATCTCCTCCTACCTGATATAAACCAACCTCAAAGTCACTGACACCAATCTCCTCCTATCTGATATAAACCAACCTCATAGTCACTGACACCAATCTACGCTTGTCTGATATAAAATAAACCCACAGTTGCTGACACAAATCTGCTCCTGTCTGATGTGTAGCAACCACAAAGTCACTAACACCAGTCTCCTACTGTCTGATATAAACCAGCCTCACAGTCACTGACACCAATCTCCTCCTGTCTGATATAAAGCAGCCTCACAGTCACTGACAGCAATCTCCTACTGTCTGATATAAACCAACCTCACAGTCCCTGACTCCAATCTCTTCCTGTTTCATGTAAAACAGCCCTTGCAGTCACTGCCACCAATCTCCTCCTGTCTGATATTATTGAACCACACTGACCATCAATCTCTTCCTGTCTGACATAAACCAACCTCACAGTCACTGACACCAACCTCCTCCTGTCTGATATAAACCAATCCCACAGTCACTGATACCAATCTCCTCTTATCTTATATAAAGCAACCCCATATTTATTGACAAATTTCTCCTCCTGCCTGATACAAATGGACCCCAAAGTCACTGACACCAATCTCCTCCTGTCTGATATAAACCAACCGCAATTCACTTACACCAATCTCCTCCTGCCTGATATAATCCAACCCCACAATCATTGACACCAATCTCCTCCTGTCTGATATAAACCAACCCCACAGTCACTGACACCAAACTCCTCCTGTCTTATATAAACCAACTCCACAGTCACTGACACCAATCACCTACTGTCTGATATAAACCAACCCAACAGTCACTGACACCAAACTCCTCCTGTCTGATATAAACCAACCCAACAGTCACTGACACCAATCTCCTCCTGTCTGATATAAAACAATCTCACAGTCCCTGACAACAATCTCCTCCTGTGTGATAGAAACCAACCTCACAGTCACTGCCACCAATCTCCTCCTGTCTGATATTATTGAACCACACAGTCACTGACCATCAATCTCTTCCTGTGTGATAGAAAACAATCTCACAGGCTCTGACACCAAACACATACTGTCTGATATAGACCAACCTCACAGTCACAAAAACCAATCTCCACCTGTGTGATATAAACCGGCCCCACAGACACTGACACCAATCTCCTCCTGTCTGATATAAGCCAACCTCACAGTCACTGACACCAATCTCCTTCTGTCTGATAGAAACCGTCCTCACATTCATTGACACCAATCTCCTCTTGTCTGATATAAAACAAACCTACAGTCAGAGACCAATCTCCTCCTCTGTGATATAAACCGGCCTCAAAGTCACTGACACCAATCTCCTCCTGTCGTATATAAACCAACCTCATAGTCACTGACACCAATCTACGCTTGTCTGATACAAAATAAACTCACAGTCGCTGACACAAATCTACTCCTGTCTGATGTGAAGCAACCCCAATGTCACTGACACCAGTTTCCTACTGTCTGATATAAACCAATCCCACAGTCACTGATACCAATCTCCTCTTGTCTTATACAAAGCAACCCCATAGTTATTGACACGTATCTCCTCCTGTCTGATACAAACGGACCCCAACGTCACTGACACCAATCTCCTCCTGTCTGATATAAACCAGCCTCACAGTCACTGAAAACCAATCTGCTTCTGTCTGATATAAACCAGCCTCACAGTCACTGACACCAATCTCCTCTTGTCTGATATAAACCAACCCCAATTCACTTACACCAATCTCCTCGTGTCTGATATAAACCAACCTCACAGTCACTGACACCAATCTACTCCCGTCTGATCTAATCTGTCCCCACAGTAACTGACACCAATCTCCTCGTGTCTGATATAAACCAAACCCACCTTCTCTGAAACCAATCTCCTCCTGTCTGATATAAACTGACCCTAGAGTCACTGACACCAATTTCCTTTTGTCTGATATAAACCAACCCCATAGTCACTGACTCCAATCTCATAATATCTGATATAAACCAACCCCACAGTCACTGACACCAATCTCCTCCTTTCTGACGTAAACCAACCCCACATTCATTGACACCAATCTCCTCTTGTCTGATATAAAACAAAGGTACAGTCAATGACACCAATCCCCTCCTGTGTGATGTAGACCGGCCTCAAAGTCACTGACACCAATCTCCTCCTACCTGATATAAACCAACCTCAAAGTCACTGACACCAATCTCCTCCTATCTGATATAAACCAACCTCATAGTCACTGACACCAATCTACGCTTGTCTGATATAAAATAAACCCACAGTTGCTGACACAAATCTGCTCCTGTCTGATGTGTAGCAACCACAAAGTCACTAACACCAGTCTCCTACTGTCTGATATAAACCAGCCTCACAGTCACTGACACCAATCTCCTCCTGTCTGATATAAAGCAGCCTCACAGTCACTGACAGCAATCTCCTACTGTCTGATATAAACCAACCTCACAGTCCCTGACTCCAATCTCTTCCTGTTTCATGTAAAACAGCCCTTGCAGTCACTGCCACCAATCTCCTCCTGTCTGATATTATTGAACCACACAGTCACTGACCATCAATCTCTTCCTGTCTGACATAAACCAACCTCACAGTCACTGACACCAACCTCCTCCTGTCTGATATAAACCAATCCCACAGTCACTGATACCAATCTCCTCTTGTCTTATATAATGCAACCCCATATTTATTGACAAGTTTCTCCTCCTGCCTGATACAAACGGACCCCAACGTCACTGACACCAATCCCCTGCTGTCTGATATAAACCAACCCCAATTCACTTACACCAATCTCCTCCTGCCTGATATAATCCAACCCCACAATCATTGACACCAATCTCCTCCTGTCTGATATAAACCAACCCCACAGTCACTGACACCAAACTCCTCCTGTCTTATATAAACCAACTCCACAGTCACTGACACCAATCACCTCCTGTCTGATATAAACCAACCCAACAGTCACTGACACCAATCTCCTCCTGTCTGATATAAAACAATCTCACAGTCCCTGACAACAATCTCCTCCTGTGTGATAGAAACCAATCTCACAGTCACTGCCACCAATCTCCTCCTGTCTGATATTATTGAACCACACAGTCACTGACCATCAATCTCTTCCTGTCTGATATAAACCAATCTCACAGGCTCTGACACCAAACACATACTGTCTGATATAGACCAACCTCACAGTCACAAAAACCAATCTCCACCTGTGTGATATAAACCGGCCCCACAGACACTGACACCAATCTCCTCCTGTCTGATATAAGCCAACCTCACAGTCACTGACACCAATCTCCTTCTGTCTCATAGAAACAGTCCCCACATTCATTGACACCAATCTCCTCTTGTCTGATATAACACAAACCTACAGTCACTGAGACCAATCTCCTCCTCTGTGATATAAACCGGCCTCAAAGTCACTGACACCAATCTCCTCCTATCTGATATAAACCAACCTCAAAGTCACTGACACCAATCTCCTCCTGTCGTATATAAACCAACCTCATAGTCACTGACACCAATCTACGCTTGTCTGATACAAAATAAACTCACAGTCGCTGACACAAATCTACTCCTGTCTGATGTGAAGCAACCCCAAAGTCACTGACACCAGTTTCCTACGTGTCTGATATAAACCAATCCCACAGTCACTGATACCAATCTCCTCTTGTCTTATACAAAGCAACCCCATAGTTATTGACACGTATCTCCTCCTGTCTGATATAAACCAGCCTCACAGTCACTGAAAACCAATCTGCTACTGTCTGATATAAACCAGCCTCACAGTCACTGACACCAATTTCCTCTTGTCTGATATAAACCAACCCCAATTCACTTACACCAATCTCCTCGTGTCTGATATAAACCAACCTCACAGTCACTGACACCAATCTACTCCCGTCTGATCTAATCTGTCCCCACAGTAACTGACACCAATCTCCTCGTGTCTGATATAAACCAAACCCACCTTCTCTGAAACCAATCTCCTCCTGTCTGATATAAACTGACCCTAGAGTCACTGACACCAATTTCCTTCTGTCTGATATAAACCAACCCCATAGTCACTGACTCCAATCTCATAATATCTGATATAAACCAACCCCACAGTCACTGACACCAATCTCCTCCTTTCTGACGTAAACCAACCCCACATTCATTGACACCAATCTCCTCTTGTCTGATATAAAACAAAGGTACAGTCACTGACACCAATCTCCTCCTGTGTGATATAGACCAGCCTCAAAGTCACTGACACCAATCTCCTCCTACCTGATATAAACCAACCTCAAAATCACTGACACCATTCTCCTCCTATCTGATATAAACCAACCTCATAGTCACTGACACCAATCTACGCTTGTCTGATATAAAGTAAACCCACAGTTGCTGACACAAATCTGCTCCTGTCTGATGTGTAGCAACCACAAACTCACTAACACCAGTCTCCTACTGTCTGATATAAACCAGCCTCACAGTCACTGACACCAATCTCCTCTTGTCTGATATAAAGCAGCCTCACAGTCACTGACAGCAATCTCCTACTGTCTGATATAAACCAACCTCACAGTCCCTGACTCCAATCACTTCCTGTTTCATGTAAAACAGCCCTTGCAGTCACTGCCACCAATCTCCTCCTGTCTGATATTATTGAACCACACAGTCACTGACCATCAATCTCTTCCTGTCTGACATAAACCAACCTCACAGTCACTGACACCAACCTCCTCCTGTCTGATATAAACGAATCCCACAGTCACTGATACCAATCTCCTCTTATCTTATACAAAGCAACCCAATATTTATTGACAAATTTCTCCTCCTGCCTGATACAAATGGACCCCAAAGTCACTGACACCAATCTCCTCCTGTCTGATATAAACCAACCGCAATTCACTTACACCAATCTCCTCCTGCCTGATATAATCCAACCCCACAATCATTGACACCAATCTCCTCCTGTCTGATATAAACCAACCCCACAGTCACTGACACCAAACTCCTCCTGTCTTATATAAACCAACTCCTCAGTCACTGACACCAATCACCTACTGTCTGATATAAACCAACCCAACAGTCACTGACACCAAACTCCTCCTGTCTGATATAAACCAACCCAACAGTCACTGACACCAATCTCCTCCTGTCTGATATAAAACAATCTCACAGTCCCTGACAACAATCTCCTCCTGTGTGATAGAAACCAACCTCACAGTCACTGCCACCAATCTCCTCCTGTCTGATATTATTGAACCACACAGTCACTGACCATCAATCTCTTCCTGTCTGATATAAACCAATCTCACAGGCTCTGACACCAAACACATACTGTCTGATATAGACCAACCTCACAGTCACAAAAACCAATCTCCACCTGTGTGATATAAACCGGCCCCACAGACACTGACACCAATCTCCTCCTGTCTGATATAAGCCAACCTCACAGTCACTGACACCAATCTCCTTCTGTCTCATAGAAACAGTCCCCACATTCATTGACACCAATCTCCTCTTGTCTGATATAAAACAAACCTACAGTCACTGAGACCAATCTCCTCCTCTGTGATATATACCGGCCTCAAAGTCACTGACACCATTCTCCTCCTATCTGATATAAACCAACCTCAAAGTCACTGACACCAATCTCCTCCTATCGTATATAAACCAACCTCATAGTCACTGACACCAATCTACGCTTGTCTGATACAAAATAAACTCACAGTCGCTGACACAAATCTACTCCTGTCTGATGTGAAGCAACCCCAAAGTCACTGACACCAGTTTCCTACTGTCTGATATAAACCAATCCCACAGTCACTGATACCAATCTCCTCTTGTCTTATACAAAGCAACCCCATAGTTATTGACACGTATCTCCTCCTGTCTGATACAAACGGACCCCAACGTCACTGACACCAATCTCCTCCTGGCTGATATAAACCAGCCTCACAGTCACTGAAAACCAATCTGCTACTGTCTGATATAAACGAGCCTCACAGTCACTGACACCAATCTCCTCTTGTCTGATATAAACCAACCCCAATTCACTTACACCAATCTCCTCGTGTCTGATATAAACCAACCTCACAGTCACTGACACCAATCTACTCCCGTCTGATCTAATCTGTCCCCACAGTAACTGACACCAATCTCCTCGTGTCTGATATAAACCAAACCCACCTTCTCTGAAACCAATCTCCTCCTGTCTGATATAAACTGACCCTAGAGTCACTGACACCAATTTCCTTTTGTCTGATATAAACCAACCCCATAGTCACTGACTCCAATCTCATAATATCTGATATAAACCAACCCCACAGTCACTGACACCAATCTCCTCCTTTCTGACGTAAACCAACCCCACATTCATTGACACCAATCTCCTCTTGTCTGATATAAAACAAAGGTACAGTCAATGACACCAATCCCCTCCTGTGTGATGTAGACCGGCCTCCAAGTCACTGACACCAATCTCCTCCTACCTGATATAAACCAACCTCAAAGTCACTGACACCAATCTCCTCCTATCTGATATAAACCAACCTCATAGTCACTGGCACCAACCTACGCTTGTCTGATATAAAATAAACCCACAGTTGCTGACACAAATCTGCTCCTGTCTGATGTGTAGCAACCACAAAGTCACTAACACCAGTCTCCTACTGTCTGATATAAACCAGCCTCACAGTCACTGACACCAATCTCCTCCTGTCTGATATAAAGCAGCCTCACAGTCACTGACAGCAATCTCCTACTGTCTGATATAAACCAACCTCACAGACCCTGACTCCAATCTCTTCCTGTTTCATGTAAAACAGCCCTTGCAGTCACTGCCACCAATCTCCTCCTGTCTGATATTATTGAACCACACAGTCACTGACCATCAATCTCTTCCTGTCTGACATAAACCAACCTCACAGTCACTGACACCAACCTCCTCCTGTCTGATATAAACCAATCCCACAGTCACTGATACCAATCTCCTCTTGTCTTATATAATGCAACCCCATGTTTATTGACAAGTTTCTCCTCCTGCCTGATACAAACGGACCCCAACGTCACTGACACCAATCCCCTCCTGTCTGATATAAACCAACCCCAATTCACTTACACCAATCTCCTCCTGCCTGATATAATCCAACCTTACAATCATTGACACCAATCTCCTCCTGTCTGATATAAACCAACCCCACAGTCACTGACACTAAACTCCTCCTGTCTTATATAAACCAACTCCACAGTCACTGACACCAGTCACCTCCTGTCTGATATAAACCAACCCAACAGTCACTGACACCAATCTCCTCCTGTCTGATATAAAACAATCTCACAGTCCCTGACAACAATCTCCTCCTGTGTGATAGAAACCAACCTCACAGTCACTGCCACCAATCTCCTCCTGTCTGATATTATTGAACCACACAGTCACTGACCATCAATCTCTTCCTGTCTGATATAAACCAATCTCACAGGCTCTGACACCAAACACATACTGTCTGATATAGACCAACCTCAGAGTCACAAAAACCAATCTCCACTTGTGTGATATAAACCGGCCCCACAGACACTGACACCAATCTCCTCCTGTCTGATATAAACCAACCTCACAGTCACTGACACCAATCTCCTTCTGTCTGATAGAAACCGTCCCCACATACATTGACACCAATCACCTCTTGTCTGATATAAAACAAACCTACAGTCACTGACACCAATCTCCTCCTATCTGATATAAACCAACCTCAAAGTCACTGACACCAATCTCCTCCTATCGTATATAAACCAACCTCATAGTCACTGACACCAATCTACGCTTGTCTGATACAAAATAAACTCACAGTCGCTGACACAAATCTACTCCTGTCTGATGTAAAGCAACCCCAAAGTCACTGACACCAGTCTCCTACTGTCTGATATAAACCAATCCCACAGTCACTGATACCAATCTCCTCTTGTCTTATATAAAGCAACCCCATAGTTATTGACACGTATCTCCTCCTGTCTGATACAAACGGACCCCAACGTCACTGACACCAATCTCCTCCTGTCTGATATAAACCAGCCTCACAGTCACTGAAAAGCAATCTGCTACTGTCTGATATAAACCAGCCTCACAGTCACTGACACCAATCTCCTCTTGTCTGATATAAACCAACCCCAATTCACTTACACCAATCTCCTCGTGTCTGATATAAACCAACCTCACAGTCACTGACACCAATCTACTCCCGTCTGATCTAATCTGTCCCCACAGTAACTGACACGAATCTCCTTGTGTCTGATATAAACCAAACCCACCTTCTCTGAAACCAATCTCCTCCTGTCTGATATAAACTGACCCTAGAGTCACTGACACCAATTTCCTTCTGTCTGATATAAACCAACCCCATAGTCACTGACTCCAATCTCATAATATCTGATATAAACCAACCTCACAGTCACTGACACCAATCTCCTTCTGTCTGATAGAAACCGTCCCCACATTCATTGACACCAATCTCCTCTTGTCTGATATAAAACAAACCTACAGTCACTGAGACCAATCTCCTCCTCTGTGATATATACCGGCCTCAAAGTCACTGACACCAATCTCCTCCTATCTGATATAAACCAACCTCAAAGTCACTGACACCAATCTCCTCCTATCGTATATAAACCAACCTCATAGTCACTGACACCAATCTACGCTTGTCTGATACAAAATAAACTCACAGTCGCTGACACAAATCTACTCCTGTCTGATGTAAAGCAACCCCAAAGTCACTGACACCAGTCTCCTACTGTCTGATATAAACCAATCCCACAGTCACTGATACCAATCTCCTCTTGTCTTATATAAAGCAACCCCATAGTTATTGACACGTATCTCCTCCTGTCTGATACAAACGGACCCCAACGTCATTTACACCAATCTCCTCCTGTCTGATATAAACCAGCCTCACAGTCACTGAAAGCCAATCTGCTACTGTCTGATATAAACCAGCCTCACAGTCACTGACACCAATCTCCTCTTGTCTGATATAAACCAACCCCAATTCACTTACACCAATCTCCTCGTGTCTGATATAAACCAACCTCACAGTCACTGACACCAATCTCCTCCCGTCTGATCTAATCTGTCCCCACAGTAACTGACACCAATCTCCTCGTGTCTGATATAAACCAAACCCACCTTCTCTGAAACCAATCTCCTCCTGTCTGATATAAACTGACCGTAGAGTCACTGACACCAATTTCCTGCTGCCTGATATAAACCAACCCCATAGTCACTGACTCCAATCTCATAATATCTGATATAAACCAACCCCACAGTCACTGACACCAATCTCCGCCTTTCTGACGTAAACCAACCCCACATTCATTGACACCAATCTCCTCTTGTCTGATATAAAACAAAGGTACAGTCACTGACACCAATCTCCTCCTGTGTGATATAGACCGGTCTCAAAGTCACTGACACCAATCTCCTCCTACCTGATATAAACCAACCTCAAAGTCACTGACACCAATCTCCTCCTATCTGATATAAACCAACCTCATAGTCACTGACACCAATCTATGCTTGTCTGATATAAAATAAACCCACAGTTGCTGACACAAATCTGCTCCTGTCTGATGTGTAGCAACCACAAAGTCACTAACACCAGTCTCCTACTGTCTGATATAAACCAGCCTCACAGTCACTGACACCAATCTCTTCCTGTCTGATATAACGCACCCTCACAGTCACTGCCAGCAATCTCCTACTGTCTGATATTAACCAACCTCACAGTCCCTGACTCCAATCTCTTCCTGTTTCATGTAAAACAGCCCTTGCAGTCACTGCCCCCAATCTCCTCCTGTCTGATATTATTCAACCACACAGTCACTGACCATCAATCTCTTCCTGTCTGACATAAACCAACCTCACAGTCACTGACACCAACCTCCTCCTGTCTGATATAAACCAATCCCACAGTCACTGATACCAATCTCCTCTTGTCTTATATAAAGCAACCCCATATTTATTGACAAGTTTCTCCTCCTGCCTGATACAAACGGACCCCAACGTCACTGACACCAATCTCCTCCTGTCTGATATAATCCAACCCCACAATCATTGACACCAATCTCCTCCTGTCTGATATAAACCAACCCGACTGTCACTGACACCAACCTCCTCCTGTCTGATATTATTGAACCACACAGTCACTGACCATCAATCTCTTCCTGTCTGACATAAACCAACCTCACAGTCACTGACGCCAACCTCCTCCTGTCTGATATAAACCAATCCCACAGTCACTGATACCAATCTCCTCTTGTCTTATATAAAGCAACCCCATATTTATTGACACCTATCTACTCCTGTCTGATTCAAACGGACCACAAAGTCACTGACACCAATCTCCTCCTGTCTGATATAAACCAACCCAAAATTTACTGACACCAATCTCCTCCTGTCTGATATAAACCAGCCTCACAGTCACTGACACCAATCTCCTCCTGTCTGATATAAACCAGCCTCACAGTCATTGACACCCAATTCCTCCTGTCTGATATAAACCAACCTCTCAGTCACTGATACCAATCTCCTCCTGTCCGATATAAACCAACCTCACAGTCACTGACACCAATCTCCTCCTATCCGATATAAACTAAGCTCACAATCACTGACACCAATCTCCTCATGTATGATATAAACCAACCTCACAGTCAGTGACAACAATCTCCTCCTGTCTGACATAAACGTACCCCACAGTCACTGACACCAATTACCTCCTATCTGATGTAAAGCAACTTCATAGTCACTGACTCCAATCTCCTCCTGTCTGATGTAAACCAATCCCACAGTCACTGACACCAACCTCCTCCTGTATGATATAAACAAAGCACACAGTCAATGACACCAATCTCCTCCTGTCTGATATCAACCAGCCTGACAGTCACTGACACCAATCTCCTCCTGTCTGATATAAACCAGCCTCACTGTCACTGACAGCAATCTCCTCCTGTCTGATATTAAACCAACCGGACAGTCACTGACACCAATCTCCTCCTGTCTGATATAAAACAATCTCACAGTCCCTGTCAACAATCTCCTCCTGTGTGATAGAAACCAACCTCACAGTCACTGACCATCAATCTCTTCCTGTCTGATATAAACCAATCTCACAGGCTCTGACACCAAACACATACTGTCTGATATAGACCAACCTCACAGTCACAAAAACCAATCTCCACCTGTGTGATATGAACTGGCCCCACAGACACTGACACCAATCTCCTCCTGTCTGATATAAACCAACCTCAGAGTCACTGACACCAATCTCCTTCTGTCTGATAGAAATCGTCCCCACATTCATTGACACCAATCTCCTCTTGTCTGATATAAAACAAACCTACAGTCACTGAGACCAATCTCCTCCTCTGTGATATAAACCGGCCTCAAGCTCACTGACACCAATCTCCTCCTATCTGATGTAAACCAACCTCAAAGTCACTGACACCAATCTCCTCCTATCTGATATAAACCAAACCCACAGTCACTGACACCAATCTCCTCCTGTCTGATATAAACCAACCCCACAGTCACTAACACCAATCTCCTCCTGTCTGATATAAACCAACCCCACCGTCACTGACACCAATCTCATCCTGTCTGATATAAACCAGCCTCAGAACCAATGAATCCCATTTCTTCCTATCTCTTGTAAACCAAACTCACAGTCACTGGCGCCAATCTCCTCCTGTCTGATATAAACCGGCCTCACAGTCACTGACAGCAATCTCCTACTGTCTGATATAAACCAACTTCACAGTCCCTGACACCAATCTCTTCCTGTTTCATGTAAAACAGCCCTTGCAGTCACTGCCACCAATCTCCTCCTGTCTGATATTATTGAACCACACAGTCACTGACCATCAATCTCTTCCTGTCTGACATAAACCAACCTCACAGTCACTGACACCAACCTCCTCCTGTCTGATATAAACCAATCCCACAGTCACTGATACCAATCTCCTCTTGTCTTATATAAAGCAACCCCATATTTGTTGACAAGTTTCTCCTCTTGCCTGATACAAACGGACCCCAACGTCACTGACACCAATCTCCTCCTGTCTGATATAAACCAACTGCAATTCACTTACACCAATCTCCTCCTGCCTGATATAATCCAACCCCACAGTCATTGACACCAATCTCCTCCTGTCTGATATAAACCAACCCACAGTCACTGACACCAAACTCCTCCTGTCTTATATAAACCAACTCCACAGTCACTGACACCAATCACCTCCTGTCTGATATAAACCAACCCAACAGTCACTGACACCAAACTCCTCCTGTCTGATATAAACAAACCCCACAGTCACTGACACCAATCTCCTCTTGTCTGATATTAAACCAACCGGACAGTCACTGACACCAATCTCCTCCTGTCTGATATAAAACAATCTCACAGTCCCTGACAACAATCTCCTCCTGTGTGATAGAAACCAACCTCACAGTCACTGCCACCAATCTCCTCCTGTCTGATATTATTGAACCACACAGTCACTGACCATCAATCTCTTCCTGTCTGATGTACACCAATCTCACAGGCTCTGACACCAAACACATACTGTCTGATATAGACCAACCTCACAGTCACAAAAACCAATCTCCACCTGTGTGATATAAACCAGCCCCACAGACACTGACACCAATCTCCTCCTGTCTGATATAAACCAACCTCACAGTCACTGACACCAATCTCCTTCTGTCTGATAGAAACCGTCCCCACATTCATTGACACCAATCTCCTCTTGTCTGATATAAAACAAACCTACAGTCACTGAGACCAATCTCCTCCTCTGTGATATAAACCGGCCTCAAAGTCACTGACACCTATCTCCTCCTATCTGATAGAAACCAACCTCAAAGTCACTGACACCAATCTCCTCCTATCTGATATAAACCAAACCCACAGTCACTGACACCAATCTCCTCCTATCTGATATAAACCAACCCCACAGTCACTGACACCAATCTCCTCCTGTCTGATATAAACCAACCCCACAGTCACTGACACCAATCTCCTCCTGTCTGATTTAAACCAGCCTCAGAGCCACTGATTCCAATTTCTTCCTATCTCTTGTAACCAAACTCACAGTCACTGGCGCCAATCTCCTCCTGTCTGATATAAACGAACCTCACTTTCACTGAATCCAAACTCCTCCTGCCTGATATAAACCAACCCCACAGTCACTGTCACCAATTTCCTCCTGTCTGATATAAACAGACCCCACAGTCAGTGACAGGAATCTCATCCTATCTGATATAAACCAATCCCACAGTCACTGACTCCAATCTCCTCCTGTCTGATACAAACCAACCTCACTGTCACTGACTCCAATCTCTTCCTCTCTGTTGTAAACCAAACTCACAACCACTGACACCAATATCCTACTGTCTGATATAATCCAAACCCGCAGTCATTGACACCAATCTCCTCCTGTCTGGTATAAATCTACTCCACAGTCGCTGACACCCATCTCCTCCTGTCTGATATAAATCGACTCTACAGTCTCTGACACTAATCTCTTCCTCTCTGATATAAACCAACCCCACAGTCAATGACACAAATCTCCTTCTGTCTGATTTAAACCAAACCCACAGTCACTGACACCAATCTCCTCCTATCTGATATAAATCGAACCACAATCACTGACACCAATCTCCACTTGTCTGATGTAAAGCAACCTCAAAGTCACTGACACCAATCTCCTTCTGTCTGATATAAACCAAACCCGCAGTCACTGACACCAATCTCCTCCAGTTTGATATAAATTGACTCTACAGTCACTGACACCAAAGTCCTCCTAACTGTTATGAAATAAATCCACAATCACTGAAACCAATCTCCTCCTGTCTGGTATAAACCAACCTCACAGTCGCTGACACCACTCTCCTCCAGTCTGATATAAATCGACCCTACAATCACTGACACCAATCTCCTCCTATCTGATATAAATCAAATCCACAATCACTGCCACCAATCTCCTCCTCTCTGATATAAAACAACCTCACAGTCACTGACACCAATCATCTCCTGTCTGATACATACCAACCTCACAGTCACTGACACCAATCTCCTCCTGACTGAAATAAACCAATCCCACAGTCAGTGACAGGAATCTCATCCTGTCTGATATAAACCAATCCCACAGTCATTGACACCAATCTCCTCCTGTCTGATAGGAACCAACCTCACAGTCACTGACACCAATCTCCTCCTGTCTTATAAAAATTGACTCTACAGTCACTGACACCAATCTCCTCCTGTCTAGTATAAACCAAACCCACAGTCACTGACACCAATCTCATTCCTCCTTTCTGATATAAATCAAACTCACAGTCAGTGACACCAATCTCCTCCTGTCTGATACAAACCAACCTCACTGTCACTGACTCCAATCTCTTCCTCTCTGTTGTAAACCAAACTCACAACCACTGACACCAATATCCTACTGTCTGATATAAACCAAACCCGCAGTCATTGACACCAATCTCCTCCTGTCTGGTATAAATCTACTCCACAGTCGCTGACACACATCTCCTCCTGTCTGATATAAATCGACTCTACAGTCTCTGACACTAATCTCCTCCTATCTGATATAATTCGAATCCTCAATCACTGACACCCATCTCCTCCTGTCTGATATGAACCAACCCCATAGTCACTGACACCAATCTCTTCCTCTCTGATATAAACCAACCCCACAGTCACTGACACAGAACTCCTTCTGTCTGATTTAAACCAAACCCACAGTCACTGACACCAATCTTCACTTGTCTGATGTAAAGCAACCTCAAAATCACCGACACAAATCTCCTTCTGTCTGATTTAAACCAAACCCACAGTCACTGACACCAATCTCCTCCTATCCGATATAAATCGAATCCACAATCACTGACACCAATCTCCACTTGTCTGATGTAAAGCAACCTCAAAGTCACTGACATAAATCTCCTTCTGTCTGATAAAAACCAAACCCGCAGTCACTGACACCAATCTCCTCCTGTCTGATATATATCGACTCCAGAGTCACTGACACCAATCTCCTCCAGTCTGATATAAATTGACTCTACAGTCACTGACACCAAAGTCCTCCTATCTGACATGAAATAAATCCACAATTACTGACACAAATCTCCTCCTGTCTGATATAAACCAAACCTGCAGTCACTGACACCAATCTCCTCCTGTCTGATATAAAACAAACACGCAGTCACAGACACCAATCTCATACTGTCGGATTCAAACCAATCCCAAAGTCACTGACACCAATCTCCTACTGCCTGATATAAATTGACTCTACAGTCACTGACACCAATCTCCTCCTAGCTGATATAATTCGAATCCACAATCACTGCCACCAATCTCCTCCTCTCTGATATAAAACAACCTCACATTCACTGACACAAATCTCCTCCTGCCTGGTATAAACCCAACCCACAGCCACTGACACCAATCTCCTCCTGTCTGATACAAACCAACGCCAAAGTCCCTGACACCAAGCTCCTCCTGCCTGATATAAACCAGCCCCTCAGTAAATGAGAAATATCTCCACTTGACTGAAATAAACCGACCCCACAGTCAGTGACAGGAATTTCATCCTGTCTGATATAATCCAACCCCACAGTCACTGACACTAATCTCCTCCTGTATGATAGGAACCAACCTGACAGTCATTGACACCAATCTCCTCCTGTCTGATATAAACCAACCACATAGTCACTGACATCAATCTCCTCCTGTATGATACGAACCAACCTCACAGTCACTGACACCAATCTCCTCCTGTCTGATATAAATTGACTCTACAGTCACTGACAGCAATCTGCTACTCTCTGATACAACCCACCCCAAAGTCCCTGACACCAATCTCCTACTGTCTGATAAAATAGCGAATCTATAGCCACTGAAACCAATATCCTCCTGTTTGATATAATCCAAGCATAGATTCACTGACACCAATCTCCTCCTGTCTGATATAAACAAACCCCACAGTCACTAACAACAATCTCCTCCTGTCTGGTATAAACCAAACCCGCAATAACTGACACCAATCTTCTCCTGTCTTGTATAATCCAACCTCACAGTCACTCACAACAATCTCCTCCTGTCTGATATAAATCAACTCTACAGTCACTGACACCAAAGTTCTCCAATCTGATATAAATCGAATCCACAATCACTGACATCAATCTCCACTTGTCTGATATAAACCAACCCTACAATCACTGCCACCCAGCTCCACCTGTCTGATATAAAACGAATCTACAGTCACTAAAACCAATATCCTCCTCTCTGATATAAACCAACCCCACTAACACCAATCTCCTGCGATCTGATACAAACTAACCCCACAGCCACTGACACCAATCTCCTGTCTGATATAAACTAACCCCCCAGTCACTGACACCAATCTGCTACTCTCTGGTACAAACCAACCCCCCAGTCACTGACACCAATCTGCGACTCTCTGATACAAACCAACCCCACAGTCACTGCCACCAGTCTCCTCCTGTCTGATCTAATTCGACCCCACAGTAACTGACATCAAACTCCTCCTATCTGATATGAATCAACCCCACATTAACTAACACCAATCTCCTCCTGTCTGACATAAACCAAACCCACAGTCACTGACACCAATCTCCTCCTGTCTGATATAAACCAACACCACCGTCACTGACATCAATCTCCTCCTGTCTGATATAAACCAACCTCACAGTAACTGACACCAATATCCTCCTGTCTGATATAAACCAACCTCACAGTCACTGACACCAATCTTCTCCTGCCTGATATAAACCAATCCCACAGTCACTGACACCAATGTCCTCCTGTCCAATATAAACCAACCTCACAGTCACTGACACTGACACCAATCTCCTCCTGCCTGATATAATCCAATCCCACAGTCACTGACACCAATCTCCTCTTAGCTGATATAAACCAACCTCACAGACACTAACACCAATCTCCTCCTGCCTGATATATACCAACCCCACAGTCACTGATACCAATCTCCTCATGTCTGATATAAACCAACCTCACAGTCACTCACACCAATCTCCTCCTGTCTGATGTAAACCAATCCCACAGTCACTGACACCAATCTCCAACTGTCTGATATAAACCTACTAAACATTCACTGACAGCAATCTCCTCCTATCTGATATAAAGCAACCTCAAAGTCACTTACAGCAATCTCCTCCTATCTGATATAAACCAACCTCATAGTCACTGACACCAATCTACGCTTGTCTGATATAACCCACAGTTGCTGACACAAATCTGCTCCTGTCTGATGTGTAGCAACCCCAAAGTCACTAACACCAGTCTCCTACTGTCTGATATAAACCAGCCTCACAGTCACTGACACCAATCTCCTCCTGTCTGATATAAACCAGCCTCACAGTCACTGACAGCAATCTCCTACTGTCTGATATAAACCAACCTCACAGTCCCTGACACCAATCTCTTCCTGTTTCATGGAAAACAGCCCTTGCAGTCACTGCCACCAATCTCCTCCTGTCTGATATTATTGAACCACACAGTCACTGACCATCAATCTCTTCCTGTCTGACATAAACCAACCTCACAGTCACTGACACCAATCTCCACTTGTCTGATGTAAAGCAACCTCAAAGTCACCGACACAAATCTCCTTCTGTCTGATTTAAACCAAACCCACAGTCACTGACACCAATCTCCTCCTATCCGATATAAATCGAATCCACAATCACTGACACCAATCTCCACTTGTCTGATGTAAAGCAACCTCAAAGTCACTGGCACAAATCTCCTTCTGTCTGATAAAAACCAAACCCGCAGTCACTGACACCAATCTCCTCCTGTCTGATATATATCGACTCCAGAGTCACTGACACCAATCTCCTCCAGTCTGATATAAATTGACTCTACAGTCACTGACACCAAAGTCCTCCTATCTGATATGAAATAAATCCACAATTACTGACACAAATCTCCTCCTGTCTGATATAAACCAAACCTGCAGTCACTGACACCAATCTCCTCCTGTCTGATATAAAACAAACACGCAGTCACAGACACCAATCTCATACTGTCGGATTCAAACCAATCCCAAAGTCACTGACACCAATCTCCTACTGCCTGATATAAATTGACTCTACAGTCACTGACACCAATCTCCTCCTAGCTGATATAATTCGAATCCACAATCACTGCCACCAATCTCCTCCTCTCTGATATAAAACAACCTCACATTCACTGACACAAATCTCCTCCTGCCTGGTATAAACCCAACCCACAGCCACTGACACCAATCTCCTCCTGTCTGATACAAACCAACGCCAAAGTCCCTGACACCAAGCTGCTCCTGCCTGATATAAACCAGCCCCTCAGTAAATGAGAAATATCTCCACTTGACTGAAATAAACCGACCCCACAGTCAGTGACAGGAATTTCATCCTGTCTGATATAATCCAACCCCACAGTCACTGACACTAATCTCCTCCTGTATGATAGGAACCAACCTGACAGTCATTGACACCAATCTCCTCCTGTCTGACATAAACCAACCACATAGTCACTGACATCAATCTCCTCCTGTATGATACGAACCAACCTCACAGTCACTGACACCAATCTCCTCCTGTCTGATATAAATTGACTCTACAGTCACTGACAGCAATCTGCTACTCTCTGATACAACCCACCCCAAAGTCCCTGACACCAATCTCCTACTGTCTGATAAAATAGCGAATCTATAGCCACTGAAACCAATATCCTCCTGTTTGATATAATCCAAGCATAGATTCACTGACACCAATCTCCTCCTGTCTGATATAAACAAACCCCACAGTCACTAACAACGATCTCCTCCTGTCTGGTATAAACCAAACCCGCAATAACTGACACCAATCTTCTCCTGTCTTGTATAATCCAACCTCACAGTCACTCACAACAATCTCCTCCTGTCTGATATAAATCAACTCTACAGTCACTGACACCAAAGTTCTCCAATCTGATATAAATCGAATCCACAATCACTGACATCAATCTCCACTTGTCTGATATAAACCAACCCTACAATCACTGCCACCCAGCTCCACCTGTCTGATATAAAACGAATCTACAGTCACTAAAACCAATATCCTCCTCTCTGATATAAACCAACCCCACTAACACCAATCTCCTGCGATCTGATACAAACTAACCCCACAGCCACTGACACCAATCTCCTGTCTGATATAAACTAACCCCCCAGTCACTGACACCAATCTGCTACTCTCTGGTACAAACCAACCCCCCAGTCACTGACACCAATCTGCGACTCTCTGATACAAACCAACCCCACAGTCACTGACACCAATCTCCTCCTGGCTGATATAAACCAACCTCACAGTCACTGACACCAGTCTCCTCCTGTCTGATCTAATTCGACCCCACAGTAACTGACATCAAACTCCTCCTATCTGATATGAATCAACCCCACATTAACTAACACCAATCTCCTCCTGTCTGACATAAACCAAACCCACAGTCACTGACACCAATCTCCTCCTGTCTGATATAAACCAACACCACCGTCACTGACACCAATCTCCTCCTGTCTGATATAAACCAACCTCACAGTCACTGACACCAATATCCTCCTGTCTGATATAAACCAACCTCACAGTCACCTACACCAATCTTCTCCTGCCTGATATAAACCAATCCCACAGTCACTGACACCAATGTCCTCCTGTCCAATATAAACCAACCTCACAGTCACTGACACTGACACCAATCTCCTCCTGCCTGATATAATCCAATCCCACAGTCACTGACACCAATCTCCTCTTAGCTGATATAAACCAACCTCACAGACACTAACACCAATCTCCTCCTGCCTGATATATACCAACCCCACAGTCACTGATACCAATCTCCTCATGTCTGATATAAACCAACCTCACAGTCACTCACACCAATCTCCTCCTGTCTGATGTAAACCAATCCCACAGTCACTGACACCAATCTCCACCTGTCTGATATAAACCTACTAAACATTCACTGACAGCAATCTCCTCCTATCTGATATAAACCAACCTCAAAGTCACTGACACCAATCTCCTCCTATCTGATATAAACCAACCTCATAGTCACTGACACCAATCTATGCTTGTCTGATATAAAATAAACCCACAGTTGCTGACACAAATCTGCTCCTGTCTGATGTGTAGCAACCACAAAGTCACTAACACCAGTCTCCTACTGTCTGATATAAACCAGCCTCACAGTCACTGACACCAATCTCTTCCTGTCTGATATAACGCACCCTCACAGTCACTGCCAGCAATCTCCTACTGTCTGATATTAACCAACCTCACAGTCCCTGACTCCAATCTCTTCCTGTTTCATGTAAAACAGCCCTTGCAGTCACTGCCCCCAATCTCCTCCTGTCTGATATTATTCAACCACACAGTCACTGACCATCAATCTCTTCCTGTCTGACATAAACCAACCTCACAGTCACTGACACCAACCTCCTCCTGTCTGATATAAACCAATCCCACAGTCACTGATACCAATCTCCTCTTGTCTTATATGAAGCAACCCCATATTTATTGACAAGTTTCTCCTCCTGCCTGATACAAACGGACCCCAACGTCACTGACACCAATCTCCTCCTGTCTGATATAAACCAACCGCAATTCACTTACACCAATCTCCTCCTGCCTGATATAATCCAACCCCACAATCATTGACACCAATCTCCTCCTGTCTGATATAAACCAACCCGACTGTCACTGACACCAACCTCCTCCTGTCTGATATTATTGAACCACACAGTCACTGACCATCAATCTCTTCCTGTCTGATATAAACCAATCTCACAGGCTCTGACACCAAACACATACTGTCTGATATAGACCAACCTCACAGTCACAAAAACCAATCTCCACCTGTGTGATATGAACTGGCCCCACAGACACTGACACCAATCTCCTCCTGTCTGATATAAACCAACCTCAGAGTCACTGACACCAATCTCCTTCTGTCTGATAGAAATCGTCCCCACATTCATTGACACCAATCTCCTCTTGTCTGATATAAAACAAACCTACAGTCACTGAGACCAATCTCCTCCTCTGTGATATAAACCGGCCTCAAGCTCACTGACACCAATCTCCTCCTATCTGATGTAAACCAACCTCAAAGTCACTGACACCAATCTCCTCCTATCTGATATAAACCAAACCCACAGTCACTGACACCAATCTCCTCCTGTCTGATATAAACCAACCCCACAGTCACTAACACCAATCTCCTCCTGTCTGATATAAACCAACCCCACCGTCACTGACACCAATCTCATCCTGTCTGATATAAACCAGCCTCAGAACCAATGAATCCCATTTCTTCCTATCTCTTGTAAACCAAACTCACAGTCACTGGCGCCAATCTCCTCCTGTCTGATATAAACCGGCCTCACAGTCACTGACAGCAATCTCCTACTGTCTGATATAAACCAACTTCACAGTCCCTGACACCAATCTCTTCCTGTTTCATGTAAAACAGCCCTTGCAGTCACTGCCACCAATCTCCTCCTGTCTGATATTATTGAACCACACAGTCACTGACCATCAATCTCTTCCTGTCTGACATAAACCAACCTCACAGTCACTGACACCAACCTCCTCCTGTCTGATATAAACCAATCCCACAGTCACTGATACCAATCTCCTCTTGTCTTATATAAAGCAACCCCATATTTGTTGACAAGTTTCTCCTCTTGCCTGATACAAACGGACCCCAACGTCACTGACACCAATCTCCTCCTGTCTGATATAAACCAACTGCAATTCACTTACACCAATCTCCTCCTGCCTGATATAATCCAACCCCACAGTCATTGACACCAATCTCCTCCTGTCTGATATAAACCAACCCACAGTCACTGACACCAAACTCCTCCTGTCTTATATAAACCAACTCCACAGTCACTGACACCAATCACCTCCTGTCTGATATAAACCAACCCAACAGTCACTGACACCAAACTCCTCCTGTCTGATATAAACAAACCCCACAGTCACTGACACCAATCTCCTCTTGTCTGATATTAAACCAACCGGACAGTCACTGACACCAATCTCCTCCTGTCTGATATAAAACAATCTCACAGTCCCTGACAACAATCTCCTCCTGTGTGATAGAAACCAACCTCACAGTCACTGCCACCAATCTCCTCCTGTCTGATATTATTGAACCACACAGTCACTGACCATCAATCTCTTCCTGTCTGATGTACACCAATCTCACAGGCTCTGACACCAAACACATACTGTCTGATATAGACCAACCTCACAGTCACAAAAACCAATCTCCACCTGTGTGATATAAACCAGCCCCACAGACACTGACACCAATCTCCTCCTGTCTGATATAAACCAACCTCACAGTCACTGACACCAATCTCCTTCTGTCTGATAGAAACCGTCCCCACATTCATTGACACCAATCTCCTCTTGTCTGATATAAAACAAACCTACAGTCACTGAGACCAATCTCCTCCTCTGTGATATAAACCGGCCTCAAAGTCACTGACACCTATCTCCTCCTATCTGATAGAAACCAACCTCAAAGTCACTGACACCAATCTCCTCCTATCTGATATAAACCAAACCCACAGTCACTGACACCAATCTCCTCCTATCTGATATAAACCAACCCCACAGTCACTGACACCAATCTCCTCCTGTCTGATATAAACCAACCCCACAGTCACTGACACCAATCTCCTCCTGTCTGATTTAAACCAGCCTCAGAGCCACTGATTCCAATTTCTTCCTATCTCTTGTAACCAAACTCACAGTCACTGGCGCCAATCTCCTCCTGTCTGATATAAACGAACCTCACTTTCACTGAATCCAAACTCCTCCTGCCTGATATAAACCAACCCCACAGTCACTGTCACCAATTTCCTCCTGTCTGATATAAACAGACCCCACAGTCAGTGACAGGAATCTCATCCTATCTGATATAAACCAATCCCACAGTCACTGACTCCAATCTCCTCCTGTCTGATACAAACCAACCTCACTGTCACTGACTCCAATCTCTTCCTCTCTGTTGTAAACCAAACTCACAACCACTGACACCAATATCCTACTGTCTGATATAATCCAAACCCGCAGTCATTGACACCAATCTCCTCCTGTCTGGTATAAATCTACTCCACAGTCGCTGACACCCATCTCCTCCTGTCTGATATAAATCGACTCTACAGTCTCTGACACTAATCTCTTCCTCTCTGATATAAACCAACCCCACAGTCAATGACACAAATCTCCTTCTGTCTGATTTAAACCAAACCCACAGTCACTGACACCAATCTCCTCCTATCTGATATAAATCGAACCACAATCACTGACACCAATCTCCACTTGTCTGATGTAAAGCAACCTCAAAGTCACTGACACCAATCTCCTTCTGTCTGATATAAACCAAACCCGCAGTCACTGACACCAATCTCCTCCAGTTTGATATAAATTGACTCTACAGTCACTGACACCAAAGTCCTCCTAACTGTTATGAAATAAATCCACAATCACTGAAACCAATCTCCTCCTGTCTGGTATAAACCAACCTCACAGTCGCTGACACCACTCTCCTCCAGTCTGATATAAATCGACCCTACAATCACTGACACCAATCTCCTCCTATCTGATATAAATCAAATCCACAATCACTGCCACCAATCTCCTCCTCTCTGATATAAAACAACCTCACAGTCACTGACACCAATCATCTCCTGTCTGATACATACCAACCTCACAGTCACTGACACCAATCTCCTCCTGACTGAAATAAACCAATCCCACAGTCAGTGACAGGAATCTCATCCTGTCTGATATAAACCAATCCCACAGTCATTGACACCAATCTCCTCCTGTCTGATAGGAACCAACCTCACAGTCACTGACACCAATCTCCTCCTGTCTTATAAAAATTGACTCTACAGTCACTGACACCAATCTCCTCCTGTCTGGTATAAACCAAACCCACAGTCACTGACACCAATCTCATTCCTCCTTTCTGATATAAATCAAACTCACAGTCAGTGACACCAATCTCCTCCTGTCTGATACAAACCAACCTCACTGTCACTGACTCCAATCTCTTCCTCTCTGTTGTAAACCAAACTCACAACCACTGACACCAATATCCTACTGTCTGATATAAACCAAACCCGCAGTCATTGACACCAATCTCCTCCTGTCTGGTATAAATCTACTCCACAGTCGCTGACACACATCTCCTCCTGTCTGATATAAATCGACTCTACAGTCTCTGACACTAATCTCCTCCTATCTGATATAATTCGAATCCTCAATCACTGACACCCATCTCCTCCTGTCTGATATGAACCAACCCCATAGTCACTGACACCAATCTCTTCCTCTCTGATATAAACCAACCCCACAGTCACTGACACAGAACTCCTTCTGTCTGATTTAAACCAAACCCACAGTCACTGACACCAATCTCCACTTGTCTGATGTAAAGCAACCTCAAAATCACCGACACAAATCTCCTTCTGTCTGATTTAAACCAAACCCACAGTCACTGACACCAATCTCCTCCTATCCGATATAAATCGAATCCACAATCACTGACACCAATCTCCACTTGTCTGATGTAAAGCAACCTCAAAGTCACTGACATAAATCTCCTTCTGTCTGATAAAAACCAAACCCGCAGTCACTGACACCAATCTCCTCCTGTCTGATATATATCGACTCCAGAGTCACTGACACCAATCTCCTCCAGTCTGATATAAATTGACTCTACAGTCACTGACACCAAAGTCCTCCTATCTGACATGAAATAAATCCACAATTACTGACACAAATCTCCTCCTGTCTGATATAAACCAAACCTGCAGTCACTGACACCAATCTCCTCCTGTCTGATATAAAACAAACACGCAGTCACAGACACCAATCTCATACTGTCGGATTCAAACCAATCCCAAAGTCACTGACACCAATCTCCTACTGCCTGATATAAATTGACTCTACAGTCACTGACACCAATCTCCTCCTAGCTGATATAATTCGAATCCACAATCACTGCCACCAATCTCCTCCTCTCTGATATAAAACAACCTCACATTCACTGACACAAATCTCCTCCTGCCTGGTATAAACCCAACCCACAGCCACTGACACCAATCTCCTCCTGTCTGATACAAACCAACGCCAAAGTCCCTGACACCAAGCTCCTCCTGCCTGATATAAACCAGCCCCTCAGTAAATGAGAAATATCTCCACTTGACTGAAATAAACCGACCCCACAGTCAGTGACAGGAATTTCATCCTGTCTGATATAATCCAACCCCACAGTCACTGACACTAATCTCCTCCTGTATGATAGGAACCAACCTGACAGTCATTGACACCAATCTCCTCCTGTCTGATATAAACCAACCACATAGTCACTGACATCAATCTCCTCCTGTATGATACGAACCAACCTCACAGTCACTGACACCAATCTCCTCCTGTCTGATATAAATTGACTCTACAGTCACTGACAGCAATCTGCTACTCTCTGATACAACCCACCCCAAAGTCCCTGACACCAATCTCCTACTGTCTGATAAAATAGCGAATCTATAGCCACTGAAACCAATATCCTCCTGTTTGATATAATCCAAGCATAGATTCACTGACACCAATCTCCTCCTGTCTGATATAAACAAACCCCACAGTCACTAACAACAATCTCCTCCTGTCTGGTATAAACCAAACCCGCAATAACTGACACCAATCTTCTCCTGTCTTGTATAATCCAACCTCACAGTCACTCACAACAATCTCCTCCTGTCTGATATAAATCAACTCTACAGTCACTGACACCAAAGTTCTCCAATCTGATATAAATCGAATCCACAATCACTGACATCAATCTCCACTTGTCTGATATAAACCAACCCTACAATCACTGCCACCCAGCTCCACCTGTCTGATATAAAACGAATCTACAGTCACTAAAACCAATATCCTCCTCTCTGATATAAACCAACCCCACTAACACCAATCTCCTGCGATCTGATACAAACTAACCCCACAGCCACTGACACCAATCTCCTGTCTGATATAAACTAACCCCCCAGTCACTGACACCAATCTGCTACTCTCTGGTACAAACCAACCCCCCAGTCACTGACACCAATCTGCGACTCTCTGATACAAACCAACCCCACAGTCACTGCCACCAGTCTCCTCCTGTCTGATCTAATTCGACCCCACAGTAACTGACATCAAACTCCTCCTATCTGATATGAATCAACCCCACATTAACTAACACCAATCTCCTCCTGTCTGACATAAACCAAACCCACAGTCACCGACACCAATCTCCTCCTGTCTGATATAAACCAACACCACCGTCACTGACATCAATCTCCTCCTGTCTGATATAAACCAACCTCACAGTAACTGACACCAATATCCTCCTGTCTGATATAAACCAACCTCACAGTCACTGACACCAATCTTCTCCTGCCTGATATAAACCAATCCCACAGTCACTGACACCAATGTCCTCCTGTCCAATATAAACCAACCTCACAGTCACTGACACTGACACCAATCTCCTCCTGCCTGATATAATCCAATCCCACAGTCACTGACACCAATCTCCTCTTAGCTGATATAAACCAACCTCACAGACACTAACACCAATCTCCTCCTGCCTGATATATACCAACCCCACAGTCACTGATACCAATCTCCTCATGTCTGATATAAACCAACCTCACAGTCACTCACACCAATCTCCTCCTGTCTGATGTAAACCAATCCCACAGTCACTGACACCAATCTCCAACTGTCTGATATAAACCTACTAAACATTCACTGACAGCAATCTCCTCCTATCTGATATAAAGCAACCTCAAAGTCACTGACAGCAATCTCCTCCTATCTGATATAAACCAACCTCATAGTCACTGACACCAATCTACGCTTGTCTGATATAACCCACAGTTGCTGACACAAATCTGCTCCTGTCTGATGTGTAGCAACCACAAAGTCACTAACACCAGTCTCCTACTGTCTGATATAAACCAGCCTCACAGTCACTGACACCAATCTCCTCCTGTCTGATATAAACCAGCCTCACAGTCACTGACAGCAATCTCCTACTGTCTGATATAAACCAACCTCACAGTCCCTGACACCAATCTCTTCCTGTTTCATGGAAAACAGCCCTTGCAGTCACTGCCACCAATCTCCTCCTGTCTGATATTATTGAACCACACAGTCACTGACCATCAATCTCTTCCTGTCTGACATAAACCAACCTCACAGTCACTGACACCAATCTCCACTTGTCTGATGTAAAGCAACCTCAAAGTCACCGACACAAATCTCCTTCTGTCTGATTTAAACCAAACCCACAGTCACTGACACCAATCTCCTCCTATCCGTTATAAATCGAATCCACAATCACTGACACCAATCTCCACTTGTCTGATGTAAAGCAACCTCAAAGTCACTGGCACAAATCTCCTTCTGTCTGATAAAAACCAAACCCGCAGTCACTGACACCAATCTCCTCCTGTCTGATATATATCGACTCCAGAGTCACTGACACCAATCTCCTCCAGTCTGATATAAATTGACTCTACAGTCACTGACACCAAAGTCCTCCTATCTGATATGAAATAAATCCACAATTACTGACACAAATCTCCTCCTGTCTGATATAAACCAAACCTGCAGTCACTGACACCAATCTCCTCCTGTCTGATATAAAACAAACACGCAGTCACAGACACCAATCTCATACTGTCGGATTCAAACCAATCCCAAAGTCACTGACACCAATCTCCTACTGCCTGATATAAATTGACTCTACAGTCACTGACACCAATCTCCTCCTAGCTGATATAATTCGAATCCACAAACACTGCCACCAATCTCCTCCTCTCTGATATAAAACAACCTCACATTCACTGACACAAATCTCCTCCTGCCTGGTATAAACCCAACCCACAGCCACTGACACCAATCTCCTCCTGTCTGATACAAACCAACCCCAAAGTCCCTGACACCAAGCTGCTCCTGCCTGATATAAACCAGCCCCTCAGTAAATGAGAAATATCTCCACTTGACTGAAATAAACCGACCCCACAGTCAGTGACAGGAATTTCATCCTGTCTGATATAATCCAACCCCACAGTCACTGACACTAATCTCCTCCTGTATGATAGGAACCAACCTGACAGTCATTGACACCAATCTCCTCCTGTCTGACATAAACCAACCACATAGTCACTGACATCAATCTCCTCCTGTATGATACGAACCAACCTCACAGTCACTGACACCAATCTCCTCCTGTCTGATATAAATTGACTCTACAGTCACAGACAGCAATCTGCTACTCTCTGATACAACCCACCCCAAAGTCCCTGACACCAATCTCCTACTGTCTGATAAAATAGCGAATCTATAGCCACTGAAACCAATATCCTCCTGTTTGATATAATCCAAGCATAGATTCACTGACACCAATCTCCTCCTGTCTGATATAAACAAACCCCACAGTCACTAACAACAATCTCCTCCTGTCTGGTATAAACCAAACCCGCAATAACTGACACCAATCTTCTCCTGTCTTGTATAATCCAACCTCACAGTCACTCACAACAATCTCCTCCTGTCTGATATAAATCAACTCTACAGTCACTGACACCAAAGTTCTCCAATCTGATATAAATCGAATCCACAATCACTGACATCAATCTCCACTTGTCTGATATAAACCAACCCTACAATCACTGCCACCCAGCTCCACCTGTCTGATATAAAACGAATCTACAGTCACTAAAACCAATATCCTCCTCTCTGATATAAACCAACCCCACTAACACCAATCTCCTGCGATCTGATACAAACTAACCCCACAGCCACTGACACCAATCTCCTGTCTGATATAAACTAACCCCCCAGTCACTGACACCAATCTGCTACTCTCTGGTACAAACCAACCCCCCAGTCACTGACACCAATCTGCGACTCTCTGATACAAACCAACCCCACAGTCACTGACACCAATCTCCTCCTGGCTGATATAAACCAACCTCACAGTCACTGCCACCAGTCTCCTCCTGTCTGATCTAATTCGACCCCACAGTAACTGACATCAAACTCCTCCTATCTGATATGAATCAACCCCACATTAACTAACACCAATCTCCTCCTGTCTGACATAAACCAAACCCACAGTCACTGACACCAATCTCCTCCTGTCTGATATAAACCAACACCACCGTCACTGACACCAATCTCCTCCTGTCTGATATAAACCAACCTCACAGTCACTGACACCAATATCCTCCTGTCTGATATAAACCAACCTCACAGTCACCTACACCAATCTTCTCCTGCCTGATATAAACCAATCCCACAGTCACTGACACCAATGTCCTCCTGTCCAATATAAACCAACCTCACAGTCACTGACACTGACACCAATCTCCTCCTGCCTGATATAATCCAATCCCACAGTCACTGACACCAATCTCCTCTTAGCTGATATAAACCAACCTCACAGACACTAACACCAATCTCCTCCTGCCTGATATATACCAACCCCACAGTCACTGATACCAATCTCCTCATGTCTGATATAAACCAACCTCACAGTCACTCACACCAATCTCCTCCTGTCTGATGTAAACCAATCCCACAGTCACTGACACCAATCTCCACCTGTCTGATATAAACCTACTAAACATTCACTGACAGCAATCTCCTCCTATCTGATATAAAGCAACCTCAAAGTCACTGACAGCAATCTCCTCCTATCTGATATAAACCAACCTCATAGTCACTGACACCAATCTACGCTTGTCTGATATAAAATAAACCCACAGTTGCTGACACAAATCTGCTCCTGTCTGATGTGTAGCAACCCCAAAGTCACTAACACCAGTCTCCTACTGTCTGATATAAACCAGCCTCACAGTCACTGACACCAATCTCCTCCTGTCTGATATAAAGCAGCCTCACAGTCACTGACAGCAATCTCCTACTGTCTGATATAAACCAACCTCACAGTCCCTGACTCCAATCTCTTCCTGTTTCATGGAAAACAGCCCTTGCAGTCACTGCCACCAATCTCCTCCTGTCTGATATTATTGAACCACACAGTCACTGACCATCAATCTCTTCCTGTCTGACATAAACCAACCTCACAGTCACTGACACCAACCTCCTCCTGTCTGATATAAACCAATCCCACAGTCACTGATACCAATCTCCTCTTGTCTTATATAAAGCAACCCCATAGTTATTGACAAGTTTCTCCTCCTGCCTGATACAAACGGACCCCAACGTCACTGACACCAATCTCCTCCTGTCTGATATAAACCAACCGCAATTCACTTACACCAATCTCCTCCTGCCTGATATAATCCAACCCCACAGTCATTGACACCAATCTCCTCCTGTCTGATAAAAACCAACCCCACAGTCACTGACACCAAACTCCTCCTGTCTTATATAAACCAACTCCACAGTCACTGACACCAATCACCTACTGTCTGATATAAACCAACCCCACAGTCACTGACACCAAACTCCTCCTGTCTGATATAAACCAACCCCACAGTCACTGACACCAATCTCCTCCTGTCTGATATAAAACAATCTCACAGTCCCTGACAACAAACTCCTCCTGTGTGATAGAAACCAACCTCACAGTCACTGCCACCAATCTCCTCCTGTCTGATATTATTGAACCACACAGTCACTGACCATCAATCTCTTCCTGTCTGATATAAACCAATCTCACAGGCTCTGACACCAAACACATACTGTCTGATATAGACCAACCTCACAGTCACAAAAACCAATCTCCACCTGTGTGATATAAACCGGCCCCACAGACACTGACACCAATCTCCTCCTGTCTGATATAAACCAACCTCAAAGTCACTGAAACCAATCTCCTCCTGTCTGGTATAAACCAACCTCACAGTCGCTGACACCAATCTCCTCCAGTCTGATATAAATCGACTCTACAGTCACTGACACCAATCTCCTCCTATCTGATATAAATCAAATCCACAATCACTGCCACCAATCTCCTCCTCTCTGATATAAAACAACCTCACAGTCACTGACACCAATCACCTCCTGTCTGATATATACCAACCTCACAGTCACTGACACCAATCTCCTCCTGACTGAAATAAACCGATCCCACAGTCAGTGACAGGAATCTCATCCTGTCTGATATAAACCAATCCCACAGTCATTGACACCAATCTCCTCCTGTCTGATAGGAACCAACCTCATAGTCACTGACACCAATCTCCTCCTGTCTTATAAAAATTGACTCTACAGTCACTGACACCAATCTCCTCCTGTCTGGTATAAACCAAACCCACAGTCACTGACACCAATCTCATTCCTCCTTTCTGATATAAATCAAACTCACAGTCAGTGACACCAATCTCCTCCTGTCTGATACAAACCAACCTCACTGTCACTGACTCCAATCTCTTCCTCTCTGTTGTAAACCAAACTCACAACCACTGACACCAATATCCTACTGTCTGATATAAACCAAACCCGCAGTCATTGACACCAATCTCCTCCTGTCTGGTATAAATCTACTCCACAGTCGCTGACACACATCTCCTCCTGTCTGATATAAATCGACTCTACAGTCTCTGACACTAATCTCCTCCTATCTGATATAAATCGAATCCTCAATCACTGACACCCATCTCCTCCTGTCTGATATGAACCAACCCCACAGTCACTGACACCAATCTCTTCCTCTCTGATATAAACCAACCCCACAGTCACTGACACAGAACTCCTTCTGTCTGATTTAAACCAAACCCACAGTCACTGACACCAATCTCCTCCTATCCGATATAAATCGAATCCACAATCACTGACACCAATCTCCACTTGTCTGATGTAAAGCAACCTCAAAGTCACTGACACAAATCTCCTTCTGTCTGATAAAAACCAAACCCGCAGTCACTGACACCAATCTCCTCCTGTCTGATATATATCGACTCCAGAGTCACTGACACCAATCTCCTCCAGTCTGATATAAATTGACTCTACAGTCACTGACACCAAAGTCCTCCTATCTGATATGAAATAAATCCACAATTACTGACACAAATCTCCTCCTGTCTGATATAAACCAAACCTGCAGTCACTGACACCAATCTCCTCCTGTCTGATATAAAACAAACACGCAGTCACAGACACCAATCTCATACTGTCGGATTCAAACCAATCCCAGTCACTGACACCAATCTCCTACTGCCTGATATAAATTGACTCTACAGTCACTGACACCAATCTCCTCCTAGCTGATATAATTCGAATCCACAATCACTGACACAATTCTCCACGTGTCTGATATAAACCAAACCCACAATCACTGCCACCAATCTGCTCCTGTCTGATATAAAACAACCTCACATTCACTGACACAAATCTCCTCCTGCCTGGTATAAACCCAACCCACAGCCACTGACACCAATCTCCTCCTGTCTGATACAAACCAACCCCAAAGTCCCTGACACCAAGCTCCTCCTGCCTGATATAAACCAGCCCCTCAGTAAATGAGAAATATCTCCATTTGACTGAAATAAACCGACCCCACAGTCAGTGACAGGAATTTCATCCTGTCTGATATAATCCAACCCCACAGTCACTGACACTAATCTCCTCCTGTATGATAGGAACCAACCTGACAGTCATTGACACCAATCTCCTCCTGTCTGATATAAACCAACCACATAGTCACTGACATCAATCTCCTCCTGTCTGATATAAATTGACTCTACAGTCACTGACACCAATCTGCTACTCTCTGATACAACCCACCCCAAAGTCCCTGACAACAATCTCCTACTGTCTGATAAAATAGCGAATCTATAGTCACTGAAACCAATATCCTCCTGTTTGATATAATCCAAGCATAGATTCACTGACACCAATCTCCTCCTGTCTGATATAAACCGACCTCACAGTCACTGACACCAATCTCCTCCTGTATGATATAAACCGACCTCACAGTCACTGACAACAATCTCCTCCTGTCTGGTATAAACCAAACCCGCAATAACTGACACCAATCTTCTCCTGTCTTGTATAATCCAACCTCACAGTCACTCACAACAATCTCCTCCTGTACGATATAAATCAACTCTACAGTCACTGACACCAAAGTTCTCCAATCTGATATAAATCGAATCCACAATCACTGACATCAATCTCCACTTGTCTGATATAAACCAACCCTACAATCACTGCCACCCAGCTCCACCTGTCTGATATAAAACGAATCTACAGTCACTAAAACCAATATCCTCCTCTCTGATATAAACCAACCCCACTAACACCAATCTCCTGCGATCTGATACAAACTAACCCCACAGCCACTGACACCAATCTCCTGTCTGATATAAACTAACCCCCCAGTCACTGACACCAATCTGCTACTCTCTGGTACAAACCAACCCCCCAGTCACTGACACCAATCTGCGACTCTCTGATACAAACCAACCCCACAGTCACTGCCACCAATCTCCTCCTGGCTGATATAAACCAACCTCACAGTCACTGACACCAGTCTCCGCCTGTCTGATCTAATTCGACCCCACAGTAACTGACATCAAACTCCTCCTATCTGATATGAATCAACCCCACATTAACTAACACCAATCTCCTCCTGTCTGACATAAACCAAACCCACAGTCACTGACACCAATCTCCTCCTGTCTGATATAAACCAACACCACCGTCACTGACACCAATCTCCTCCTGTCTGATATAAACCAACCTCACAGTCACTGACACCAATATCCTCCTGTCTGATATAAACCAACCTCACAGTCACTGACACCAATCTTCTCCTGCCTGATATAAACCAATCCCACAGTCACTGACACCAATCTCCTCCTGTCCAATATAAACCAACCTCACAGTCACTGACACTGACACCAATCTCCTCCTGCTTGATATAATCCAATCCCACAGTCACTGACACCAATCTCCTCTTAGCTGATATAAACCAACCTCACAGACACTAACACCAATCTCCTCCTGCCTGATATATACCAACCCCACAGTCACTGATACCAATCTCCTCATTTCTGACGTAAACCAACCCCACATTCATTGACACCAATCTCCTCTTGTCTGATATAAAACAAACCTACAGTCACTGACACCAATCTCCTCCTGTGTGATATAAACCGGCCTCAGAGTCACTGACACCAATCTTCTCCTATCTGATATAAACGAACCTCATAGTCACTGACACCAATCTACGGTTGTCTGATACAATATAAAGCCACAGTCGCTGACATAAATCTGCTCCTGTCTGATGTGAAGCAACCACAAGGTCACTGACACCAGTCTCTTACTGTCTGATATAAACCAGCCTCACAGTCACTGACACAAATCTCCTCCTGTCTGATATAAACCAGCCTCACAGTCACTGACAGCAATCTCCTACTGTCTGATATAAACCAACCCAACAGTCACAGACAACAGTCTCCTATTGTCTGATATAAACCAACCCCACAGTCACTGACACCAATCTCTTCATGTTTCATGTACAATACCACTTGCAGTCACTGCCACCAATCTCCTCCTGTCTGATATTATTGAACCACACAGTCACTGACCATCAATCTCTTCCAGTCTTACATTAACCAACCTCACAGTCACTGACACCAACCTCCTCCTGCCTGATATAAACCAATCCCACAGTCACTGATACCAATATCCTCTTGTATTATATAAAGCAACCCCATATTTGTTGACACCTATCTCCTCCTGTCTGATACTAACGGACCCCAAAGTCACTGACACCAATCTCCTCCTGTCTGATATAAACCAGCCTCACTGTCATTGACACCAATCTCCTCCTGTCTGATATAAACCAACCACACAGTCACTGACACCAATCTCCTCCTGTCTGATATAAACCAGCCTCACAGTCACTGACACCGATCTCCTCCTGTCTGATAGAAACCAGCCTCACTGTCATTGACACCAATCTCCTCCTGTCTGATATAAACCAACCACACAGTCACTGACACCAATCTCCTCCTGTCTGATATAAACCAGCCTCACAGTCACTGACACCAATCTCCTCCTGTCTGATATAAACCAGCCTCACAGTCATTGACACCAAATTCCTCCTGTCTGATATAAACCAACCTCACAGTCACTGACACCAATCTCCTCCTGTCTGATATAAATCAACTGCACAGTCACTGACACCAATCTCCTGCTGTCTGATATAAAGCAACCTCACAGTCACTGACACCAATCTTCTCCTGCCTGATAAAAACCTACTTCACAGTCACTAACACCAATCTCCTCCTGTCCGATATAAAGCAACCTCACAGTCACTGACACCAATCTCCTCCTGTCCGATATAAACCAACCTCACAATCACTGACACCAATCTCCTCATGTCTGATATAAACCAACCTCACAGTCACTGACAACAATTTCCTCCTGTCTGACATAAACCTACCCCACAGTCACTGACACCAATTACCTCCTATCTGATGTAAAGCAACTTCATAGTCACTGACACCAATCACCGCCTGTCTGATATAAACCTACTTCACATTCGCTGACAGCAATCTCCTCCTATCTGATATAAAGCAACCTCAAAGTCATTGACACCAATCTCCTCCTGTCTGATATAAACCAGCCTCACAGTCACTGACACCAATCTCCTCCTGTCTGATATAAAACAACCTCACAGTCACTGACACCAATCTCCTCCTATCTGATATAAACCAACCTCATAGTCACTGACACCAATCTATGCTTGTCTGATATAAAATAAGCCCACAGTCACTGACACCAATCTCCTCCTGTCTGATATAAGCCAGCCCCAAAGTCAATGACACCAGTCTCCTACTGTCTGATATAAAACAATCTCACAGTCCCTGACACCAATCTCTTCCTGTCTGATATAAAGCAAACCCATAGTCATTGACACCAATCTCCTCCTGTCTGATATAAATAAACATCACGGTCATTGACACCAATCTCCTCCTGCCTGATATAAACAAACTTCACAGTCACTAACAGCAATCTCCTCCTGTCTGATATAAACCAACCCCACAGTCGTTGACACCAATCTCCTTCTGTCTGATATAAAAAAACCTCACAGTCACGGACACCAATCTCCTCCTGTCTGATATAAAACAATCTCACAGTCACTGACACCAATCTCCGCCTGTCAGATATAAACCAACTCGACAGTCACTGACACCAATATCCTCCTGTCTGATATAAACCAACCTCACAGTCCCTGACACCAATCTCCTCCTGTCTGATATAAACCGAACCCACAGTCACTGAGAGCAATCGCCTCCTGTGTGATATAAACCAATCTCACAGGCTCTGACACCAAACTCATACTGTCTGATATAAACCAACTTTACAGTCACTGACACTAAACTCAAAGAGTCTGATATGAACCAAAGATACAGCCACTGACACCAATCTACTCCTGTCTGATATAAACTGACCCCACAGTCACTGACACCAATCTCCTTCGGTCTGATATAATCGGCCCCACAGTCACTGACACCAATCTCCTCCTGTCTGATATAAACCAACCTCACAGTCACTGACACCAATCTCCTCCTGTCTGATATAAACCAACCTCACATTCACTGACACCAATCTCCTCTTGTCTGTTGAATCCGACCCCACAATCACAGACACTAATTTCCTCCAGTCTGATATAAAACAAACCCACATTCACTGACACCATTCTCCTCCTGTCTGAAAAAAACCAACCCGACAGTCACTGACACCATTCTCCTCCTGTGTGATATAAACCGGCCTCAAAGTCACTGACAGCAATCTCCTCCTATTTGATATAAACCAACCTCAAAGTCACTGACACCAATCTCCTCCTATCTGATATAAACCAACCTCACAGTCACTGACACCAATTTCCTCCTGTCTGATATAAACCAACCCCATTGTCGTGACACCAATCTACTATCTGATAATATCCATCATCACAGTCACTGACACCAATCTCAACCTATCTGTTATAAACAAACCTCACAGTCACGGACACCAATCACCTCTTATCTGATATATCTGAACCTCACAGTCACTAAGAGCAATCTCCTCCTGTCTAGTATAAATGAACCCCACAGTCACTGACAGCAATCTCAACCTGTCTGATATAAACCAACCTCACAGTCACTGACACTAGTCTCCTCCTGTCAGATATAAACCAAACTCACAATCACTGACACCAATCTCCTCCTGTCCGATATAAACCAAACTCAGAGTCACTGACACCAATCTCCTCCTATCTGATATAAACCAACCTCATAGTCACTGACACCAATCTACGCTTGTCTGATACAAAATAAACCCACAGTTGCTGACACAAATCTGCTCCTGTCTGATGTGAAGCAACCCCAAAGTCACTGACACCAGTCTCCTACTGTCTGATATAAACCAGCCTCACAGTCACTGACACCAATCTCGTCCTGTATGATTTTAACCAGCCTAACAGTCACTGACACCAATCTCCTCCTGTCTGATATAAACCAGCCTCACAGTAACTGACACCAATCTCTTCCTGTTTCATTTAAAACACACCCTGCTGTCACTGCCACAAATCTCCTCCTGTCTGATATTATTGAACCACACAGTCACTGACCATCAATCTCTTCCTGTCTGACATAAATCAACCACACAGTCACTGATACCAACCTCCTCCTGCCTGATATAAACCAATCCCACAGTCACTGATACCAATATCCTCTTGTCTTATATAAAGCAAGCCCATAATTGTTGACGCCTATCTCCTCCTGTCTGATACAAACGGACCCCAAAGTCACTGACACCAATCTCCTCCTGTCTGATATAAACCAGCCTCACAGTCACTGACACCAATCTTCTCCTGTCTGATATAAACCAGCCTCACCGTCATTGACATAAATCTCCTCCTGTCTGATATAAACCAACCTCACATTCACTGACACCAATCTCCTCTTGTCTGTTGAATCCGACCCCACAATCACAGACACTAATTTCCTCCAGTCTGATATAAAACAAACCCACATTCACTGACACTATTCTCCTCCTGTCTGAATAAAACCAACCCGACAGTCACTGACACCAATTTCCTCCTGTCTGATATAAACCAACCCCATTGTCGTTGACACCAGTCTCCTATTATCTGATAATATCCATCGTCACAGTCACTGACACCAATCTCAACTTATCTGTTATAAACAAACCTCACAGTTACTGACACCAATCTCCTCTTATCTGATATATCCGAACCTCACAGTCACTAAGAACATTCTCCTCCTGTCTAATATAAATGAACCCCACAGTCACTGACAGGAATCTCAACCTGTCTGATATAAACCAACCTCACAGTCACTGACACCAATCTCCTCCTGTCTGATATAGACCAACCTCACAGTCACTGACGCCAATCTCCTCCTGTCTGATATAAACCAACCTCACAGTCACTGACTCCAATCTCCTCCTGCCTGATATAGATCAACCCCACAATCACTGACACCAATCTTCTCCTGTCTGATATAAAATTACTTCACAGTCACTGACACCAATCTCCTCCTGTCCGATATAACCCAACCTCACAGTCACTAACACAAATCTCCTCCTGTCCGATATAAAACAACCTCACAGTCACTGACACCAATCTCCTCCTGCCTGATATAAAACAATCCCACAGTCACTGACACCAATCTCCTCCTGTCTGATATAAAACAACCTCACAGTCACTGACACCAATCTCCTCCTGCCTGATATAAACCAACCCCACAGTCACTGACACCAATCCCCTCCTGTCTGACATAAACCAAACCCACAATCACTGACACCAATCTCCTCCTATCTGATATAAACCAACTTCATAGTCACTGACTCCAATCTCCTCCGGTCTGATGTAAAGCAACCCCACAGTCACTAACAGCAATCTCTCCCTGTCTGATATAAACCAACCACACAGTCACTAACTCCAATCTCCTCCTGCCTGATACAAAGCAGCCCCACAGTCACAGAAACCAATCTCCTCCTGTCTGATATAAAACAATCTCACAGTCCCTGACATCAATCTCCTCCTGTCTGATATAAAACCATCTCACAGTCCCTGACACCAATCTCCTCGTGTGTGATATAAACCTATCTCACAGTCTCTGACACCAAACTCATACTGTCGGATATAAACCAACTTTACAGTCACTGACACCAAAATCAAACTGTCTGATATAAACCAAAGACACAGCCACTGACACCAATCTACTCCTGTCTGATATAAACTGACCCCACAGTCACTGACACCAATCTTCCTGTCTCATGTAAAACACCCCCACGTTCACTGACACCAATCTCCTCCTGTCTGATATAAACCAACCCCATAGTCACTGCCACCAATCTCCTCCTTTCTGATATTATTGAACCACACAGTCACTGACCATCAATCTCTTCCTGTCTGATATAAACCAATCTCACAGGCTCTGACACCAAACTCCTCCTGTCTGATATAAACTGGCCCCACAGTCACTATCAACAATCTCCTCCTGTCTGATATAATGCAACCCCACATTCACTCATTCCGATCTCCTCCTGTCTGATACAAACCAACCACATAGTCATTGAGACCAATCTCCTAATCTCTGATATAAAGCAACCACACAGTCGCTGACACCAATCTCCTTCTGTCTGATAGAAACCATCCCCACATTCACTGACACCAATCTCAACCTGTTATAAACAAACCTCTAGTCACTGACACCAATCACCTCTTATCTGATATATCCGAACCTCACGGTCACTAAGAGCAATCTCCTCCTGTCTAGTATAAATGAACCCCACAGTCACTGAAGGCAATCTCAACCTGTCTGATATAAACCAACCTCACAGTCACTGACACTAGTCTCCTCCTGTCCAATATAAACCAACCTCACAGTCACTAACATTCATCTCCTCCTGTCCGATATAAACCAACCTCATAGTCACTGACACCAATCTACGCTTGTCGGATACAATATAAACCCACAGTTGCTGACACAAATCTGCTCCTGTCTGATGTGAAGCAACCCCAAAGTCACTGACACCAGTCTCCTACTGTCTGATATAAACCAGCCTCACAGTCACTGACACCAATCTCGTCCTGTATGATTTTAACCAGCCTCACAGTCACTGACACCAATCTCCTACTGTCTGATATAAACCAACCCAACAGTCACTGACAACAATCTCCTAATGTCTGATATCAACCAACCTCACAGTCACTGACACCAATCTCCTCCTGTCTGATATAAACCAGCCTCACAGTAACTGACACCAACCTCCTACTGTCTGATATAAACCAACCCCACAGTCACTGACACCAATCTCTTCCTGTTTCATGTAAAACACACCCTGCAGTCACTGCCACAAATCTCCTCCTGTCTGATATTATTGAACCACACAGTCACTGACCATCAATCTCTTCCTGTCTGATATAAATCAACCACACAGTCACTGATACCAACCTCCTCCTGCCTGATATAAACCAATCCCACAGTCACTGATACCAATATCCTCTTGTCTTATATAAAGCAAGCCCATATTTGTTGACACCTATCTCCTCCTGTCTGATACAAACGGACCTCAAAGTCACTGACACCAATCTCCTCCTGTCTGATGTAAACCAGCCTCACAGTCACTGACACCAATCTGCTCCTGTCTGATATAAACCAGCCTCACCGTCACTGACATAAATCTCCTCCTGTCTGATATAAACCAACCTCACAGTCACTGACACCAATCTCCTCCTGTCTGATATAAACCAACCTCACATTCACTGACACCAATCTCCTCTTGTCTGTTGAATCCGACCCCACAATCACAGACACTAATTTCCTCCAGTCTGATATAAAACAAACCCACATTCACTGACACCATTCTCCTCCTGTCTGAAAAAAACCAACCCGACAGTCACTGACACCAATTTCCTCCTGTCTGATATAAACCAACCCCATTGTCGCTGACACCAGTCTCCTATTATCTGATAATATCCATCGTCACAGTCGCTGACACCAATCTCCTCTTATCTGGTATATCCGAACCTCATAGTCATTAAGAACAATCTCCTCCTGTCTAATATAAATGAACCCCACAGTCACTGACAGCAATCTCAACCTGTCTGATATAAACCAACCTCACAGTCACTGACACCAATCTCCTCCTGTCCGATATAACCCAAACTCACAGTCACTAACACAAATCTCCTCCTGTCCGATATAAACCAACCCCACAGTCACTGACACCAATCTCCTCCTATCTGATATAAACCAACTTCATAGTCACTGACTCCAATCTCCTCCTGTCTGATGTAAAACAACCCCACAGTCACTACCACTAATCTCCTCCTGTCTGATATAAACAAACTCCACAGTCACTAACAGCAATCTCCCCCTGTCTGATATAAACCAACCACAGTCACTAACTCCAATCTCCTCCTGCCTGATATAAAGCAGCCCCACAGTCACAGAAACCAATCTCCTCCTGTCTGATATAAAACAATCTCACAGTCCCTGACACCAATCTCCTCCTGTCTGATATAAAACAATCTCATAGTCCCTGACACCAATCCCCTCCTGTGTGATATAAACCTATCTCACAGGCTCTGACACCAAACTCATACTGTCGGATATAAACCAAAGACACAGCCACTGACACCAATCTACTCCTGTCTGATATAAACTGACCCCACAGTCACTGACACCAATCTCTTCCTGTCTCATGTAAAACACCCCCACAGTCACTGACACCAACCTCCTCCTGTCTGATATAAGCCAACCCCACAGTCACTGACACCAATCTCTTCCTGTTTCATGTAAAACAGCCCTTGCAGTCACTGCCCCCAATCTCCTCCTGTGTGATATTATTCAACCACACAGTCACTGACCATCAATCTCTTCCTGTCTGACATAAACCAACCTCACAGTCACTGACACCAACCTCCTCCTGTCTGATATAAACCAATCCCACAGTCACTGATACCAATCTTCTCTTGTCTTATATGAAGCAACCCCATATTTATTGACAAGTTTCTCCTCCTGCCTGATACAAACGGACCCCAACGTCACTGACACCAATCTCCTCCTGTCTGATATAAACCAACCGCAATTCACTTACACCAATCTCCTCCTGCCTGATATAATCCAACCCCACAATCATTGACACCAATCACCTCCTGTCTGATATAAACCAACCCGACTGTCACTGACACCAACCTCCTCCTGTCTGATATTATTGAACCACACAGTCACTGACCATCAATCTCTTCCTGTCTGACATAAACCAACCTCACAGTCACTGACGCCAACCTCCTCCTGTCTGATATAAACCAATCCCACAGTCACTGATACCAATCTCCTCTTGTCTTATATAAAGCAACCCCATATTTATTGAAACCTATCTACTCCTGTCTGATTCAAACGGACCACAAAGTCACTGACACCAATCTCCTCCTGTCTGATATAAACCAACCCCAAATTTACTGACACCAATCTCCTCCTGTCTGATATAAACCAACCCCACAGTCACTGACACCAATCTCCTCTTGTCTGATATAAAACAAACCTACAGTCACTGACACCAATCTCGTCCTGTGTGATATAAACCGGCCTCAAATTCACTGACACCAATCTTCTCCTATCTGATATAAACGAACCTCATAGTCACTGACACCAATCTACGCTTGTCTGATACAATATAAAGCCACAGTCGCTGACACAAATCTGCTCCTGTCTGATGTGAAGCAACCACAAGGTCACTGACACCAGTCTCTTACTGTCTGATATAAACCAGCCTCACAGTCACTGACACCAATCTCCTACTGTCTGATATAAACCAACCCAACAGTCACTGACAACAGCCTCCTACTGTCTGATATAAACCAACCCCACAGTCACTGACACCAATCTCTTCATGTTTCATGTACAATACCCCTTGCAGTCACTGCCACCAATCTCCTCCTGTCTGATATTATTGAACCACACAGTCAGTGAACATCAATCTCTTCCAGTCTTACATTAACCAACCTCACAGTCACTGACACCAACCTCCTCCTGCCTGATATAAACCAATCCCAGTCACTGATAACAATATCCTCTTGTATTATATAAAGCAACCCCATATTTGTTGACACCTATCTCCTCCTGTCTGATACTAACGGACCCCAAAGTCACTGACACAAATCTCCTCCTGTCTGATATAAAGCAACCACACAGTCACTGACACCAATCTCCTCCTGTCTGATATAAACGAAGCACACAGTCAATGACACCAATCTCCTCCTGTCTGATATAAACCAGCCTGACAGTCACTGACACCAATCTCCTCCTGTCTGATATAAACCAGCCTCACTGTCATTGACACCAATCTCTTCCTGTCTGATATAAACCAACCACACAGTCACTGACACCAATCTCCTCCTGTCTGATATAAACCAGCCTCACAGTCACTGACACCAATCTCCTCCTGTCTGATATAAACCAGCCTCACTGTCATTGACACCAATCTCCTCCTGTCTGATATACACCAACCACACAGTCACTGACACCAATCTCCTCCTGTCTGATATAAACCAGCCTCACAGTCACTGACACCAATCTCCTCCTGTCTGATATTAACCAGCCTCACAGTCATTGACACCAAATTCCTCCTGTCTGATATAAACCAACCACACAGTCACTGACACCAATCTCCTCCTCTCTGATATAAATCAACCTCACAGTCACTGACACCAATCTGCTGCTGTCTGATATAAAGCAACCTCACAGTCACTGACACCAATCTTCTCCTGGCTGATAAAAACCTACTTCACAGTCACTAACACCAATCTCCTCCTGTCCGATATAAACCAACCTCACAGTCACTGACACCAAACTCCTCCTGTCCGATATAAACCAACCTCACAATCACTGACACCAATCTCCTCATGTCTGATATAAACCAACCTCACAGTCACTGACAACAATCTCCTCCTGTCTGACATAAACCTACCCCACAGTCACTGACACCAATTACCTCCTATCTGATGTAAAGCAACTTCATAGTCACTGACTCCAATCTCCTCCTGTCTGATGTAAACCAATCCCACAGTCATTGACACCAACCTCCTCCTGTATGATATAAACCAACCTCACAGTCACTGACACCAATCTACTCCCGTCTGATCTAATCTGTCCCCACAGTAACTGACACCAATCTCCTCGTGTCTGATATAAACCAAACCCACCTTCTCTGAAACCAATCTCCTCCTGTCTGATATAAACTGACCCTAGATCACTGACACCAATTTCTTGCTGTCTGATATAAACCAACCCCATAGTCACTGACTCCAATCTCATAATATCTGATATAAACCAACCCCACAGTCACTGACACCAATCTCCTCCTTTCTGACGTAAACCAACCCCACATTCATTGACACCAATCTCCTCTTGTCTGATATAAAACAAACGTACTGTCACTGACACCAATCTCCTCCTGTGTGATATAGACCGGCCTCAAAGTCACTGACACCAATCTCCTCCTACCTGATATAAACCAACCTCAAAGTCACTGACACCAATCTCCTCCTATCTGAGATAAACCAACCTCATAGTCACTGATACCAATCTACGCTTGTCTGATACAATATAAAGCCACAGTCGCTGACACAAATCTGCTCCTGTCTGATGTGAAGCAACACCAAAGTCACTGACTCCAGTCTCCTACTGTCTGATATAAACCAGCCTCACAGTCACTGACACCAATCTCCTCCTGTCTGATATCAACCAGCCTCACAGTCACTGACAGCATTCTCCTACTGTCTGATATAAACCAACCCGACTGTCACTGACACCAACCTCCTCCTGTCTGATATTATTGAACCACACAGTCACTGACCATCAATATCTTCCTGTCTGACATAAAACAACCTCACAGTCACTGAAACCAACATCCCCCTGTCTGATATAAACCAATCCCACAGTCACTGATACCAATCTCCTCTTGTCTTATATAAAGCAACCCCATATTTATTGACACCCATCTCCTCCTGTCTGATTCAAATGGACCACAAAGTCACTGACACCAATCTCCTCCTGTCTGATATAAACCAACCCCAAATTTACTGACACCAATCTCCTCCTGTCTGATATAAAGCAACCCCACAGTCACTGACACCAATCTCCTCCTTTCTGTCGTAAACCAACCCCACATTCATTGACACCAATCTCCTCTTGTCTGATATAAAACAAACCTACAGTCACTGACACCAATCTCCTCCTGTGTGATATAAACCGGCCTCAAAGTCACTGACACCAATCTTCTCCTATCTGATGTAAACGAACCTCATAGTCACTGACACCAATCTACGCTTGTCTGATACAATATAAAGCCACAGTCGCTGACACAAATCTGCTCCTGTCTGATGTGAAGCAACCACAAGGTCACTGACACCAGTCTCTTACTGTCTGATATAAACCAGCCTCACAGTCACTGACACAAATCTCCTCCTGTCTGATATAAACCAGCCTCACAGTCACTGACACCAATCTCCTACTGTCTGATATAAACCAACCCAACAGTCACTGACAACAGTCTCCTATTGTCTGATATAAACCAACCCCACAGTCACTGACACCAATCTCCTCCTGTCTGATATAAACCAGCCTCACAGTCATTGACACCAATCTCCTCCTGTCTGATATAAACCAACCACACAGTCACTGACACCAATCTCCTCCTGTCTGATATATACCAGCCTCACAGTCACTGACACCAATCTCCTGCTGTCTGATATAAACCAGCCTCACTGTCATTGACACCAATCTCCTCCTGTCTGATATAAACCAACCACACAGTCACTGACACCAATCTCCTCCTGTCTGATATAAAGCAGCCTCACAGTCACTGACAGCAATCTCCTACTGTCTGATATAAACCAACCTCACAGTCCCTGACTCCAATCTCTTCCTGTTTCATGTAAAACAGCCCTTGCAGTCACTGCCACCAATCTCCTCCTGTCTGATATTATTGAACCACACAGTCACTGACCATCAATCTCTTCCTGTCTGACATAAACCAACCTCACAGTCACTGACACCAACCTCCTCCTGTCTGATATAAACCAATCCCACAGTCACTGCTACCAATTTCCTCTTGTCTTATATAATGCAACCCCATATTTATTGACAAGTTTCTCCTCCTGCCTGATACAAACGGACCCCAACGTCACTGACACCAATCCCCTCCTGTCTGATATAAACCAACCGCAATTCACTTACACCAATCTCCTCCTGCCTGATATAATCGAACCCCACAATCATTGACACCAATCTCCTCCTGTCTGATATAAACCAACCCCACAGTCACTGACACCAAACTCCTCCTGTCTTATATAAACCAACTCCACAGTCACTGACACCAATCACCTCCTGTCTGATATAAACCAACCCAACAGTCACTGACACCAATCTCCTCCTGTCTGATATAAAACAATCTCACAGTCCCTGACAACAATCTCCTCCTGTGTGCTAGAATCCAACCTCACAGTCACTGCCACCAATCTCCTCCTGTCTGATATTATTGAACCACACAGTCACTGACCATCAATCTCTTCCTGTCTGATATAAACCAATCTCACAGGCTCTGACACCAAACACATACTGTCTGATATAGACCAACCTCACAGTCACAAAAACCAATCTCCACCTGTGTGATATAAACCGGCCCCACAGACACTGACACCAATCTCCTCCTGTCTGATATAAGCCAACCTCACAGTCACTGACACCAATCTCCTCTTGTCTGATATAAAACAAACCTACAGTCACTGAGACCAATCTCCTCTTGTCTGATATAAACCGGCCTCAAAGTCACTGACACCAATCTCCTCCTATCTGATATAAACCAACCTCAAAGTCACTGACACCAATCTCCTCCTGTCGTATATAAACCAACCTCATAGTCACTGACACCAATCTACGCTTGTCTGATACAAAATAAACTCACAGTCGCTGACACAAATCTACTCCTGTCTGATGTGAAGCAACCCCAAAGTCACTGACACCAGTTTCCTACTGTCTGATATAAACCAATCCCACAGTCACTGATACCAATCTCCTCTTGTCTTATACAAAGCAACCCCATAGTTATTGACACGTATCTCCTCCTGTCGGATACAAACGGACCCCAACGTCACTGACACCAATCTCCTCCTGTCTGATATAAACCAGCCTCACAGTCACTGAAAACCAATCTGCTACTGTCTGATATAAACCAGCCTCACAGTCACTGACACCAATCTCCTCTTGTCTGATATAAACCAACCCCAATTCACTTACACCAATCTCCTCGTGTCTGATATAAACCAACCTCACAGTCACTGACACCAATCTACTCCCGTCTGATCTAATCTGTCCCCACAGTAACTGACACCAATCTCCTCGTGTCTGATATAAACCAAACCCACCTTCTCTGAAACCAATCTCCTCCTGTCTGATATAAACTGACCCTAGAGTCACTGACACCAATTTCCTTCTGTCTGATATAAACCAACCCCATAGTCACTGACTCCAATCTCATAATATCTGATATAAAGCAACCCCACAGTCACTGACACCAATCTCCTCCTTTCTGACGTTACCCAACCCCACATTCATTGACACCAATCTCCTCTTGTCTGATATAAAACAAAGGTACAGTCACTGACACCAATCTCCTCCTGTGTGATATAGACCGGCCTCAAAGTCACTGACACCAATCTACTCCTACCTGATATAAACCAACCTCAAAGTCACTGACACCAATCTCCTCCTATCTGATATAAACCAACCTCATAGTCACTAACACCAATCTACGCTTGTCTGATATAAAATAAACCCACAGTTGCTGACACAAATCTGCTCCTGTCTGATGTGTAGCAACCACAACTCACTAACACCAGTCTCCTACTGTCTGATATAAACCAGCCTCACAGTCACTGACACCAATCTCCTCCTGTCTGATATGAAGCAGCCTCACAGTCATTGACAGCAATCTCCTACTGTCTGATATAAACCAACCTCACAGTCCCTGACTCCAATCTCTTCCTGTTTCATGTAAAACAGCCCTTGCAGTCACTGCCACCAATCTCCTCCTGTCTGATATTATTGAACCACAAAGTCACTGACCATCAATCTCTTCCTGTCTGACATAAACCAACCTCACAGTCACTGACACCAACCTCCTCCTGTCTGATATAAACCAATCCCACAGTCACTGATACCAATCTCCTCTTGTCTTATATAAAGCAACCCCATATTTATTGACAAGTTTCTCCTCCTGCCTGATACAAACGGACCCCAACGTCACTGACACCAATCCCCTCCTGTCTGATATAAACCAACCTCAATTCACTTACACCAATCTCCTCCTGCCTGATATAATCCAACCCCCCAATCATTGACACCAATCTCCTCCTGTCTGATATAAACCAACCCCACAGTCACTGACACCAATCTCCTCCTTTCTGACGTAAACCAACCCCACATTCATTGACACCAATCTCCTCTTGTCTGATATAACACAAAGGTATAGTCACTGACACCAATCTCCTCCTGTGTGATATAGACCGGCCTCAAAGTCACTGACACCAATCTCCTCCTACCTGATATAAACCAACTCCACAGTCACTGACACCAATCGCCTCCTGTCTGATAGAAACCAACCTCACAGTCACTGCCACCAATCTCCTCCTGTCTGATATTATTGAACCACGCAGTCACTGACCATCAATCTCTTCCTGTCTGATATAAACCAATCTCACAGGCTCTGGCATCAAACACATACTGACTGATATAGACCAACCTCACAGTCACAAAAACCAATCTCCACTTGTGTGATATAAACCGGCCCCACAGACACTGACACCAATCTCCTCCTGTCTGATATAAACCAACCTCACAGTCACTGACACCAATCTCCTTCTGTCTGATAGAAACCGTCCCCACATTCATTGACACCAATCTCCTCTTGTCTGATATAAAACAAACCTACAGTCACTGACACCAATCTCCTCCTATCTGATATAAACCAACCTCAAAGTCACTGACACCAATCTCCTCCTATCGTATATAAACCAACCTCATAGTCACTGACACCAATCTACGCTTGTCTGATACAAATAAACTCACAGTCGCTGACACAAATCTACTCCTGTCTGATGTAAAGCAACCCCAAAGTCACTGACACCAGTCTCCTACTGTCTGATATAAACCAATCCCACAGTCGCTGATACCAATCTCCTCTTGTCTTATATAAAGCAACCCCATAGTTATTGACACGTATCTCCTCCTGTCTGATACAAACGGACCCCAACGTCACTGACACCAATCTCCTCCTGTCTGATATAAACCAAAACCACCTTCTCTGAAACCAATCTCCTCCTGTCTGATATAAACTGACCCTAGAGTCACTGACACCAATTACCTGCTGTCTGATATAAACCAACCCCATAGTCACTGACTCCAATCTCATAATATCTGATATAAACCAACCTCACAGTCACTGACACCAATCTCCTTCTGTCTGATAGAAACCGTCCCCACATTCATTGACACCAATCTCCTCTTGTCTGATATAAAACAAACCTACAGTCACTGAGACCAATCTCCTCCTCTGTGATATATACCGGCCTCAAAGGCACTGACACCAATCTCCTCCTATCTGATATAAACCAACCTCAAAGTCACTGACACCAATCTCCTCCTATCGTATATAAACCAACCTCATAGTCACTGACACCAATCTACGCTTGTCTGATACAAAATAAACTCACAGTCGCTGACACAAATCTACTCCTGTCTGATGTAAAGCAACCCCAAAGTCACTGACACCAGTCTCCTACTGTCTGATATAAACCAATCCCACAGTCACTGATACCAATCTCCTCTTGTCTTATATAAAGCAACCCCATAGTTATTGACACGTATCTCCTCCTGTCTGATACAAACGGACCCCAACGTCATTGACACCAATCTCCTCCTGTCTGATATAAACCAGCCTCACAGTCACTGAAAGCCAATCTGCTACTGTCTGATATAAACCAGCCTCACAGTCACTGAAACCAATCTCCTCTTGTCTGATATATACCAACCCCAATTCACTTACACCAATCTCCTCGTGTCTGATATAAACCAACCTCACAGTCACTGACACCAATCTCCTCCCGTCTGATCTAATCTGTCCCCACAGTAACTGACACCAATCTCCTCGTGTCTGATATAAACCAAACCCACCTTCTCTGAAACCAATCTCCTCCTGTCTGATATAAACTGACCCTAGAGTCACTGACACCAATTTCCTGCTGCCTGATATAAACCAACCCCATAGTCACTGACTCCAATCTCATAATATCTGATATAAACCAACCCCACAGTCACTGACACCAATCTCCGCCTTTCTGACGTAAACCAACCCCACATTCATTGACACCAATCTCCTCTTGTCTGATATAAAACAAAGGTACAGTCACTGACACCAATCTCTTCCTGTGTGATATAGACCGGTCTCAAAGTCACTGACACCAATCTCCTCCTACCTGATATAAACCAACCTCAAAGTCACTGACACCAATCTCCTCCTATCTGATATAAACCAACCTCATAGTCACTGACACCAATCTATGCTTGTCTGATATAAAATAAACCCACAGTTGCTGACACAAATCTGCTCCTGTCTGATGTGTAGCAACCACAAAGTCACTAACACCAGTCTCCTACTGTCTGATATAAACCAGCCTCACAGTCACTGACACCAATCTCTTCCTGTCTGATATAACGCACCCTCACAGTCACTGCCAGCAATCTCCTACTGTCTGATATTAACCAACCTCACAGTCCCTGACTCCAATCTCTTCCTGTTTCATGTAAAACAGCCCTTGCAGTCACTGCCCCCAATCTCCTCCTGTCTGATATTATTCAACCACACAGTCACTGACCATCAATCTCTTCCTGTCTGACATAAACCAACCTCACAGTCACTGACACCAACCTCCTCCTGTCTGATATAAACCAATCCCACAGTCACTGATACCAATCTCCTCTTGTCTTATATAAAGCAACCCCATATTTATTGACAAGTTTCTCCTCCTGCCTGATACAAACGGACCCCAACGTCACTGACACCAATCTCCTCCTGTCTGATATAATCCAACCCCACAATCATTGACACCAATCTCCTCCTGTCTGATATAAACCAACCCGACTGTCACTGACACCAACCTCCTCCTGTCTGATATTATTGAACCACACAGTCACTGACCATCAATCTCTTCCTGTCTGACATAAACCAACCTCACAGTCACTGACGCCAACCTCCTCCTGTCTGATATAAACCAATCCCACAGTCACTGATACCAATCTCCTCTTGTCTTATATAAAGCAACCCCATATTTATTGACACCTATCTACTCCTGTCTGATTCAAACGGACCACAAAGTCACTGACACCAATCTCCTCCTGTCTGATATAAACCAACCCAAAATTTACTGACACCAATCTCCTCCTGTCTGATATAAACCAGCCTCACAGTCACTGACACCAATCTCCTCCTGTCTGATATAAACCAGCCTCACAGTCATTGACACCCAATTCCTCCTGTCTGATATAAACCAACCTCTCAGTCACTGATACCAATCTCCTCCTGTCCGATATAAACCAACCTCACAGTCACTGACACCAATCTCCTCCTATCCGATATAAACTAAGCTCACAATCACTGACACCAATCTCCTCATGTATGATATAAACCAACCTCACAGTCAGTGACAACAATCTCCTCCTGTCTGACATAAACGTACCCCACAGTCACTGACACCAATTACCTCCTATCTGATGTAAAGCAACTTCATAGTCACTGACTCCAATCTCCTCCTGTCTGATGTAAACCAATCCCACAGTCACTGACACCAACCTCCTCCTGTATGATATAAACAAAGCACACAGTCAATGACACCAATCTCCTCCTGTCTGATATCAACCAGCCTGACAGTCACTGACACCAATCTCCTCCTGTCTGATATAAACCAGCCTCACTGTCACTGACAGCAATCTCCTCCTGTCTGATATTAAACCAACCGGACAGTCACTGACACCAATCTCCTCCTGTCTGATATAAAACAATCTCACAGTCCCTGTCAACAATCTCCTCCTGTGTGATAGAAACCAACCTCACAGTCACTGACCATCAATCTCTTCCTGTCTGATATAAACCAATCTCACAGGCTCTGACACCAAACACATACTGTCTGATATAGACCAACCTCACAGTCACAAAAACCAATCTCCACCTGTGTGATATGAACTGGCCCCACAGACACTGACACCAATCTCCTCCTGTCTGATATAAACCAACCTCAGAGTCACTGACACCAATCTCCTTCTGTCTGATAGAAATCGTCCCCACATTCATTGACACCAATCTCCTCTTGTCTGATATAAAACAAACCTACAGTCACTGAGACCAATCTCCTCCTCTGTGATATAAACCGGCCTCAAGCTCACTGACACCAATCTCCTCCTATCTGATGTAAACCAACCTCAAAGTCACTGACACCAATCTCCTCCTATCTGATATAAACCAAACCCACAGTCACTGACACCAATCTCCTCCTGTCTGATATAAACCAACCCCACAGTCACTAACACCAATCTCCTCCTGTCTGATATAAACCAACCCCACCGTCACTGACACCAATCTCATCCTGTCTGATATAAACCAGCCTCAGAACCAATGAATCCCATTTCTTCCTATCTCTTGTAAACCAAACTCACAGTCACTGGCGCCAATCTCCTCCTGTCTGATATAAACCGGCCTCACAGTCACTGACAGCAATCTCCTACTGTCTGATATAAACCAACTTCACAGTCCCTGACACCAATCTCTTCCTGTTTCATGTAAAACAGCCCTTGCAGTCACTGCCACCAATCTCCTCCTGTCTGATATTATTGAACCACACAGTCACTGACCATCAATCTCTTCCTGTCTGACATAAACCAACCTCACAGTCACTGACACCAACCTCCTCCTGTCTGATATAAACCAATCCCACAGTCACTGATACCAATCTCCTCTTGTCTTATATAAAGCAACCCCATATTTGTTGACAAGTTTCTCCTCTTGCCTGATACAAACGGACCCCAACGTCACTGACACCAATCTCCTCCTGTCTGATATAAACCAACTGCAATTCACTTACACCAATCTCCTCCTGCCTGATATAATCCAACCCCACAGTCATTGACACCAATCTCCTCCTGTCTGATATAAACCAACCCACAGTCACTGACACCAAACTCCTCCTGTCTTATATAAACCAACTCCACAGTCACTGACACCAATCACCTCCTGTCTGATATAAACCAACCCCACAGTCACTGACACCAAACTCCTCCTGTCTGATATAAACAAACCCCACAGTCACTGACACCAATCTCCTCTTGTCTGATATTAAACCAACCGGACAGTCACTGACACCAATCTCCTCCTGTCTGATATAAAACAATCTCACAGTCCCTGACAACAATCTCCTCCTGTGTGATAGAAACCAACCTCACAGTCACTGCCACCAATCTCCTCCTGTCTGATATTATTGAACCACACAGTCACTGACCATCAATCTCTTCCTGTCTGATGTACACCAATCTCACAGGCTCTGACACCAAACACATACTGTCTGATATAGACCAACCTCACAGTCACAAAAACCAATCTCCACCTGTGTGATATAAACCAACCTCACAGTCACTGACACCAATCTCCTTCTGTCTGATAGAAACCGTCCCCACATTCATTGACACCAATCTCCTCTTGTCTGATATAAAACAAACCTACAGTCACTGAGACCAATCTCCTCCTCTGTGATATAAACCGGCCTCAAAGTCACTGACACCTATCTCCTCCTATCTGATAGAAACCAACCTCAAAGTCACTGACACCAATCTCCTCCTATCTGATATAAACCAAACCCACAGTCACTGACACCAATCTCCTCCTATCTGATATAAACCAACCCCACAGTCACTGACACCAATCTCCTCCTGTCTGATATAAACCAACCCCACAGTCACTGACACCAATCTCCTCCTGTCTGATTTAAACCAGCCTCAGAGCCACTGATTCCAATTTCTTCCTATCTCTTGTAACCAAACTCACAGTCACTGGCGCCAATCTCCTCCTGTCTGATATAAACGAACCTCACTTTCACTGAATCCAAACTCCTCCTGCCTGATATAAACCAACCCCACAGTCACTGTCACCAATTTCCTCCTGTCTGATATAAACAGACCCCACAGTCAGTGACAGGAATCTCATCCTATCTGATATAAACCAATCCCACAGTCACTGACTCCAATCTCCTCCTGTCTGATACAAACCAACCTCACTGTCACTGACTCCAATCTCTTCCTCTCTGTTGTAAACCAAACTCACAACCACTGACACCAATATCCTACTGTCTGATATAATCCAAACCCGCAGTCATTGACACCAATCTCCTCCTGTCTGGTATAAATCTACTCCACAGTCGCTGACACCCATCTCCTCCTGTCTGATATAAATCGACTCTACAGTCTCTGACACTAATCTCTTCCTCTCTGATATAAACCAACCCCACAGTCAATGACACAAATCTCCTTCTGTCTGATTTAAACCAAACCCACAGTCACTGACACCAATCTCCTCCTATCTGATATAAATCGAACCACAATCACTGACACCAATCTCCACTTGTCTGATGTAAAGCAACCTCAAAGTCACTGACACCAATCTCCTTCTGTCTGATATAAACCAAACCCGCAGTCACTGACACCAATCTCCTCCAGTTTGATATAAATTGACTCTACAGTCACTGACACCAAAGTCCTCCTAACTGTTATGAAACAAATCCACAATCACTGAAACCAATCTCCTCCTGTCTGGTATAAACCAACCTCACAGTCGCTGACACCACTCTCCTCCAGTCTGATATAAATCGACCCTACAATCACTGACACCAATCTCCTCCTATCTGATATAAATCAAATCCACAATCACTGCCACCAATCTCCTCCTCTCTGATATAAAACAACCTCACAGTCACTGACACCAATCATCTCCTGTCTGATACATACCAACCTCACAGTCACTGACACCAATCTCCTCCTGACTGAAATAAACCAATCCCACAGTCAGTGACAGGAATCTCATCCTGTCTGATATAACCCAATCCCACAGTCATTGACACCAATCTCCTCCTGTCTGATAGGAACCAACCTCACAGTCACTGACACCAATCTCCTCCTGTCTTATAAAAATTGACTCTACAGTCACTGACACCAATCTCCTCCTGTCTGGTATAAACCAAACCCACAGTCACTGACACCAATCTCATTCCTCCTTTCTGATATAAATCAAACTCACAGTCAGTGACACCAATCTCCTCCTGTCTGATACAAACCAACCTCACTGTCACTGACTCCAATCTCTTCCTCTCTGTTGTAAACCAAACTCACAACCACTGACACCAATATCCTACTGTCTGATATAAACCAAACCCGCAGTCATTGACACCAATCTCCTCCTGTCTGGTATAAATCTACTCCACAGTCGCTGACACACATCTCCTCCTGTCTGATATAAATCGACTCTACAGTCTCTGACACTAATCTCCTCCTATCTGATATAATTCGAATCCTCAATCACTGACACCCATCTCCTCCTGTCTGATATGAACCAACCCCATAGTCACTGACACCAATCTCTTCCTCTCTGATATAAACCAACCCCACAGTCACTGACACAGAACTCCTTCTGTCTGATTTAAACCAAACCCACAGTCACTGACACCAATCTCCACTTGTCTGATGTAAAGCAACCTCAAAATCACCGACACAAATCTCCTTCTGTCTGATTTAAACCAAACCCACAGTCACTGACACCAATCTCCTCCTATCCGATATAAATCGAATCCACAATCACTGACACCAATCTCCACTTGTCTGATGTAAAGCAACCTCAAAGTCACTGACATAAATCTCCTTCTGTCTGATAAAAACCAAACCCGCAGTCACTGACACCAATCTCCTCCTGTCTGATATATATCGACTCCAGAGTCACTGACACCAATCTCCTCCAGTCTGATATAAATTGACTCTACAGTCACTGACACCAAAGTCCTCCTATCTGACATGAAATAAATCCACAATTACTGACACAAATCTCCTCCTGTCTGATATAAACCAAACCTGCAGTCACTGACACCAATCTCCTCCTGTCTGATATAAAACAAACACGCAGTCACAGACACCAATCTCATACTGTCGGATTCAAACCAATCCCAAAGTCACTGACACCAATCTCCTACTGCCTGATATAAATTGACTCTACAGTCACTGACACCAATCTCCTCCTAGCTGATATAATTCGAATCCACAATCACTGCCACCAATCTCCTCCTCTCTGATATAAAACAACCTCACATTCACTGACACAAATCTCCTCCTGCCTGGTATAAACCCAACCCACAGCCACTGACACCAATCTCCTCCTGTCTGATACAAACCAACGCCAAAGTCCCTGACACCAAGCTCCTCCTGCCTGATATAAACCAGCCCCTCAGTAAATGAGAAATATCTCCACTTGACTGAAATAAACCGACCCCACAGTCAGTGACAGGAATTTCATCCTGTCTGATATAATCCAACCCCACAGTCACTGACACTAATCTCCTCCTGTATGATAGGAACCAACCTGACAGTCATTGACACCAATCTCCTCCTGTCTGATATAAACCAACCACATAGTCACTGACATCAATCTCCTCCTGTATGATACGAACCAACCTCACAGTCACTGACACCAATCTCCTCCTGTCTGATATAAATTGACTCTACAGTCACTGACAGCAATCTGCTACTCTCTGATACAACCCACCCCAAAGTCCCTGACACCAATCTCCTACTGTCTGATAAAATAGCGAATCTATAGCCACTGAAACCAATATCCTCCTGTTTGATATAATCCAAGCATAGATTCACTGACACCAATCTCCTCCTGTCTGATATAAACAAACCCCACAGTCACTAACAACAATCTCCTCCTGTCTGGTATAAACCAAACCCGCAATAACTGACACCAATCTTCTCCTCTCTTGTATAATCCAACCTCACAGTCACTCACAACAATCTCCTCCTGTCTGATATAAATCAACTCTACAGTCACTGACACCAAAGTTCTCCAATCTGATATAAATCGAATCCACAATCACTGACATCAATCTCCACTTGTCTGATATAAACCAACCCTACAATCACTGCCACCCAGCTCCACCTGTCTGATATAAAACGAATCTACAGTCACTAAAACCAATATCCTCCTCTCTGATATAAACCAACCCCACTAACACCAATCTCCTGCGATCTGATACAAACTAACCCCACAGCCACTGACACCAATCTCCTGTCTGATATAAACTAACCCCCCAGTCACTGACACCAATCTGCTACTCTCTGGTACAATCCAACCCCCCAGTCACTGACACCAATCTGCGACTCTCTGATACAAACCAACCCCACAGTCACTGCCACCAGTCTCCTCCTGTCTGATCTAATTCGACCCCACAGTAACTGACATCAAACTCCTCCTATCTGATATGAATCAACCCCACATTAACTAACACCAATCTCCTCCTGTCTGACATAAACCAAACCCACAGTCACCGACACCAATCTCCTCCTGTCTGATATAAACCAACACCACCGTCACTGACATCAATCTCCTCCTGTCTGATATAAACCAACCTCACAGTAACTGACACCAATATCCTCCTGTCTGATATAAACCAACCTCACAGTCACTGACACCAATCTTCTCCTGCCTGATATAAACCAATCCCACAGTCACTGACACCAATGTCCTCCTGTCCAATATAAACCAACCTCACAGTCACTGACACTGACACCAATCTCCTCCTGCCTGATATAATCCAATCCCACAGTCACTGACACCAATCTCCTCTTAGCTGATATAAACCAACCTCACAGACACTAACACCAATCTCCTCCTGCCTGATATATACCAACCCCACAGTCACTGATACCAATCTCCTCATGTCTGATATAAACCAACCTCACAGTCACTCACACCAATCTCCTCCTGTCTGATGTAAACCAATCCCACAGTCACTGACACCAATCTCCAACTGTCTGATATAAACCTACTAAACATTCACTGACAGCAATCTCCTCCTATCTGATATAAAGCAACCTCAAAGTCACTGACAGCAATCTCCTCCTATCTGATATAAACCAACCTCATAGTCACTGACACCAATCTACGCTTGTCTGATATAACCCACAGTTGCTGACACAAATCTGCTCCTGTCTGATGTGTAGCAACCCCAAAGTCACTAACACCAGTCTCCTACTGTCTGATATAAACCAGCCTCACAGTCACTGACACCAATCTCCTCCTGTCTGATATAAACCAGCCTCACAGTCACTGACAGCAATCTCCTACTGTCTGATATAAACCAACCTCACAGTCCCTGACACCAATCTCTTCCTGTTTCATGGAAAACAGCCCTTGCAGTCACTGCCACCAATCTCCTCCTGTCTGATATTATTGAACCACACAGTCACTGACCATCAATCTCTTCCTGTCTGACATAAACCAACCTCACAGTCACTGACACCAATCTCCACTTGTCTGATGTAAAGCAACCTCAAAGTCACCGACACAAATCTCCTTCTGTCTGATTTAAACCAAACCCACAGTCACTGACACCAATCTCCTCCTATCCGTTATAAATCGAATCCACAATCACTGACACCAATCTCCACTTGTCTGATGTAAAGCAACCTCAAAGTCACTGGCACAAATCTCCTTCTGTCTGATAAAAACCAAACCCGCAGTCACTGACACCAATCTCCTCCTGTCTGATATATATCGACTCCAGAGTCACTGACACCAATCTCCTCCAGTCTGATATAAATTGACTCTACAGTCACTGACACCAAAGTCCTCCTATCTGATATGAAATAAATCCACAATTACTGACACAAATCTCCTCCTGTCTGATATAAACCAAACCTGCAGTCACTGACACCAATCTCCTCCTGTCTGATATAAAACAAACACGCAGTCACAGACACCAATCTCATACTGTCGGATTCAAACCAATCCCAAAGTCACTGACACCAATCTCCTACTGCCTGATATAAATTGACTCTACAGTCACTGACACCAATCTCCTCCTAGCTGATATAATTCGAATCCACAATCACTGCCACCAATCTCCTCCTCTCTGATATAAAACAACCTCACATTCACTGACACAAATCTCCTCCTGCCTGGTATAAACCCAACCCACAGCCACTGACACCAATCTCCTCCTGTCTGATACAAACCAACCCCAAAGTCCCTGACACCAAGCTGCTCCTGCCTGATATAAACCAGCCCCTCAGTAAATGAGAAATATCTCCACTTGACTGAAATAAACCGACCCCACAGTCAGTGACAGGAATTTCATCCTGTCTGATATAATCCAACCCCACAGTCACTGACACTAATCTCCTCCTGTATGATAGGAACCAACCTGACAGTCATTGACACCAATCTCCTCCTGTCTGACATAAACCAACCACATAGTCACTGACATCAATCTCCTCCTGTATGATACGAACCAACCTCACAGTCACTGACACCAATCTCCTCCTGTCTGATATAAATTGACTCTACAGTCACAGACAGCAATCTGCTACTCTCTGATACAACCCACCCCAAAGTCCCTGACACCAATCTCCTACTGTCTGATAAAATAGCGAATCTATAGCCACTGAAACCAATATCCTCCTGTTTGATATAATCCAAGCATAGATTCACTGACACCAATCTCCTCCTGTCTGATATAAACAAACCCCACAGTCACTAACAACAATCTCCTCCTGTCTGGTATAAACCAAACCCGCAATAACTGACACCAATCTTCTCCTGTCTTGTATAATCCAACCTCACAGTCACTCACAACAATCTCCTCCTGTCTGATATAAATCAACTCTACAGTCACTGACACCAAAGTTCTCCAATCTGATATAAATCGAATCCACAATCACTGACATCAATCTCCACTTGTCTGATATAAACCAACCCTACAATCACTGCCACCCAGCTCCACCTGTCTGATATAAAACGAATCTACAGTCACTAAAACCAATATCCTCCTCTCTGATATAAACCAACCCCACTAACACCAATCTCCTGCGATCTGATACAAACTAACCCCACAGCCACTGACACCAATCTCCTGTCTGATATAAACTAACCCCCCAGTCACTGACACCAATCTGCTACTCTCTGGTACAAACCAACCCCCCAGTCACTGACACCAATCTGCGACTCTCTGATACAAACCAACCCCACAGTCACTGACACCAATCTCCTCCTGGCTGATATAAACCAACCTCACAGTCACTGACACCAGTCTCCTCCTGTCTGATCTAATTCGACCCCACAGTAACTGACATCAAACTCCTCCTATCTGATATGAATCAACCCCACATTAACTAACACCAATCTCCTCCTGTCTGACATAAACCAAACCCACAGTCACTGACACCAATCTCCTCCTGTCTGATATAAACCAACACCACCGTCACTGACACCAATCTCCTCCTGTCTGATATAAACCAACCTCACAGTCACTGACACCAATATCCTCCTGTCTGATATAAACCAACCTCACAGTCACCTACACCAATCTTCTCCTGCCTGATATAAACCAATCCCACAGTCACTGACACCAATGTCCTCCTGTCCAATATAAACCAACCTCACAGTCACTGACACTGACACCAATCTCCTCCTGCCTGATATAATCCAATCCCACAGTCACTGACACCAATCTCCTCTTAGCTGATATAAACCAACCTCACAGACACTAACACCAATCTCCTCCTGCCTGATATATACCAACCCCACAGTCACTGATACCAATCTCCTCATGTCTGATATAAACCAACCTCACAGTCACTCACACCAATCTCCTCCTGTCTGATGTAAACCAATCCCACAGTCACTGACACCAATCTCCAACTGTCTGATATAAACCTACTAAACATTCACTGACAGCAATCTCCTCCTATCTGATATAAAGCAACCTCAAAGTCACTGACAGCAATCTCCTCCTATCTGATATAAACCAACCTCATAGTCACTGACACCAATCTACGCTTGTCTGATATAAAATAAACCCACAGTTGCTGACACAAATCTGCTCCTGTCTGATGTGTAGCAACCCCAAAGTCACTAACACCAGTCTCCTACTGTCTGATATAAACCAGCCTCACAGTCACTGACACCAATCTCCTCCTGTCTGATATAAAGCAGCCTCACAGTCACTGACAGCAATCTCCTACTGTCTGATATAAACCAACCTCACAGTCCCTGACTCCAATCTCTTCCTGTTTCATGTAAAACAGCCCTTGCAGTCACTGCCACCAATCTCCTCCTGTCTGATATTATTGAACCACACAGTCACTGACCATCAATCTCTTCCTGTCTGACATAAACCAACCTCACAGTCACTGACACCAACCTCCTCCTGTCTGATATAAACCAATCCCACAGTCACTGATACCAATCTCCTCTTGTCTTATATAAAGCAACCCCATAGTTATTGACAAGTTTCTCCTCCTGCCTGATACAAACGGACCCCAACGTCACTGACACCAATCTCCTCCTGTCTGATATAAACCAACCGCAATTCACTTACACCAATCTCCTCCTGCCTGATATAATCCAACCCCACAGTCATTGACACCAATCTCCTCCTGTCTGATAAAAACCAACCCCACAGTCACTGACACCAAACTCCTCCTGTCTTATATAAACCAACTCCACAGTCACTGACACCAATCACCTACTGTCTGATATAAACCAACCCCACAGTCACTGACACCAAACTCCTCCTGTCTGATATAAACCAACCCCACAGTCACTGACACCAATCTCCTCCTGTCTGATATAAAACAATCTCACAGTCCCTGACAACAAACTCCTCCTGTGTGATAGAAACCAACCTCACAGTCACTGCCACCAATCTCCTCCTGTCTGACATAAACCAACCACATAGTCACTGACATCAATCTCCTCCTGTATGATACGAACCAACCTCACAGTCACTGACACCAATCTCCTCCTGTCTGATATAAATTGACTCTACAGTCACAGACAGCAATCTGCTACTCTCTGATACAACCCACCCCAAAGTCCCTGACACCAATCTCCTACTGTCTGATAAAATAGCGAATCTATAGCCACTGAAACCAATATCCTCCTGTTTGATATAATCCAAGCATAGATTCACTGACACCAATCTCCTCCTGTCTGATATAAACAAACCCCACAGTCACTAACAACAATCTCCTCCTGTCTGGTATAAACCAAACCCGCAATAACTGACACCAATCTTCTCCTGTCTTGTATAATCCAACCTCACAGTCACTCACAACAATCTCCTCCTGTCTGATATAAATCAACTCTACAGTCACTGACACCAAAGTTCTCCAATCTGATATAAATCGAATCCACAATCACTGACATCAATCTCCACTTGTCTGATATAAACCAACCCTACAATCACTGCCACCCAGCTCCACCTGTCTGATATAAAACGAATCTACAGTCACTAAAACCAATATCCTCCTCTCTGATATAAACCAACCCCACTAACAGCAATCTCCTGCGATCTGATACAAACTAACCCCACAGCCACTGACACCAATCTCCTGTCTGATATAAACTAACCCCCCAGTCACTGACACCAATCTGCTACTCTCTGGTACAAACCAACCCCCCAGTCACTGACACCAATCTGCGACTCTCTGATACAAACCAACCCCACAGTCACTGACACCAATCTCCTCCTGGCTGATATAAACCAACCTCACAGTCACTGACACCAGTCTCCTCCTGTCTGATCTAATTCGACCCCACAGTAACTGACATCAAACTCCTCCTATCTGATATGAATCAACCCCACATTAACTAACACCAATCTCCTCCTGTCTGACATAAACCAAACCCACAGTCACTGACACCAATCTCCTCCTGTCTGATATAAACCAACACCACCGTCACTGACACCAATCTCCTCCTGTCTGATATAAACCAACCTCACAGTCACTGACACCAATATCCTCCTGTCTGATATAAACCAACCTCACAGTCACCTACACCAATCTTCTCCTGCCTGATATAAACCAATCCCACAGTCACTGACACCAATGTCCTCCTGTCCAATATAAACCAACCTCACAGTCACTGACACTGACACCAATCTCCTCCTGCCTGATATAATCCAATCCCACAGTCACTGACACCAATCTCCTCTTAGCTGATATAAACCAACCTCACAGACACTAACACCAATCTCCTCCTGCCTGATATATACCAACCCCACAGTCACTGATACCAATCTCCTCATGTCTGATATAAACCAACCTCACAGTCACTCACACCAATCTCCTCCTGTCTGATGTAAACCAATCCCACAGTCACTGACACCAATCTCCAACTGTCTGATATAAACCTACTAAACATTCACTGACAGCAATCTCCTCCTATCTGATATAAAGCAACCTCAAAGTCACTGACAGCAATCTCCTCCTATCTGATATAAACCAACCTCATAGTCACTGACACCAATCTACGCTTGTCTGATATAAAATAAACCCACAGTTGCTGACACAAATCTGCTCCTGTCTGATGTGTAGCAACCCCAAAGTCACTAACACCAGTCTCCTACTGTCTGATATAAACCAGCCTCACAGTCACTGACACCAATCTCCTCCTGTCTGATATAAAGCAGCCTCACAGTCACTGACAGCAATCTCCTACTGTCTGATATAAACCAACCTCACAGTCCCTGACTCCAATCTCTTCCTGTTTCATGTAAAACAGCCCTTGCAGTCACTGCCACCAATCTCCTCCTGTCTGATATTATTGAACCACACAGTCACTGACCATCAATCTCTTCCTGTCTGACATAAACCAACCTCACAGTCACTGACACCAACCTCCTCCTGTCTGATATAAACCAATCCCACAGTCACTGATACCAATCTCCTCTTGTCTTATATAAAGCAACCCCATAGTTATTGACAAGTTTCTCCTCCTGCCTGATACAAACGGACCCCAACGTCACTGACACCAATCTCCTCCTGTCTGATATAAACCAACCGCAATTCACTTACACCAATCTCCTCCTGCCTGATATAATCCAACCCCACAGTCATTGACACCAATCTCCTCCTGTCTGATAAAAACCAACCCCACAGTCACTGACACCAAACTCCTCCTGTCTTATATAAACCAACTCCACAGTCACTGACACCAATCACCTACTGTCTGATATAAACCAACCCCACAGTCACTGACACCAAACTCCTCCTGTCTGATATAAACCAACCCCACAGTCACTGACACCAATCTCCTCCTGTCTGATATAAAACAATCTCACAGTCCCTGACAACAAACTCCTCCTGTGTGATAGAAACCAACCTCACAGTCACTGCCACCAATCTCCTCCTGTCTGATATTATTGAACCACACAGTCACTGACCATCAATCTCTTCCTGTCTGATATAAACCAATCTCACAGGCTCTGACACCAAACACATACTGTCTGATATAGACCAACCTCACAGTCACAAAAACCAATCTCCACCTGTGTGATATAAACCGGCCCCACAGACACTGACACCAATCTCCTCCTGTCTGATATAAACCAACCTCAAAGTCACTGAAACCAATCTCCTCCTGTCTGGTATAAACCAACCTCACAGTCGCTGACACCAATCTCCTCCAGTCTGATATAAATCGACTCTACAGTCACTGACACCAATCTCCTCCTATCTGATATAAATCAAATCCACAATCACTGCCACCAATCTCCTCCTCTCTGATATAAAACAACCTCACAGTCACTGACACCAATCACCTCCTGTCTGATATATACCAACCTCACAGTCACTGACACCAATCTCCTCCTGACTGAAATAAACCGATCCCACAGTCAGTGACAGGAATCTCATCCTGTCTGATATAAACCAATCCCACAGTCATTGACACCAATCTCCTCCTGTCTGATAGGAACCAACCTCATAGTCACTGACACCAATCTCCTCCTGTCTTATAAAAATTGACTCTACAGTCACTGACACCAATCTCCTCCTGTCTGGTATAAACCAAACCCACAGTCACTGACACCAATCTCATTCCTCCTTTCTGATATAAATCAAACTCACAGTCAGTGACACCAATCTCCTCCTGTCTGATACAAACCAACCTCACTGTCACTGACTCCAATCTCTTCCTCTCTGTTGTAAACCAAACTCACAACCACTGACACCAATATCCTACTGTCTGATATAAACCAAACCCGCAGTCATTGACACCAATCTCCTCCTGTCTGGTATAAATCTACTCCACAGTCGCTGACACACATCTCCTCCTGTCTGATATAAATCGACTCTACAGTCTCTGACACTAATCTCCTCCTATCTGATATAAATCGAATCCTCAATCACTGACACCCATCTCCTCCTGTCTGATATGAACCAACCCCACAGTCACTGACACCAATCTCTTCCTCTCTGATATAAACCAACCCCACAGTCACTGACACAGAACTCCTTCTGTCTGATTTAAACCAAACCCACAGTCACTGACACCAATCTCCTCCTATCCGATATAAATCGAATCCACAATCACTGACACCAATCTCCACTTGTCTGATGTAAAGCAACCTCAAAGTCACTGACACAAATCTCCTTCTGTCTGATAAAAACCAAACCCGCAGTCACTGACACCAATCTCCTCCTGTCTGATATATATCGACTCCAGAGTCACTGACACCAATCTCCTCCAGTCTGATATAAATTGACTCTACAGTCACTGACACCAAAGTCCTCCTATCTGATATGAAATAAATCCACAATTACTGACACAAATCTCCTCCTGTCTGATATAAACCAAACCTGCAGTCACTGACACCAATCTCCTCCTGTCTGATATAAAACAAACACGCAGTCACAGACACCAATCTCATACTGTCGGATTCAAACCAATCCCAGTCACTGACACCAATCTCCTACTGCCTGATATAAATTGACTCTACAGTCACTGACACCAATCTCCTCCTAGCTGATATAATTCGAATCCACAATCACTGACACAATTCTCCACGTGTCTGATATAAACCAAACCCACAATCACTGCCACCAATCTGCTCCTGTCTGATATAAAACAACCTCACATTCACTGACACAAATCTCCTCCTGCCTGGTATAAACCCAACCCACAGCCACTGACACCAATCTCCTCCTGTCTGATACAAACCAACCCCAAAGTCCCTGACACCAAGCTCCTCCTGCCTGACATAAACCAGCCCCTCAGTAAATGAGAAATATCTCCATTTGACTGAAATAAACCGACCCCACAGTCAGTGACAGGAATTTCATCCTGTCTGATATAATCCAACCCCACAGTCACTGACACTAATCTCCTCCTGTATGATAGGAACCAACCTGACAGTCATTGACACCAATCTCCTCCTGTCTGATATAAACCAACCACATAGTCACTGACATCAATCTCCTCCTGTCTGATATAAATTGACTCTACAGTCACTGACACCAATCTGCTACTCTCTGATACAACCCACCCCAAAGTCCCTGACACCAATCTCCTACTGTCTGATAAAATAGCGAATCTATAGTCACTGAAACCAATATCCTCCTGTTTGATATAATCCAAGCATAGATTCACTGACACCAATCTCCTCCTGTCTGATATAAACCGACCTCACAGTCACTGACACCAATCTCCTCCTGTATGATATATATCGACTCCAGAGTCACTGACACCAATCTCCTCCAGTCTGATATAAATTGACTCTACAGTCACTGACACCAAAGTCCTCCTATCTGACATGAAATAAATCCACAATTACTGACACAAATCTCCTCCTGTCTGATATAAACCAAACCTGCAGTCACTGACACCAATCTCCTCCTGTCTGATATAAAACAAACACGCAGTCACAGACACCAATCTCATACTGTCGGATTCAAACCAATCCCAAAGTCACTGACACCAATCTCCTACTGCCTGATATAAATTGACTCTACAGTCACTGACACCAATCTCCTCCTAGCTGATATAATTCGAATCCACAATCACTGCCACCAATCTCCTCCTCTCTGATATAAAACAACCTCACATTCACTGACACAAATCTCCTCCTGCCTGGTATAAACCCAACCCACAGCCACTGACACCAATCTCCTCCTGTCTGATACAAACCAACGCCAAAGTCCCTGACACCAAGCTCCTCCTGCCTGATATAAACCAGCCCCTCAGTAAATGAGAAATATCTCCACTTGACTGAAATAAACCGACCCCACAGTCAGTGACAGGAATTTCATCCTGTCTGATATAATCCAACCCCACAGTCACTGACACTAATCTCCTCCTGTATGATAGGAACCAACCTGACAGTCATTGACACCAATCTCCTCCTGTCTGATATAAACCAACCACATAGTCACTGACATCAATCTCCTCCTGTATGATACGAACCAACCTCACAGTCACTGACACCAATCTCCTCCTGTCTGATATAAATTGACTCAACAGTCACTGACACCAATCTGCTACTCTCTGATACAACCTACCCCAAAGTCCCTGACACCAATCTCCTACTGTCTGATAAAATAGCGAATCTATAGCCACTGAAACCAATATCCTCCTGTTTGATATAATCCAAGCATAGATTCACTGACACCAATCTCCTCCTGTCTGATATAAACAAACCCCACAGTCACTAACAACAATCTCCTCCTGTCTGGTATAAACCAAACCCGCAATAACTGACACCAATCTTCTCCTGTCTTGTATAATCCAACCTCACAGTCACTCACAACAATCTCCTCCTGTCTGATATAAATCAACTCTACAGTCACTGACACCAAAGTTCTCCAATCTGATATAAATCGAATCCACAATCACTGACATCAATCTCCACTTGTCTGATATAAACCAACCCTACAATCACTGCCACCCAGCTCCACCTGTCTGATATAAAACGAATCTACAGTCACTAAAACCAATATCCTCCTCTCTGATATAAACCAACCCCACTAACACCAATCTCCTGCGATCTGATACAAACTAACCCCACAGCCACTGACACCAATCTCCTGTCTGATATAAACTAACCCCCCAGTCACTGACACCAATCTGCTACTCTCTGGTACAAACCAACCCCCCAGTCACTGACACCAATCTGCGACTCTCTGATACAAACCAACCCCACAGTCACTGCCACCAGTCTCCTCCTGTCTGATCTAATTCGACCCCACAGTAACTGACATCAAACTCCTCCTATCTGATATGAATCAACCCCACATTAACTAACACCAATCTCCTCCTGTCTGACATAAACCAAACCCACAGTCACTGACACCAATCTCCTCCTGTCTGATATAAACCAACACCACCGTCACTGACATCAATCTCCTCCTGTCTGATATAAACCAACCTCACAGTAACTGACACCAATATCCTCCTGTCTGATATAAACCAACCTCACAGTCACTGACACCAATCTTCTCCTGCCTGATATAAACCAATCCCACAGTCACTGACACCAATGTCCTCCTGTCCAATATAAACCAACCTCACAGTCACTGACACTGACACCAATCTCCTCCTGCCTGATATAATCCAATCCCACAGTCACTGACACCAATCTCCTCTTAGCTGATATAAACCAACCTCACAGACACTAACACCAATCTCCTCCTGCCTGATATATACCAACCCCACAGTCACTGATACCAATCTCCTCATGTCTGATATAAACCAACCTCACAGTCACTCACACCAATCTCCTCCTGTCTGATGTAAACCAATCCCACAGTCACTGACACCAATCTCCAACTGTCTGATATAAACCTACTAAACATTCACTGACAGCAATCTCCTCCTATCTGATATAAAGCAACCTCAAAGTCACTGACAGCAATCTCCTCCTATCTGATATAAACCAACCTCATAGTCACTGACACCAATCTACGCTTGTCTGATATAACCCACAGTTGCTGACACAAATCTGCTCCTGTCTGATGTGTAGCAACCCCAAAGTCACTAACACCAGTCTCCTACTGTCTGATATAAACCAGCCTCACAGTCACTGACACCAATCTCCTCCTGTCTGATATAAACCAGCCTCACAGTCACTGACAGCAATCTCCTACTGTCTGATATAAACCAACCTCACAGTCCCTGACACCAATCTCTTCCTGTTTCATGGAAAACAGCCCTTGCAGTCACTGCCACCAATCTCCTCCTGTCTGATATTATTGAACCACACAGTCACTGACCATCAATCTCTTCCTGTCTGACATAAACCAACCTCACAGTCACTGACACCAATCTCCACTTGTCTGATGTAAAGCAACCTCAAAGTCACCGACACAAATCTCCTTCTGTCTGATTTAAACCAAACCCACAGTCACTGACACCAATCTCCTCCTATCCGATATAAATCGAATCCACAATCACTGACACCAATCTCCACTTGTCTGATGTAAAGCAACCTCAAAGTCACTGGCACAAATCTCCTTCTGTCTGATAAAAACCAAACCCGCAGTCACTGACACCAATCTCCTCCTGTCTGATATATATCGACTCCAGAGTCACTGACACCAATCTCCTCCAGTCTGATATAAATTGACTCTACAGTCACTGACACCAAAGTCCTCCTATCTGATATGAAATAAATCCACAATTACTGACACAAATCTCCTCCTGTCTGATATAAACCAAACCTGCAGTCACTGACACCAATCTCCTCCTGTCTGATATAAAACAAACACGCAGTCACAGACACCAATCTCATACTGCCGGATTCAAACCAATCCCAAAGTCACTGACACCAATCTCCTACTGCCTGATATAAATTGACTCTACAGTCACTGACACCAATCTCCTCCTAGCTGATATAATTCGAATCCACAATCACTGCCACCAATCTCCTCCTCTCTGATATAAAACAACCTCACATTCACTGACACAAATCTCCTCCTGCCTGGTATAAACCCAACCCACAGCCACTGACACCAATCTCCTCCTGTCTGATACAAACCAACCCCAAAGTCCCTGACACCAAGCTGCTCCTGCCTGATATAAACCAGCCCCTCAGTAAATGAGAAATATCTCCACTTGACTGAAATAAACCGACCCCACAGTCAGTGACAGGAATTTCATCCTGTCTGATATAATCCAACCCCACAGTCACTGACACTAATCTCCTCCTGTATGATAGGAACCAACCTGACAGTCATTGACACCAATCTCCTCCTGTCTGACATAAACCAACCACATAGTCACTGACATCAATCTCCTCCTGTATGATACGAACCAACCTCACAGTCACTGACACCAATCTCCTCCTGTCTGATATAAATTGACTCTACAGTCACTGACAGCAATCTGCTACTCTCTGATACAACCCACCCCAAAGTCCCTGACACCAATCTCCTACTGTCTGATAAAATAGCGAATCTATAGCCACTGAAACCAATATCCTCCTGTTTGATATAATCCAAGCATAGATTCACTGACACCAATCTCCTCCTGTCTGATATAAACAAACCCCACAGTCACTAACAACAATCTCCTCCTGTCTGGTATAAACCAAACCCGCAATAACTGACACCAATCTTCTCCTGTCTTGTATAATCCAACCTCACAGTCACTCACAACAATCTCCTCCTGTCTGATATAAATCAACTCTACAGTCACTGACACCAAAGTTCTCCAATCTGATATAAATCGAATCCACAATCACTGACATCAATCTCCACTTGTCTGATATAAACCAACCCTACAATCACTGCCACCCAGCTCCACCTGTCTGATATAAAACGAATCTACAGTCACTAAAACCAATATCCTCCTCTCTGATATAAACCAACCCCACTAACACCAATCTCCTGCGATCTGATACAAACTAACCCCACAGCCACTGACACCAATCTCCTGTCTGATATAAACTAACCCCCCAGTCACTGACACCAATCTGCTACTCTCTGGTACAAACCAACCCCCCAGTCACTGACACCAATCTGCGACTCTCTGATACAAACCAACCCCACAGTCACTGACACCAATCTCCTCCTGGCTGATATAAACCAACCTCACAGTCACTGACACCAGTCTCCTCCTGTCTGATCTAATTCGACCCCACAGTAACTGACATCAAACTCCTCCTATCTGATATGAATCAACCCCACATTAACTAACACCAATCTCCTCCTGTCTGACATAAACCAAACCCACAGTCACTGACACCAATCTCCTCCTGTCTGATATAAACCAACACCACCGTCACTGACACCAATCTCCTCCTGTCTGATATAAACCAACCTCACAGTCACTGACACCAATATCCTCCTGTCTGATATAAACCAACCTCACAGTCACCTACACCAATCTTCTCCTGCCTGATATAAACCAATCCCACAGTCACTGACACCAATGTCCTCCTGTCCAATATAAACCAACCTCACAGTCACTGACACTGACACCAATCTCCTCCTGCCTGATATAATCCAATCCCACAGTCACTGACACCAATCTCCTCTTAGCTGATATAAACCAACCTCACAGACACTAACACCAATCTCCTCCTGCCTGATATATACCAACCCCACAGTCACTGATACCAATCTCCTCATGTCTGATATAAACCAACCTCACAGTCACTCACACCAATCTCCTCCTGTCTGATGTAAACCAATCCCACAGTCACTGACACCAATCTCCAACTGTCTGATATAAACCTACTAAACATTCACTGACAGCAATCTCCTCCTATCTGATATAAAGCAACCTCAAAGTCACTGACAGCAATCTCCTCCTATCTGATATAAACCAACCTCATAGTCACTGACACCAATCTACGCTTGTCTGATATAAAATAAACCCACAGTTGCTGACACAAATCTGCTCCTGTCTGATGTGTAGCAACCCCAAAGTCACTAACACCAGTCTCCTACTGTCTGATATAAACCAGCCTCACAGTCACTGACACCAATCTCCTCCTGTCTGATATAAAGCAGCCTCACAGTCACTGACAGCAATCTCCTACTGTCTGATATAAACCAACCTCACAGTCCCTGACTCCAATCTCTTCCTGTTTCATGTAAAACAGCCCTTGCAGTCACTGCCACCAATCTCCTCCTGTCTGATATTATTGAACCACACAGTCACTGACCATCAATCTCTTCCTGTCTGACATAAACCAACCTCACAGTCACTGACACCAACCTCCTCCTGTCTGATATAAACCAATCCCACAGTCACTGATACCAATCTCCTCTTGTCTTATATAAAGCAACCCCATAGTTATTGACAAGTTTCTCCTCCTGCCTGATACAAACGGACCCCAACGTCACTGACACCAATCTCCTCCTGTCTGATATAAACCAACCGCAATTCACTTACACCAATCTCCTCCTGCCTGATATAATCCAACCCCACAGTCATTGACACCAATCTCCTCCTGTCTGATGAAAACCAACCCCACAGTCACTGACACCAAACTCCTCCTGTCTTATATAAACCAACTCCACAGTCACTGACACCAATCACCTACTGTCTGATATAAACCAACCCCACAGTCACTGACACCAAACTCCTCCTGTCTGATATAAACCAACCCCACAGTCACTGACACCAATCTCCTCCTGTCTGATATAAAACAATCTCACAGTCCCTGACAACAAACTCCTCCTGTGTGATAGAAACCAACCTCACAGTCACTGCCACCAATCTCCTCCTGTCTGATATTATTGAACCACACAGTCACTGACCATCAATCTCTTCCTGTCTGATATAAACCAATCTCACAGGCTCTGACACCAAACACATACTGTCTGATATAGACCAACCTCACAGTCACAAAAACCAATCTCCACCTGTGTGATATAAACCGGCCCCACAGACACTGACACCAATCTCCTCCTGTCTGATATAAACCAACCTCAAAGTCACTGAAACCAATCTCCTCCTGTCTGGTATAAACCAACCTCACAGTCGCTGACACCAATCTCCTCCAGTCTGATATAAATCGACTCTACAGTCACTGACACCAATCTCCTCCTATCTGATATAAATCAAATCCACAATCACTGCCACCAATCTCCTCCTCTCTGATATAAAACAACCTCACAGTCACTGACACCAATCACCTCCTGTCTGATATATACCAACCTCACAGTCACTGACACCAATCTCCTCCTGACTGAAATAAACCGATCCCACAGTCAGTGACAGGAATCTCATCCTGTCTGATATAAACCAATCCCACAGTCATTGACACCAATCTCCTCCTGTCTGATAGGAACCAACCTCATAGTCACTGACACCAATCTCCTCCTGTCTTATAAAAATTGACTCTACAGTCACTGACACCAATCTCCTCCTGTCTGGTATAAACCAAACCCACAGTCACTGACACCAATCTCATTCCTCCTTTCTGATATAAATCAAACTCACAGTCAGTGACACCAATCTCCTCCTGTCTGATACAAACCAACCTCACTGTCACTGACTCCAATCTCTTCCTCTCTGTTGTAAACCAAACTCACAACCACTGACACCAATATCCTACTGTCTGATATAAACCAAACCCGCAGTCATTGACACCAATCTCCTCCTGTCTGGTATAAATCTACTCCACAGTCGCTGACACACATCTCCTCCTGTCTGATATAAATCGACTCTACAGTCTCTGACACTAATCTCCTCCTATCTGATATAAATCGAATCCTCAATCACTGACACCCATCTCCTCCTGTCTGATATGAACCAACCCCACAGTCACTGACACCAATCTCTTCCTCTCTGATATAAACCAACCCCACAGTCACTGACACAGAACTCCTTCTGTCTGATTTAAACCAAACCCACAGTCACTGACACCAATCTCCTCCTATCCGATATAAATCGAATCCACAATCACTGACACCAATCTCCACTTGTCTGATGTAAAGCATCCTCAAAGTCACTGACACAAATCTCCTTCTGTCTGATAAAAACCAAACCCGCAGTCACTGACACCAATCTCCTCCTGTCTGATATATATCGACTCCAGAGTCACTGACACCAATCTCCTCCAGTCTGATATAAATTGACTCTACAGTCACTGACACCAAAGTCCTCCTATCTGATATGAAATAAATCCACAATTACTGACACAAATCTCCTCCTGTCTGATATAAACCAAACCTGCAGTCACTGACACCAATCTCCTCCTGTCTGATATAAAACAAACACGCAGTCACAGACACCAATCTCATACTGTCGGATACAAACCAATCCCAGTCACTGACACCAATCTCCTACTGCCTGATATAAATTGACTCTACAGTCACTGACACCAATCTCCTCCTAGCTGATATAATTCGAATCCACAATCACTGACACAATTCTCCACGTGTCTGATATAAACCAAACCCACAATCACTGCCACCAATCTGCTCCTGTCTGATATAAAACAACCTCACATTCACTGACACAAATCTCCTCCTGCCTGGTATAAACCCAACCCACAGCCACTGACACCAATCTCCTCCTGTCTGATACAAACCAACCCCAAAGTCCCTGACACCAAGCTCCTCCTGCCTGATATAAACCAGCCCCTCAGTAAATGAGAAATATCTCCATTTGACTGAAATAAACCGACCCCACAGTCAGTGACAGGAATTTCATCCTGTCTGATATAATCCAACCCCACAGTCACTGACACTAATCTCCTCCTGTATGATAGGAACCAACCTGACAGTCATTGACACCAATCTCCTCCTGTCTGATATAAACCAACCACATAGTCACTGACATCAATCTCCTCCTGTCTGATATAAATTGACTCTACAGTCACTGACACCAATCTGCTACTCTCTGATACAACCCACCCCAAAGTCCCTGACACCAATCTCCTACTGTCTGATAAAATAGCGAATCTATAGTCACTGAAACCAATATCCTCCTGTTTGATATAATCCAAGCATAGATTCACTGACACCAATCTCCTCCTGTCTGATATAAACCGACCTCACAGTCACTGACACCAATCTCCTCCTGTATGATATAAACCGACCTCACAGTCACTGACAACAATCTCCTCCTGTCTGGTATAAACCAAACCCGCAATAACTGACACCAATCTTCTCCTGTCTTGTATAATCCAACCTCACAGTCACTCACAACAATCTCCTCCTGTACGATATAAATCAACTCTACAGTCACTGACACCAAAGTTCTCCAATCTGATATAAATCGAATCCACAATCACTGACATCAATCTCCACTTGTCTGATATAAACCAACCCTACAATCACTGCCACCCAGCTCCACCTGTCTGATATAAAACGAATCTACAGTCACTAAAACCAATATCCTCCTCTCTGATATAAACCAACCCCACTAACACCAATCTCCTGCGATCTGATACAAACTAACCCCACAGCCACTGACACCAATCTCCTGTCTGATATAAACTAACCCCCCAGTCACTGACACCAATCTGCTACTCTCTGGTACAAACCAACCCCCCAGTCACTGACACCAATCTGCGACTCTCTGATACAAACCAACCCCACAGTCACTGACACCAATCTCCTCCTGGCTGATATAAACCAACCTCACAGTCACTGACACCAGTCTCCGCCTGTCTGATCTAATTCGACCCCACAGTAACTGACATCAAACTCCTCCTATCTGATATGAATCAACCCCACATTAACTAACACCAATCTCCTCCTGTCTGACATAAACCAAACCCACAGTCACTGACACCAATCTCCTCCTGTCTGATATAAACCAACACCACCGTCACTGACACCAATCTCCTCCTGTCTGATATAAACCAACCTCACAGTCACTGACACCAATATCCTCCTGTCTGATATAAACCAACCTCACAGTCACTGACACCAATCTTCTCCTGCCTGATATAAACCAATCCCACAGTCACTGACACCAATCTCCTCCTGTCCAATATAAACCAACCTCACAGTCACTGACACTGACACCAATCTCCTCCTGCTTGATATAATCCAATCCCACAGTCACTGACACCAATCTCCTCTTAGCTGATATAAACCAACCTCACAGACACTAACACCAATCTCCTCCTGCCTGATATATACCAACCCCACAGTCACTGATACCAATCTCCTCATGTCTGATATAAACCAACCTCACAGTCACTCACACCAATCTCCTCCTGTCTGATGTAAACCAATCCCACAGTCACTGACACCAATCTCCACCTGTCTGATATAAACCTACTAAACATTCACTGACAGCAATCTCCTCCTATCTGATATAAAGCAACCTCAAAGTCACTGACAGCAATCTCCTCCTATCTGATATAAACCAACCTCATAGTCACTGACACCAATCTACGCTTGTCTGATATAAAATAAACCCACAGTTGCTGACACAAATCTGCTCCTGTCTGATGTGTAGCAACCCCAAAGTCACTAACACCAGTCTCCTACTGTCTGATATAAACCAGCCTCACAGTCACTGACACCAATCTCCTCCTGTCTGATATAAACCAGCCTCACAGTCACTGACAGCAATCTCCTACTGTCTGATATAAACCAACCTCACAGTCCCTGACACCAATCTCTTCCTGTTTCATGTAAAACAGCCCTTGCAGTCACTGCCACCAATCTCCTCCTGTCTGATATTATTGAACCACACAGTCACTGACCATCAATCTCTTCCTGTCTGACATAAACCAACCTCACAGTCACTGACACCAACCTCCTCCTGTCTGATATAAACCAATCCCACAGTCACTGATACCAATCTCCTCTTGTCTTATATAAAGCAACCCCATAGTTATTGACAAGTTTCTCCTCCTGCCTGATACAAACGGACCCCAACGTCACTGACACCAATCTCCTCCTGTCTGATATAAACCAACCGCAATTCCCTTACACCAATCTCCTCCTGCCTGATATAATCCAACCCCACAGTCATTGACACCAATCTCTTCCTGTCTGATATAAACCAACCCCACAGTCACTGACACCAAACTCCTCCTGTCTTATATAAACCAACTCCACAGTCACTGACACCAATCACCTACTGTCTGATAAAAACCAACCCCACAGTCACTGACACCAAACTCCTCCTGTCTGATATAAACCAACCGGACAGTCACTGACACCAATCTCCTCCTGTCTGATATAAAACAATCTCACAGTCCCTGACAACAATCTCCTCCTGTGTGATAGAAACCAACCTCACAGTCACTGCCACCAATCTCCTCCTGTCTGATATTATTGAACCACACAGTCACTGACACCAATCTCCTCCTACCTGATATAAACCAATCTCACAGGCTCTGACACCAATCTCCTTCTGTCTGATAGAAACCGTCCCCACATTCATTGACACCAATCTCCTCTTGTCTGATATAAAACAAACCTACAGTCACTGAGACCAATCTCCTCCTCTGTGATATAAACCGGCCTCAAAGTCACTTACACCAATCTCCTCCTATCTGATATAAACCAACCTCAAAGTCCCTGACACCAATCTCCTCCTATCGTATATAAACCAACCTCATAGTCACTGACACCAATCTACGCTTGTCTGATACAAAATATACTCACAGTCGCTGACACAAATCTACTCCTGTCTGATGTGAAGCAACCCCAAAGTCACTGACACCAGTCTCCTACTGTCTGATATAAACCAATACCACAGGCACTGATACCAATCTCCTCTTGTCTTATATAAAGCAAACCCATAGTTATTGACACGTATCTCCTCCTGTCTGATACAAACAGACCCCAACGTCACTGACACCAATCTCCTCCTGTCTGATATAAACCAGCCTCACAGTCACTGAAAACCAATCTGCTACTGTCTGATATAAACCAGCCTCACAGTCACTGACACCAATCTCCTCTTGTCTGATATAAACCAACCCCAATTCACTTACACCAATCTCCTCGTGTCTGATATAAACCAACCTCACAGTCACCAATCTACGCTTGTCTGATATAAAATAAACCCACAGTTGCTGACACAAATCTGCTCCTGTCTGATGTGTAGCAACCACAAACTCACTAACACCAGTCTCCTACTGTCTGATATAAACCAGCCTCACAGTCACTGACACCAATCTCCTCCTGTCTGATATAAACCAGCCTCACAGTCACTGACAGCAATCTCCTACTGTCTGATATAAACCAACCTCACAGTCCCCGACACCAATCTCTTCCTGTTTCATGTAAAACAGCCCTTGCAGTCACTGCCACCAATCTCCTCCTGTCTGATATTATTGAACCACACAGTCACTGACCATCAATCTCTTCCTGTCTGACATAAACCAACCTCACAGTCACTGACACCAACCTCCTCCTGCCTGATATAAACCAATCCCACAGTCACTGATACCAATCTCCTCTTGTCTTATATAAAGCAACCCCATATTTATTGACAACTTTCTCCTCCTGCCTGATACAAACGGACCCCAAAGTCACTGACACCAATCTCCTCCTGTCTGATATAAACCAACCGCAATTCACTTACACCAATCTCCTCCTGCCTGATATAATCCAACCCCACAGTCATTGACACCAATCTCCTCCTGTCTGATATAAACCAACCCCACAGTCACTGACACCAAACTCCTCCTGTCTTATATAAACCAACTCCACAGTCACTGACACCAATCACCTACTGTCTGATATAAACCAACCCAACAGTCACTGACACCAAACTCCTCCTGTCTGATATAAACCAACCCCACAGTCACTGACACCAATCTCCTCCTGTCTGATATTAAACCAACCGGACAGTCACTGACACCAATCTCCTCCTGTCTGATATAAAACAATCTCACAGTCCCTGACAACAATCTCCTCCTGTGTGATAGAAACCAACCTCACAGTCACTGCCACCAATCTCCTCCTGTCTGATATTATTGAACCACACAGTCACTGACCTTCAATCTCTTCCTGTCTGATATAAACCAATCTCACAGGCTCTGACACCAAACACATACTGTCTGATATAGACCAACCTCACAGTCACAAAAACCAATCTCCACCTGTGTGATATAAACCGGCCCCACAGACACTGACACCAATCTCCTCCTGTCTGATATAAACCAACCTCACAGTCACTGACACCAATCTCCTTCTGTCTGATAGAAACCGTCCCCACATACATTGACACCAATCTCCTCTTGTCTGATATAAAACAAACCTACAGTCACTGAGACCAATCTCCTCCTCTGTGATTTAAACCGGCCTCAAAGTCACTTACACCAATCTCCTCCTATCTGATATAAACCAACCTCAAAGTCACCAACACCAATCTCCTCCTATCGTATATAAACCAACCTCATAGTCACTGACACCAATCTACGCTTGTCTGATACAAAATAAACTCACAGTCGCTGACACAAATCTACTCCTGTCTGATGTGAAGCAACCCCAAAGTCACTGACACCAGTCTCCTACTGTCTGATATAAACCAATCCCACAGTCACTGATACCAATCTCCTCTTGTCTTATATAAAGCAACCCCATAGTTATTGACAAGTATATCCTCCTGTCTGATACAAACGGACCCCAACGTCACTGACACCAATCTCCTCCTGTCTGATATAAACCAGCCTCACAGTCACTGAAAACCAATCTGCTACTGTCTGATATAAACCAGCCTCACAGTCACTGACACCAATCTCCTCCTGTCTGATATAAACCAGCCTCACAGTCACTGAAAACCAATCTCCTCGTGTCTGATATAAACCAACCTCACAGTCACTGACACCAATCTCCTCCCGTCTGATCTAATCTGTCCCCACAGTAACTGACACCAATCTCCTCGTGTCTGATATAAACCAAACCCACCTTCTCTGAAACCAATCTCCTCCTGTCTGATATAAACTGACCCTAGAGTCACTGACACCAATTTCCTGCTGTCTGATATAAACCAACCCCATAGTCACTGACTCCAATCTCATAATATCTGATATAAACCAACCCCACAGTCACTGACACCAATCTCCTCCTTCTGACGTAAACCAACCCCACATTCATTGACACCAATCTCCTCTTGTCTGATATAAAACAAACGTACAGTCACTGACGCCAATCTCCTCCTGTGTGATATAGACCGGCCTCAAAGTCACTGACACCAATCTCCTCCTACCTGATATAAACCAACCTCTCAGTCACTGACACCAATCTCCTCCTATCTGATATAAACCAACCTCATAGTCACTGATACCAATCTACGCATGTCTGATACAATATAAAGCCACAGTCGCTGACACAAATCTGCTCCTGTCTGATGTGAAGCAACACGAAAGTCACTGACTCCAGTCTCCTACTGTCTGATATAAACCAGCCTCACAGTCACTGACACCAATCTCCTCCTGTCTGATATAAACCAGCCTCACAGTCACTGACAGCATTCTCCTACTGTCTGATATAAACCAACCCGACTGTCACTGACACCAACCTCCTCCTGTCTGATATTATTGAACCACACAGTCACTGACCATCAATCTCTTCCTGTCTGACATAAACCAACCTCACAGTCACTGACACCAACCTCCTCCTGTCTGATATAAACCAATCCCACAGTCACTGATACCAATCTCCTCTTGTCTTATATAAAGCAACCCCATATTTATTGACACCTATCTCTTCCTGTCTGATTCAAACGGACCACAAAGTCACTGACACCAATCTCCTCCTGTCTGATATAAACCAACCCCAAATTTACTGACACCAATCTCCTCCTGTCTGATATAAACCAACCCCACAGTCACTGACACCAATCTCCTCCTTTCTGTCGTAAACCAACCCCACATTCATTGACACCAATCTCCTCTTGTCTGATATAAAACAAACCTACAGTCACTGACACCAATCTCCTCCTGTGTGATATAAACCGGCCTCAAAGTCACTGACACCAATCTTCTCCTATCTGATATAAACGAACCTCATAGTCACTGACACCAATCTACGGTTGTCTGATACAATATAAAGCCACAGTCGCTGACATAAATCTGCTCCTGTCTGATGTGAAGCAACCACAAGGTCACTGACACCAGTCTCTTACTGTCTGATATAAACCAGCCTCACAGTCACTGACACAAATCTCCTCCTGTCTGATATAAACCAGCCTCACAGTCACTGACAGCAATCTCCTACTGTCTGATATAAACCAACCCAACAGTCACAGACAACAGTCTCCTATTGTCTGATATAAACCAACCCCACAGTCACTGACACCAATCTCTTCATGTTTCATGTACAATACCACTTGCAGTCACTGCCACCAATCTCCTCCTGTCTGATATTATTGAACCACACAGTCACTGACCATCAATCTCTTCCAGTCTTACATTAACCAACCTCACAGTCACTGACACCAACCTCCTCCTGCCTGATATAAACCAATCCCACAGTCACTGATACCAATATCCTCTTGTATTATATAAAGCAACCCCATATTTGTTGACACCTATCTCCTCCTGTCTGATACTAACGGACCCCAAAGTCACTGACACCAATCTCCTCCTGTCTGATATAAACCAGCCTCACTGTCATTGACACCAATCTCCTCCTGTCTGATATAAACCAACCACACAGTCACTGACACCAATCTCCTCCTGTCTGATATAAACCAGCCTCACAGTCACTGACACCGATCTCCTCCTGTCTGATAGAAACCAGCCTCACTGTCATTGACACCAATCTCCTCCTGTCTGATATAAACCAACCACACAGTCACTGACACCAATCTCCTCCTGTCTGATATAAACCAGCCTCACAGTCACTGACACCAATCTCCTCCTGTCTGATATAAACCAGCCTCACAGTCATTGACACCAAATTCCTCCTGTCTGATATAAACCAACCTCACAGTCACTGACACCAATCTCCTCCTGTCTGATATAAATCAACTGCACAGTCACTGACACCAATCTCCTGCTGTCTGATATAAAGCAACCTCACAGTCACTGACACCAATCTTCTCCTGCCTGATAAAAACCTACTTCACAGTCACTAACACCAATCTCCTCCTGTCCGATATAAAGCAACCTCACAGTCACTGACACCAATCTCCTCCTGTCCGATATAAACCAACCTCACAATCACTGACACCAATCTCCTCATGTCTGATATAAACCAACCTCACAGTCATTGACAACAATTTCCTCCTGTCTGACATAAACCTACCCCACAGTCACTGACACCAATTACCTCCTATCTGATGTAAAGCAACTTCATAGTCACTGACACCAATCACCGCCTGTCTGATATAAACCTACTTCACATTCGCTGACAGCAATCTCCTCCTATCTGATATAAAGCAACCTCAAAGTCATTGACACCAATCTCCTCCTGTCTGATATAAACCAGCCTCACAGTCACTGACACCAATCTCCTCCTGTCTGATATAAAACAACCTCACAGTCACTGACACCAATCTCCTCCTATCTGATATAAACCAACCTCATAGTCACTGACACCAATCTATGCTTGTCTGATATAAAATAAGCCCACAGTCACTGACACCAATCTCCTCCTGTCTGATATAAGCCAGCCCCAAAGTCAATGACACCAGTCTCCTACTGTCTGATATAAAACAATCTCACAGTCCCTGACACCAATCTCTTCCTGTCTGATATAAAGCAAACCCATAGTCATTGACACCAATCTCCTCCTGTCTGATATAAATAAACATCACGGTCATTGACACCAATCTCCTCCTGCCTGATATAAACAAACTTCACAGTCACTAACAGCAATCTCCTCCTGTCTGATATAAACCAACCCCACAGTCGTTGACACCAATCTCCTTCTGTCTGATATAAAAAAACCTCACAGTCACGGACACCAATCTCCTCCTGTCTGATATAAAACAATCTCACAGTCACTGACACCAATCTCCGCCTGTCAGATATAAACCAACTCGACAGTCACTGACACCAATATCCTCCTGTCTGATATAAACCAACCTCACAGTCCCTGACACCAATCTCCTCCTGTCTGATATAAACCGAACCCACAGTCACTGAGAGCAATCGCCTCCTGTGTGATATAAACCAATCTCACAGGCTCTGACACCAAACTCATACTGTCTGATATAAACCAACTTTACAGTCACTGACACTAAACTCAAAGAGTCTGATATGAACCAAAGATACAGCCACTGACACCAATCTACTCCTGTCTGATATAAACTGACCCCACAGTCACTGACACCAATCTCCTTCGGTCTGATATAATCGGCCCCACAGTCACTGACACCAATCTCCTCCTGTCTGATATAAACCAACCTCACAGTCACTGACACCAATCTCCTCCTGTCTGATATAAACCAACCTCACATTCACTGACACCAATCTCCTCTTGTCTGTTGAATCCGACCCCACAATCACAGACACTAATTTCCTCCAGTCTGATATAAAACAAACCCACATTCACTGACACCATTCTCCTCCTGTCTGAAAAAAACCAACCCGACAGTCACTGACACCATTCTCCTCCTGTGTGATATAAACCGGCCTCAAAGTCACTGACAGCAATCTCCTCCTATTTGATATAAACCAACCTCAAAGTCACTGACACCAATCTCCTCCTATCTGATATAAACCAACCTCACAGTCACTGACACCAATTTCCTCCTGTCTGATATAAACCAACCCCATTGTCGTGACACCAATCTACTATCTGATAATATCCATCATCACAGTCACTGACACCAATCTCAACCTATCTGTTATAAACAAACCTCACAGTCACGGACACCAATCACCTCTTATCTGATATATCTGAACCTCACAGTCACTAAGAGCAATCTCCTCCTGTCTAGTATAAATGAACCCCACAGTCACTGACAGCAATCTCAACCTGTCTGATATAAACCAACCTCACAGTCACTGACACTAGTCTCCTCCTGTCAGATATAAACCAAACTCACAATCACTGACACCAATCTCCTCCTGTCCGATATAAACCAAACTCAGAGTCACTGACACCAATCTCCTCCTATCTGATATAAACCAACCTCATAGTCACTGACACCAATCTACGCTTGTCTGATACAAAATAAACCCACAGTTGCTGACACAAATCTGCTCCTGTCTGATGTGAAGCAACCCCAAAGTCACTGACACCAGTCTCCTACTGTCTGATATAAACCAGCCTCACAGTCACTGACACCAATCTCGTCCTGTATGATTTTAACCAGCCTAACAGTCACTGACACCAATCTCCTCCTGTCTGATATAAACCAGCCTCACAGTAACTGACACCAACCTCCTACTGTCTGATATAAACAAACCCAACAGTCACTGACAACATTCTCCTACTGTCTGATATAAACCAACCCCACAGTCAATGACACCAATCTCTTCCTGTTTCATTTAAAACACACCCTGCTGTCACTGCCACAAATCTCCTCCTGTCTGATATTATTGAACCACACAGTCACTGACCATCAATCTCTTCCTGTCTGACATAAATCAACCACACAGTCACTGATACCAACCTCCTCCTGCCTGATATAAACCAATCCCACAGTCACTGATACCAATATCCTCTTGTCTTATATAAAGCAAGCCCATAATTGTTGACACCTATCTCCTCCTGTCTGATACAAACGGACCCCAAAGTCACTGACACCAATCTCCTCCTGTCTGATATAAACCAGCCTCACAGTCACTGACACCAATCTTCTCCTGTCTGATATAAACCAGCCTCACCGTCATTGACATAAATCTCCTCCTGTCTGATATAAACCAACCTCACATTCACTGACACCAATCTCCTCTTGTCTGTTGAATCCGACCCCACAATCACAGACACTAATTTCCTCCAGTCTGATATAAAACAAACCCACATTCACTGACACTATTCTCCTCCTGTCTGAATAAAACCAACCCGACAGTCACTGACACCAATTTCCTCCTGTCTGATATAAACCAACCCCATTGTCGTTGACACCAGTCTCCTATTATCTGATAATATCCATCGTCACAGTCACTGACACCAATCTCAACTTATCTGTTATAAACAAACCTCACAGTTACTGACACCAATCTCCTCTTATCTGATATATCCGAACCTCACAGTCACTAAGAACATTCTCCTCCTGTCTAATATAAATGAACCCCACAGTCACTGACAGGAATCTCAACCTGTCTGATATAAACCAACCTCACAGTCACTGACACCAATCTCCTCCTGTCTGATATAGACCAACCTCACAGTCACTGACGCCAATCTCCTCCTGTCTGATATAAACCAACCTCACAGTCACTGACTCCAATCTCCTCCTGCCTGATATAGATCAACCCCACAATCACTGACACCAATCTTCTCCTGTCTGATATAAAATTACTTCACAGTCACTGACACCAATCTCCTCCTGTCCGATATAACCCAACCTCACAGTCACTAACACAAATCTCCTCCTGTCCGATATAAAACAACCTCACAGTCACTGACACCAATCTCCTCCTGCCTGATATAAAACAATCCCACAGTCACTGACACCAATCTCCTCCTGTCTGATATAAAACAACCTCACAGTCACTGACACCAATCTCCTCCTGCCTGATATAAACCAACCCCACAGTCACTGACACCAATCCCCTCCTGTCTGACATAAACCAAACCCACAATCACTGACACCAATCTCCTCCTATCTGATATAAACCAACTTCATAGTCACTGACTCCAATCTCCTCCGGTCTGATGTAAAGCAACCCCACAGTCACTAACAGCAATCTCTCCCTGTCTGATATAAACCAACCACACAGTCACTAACTCCAATCTCCTCCTGCCTGATACAAAGCAGCCCCACAGTCACAGAAACCAATCTCCTCCTGTCTGATATAAAACAATCTCACAGTCCCTGACATCAATCTCCTCCTGTCTGATATAAAACCATCTCACAGTCCCTGACACCAATCTCCTCGTGTGTGATATAAACCTATCTCACAGTCTCTGACACCAAACTCATACTGTCGGATATAAACCAACTTTACAGTCACTGACACCAAAATCAAACTGTCTGATATAAACCAAAGACACAGCCACTGACACCAATCTACTCCTGTCTGATATAAACTGACCCCACAGTCACTGACACCAATCTTCCTGTCTCATGTAAAACACCCCCACGTTCACTGACACCAATCTCCTCCTGTCTGATATAAACCAACCCCATAGTCACTGCCACCAATCTCCTCCTTTCTGATATTATTGAACCACACAGTCACTGACCATCAATCTCTTCCTGTCTGATATAAACCAATCTCACAGGCTCTGACACCAAACTCCTCCTGTCTGATATAAACTGGCCCCACAGTCACTATCAACAATCTCCTCCTGTCTGATATAATGCAACCCCACATTCACTCATTCCGATCTCCTCCTGTCTGATACAAACCAACCACATAGTCATTGAGACCAATCTCCTAATCTCTGATATAAAGCAACCACACAGTCGCTGACACCAATCTCCTTCTGTCTGATAGAAACCATCCCCACATTCACTGACACCAATCTCAACCTGTTATAAACAAACCTCTAGTCACTGACACCAATCACCTCTTATCTGATATATCCGAACCTCACGGTCACTAAGAGCAATCTCCTCCTGTCTAGTATAAATGAACCCCACAGTCACTGAAGGCAATCTCAACCTGTCTGATATAAACCAACCTCACAGTCACTGACACTAGTCTCCTCCTGTCCAATATAAACCAACCTCACAGTCACTAACATTCATCTCCTCCTGTCCGATATAAACCAACCTCATAGTCACTGACACCAATCTACGCTTGTCGGATACAATATAAACCCACAGTTGCTGACACAAATCTGCTCCTGTCTGATGTGAAGCAACCCCAAAGTCACTGACACCAGTCTCCTACTGTCTGATATAAACCAGCCTCACAGTCACTGACACCAATCTCGTCCTGTATGATTTTAACCAGCCTCACAGTCACTGACACCAATCTCCTACTGTCTGATATAAACCAACCCAACAGTCACTGACAACAATCTCCTAATGTCTGATATCAACCAACCTCACAGTCACTGACACCAATCTCCTCCTGTCTGATATAAACCAGCCTCACAGTAACTGACACCAACCTCCTACTGTCTGATATAAACCAACCCCACAGTCACTGACACCAATCTCTTCCTGTTTCATGTAAAACACACCCTGCAGTCACTGCCACAAATCTCCTCCTGTCTGATATTATTGAACCACACAGTCACTGACCATCAATCTCTTCCTGTCTGATATAAATCAACCACACAGTCACTGATACCAACCTCCTCCTGCCTGATATAAACCAATCCCACAGTCACTGATACCAATATCCTCTTGTCTTATATAAAGCAAGCCCATATTTGTTGACACCTATCTCCTCCTGTCTGATACAAACGGACCTCAAAGTCACTGACACCAATCTCCTCCTGTCTGATGTAAACCAGCCTCACAGTCACTGACACCAATCTGCTCCTGTCTGATATAAACCAGCCTCACCGTCACTGACATAAATCTCCTCCTGTCTGATATAAACCAACCTCACAGTCACTGACACCAATCTCCTCCTGTCTGATATAAACCAACCTCACATTCACTGACACCAATCTCCTCTTGTCTGTTGAATCCGACCCCACAATCACAGACACTAATTTCCTCCAGTCTGATATAAAACAAACCCACATTCACTGACACCATTCTCCTCCTGTCTGAAAAAAACCAACCCGACAGTCACTGACACCAATTTCCTCCTGTCTGATATAAACCAACCCCATTGTCGCTGACACCAGTCTCCTATTATCTGATAATATCCATCGTCACAGTCGCTGACACCAATCTCCTCTTATCTGGTATATCCGAACCTCATAGTCATTAAGAACAATCTCCTCCTGTCTAATATAAATGAACCCCACAGTCACTGACAGCAATCTCAACCTGTCTGATATAAACCAACCTCACAGTCACTGACACCAATCTCCTCCTGTCCGATATAACCCAAACTCACAGTCACTAACACAAATCTCCTCCTGTCCGATATAAACCAACCCCACAGTCACTGACACCAATCTCCTCCTATCTGATATAAACCAACTTCATAGTCACTGACTCCAATCTCCTCCTGTCTGATGTAAAACAACCCCACAGTCACTACCACAAATCTCCTCCTGTCTGATATAAACAAACTCCACAGTCACTAACAGCAATCTCCCCCTGTCTGATATAAACCAACCACAGTCACTAACTCCAATCTCCTCCTGCCTGATATAAAGCAGCCCCACAGTCACAGAAACCAATCTCCTCCTGTCTGATATAAAACAATCTCACAGTCCCTGACACCAATCTCCTCCTGTCTGATATAAAACAATCTCATAGTCCCTGACACCAATCCCCTCCTGTGTGATATAAACCTATCTCACAGGCTCTGACACCAAACTCATACTGTCGGATATAAACCAAAGACACAGCCACTGACACCAATCTACTCCTGTCTGATATAAACTGACCCCACAGTCACTGACACCAATCTCTTCCTGTCTCATGTAAAACACCCCCACAGTCACTGACACCAACCTCCTCCTGTCTGATATAAGCCAACCCCACAGTCACTGCCACCAATCTCCTCCTTTTTGATATTATTGAACCACACAGTCACTGACCATCAATCTCTTCCTGTCTGATATAAACCAGCCCCACAGTCACTATCACCAATCTCCTCCTGTCTGATATAATGCAACCCCACATTCACTCATTCCGATCTCCTCCTGTCTGATACAAACCAACCGCATAGTCATTGAGACCAATCTCCTAATCTCTGATATAAAGCAACCACACAGTCGCTGACACCAAACTCCTTCTGTCTGATAGAAACCATCCCCACATTCGTTGACACCAATCTCCTCTTGTCTGATATAAAACAATCCTACAATCACTGACACCATTCTCCTCCTGTGTGATATAAATCGGCCTCAACGTCACTGACACCAATCTCGTCCTATCTGATATAAACCGACCTCACAGTCACTGACACCATTCTCCTCCTATCTGATATAAACCAGCCTCACAGTCACTGACACCAACCTCCTACTCTCTGATATAAACCAACCCAACAGTCACTGACAACATTCTCCTACTGTCTGATGTAAAACAACCCCACAGTCACTGACACCAATCTCTTCCTGTTTCATGTAAAATACCCCCTGCAGTCATTGCCACCAATCTCTTCCTGTCTGATATTATTGAACCACACAATCACTGACCATCAATATCTTCCTGTCTGACGTAAACCAACCACAAAGTCACAGACACCAACCTCCTCCTGCCTGATATAAACCAATCCCACAGTCACTAACACCAATCTCCTCCTGTCCGATATAAACCAACCTCACAGTCACTGATACCAATATCCTCTTGTCTTATATAAAACTACTTCACAGTCACTGACACCAATCACCTCCTGTCCGATATAACCCAAACTCACAGTCACTAACACAAATCTCCTCCTGTCCGATATAAACCAACCCCACAGTCACTGACACCAATCTCCTCCGATCTGATATAAACCAACTTCATAGTCACTGACTCCAATCTCCTCCTGTCTGATGTAAAACAACCCCACAGTCACTACCACTAATCTTCTCCTGTCTGATATAAACAAACTCCACAGTCACTAACAGCAATCTCCCCCTGTCTGACATAAACCAACTACAGTCACTAACTCCAATCTCCTCCTATCTGATATAAACCAACCTCACATTCACTGACACCAATCTCCTCTTGTCTGTTGAATCCGACCCCACAATCACAGACACTAATTTCCTCCAGTCTGATATAAAACAAACCCACATTCACTGACACCATTCTCCTCCTGTCTGAAAAAAACCAACCCGACAGTCACTGACACCAATTTCCTCCTGTCTGATATAAACCAACCCCATTGTCGCTGACACCAGTCTCCTATTATCTGATAATATCCATCGTCACAGTCACTGACACCAAACTCAACCTATCTGTTATAAATAAACCTCACGGTCATTGACACCAATCTCCTCTTATCTGATATATCCGAACCTCACAGTCACTAAGAAGAATCTCCTCCTGTCTAATAAAAATGAACCCCACGGTCATCGACAGCAATCTCAACCTGTCTGATATAAACCAACCTCACGGTCAATGACACTAGTGTCCTCCTGTCTGATATAAACCAAACTCACAATCACTGACACCAATCTCCTCCTGTCTGATAAAAACCAATCTCACAGTCACTGACACCAATCTCCTCCTGTCCGATATAGACCAACCTCACAGTCACTGACACCAAGCTCCTCCTGTCTGATATAAACCAACCTCACAGTCACTGACTCCAATCTCCTCCTGCCTGATATAAATCAGCACCACAATCACTGACACCAATCTTCTCCTTTCTGATATAAAACTACTTCACAGTCACTGACACCAATCTCCTCCTGTACGATATAACCCAACCTCACAGTCACTAACACAAATCTCTTCCTGTCCGATATAAACCAACCTCACAGTCAATGACACCAGTCTCCTCCTGCCTGATATAAACCAACCCCACAGTCACTGACACCAATGTCTTCCTGTCTGACATAAACCAACCCCACAGTCACTGACACCAATCTCCTCCTATCTGATACAAAGCGAACCCTCAGTCACTGACACCAATCTCCTCCTGTCTGATATAATCCTATCTCACACGCTCTGACACCAAACTCATACTGTCTGATATAAACCAACTTTACAGTCACTAACACCAAACTCAAACTCTCTGATATAAACCAAAGACACAGCCACTGACACCAATCTACTCCTGTCTGATATAAACCAACCCCACAGTCACTGCCACCAATCTCCTCCTTTCTGATATTATTGAACCACACAGTCACTGACCATCAATCTATTCCTGTCTGATATAAACCAATCTCACAGGCTCTGACACCAAACTCCTCCTGTCTGATATAAACCGGCCCCACAGTCACTATCACCAATCTCCTCCTGTCTGATATAATGCAACCCCACAGTCACTCATTCCGATCTCCTCCTGTCTGATACAAACCAACTGCATAGTCATTGAGACCAATCTCCTAATCTCTCATATAGTACAATCCCGCAGTCACTTACACCAATCTCCTACTCTCTGATATAAAGCAACCACATAGTCGCTGACACCAATCTCCTTCTGTCTGATAGAAACCATCCCCACATTCATTGACACCAATCTCCTCTTGTCTGACATAAAACAAACCTACAGACACTGACACCAATCTCCTCTGTGTGATATAAACCAACCCAACAGTCACTGACAACATTCACCTACTGTCTGATATAAACCAACACCACATTCACTGACACCAAACTCTTCCTGTTTCATGTAAAAGACCCCCTGCAGTCACTGCCACCAATCTCCTCCTGTCTGATATTATTGAACCACACAGTCACTGACCATCAATCTCTTCCAGTCTGACATAAACTAACCACACAGTCACTGACACCAACCTCCTCCTGCCTGATATAAACCAATCCCACAGTCATTGATACCAATATCCTCTTGTCTTATATAAAGCAACCCCATATTTGTTGACACCTATCTCCTCCTGTCTGATACAAACAGACCCCAAAGTCACTGACACCAATCTCCTCCTGTCTGATATAAACCAACCTCACAGTCACTGACACCAATCTCCTCCTGTCTGATATAAACCAGCCTCACAGTCACTGACACCAATCTCCTCCTGTCTGATATAAACCAACCTCACATTCACTTACACCAATCTCCTCCTGTCTGATATAAACCAACCTCACAGTCACTGACACCAATCTCCTCTTATCTGATATATCCAAACCTCACAGTCACTGACAGCAATCTCCTCTTGTCTGATCTAATCTGACCCCACAGTAACTGACACTAATCTTCTCCTATCTGATATAAACCAAACCCACAGTCACTGACACCAATCTCCTCTTATCTGATATATCCAAACCTCACAGTCGCTAAGAGCAATCTCCTCCTGTCTAATATAAATGAATCCCACAGTCACTGACAGCAATCTCAACCTGTCTGATATAAACCAACCTCACAGTCACTGACACTAGTCTCCTCCTGTCTGATATGAACCAAACTCACAATCACTGACACCAATCTCCTCCTGTCTGATAAAAACCAACCACACAGTCACTGACACCAATCTCCTCCTGTCCGATATAAACCAACCTCACAATCACTAACACCAATCTCCTCCTGTCCGATATAAACCAACCTCACAGTCACTGACACCAATCTCCTCCTGCCTGATATAAACCAATCCCACAGTCACTGACACCAATCTCCTCCTGTCTGACATAAACCAACCCCACAGTCACTGACACCAATCTCCTCCTCTCTGATATAAACCAACCTCACAGTCACTGACTCCAATCTCCTCCTGTCTGATGCAAACCAACTTCACAGTCACTAACAGCAATCTCCTCCTGTGTGATATAAACCAACCTCACAGTCGCTGATACCAATCTCCTTCTGTCTGATATAAATAAACCCCACAGTCACTGACAGCAATCTCAACCTGTCTGATATAAACCAACCTCACAGTCACTGACACTAGTCTCCTCCTGTCTGATATAAAACAAACTCACAATCACTGACACCAATCTCCTCCTGTCTGATAAAAACCAACCACACAGTCACTGACACCAATCTCCTCCTGTCCGATATAAACCAACCTCACAGTCACTAACACCAATCTCCTCCTGTCCGATATAAACCAACCTCACAGTCACTGACACCAATCTCCTCCTATCTGATATAAACCAACCTCACAGTCACTGACTCCAATCTCCTCCTGTCTGATGCAAACCAACTTCAGTCACTAACAGCAATCTCTTCCTGTCTGATATAAACCAACCTCACAGTCGCTGACACCAATCTCCTTCTGTCTGATATAAATAAACCTCACAGTCACTGACACCAATCTCCTCCTGTCTGATATAAACCAACACCACAGTCATTGACACCAATCTCCTCATGTCTGATACAAACCCACCCCACAGTCAATGGCACAAATCTCCTCCAGTCTGATATAATCCAAACCCACAATCTCTGACACAAATCTCCTCCTATCTGATATAAACCAGCCTCACAGTCACTGACACCAATCTCCTACTGACTGATTTAAACCAACCCCACAGTCACTGATACCAATCTCCTCCTGTTTGATATAAACCAACCCCACAGTCACTGACACCAATCTCCTCCTGTCTGATATAAACCAATCTCACAGTCTCTGACACCAAACTCATACTGTCTGATATAAACCAATCTTACAGTCACTGACACCAAACTCAAAATGTCTGATATAATCCAATCACACAGCCACTGATACCAATCTCCTCCTGTCTTATATAAACTGATCCCAAAGTCACTGACACCAATCTCACCCTGTCTGACATAATGCAACGCCACAGTCACTCTTTCGAATTTCCTCCTTTCTGATACAAACCAACCACACAGTCATTGACTCCAATCTCCTTCTGTCTGATAGAATCCAACCCCACAGTCACTGCCACTAATCTCCTCCTGTCTGATATAAACAAACTTCACAGTCACTAACAGCAATCTCCTCCTGTCTGATATAAACCAACCCCACAGTCGCTGACACCAATCTCCTTCTGTCTGATATAAATAAACCTCACAGTCACTGACACCAATCTCCTCCTGTCTGATATTAACCAACCCCACAGTGATTGACACCAATCTCCCCTTGTCTGATATGAAAAAAACCTACAGTCACTGACACTATTCTCCTCCTGTCTGACATAAGCCAACCCCACAGTCACTGACTCCAATCTCCTCCTGTCTGATATAAACCAGCCCCACAGTCAGTGACACCAATCTCCTCCTGTCTGATCTAAACCAACCCCACAGTGATTGACACCAATCTCCCCTTGTCTGATATGAAAAAAACCTACAGTCACTGACACTATTCTCCTCCTGTCTGACATAAGCCAACCCCACAGTCACTGACTCCAATCTCCTCCTGTCTGATATAAACCAACCCCACAGTCACTGACACCAATCTCCTCCTGTCTGATATAAACCAACCGCACAGTCATTGACACCAATCTCCTACTCTCTGATATGAAACAATGCCACAGTCATTGACACAAATCTCCTCTTGTCTGAAATAAACCAGCTTCACAGTCACTGGCACCAATCACCTCCTGTGTGATATAAACCAACCCCACAGCCACTGACACCAATCTCTTCCTGTCCCATGTAAAACACCCCCACAGTTACTGACAACAATCTCCTCCTGTCTGATATTATTCAACCACACAGTCCTGACCATCAATGTCTTCCTGTCTGATATAAACCAACCCTACAGTCACTGACACCAATCTCCTCCTTTCTGATATAGACCAACCCTACAGTCACTGACACCAATCTCCTCCTGTCTGATATAAACCAACCTCACAGTCACTGACACCAATCTCCTCCTGTCTGATATAAACCAATCCCACAGTCATTGACACCAATCTCCTACTCTCTGATATGAAACAATGCCACAGTCATTGACACAAATCTCCTCTTGTCTGAAATAAACCAGCTTCACAGTCACTGGCACCAATCACCTCCTGTGTGATATAAACCAACCCCACAGCCACTGACACCAATCTCTTCCTGTCCCATGTAAAACACCCCCACAGTTACTGACAACAATCTCCTCCTGTCTGATATTATTCAACCACACAGTCCTGACCATCAATGTCTTCCTGTCTGATATAAACCAACCCTACAGTCACTGACACCAATCTCCTCCTTTCTGATATAGACCAACCCTACAGTCACTGACACCAATCTCCTCCTGTCTGATATAAACCAACCTCACAGTCACTGACACCAATCTCCTCCTGTCTGATATAAACCAATCCCACAGTCACTGACAACAATGTCCTCCTGTCTTATATAAACCAACCCCAAATTTAGTGACACCAAACTCCTCTGGTCTGATTTAACCCCATCAAACAATCACTAATACCAATCTCCTCCAGTCTTATAAAAACCAATCCCCAAATTTACTGACACCGATCTCCTCCTGTCTGATATAAACCAAACCCACAGTCACTGACACCAATCTTCTCCTGTCTGATGTAAAACAACTCCACAGTCTCTGACACCAAACTCATACTGTCTGATATAATCCAACCTCACAGTCACTGACACCAAACTCAAAATGTCTGATATAAACCAATCACACAGCCACTGACACCAATCTCCTCCTGTCTGATATAAACTGATCCCAAATCACTGACACCAATCTCACCCTGTCTGAGATAATGCAACCCCACAGTCACTCTTTCCAATTTCCTCCTTTCTGATACAAACCAACCACACAGTCATTGACACCAATCTCCTAATCTCTGATATAATACGATCCCACAGTCACTTACACCAATCTCCTACTGTCTGATCTAAACCAACCCCACAGTGATTGACACCAATCTCCCCTTGTCTGATATGAAAAAAACCTACAGTCACTGACACCAATTTTCTCCTGTCTGATATAAACCAACCGCGCAGTCACTGACACCAATCTCCTCCTGCCTGATATAAACCAACCCCACAGTCACTGACACCAATCTCCTTCTGTCTGATATAAACCAACCCCACAGTCACTGACACCAAACTCCTCCTGTCTGATATAAACCATCACCCTGTTTTCACTTCTTGAATCTCAGACAGGACTGAAATGCTGCTGTTGCTTTTAGAATCAACTGAGGCTGATGTAAAAATTCAATCATTTTCTTGCAAAACGACTGCGTCAATGTTTCCCTGAATCTAGGGCATTCTCCATGGTTGGTCAATCAGTTGAAGCCTCGTCCACAGACACACACACAGATTCTCGCTGACACACACACACACGCACACAGACTCTCTCTCACTCACACACACACGGGCAGACTCTCGCTCACAGACACACACACACAAACACAGACTCTTGCTCACACACACACAGACACACACGCACTCACAGACTCTCACTCACACACACACAGTCTCTTGCTCACACACACACACACACAGACTCTCACTCACACACACAAACCCAGACTCGCTCACAGACACACACACATTGACACATTGACACAGACACACACACCGACACACACAGCCTCTTGCTCACACACACACACTCTCACTCACACACACACACAAACACAGACTCTCACACACACACACACACACACACACAGTCAGACTCTCACTCACACACACAAACCCAGACTCGCTCACAGACACACACACATTGACACAGACACACACACGGACACACAGACTCTCGCTCAGAAACACACACACACACACACACACAGCCTCTTGCTCACACACACACACAGACACACACAGACTCTTGCTCACACACACACTCTCACACACACTCTCGCTCACACACACACTCAGACTCTTGCTCACACACATGGACAGACTCTCGCTCACACACACACACACACACACACACTCACAGACTCTCACTCACACAAACACACACACAGTCTCTTGCTCACACACATACTCAGACTCTCGCTTACAGACACACACACATTGAAGCAGACACACACACGGACACACAGACACACACAGCCTCTCACTCACACACACACAGACTCTTGCTCACACACAGACTCTTGCTCACACACACACACACACACACAGACTCTTGGTAACACACACACAAACATTCAGACTCTTGCTCACAGACACACACACACACATTGACAAAGACCCACACACGGACACACAGACTCTAGCTCACACAGACACACACACTCTTGCTCACACACGCACTCTCAGACACTCAGACTGTCGCTCACAGACACACACACATTGACACAGAAACACAAACGGACACACAGACTCTCACTCACACATACACACCGACTCTTGTTCACACACACACACACTCTCAAACACACAGACTCTCGCTCACACACACCTACACACACAGACTTTTGGTAACACACACACAAACACAGACTCTCACTCACACACACACACACAGACTCTCGCTCACACACACACACACACACAGACTCTTAGTAACACACACACTTACATAGACTCTTGCTCACACACACACACACTCTCAAACACACAGACTCTCGCTCACACACACACACACAAACACAGACTCTCACTCACACACACACACACAGACTCTCGCTCACACACACACACACAGACTCTTAGTAACACACACACTTACATAGACTCTTGCTCACACACATACACACACAGACATTTGGTAACACACACACACACAGACTCTTAGTAACACACACACTTACATAGACTCTTGCTCACACACACACACACACTCTCAAACACAGACTCTCGCTCACACACACATACACACACAGACTTTTGGTAACACACACACACACACACAGACTCTCGCTCACAGACACACACACAGATACAGACATCAGAACACGTGCACGGTCTCTCCTCACTGTGGACGGTGATGTTTTTTCAGGTTGTGCAACTGGTTAAAGCTCTTTCCACAGTCAACACCCTGGAAACAGCCTCACCCAGGGGTGCATACATATGCCTCGCTGCTTTTCCAGCCTTGACAAACTTTGAAAATCTCTTCCCGCCGGCAGAGCAGGCAAACATTCCTCCTTCCGCACTCAATGCTTGATGATATTAACGCCCTGATGAAATGGTGTGACCCCATTATTTATAAGCGCAGGGCAAAATTGAAGGCCAGTCAGTTTCAGTTCCCCTGTAGCCCTCATGCTGAGCCTGTGCAGCAGTGGAGCAGGAGCTTCACGTTGGTATCTGAGCTCCGCTGTCCCCACTTGGGCGGGGCGGGGGGTGGGGGGGGGCGGGGGGGGGGAGGATTATGGGGAATCGTTGCAGGATTTTATATGGAAAGCAGCTCCCTCTGAGCGTCTGGGATGAGCTGGGAGATTCTGGGACTTTACGCGGCTCTCTTGGAAATGAACCCATCTTCAGGTACGAGGTTGGCTTCAGTTACGATTATTGGAATTCACACCCATTCCTCTCTCCTAAGCTGCGGAGCCTCTGCTGCTCGCCTGCTGCCTCCTGTCCTCGCCATTCGGCCCATCAATTCTCCTCCTCCTCCTTCGCAGCCCATTTCAGCACCCCGACTGCTACCCCCTTCTTAAATCCCCCCCACCCCCCGCCCCCCACCCCCCACACACATACAAGACACACAAAACATGGAGTTTAAGGGTGGGATAAAACAGTTCAATAGCACCAATTCTGGGGTACAGGATTCAATGGGTTGATTTTGATCATGTCTTCCAATCTCCTTTTAGTTCTTTGTTGATGACACGGGGTGGTCTTCCCAGCGCTTTCAGTCTTCAGTTCACTTGCCTTTCAATGTCTTGAACGGTGATTTTCCCCGTTGCCTCTTGACAGGGGTTTTCAGAGAGAGAGCAGGTTATAGAGATATGAGGTGAAAAAGCCAGCTGGCTATTATTGTAGAGTTACTGGAATCTTACACGCACAGGAGAGAGGGGGGGGGTTAGGTCTTTTCCCTTTCAGGCTAGGAGCTATTCTGCTGCACTGCTCTCACACAAACCCTGGTCACCCGGTCAGGAGCCAATTAAAACATTGTTGCCGGGCAGCTCCCTTGGGCCAGGGCTCCTTTCCGGCACCACCCTGTCTTTCAAGGCACACTCTGTTCCAGGACTGCAACATTGCGTATATCTCTCATCCTGTTCCAAATTGCAGCCATTGTAATTTTAATCCACAGTCCAACAGAAAATAAAAAAAGATGTGTTCTTTACAACAGTCTAACAGAAATAAAAAGATATGTTTCTTACAGCAGCATGACATGTGTAAGTGTGGTGGCCTAGGCAACTATAGGGAACCCATTTGGTGCTGAAAGGGTTATTGGAGAAGTTGAATTGTACGCCTAGGCCTAAGAGAAAAATACTGCAGCCTTGAGAAGAATACAACCTTGCCTGACCACAGTTGTAGGATGAGCCCTGAGACATTCCATTTTGTTCTTTCCCAGGCCGAACGTAATCAGGGTTGCGATAAGCAACTGCCTGACCAAACATCTGTTGTGAGGAAAAGGGAAATTTACTGGAACATGGATTGGTCGGTTAACTTATGCAAATATACGGATAGGTATGTTGCAAAACTTACTGACCGGCTGTAAAAATGCTTTTAACAAATCTGCGTGTATTCTGCTATGAGACTGTACAGTAGCTCTCATTGTGCTGTCTCCCTTGTGCACAAGTAATAAATGGGGTTTCTATGTATTAATGATGCCTCGGTGTGATTAATCTCCGACCATGTGTCCCAGTGTCCCAGCAGTCTCTCTTTATACTCTGATGGGTAAATCAGTAAATTAAAATATACAAACCTACAAGTTAAATTAAAATGATAGCCCCTTAAAGGGGCACTGTAACAAAACAAAACTCTGAAGAAAACTTATCTAACTGAGTCAAAATGTGGTTTTGGCAGGGCGATGAAGCACTCCAGCCCTGACGGTGTCCATTGGTCACGGAATACTCCAACAAACAGGTAGGCAAGTTAACACGTCAAATTAAAGTGATAGTCCTTAAAGGGGCACTGTAACAAAAGACAAAAATCTTAAAGGAATATTGTCAAATCTAATTAAAGTGTCATTTTGGGGCCAATGAAGTGGTCCAGCCCCCATGGTGCTCAGTGGTGGCGGGAGGCCGGTCTCTCTTTACAAGTACTCTAGGTGCTCAATTAAACACTGCCCATCTCCTCTGGATCTTAGCAATATAAATTAGCATATATTTACATATAATTAACATCCATTAGCCCTCTGGGGTGCTGCAATCACACCATGTGTGAAGAATTTTTTTCAGATTCCCTTCCAAGAGGCTTAGTTCTAATTTTTGGCTCCTTTCCTTCATTCTGAAAGCCCTCGTGAGCGAGCAGTCGTCCCCTCCCTGGTTAGTCAGCTTCCTGATTCATTTTAAATGCCGATTACACAGCCCAGCTCCCACCCGCCACCCCCAACCCCACCCCCCCACCCCCAACCCCAACCGGACCGCACTCAATCTCGGAAACCTCTTCATCAGAAGCGACTGGAAACAAGCTGAGACCAAACGAGCCGGGAATGACTGCCCCCACGGATATCGGGACTCACCGCCTCCTCTCCGGATCGGATTCCCCAGCTTGGGTTTCACCTCCCGGACCCTGGGGGCATTGAACCCCCACTTTGTGGCTCTAACATACACACAAACGCACACATGGCATTGCGGAGGTGTTTATATGCATGGGTCAGGGATTGTGGAGGGAATTAATCACAGGAGTCAGGGATTGTGGAGGGATTTACACACAGGAGTCAGGGATTACGGGGGGATTTAAACACAGGAGTCAGGGATGTGGAGGGGTTTACACAGAGGAGTCAGGGATAGTGAAGGGATTTATAAACAGGAATGAGGGATTGTGGAGGGAATTAAGCACCGGAGTCAATGATTGTGGCGGGATTTAAGTACAAGAGTCATGGAATGTGGAGGGATTTAAATACAGGGGTCAGGGATTGTGGAGGGATTTACACACAGGAGTCAGGGATTATGGGGGGATTTAAACACAGGAGTCAGGGATTGTGGAGGGATTTAAACACAGGAGTCAGGGATTGTGGAGTGATTTAAACACAGGAGTCAGGGATTGTGGAGGGATTTAAACACAGGAATCAGGGATTGTGGAGGGATTTACACACAGGAGTCAGGGATTGTGGAGGGATTTAAACACAGGAGTCAGGGATTGTGGAGGGATGTTAACATAGGTGTCAGGGAATTTGGAGGGATTTACACACAGGGGTCAGGGATGGTGCAGGGATTTAAAACAGGATTCAGGGATTGTGGAGGGATTTAAATTTAGGAGTCAGGGATTGCGGAGAGATTTACACACAGGGGTCAGGGATTGTGGAGACATTTAAAAACAGGAGTCAGGGATTGTGGAGGGATTTAAACACAGGAGTTAGGGATTGTGGAGGGACTTACACACAGGAGTTAGGGATTGTGGAGGGATTTACACACAGGAGTCAGGGATTGTGGAAGGATTTACTCACAGGAGTCGGGGATTTTGGAGGGATTTACACACACGAGTCATGGATTGTGGAGGGATTTACACACAGGAGTCATGGATTGTGGAGGGATTTACACACAGGAGTCAGGGATTGTGGAGGGACTTACACACAGGGGTCAGGGATTGTGGAGGGTTTTACACACAGGTGTCAGCGCTTGTGGAGGGATTTAAACACAGGAGTCAGGGATTGTGGAGGGATTTAAACACAGGAGTCAGGGATTGTGGAGGGATTTACACACAGGAGTCAGGGATTGTGGAGGGATTTACACATAGGAGTCAGGGATTGTGGAGGGATTTACACATAGGAGTCAGGGATTGTGGAGGGATTTACACACAGGAATCAGGGATTGTGGAGGGATTTACACACAGGAGTCAGGGATTGTGGAGGGATTTACACACAGGAGTCAGGGATTGTGGAGGGATTTACACACAGGAATCAGGGATTGTGGAGGGATTTAAACACAGGAGTCAGGGATTGTGGAGGGATTTACACACAGGAGTCAGGGATTGTGGAGGGATTTAAACACCAGGGATTGTGGAGGGATTTAAACACAGGAGTCAGGGATTGTGGAGGGATTTACACACAGGAGTCAGGGATTGTGGAGGGATTTACACACAGGAATCAGGGATTGTGGAGGGATTTACACACAGGAGTCAGGGATTGTGGAGGGATTTAAACACCAGGGATTGTGGCATGGTTTACACACAGGATTGATGGGTTGTGGAGTTATTTAAACACAGGAGCCGGGGATTGTGGAGGGGTTTAAAACACAGGGGTCAGGGATTGTGGAGGGATTTATGTACAGGAGTCAGGGATTGTGGATGGAATTAAACACAGGACTCAGGGATTGGGGAGGGATTTAAACACATAAATTAGGAATTTTGGAGGGATTTAAACACATGAGTCAAGGATTTTGTAAGGATTTAAACACAGGAGTCAGGGATTGTGGATGGATTTAAAATCAGGAGTCAGGGATTGTGGAGGGATTTAAACACAGGTGTCATGGATAGAGGACTGATTTAGGCTCAGGGGTCAGGGGTCCTAGACCGATTTCAATGCAGGAGTCAGGGATTGTGGAGGGATTTTAACACAGGGGTCAGGGGTTGTTGAGCAATTTAAACAGAGGAGTCAGGGATACTTGAGGGATTTAGGCTCAGGAGGCAGGGATTGTTGAGGGATTTAGACACAGGAGTCAGGGATTGTGGAGGGATTTAAACACAGGAGTCAGGGATTGTGGAGGGATTTACACAGGGGTCAGGGATTGTGGAGGGATTTACACACAGGAGTCAGGGTTTGTGGAGGGATTTACACACAGGAGTCAGGGTTTGTGGAGGGATTTAAACACAGGAGTCAGGGATTGTGGAGGGATTTATGTACAGGAGTCAGGGGTTGTGGTTGGAATTAAACACAGGACTCAGGGATTGTGGAGGGATTTAAACACAGGAGTCAAGGACTTTGTAGGGATTTAAACACAGGAGTCAGGGATTGTGGAGGGATTTAAACACAGGAGTCAGGGATTGTGGAGGGGTTTAAACACAGGAGTCAGCGTTTGTGGAGCGATTTAAACACAGGAGTCAGGGATTGTGGAGGGATTTAACCACAGGAATTTGGGATTGTGGAGAGATTTAAATGCAGGGTTCAGGGATAGTGTAGGGTCTTAAACACTTGGTTCAGGGATCGTGGAGTGATTTATTCACAGGTGTCAGCGATTGTGGAGGGAATTAAACACAGGAGTCCGGCATTGTGGAGGGATTTAATGTCAGGGGTCAGGAATTGTGGAGGGATTGCGGTTAAACACAAGATCAGAGATTGTGGAGAGATTTATGCACAGGATTCACAGATTGTGGAGAGATTTAAACACAGGTGTCAGGGTTTGTCACGGATTTGATCGCACTGAGTCCGGGATTGTAACAGTGGGTTTGTCAATGCACACCGTGGGGTCAAAGAAGTCTCGAACCACTGTCCTGCAAAAGTTCTGAGTTCTGCAGATTTAAACAACAAACCCTGTTATAAGGGTTAAAAGCCCCTCAAGCAAAGAAGTGGCAGATGGAATACAACGTGGGGAAGTGTGAGGTCATGCACTTTGGTAGGAAGTATAGAGGCATAGACTATTTTATAAATGGGGAGAGAATTCAGAAATCTGGAGTGCAAAGGGACTTGGGTGTCCTAGTCCAGGATTCTCTTAAGGTTAACTTGCAGGTTGAGTCAGTAGTTAGGAAGGCAAATGCAATGTTGGCATTTATTTCGAGAGGACTAGAATATAAAAGCAGGGGTGTGCTGCTGAGGCTTTATAAGCCTCTGGTCAGACCACATTTATAATACTGTGAGCAATTTTGGGCCCCGTATCTCAGGAAGGATGTGCTGGTCCTGGAGAGGGTCCAGAGGAGGTTCACGAGAATGATCCCAGGAATGAAAGGCTTAACATATGAGGAACGTTTGAGGACTCTGGGTCTATACTCGATGGAGTTTAGGATGAGGGGGGGATCTGCTTGAAACTTACAGAATACTGAAAGGCCTGGATAGAACGGACGTGGGGAAGATGTTTTCATTAGTGGGAGAGACTAGGACCCGAGGGCACAGCCTCAGAGTAAAGGGAAGACCTTTTAGAACAGAGATGAGGAGAAACTTCTTTAGCCAGAGAGTGGTGAATCTATGGAATTCATTGCCACAGAAGGCTGTGGAGGCCAGGTCATTGAGTGTAGTTAAGACCGAGATAGATAGGCTCTTGTTTGGTAAGGGGATCAAAGGTTATGGGGAGAAGGCGGGAGAATGGGGTTGAGAAACTTATCAGCCATGATTGAATGGCGGAGCAGACTCGATGGGCCGATTTGCCTAATTTCTGCTCCTATGTCTTATGGTCTTATGGTCTTATGGTCTAAGCAAACTGCCTTTCACGACTGCTTCATCAGATATTGACGACAAACAGCCTCCTCTTCACAGCTGCCGAGCACTAATTTCTTCCCACCTGGAAACCCAGACATAGGGGGTAGGCACTCTCTCCCTTTGCCGACCTCTTCTGTCCAATTAAGATCAGGGACACTTGAAATCCCCCCATCCCCCATGATTATTATCCACATTTTACTCAATTCCCTCATTTGCCTGCATATTTCTCCCTCCACCTCACTTGCACTTGGAGGCGATCTGTGGACTACAGCTGGGGAAGGCAGGCTGATCCCAGGGAATTGTCCTCTTCGGAGAGGTTGAGGAGACTGGGCTTGTATTTCCTCCTGTTTCGGAGGAGGAGAGACAAACTCATCAAGTCCTACAAAATTCTAGCTGAACTTAGGCGGGCTGATGTAGGAAGGATGTTTCCCGCTGGCTGGGACTGAGGTGAGGAGGAGGGATTTCTTCACCCAGAGGGCGCTGAATCTGTGGGGATTCACTCCCCCAAAGGGCTGTGGGAGCTCAGTCATTGAACATGTTCAAGACAGAAATGGAGGGATTTCCACATATTGAAGGTATCAAGGGATTTGAGGATAGTGGGGAAAAATGATGCTGAGGTAGATGATCAGCCATAATCGGGTTGAATGGCAGAGCAGGCTCGAGGGGCTGAATGGCTGCTCCTGCTCCCTATGTTCCTATCATTGTGATTGATCCTTTATTATCTTTTGTCTCTTTCCATACAGATTCTACTTTTGTCTCGCTGATTGCCGCTGACGTGTTATCCCGAGCAAGTACAGCTACTCCCATCTGCCAGTTTCCTCTCTCTATCCTTTCTCAGTCTGTTGTATATAGCGACTCACCAAGGCTCCTTAGCCAGCACCTTTCACCACCTACAGGTTCCCCTCCAAGCCACTCCCCAGGGTAGTTTTTCATTCTTCCATAGGCTTTGGGCATCACTGGCTGGGCCAGCATTTAGTGCCTGTCCCTAATTGCCCCTTGAGAAGGTGGTGGTGAGCCGCCTTCTTGAGCCGCTGCAGTCCATGTGGTGTAGGTACACCCACTGTGCTGTTAGGGAGGGAGCTCCAGCATTATGACCCAGCGACAGTGAAGGAACGGCCGATATATTTCCAAGTCAGGATGGTGAGTGACTGGGAGGGGAGCTTCCAGGTGGTGGTGTTCCCGTGTGTCTGCTGCCCTTGTCCTTCTAGATGGTAGTGGTCGTGGGTTTGGAAGGTGTGGTTGAAGGAGCCTTGGTGAGTTCCTGCAGTGCATCTTGTAGATGGTGCACACTGGCTGCTACTGTGTGTCGGTGTTGCAGGGAGTGAATGTTTGTGGATGTGGTGCCAATCGAGCGGGGCTGCTTTGTCTTGGATGGTGTCGAGCTTCTTGAGTGTTGTGGGAGCTGCACTCATCCAGGCAAGTGGGGAGTATCCATTACATTCCAGACTTGTGCCTTGTAGATGATGGACAGGCTTTGGGGGAGTCTGGAGGTGGGTTACCCGCCACAGGATTCCCAGCCTGCAATCACAGGACAAGGTGGTAAGAGCCTCTGCCTCCTCTCCTCAAGCGACTGACATCCCAATCAAGTCCGGCCCCGCCCCTGGGCTGGGCGACCAACCCCACCCCGTCCGCGCGCCCCTTCCGCTCCTCCCATTGGCGGAGCTCCCCGTCATTCATAGCCCGGCGTCCTCATGTCATCACGTCAGTGCCAGGATGACACCGCCCCCAAAATACGCATACACACACCTGCCGGGTGTCCTGACGTCACAATCCAGAATGCTGCCGCCACGGGCCTCACGCCCAGCTCCTTGGCCGTGCGTTGTGACGTCATCACGTCAAGCCACAAGTCCCTGCCGAACCGGTCCCCCCAAACCCCACCAACCCCGGCTTTGTGACGTCATCACGTCAAGCACACTGGGCCTCACCGGGCCCCCAACCCCAGCCCACCTCCGCTTTGCGACGTCATCCCGTCAAGCCACGAGGCCGCTGGCTCCTGGCCTCACCTACCACCGCCCCCCCCACCCCCCGACCTCGCCAGGGCGTTGTGATGTCATCACGTCAAGTCACGAGGGCGCCAGTACCAAGTGCCAAACATGGCCCCGCCGCACCGTAGTCCAGGGTAAAATCCCACAACCGTCAGGAAGCTGCCGGGGTTGGACTTGGTTCGCCTCATCCGGTGTTTTTTTTTGTTTGCCTTTTGTTCGGAAACAGATTCCGGGGTCTCCCTCTCCATCCACCAGGGGCTCCCTTATCCCCTTCCCCGGGGCCAGCAACCAGAGTGACGCATGCGTGCTCGGCCACCAGCCGGCGGGATAGAGCGGTTTCTGAAGCGCGGGGTTGTCTGGGTAATGCGGCCGCCATTATCGCCCCCTCTGTCGCCCTGGCTACTCTGTCCAACTTCGATATTTATTTACAGAGCTTGAGGTCGCCAGCACGCACCTTCTAACCCAACAGCCGCAGTTTTAGTTGGCCATATTTATATATAGGCAGTGTGGGGCGGAGGGCGGTCAGGATCATTTTCAAGTCCGCAGGCGGTGGTCCATCCCCACCCTTTTGCAAGTCCCCGTCCCAGGGCCTAGGTAAGGGTTCCCATGCTCAAGGCTGCGAGCTGTGGCCCACTGAAAAAACGTGCAGCGTCTCACCGGTGATGGCGTAAGAGCTGCAACCTCGAGGGACAACAGCTGCTCACAGGTGGAGGGAGGATCTTTCCGGAAGAGGACTTGAGTTTCCTTTAAGCACAAGGATACGAACAAGAAGCAGGAATAGGCCATTCGGCCCTTCGAGGCTGCTCCGCCATTTAATAAGATCATAGCTGATCTGAAACTGACCTGACATCTGCATCCCAACAACTGCCAATAACCTATCACCCCCCTTGCTTACCAAGAATCTCTCCACCTCTGCCTTAACAATATTCAAAGACTCTACTTCCACCACCTTCTCAGGAAGAGAGTTCCAAAGACTCACGACCCTTTGAGTGAAAAAATGTCGCCTCATCTGTGTTTTAAATGGGCGATCTCTTATTTTTAAACAGTGACTCCCTCGTTCCAGATTCTCCTACAAGAGGAAACATCCTCTCCACATCCACCCTGTCAAGACCCCTCAGGATCTGTTATGTTTCAATCACCTCTTACTCTTCTAAACTCCAGCTGATACAAGCCTTGTCTGTCCAGCCTTTCATCATAAGACAACTCTCCCGTTCCAGGCATTAGTCTGGTAAAACTTCCCTGAACTGCTTCCAACACATTAACATCCTTCCTTAAAAAAAGTAACCAATACTGTACACAGTACTCCAGATGTGATCTCCCTTGTGCCTCGTATAACTGAAGCATAAACTCCCTACTTTTTATTCAATTCCCCTCGCAATAAATGATAACATTCTATTAGCTTTCCTAGTTACTTGTTGTACCTGTATACTAACCTTTTGTGATTCAAGCACTCGGACACCCAGATCCCTCAGCACCTCAAAGCCCTGCAATCTCTCACCATTTAGATAATACACTTCTATTCTTTCTGCCAAAATGGACAATTTCATATTTTTCCACATTAAACTCCATCTGCCAGATCTCTGCCCACTCACTTAACCTTTCTATATCTGTTTGTAGCCTCCTTATGTCTTCTTCACAACTTACTTTCCTACTAATTTTTGTGTCATCAGCAAATTTGGTAACCATCCCTTCAATCCCTTCATCCAAGTCATTTATATAAATTGTAAGCAGTTGAGGTCCCAGCACTGTGGCATCTAGTCAACCTGAAAAATATCTATTTAAGCCTGCTTTTTTCTTCCTGCTAGCCAGCCAATCTTCTATCCATGCCAATATATTATCCCCTCTACCATGAGCGTTTATTTTCTGCAATAACCTTTGACGTGGCACTTTATCAAATGCCTTCTGGAAATCTAACTACAGTACATCCACTGGTTCCCCTTTATCCACAGCACATGTTACTTCCTCAAAGAACTCCAATAAATTGGTTAAACATGATTTCCCTTTCACAAAACCATGCTGACTCTGCCTGATGGTCTTGAGCTTATCCAAGTGCCCTGCTATAACTTTTTTTAATAACAGCTTCTAACATTTTCCCTGTGACAGACGTTAAGCTAACTGGCCTGTAGTTTCCTGCTTTCTGTCTCCCTCCCTTTTTGAATAATGGAACTACATTTCCTATCTTCCAATCTAATGGGATCTTCCCTGAATCAAGGAAGTTTTAGAAAATTAAAGCCAATGCATCAACTATCTTACTAGACTAGAAGTCTATCAGGACCCGGGCTCTTGTCAGCTCGCGGCTCCAACAATTTACTCATCACCACTTCTCTGGTGACTGTAGTTTTCGTGACTTCCTTCCCCACTTCCATTTCCTGGTTTATGGGATGTTACTTGTTTTTTTCCATAGTGAACATTTTGCAAAATGCCTGTTCAATTCACCTGCCATCTCTTTGTTTTCCATTATCAATTCTCCAGACTCACTTTCTATAGGACCAATGCTTACTTTGTTAACCCTTTTCTTTTTTATATATTTATAAAAACTCTTACTATGTGTTTTTATATTTCTGGCTAGCTTTCTCTCGTACTTATTTTTTCCCTCCTTGTTTGTCTTTTAGTCATTCTTTGCTGTTCCTTATATTCTGTCCAATCTTCTGGCCTTCCACATATCTTTGCACAATTATATGCTTTTTCTTTAAGTTTGATACTATCTTTAACCTTTCTAGTTACCCATGGATGATGTGTCCGTTCCTTGGACTTTTTCTTGCTCGTTGGAATGTATCTGTTCTGTACATTCTGAAATATCCCCTTAAATATTGCATCTCTATTGACCTATCGCTTAACTTAATTTTCGCCAGCTCAGCTTTTGTGCTCTCATTAATGCCCTTATTTAAGTTTAAAAGCTTAGTCTCAGACCAATGCCTCTCTCCCTCAAACTGAATGTAAAATTCAATCATATTATGGTCACTGCTACCTAGAGGCACCTTCACTATGAGATCATTAATTACTCCGATCTCGTTACATAATAACAATAGTATATCCTATTCTCTGTTTGGCTTGAGAACATGCTGTTCCAAGAAACTATCCCAAAAACATTCAATGTGCTCCTCATCTAGGCTATCTTTGCCCATCTGACTTTTCCAGTCTATATGTAAATTAAAATCTCGTGATTATCGCCGTGCCTTTCTAACAAGCTCCCATTATTTCTTCCTTTATGCTCAACCCCACTCTGCGGTTACTGCTAGGGGGCCTGTACACAAACTCCCACAAGTTTCTTCTTACCTTTACTATTTCTCACCTCTACCCAAACTGTTTCCTCATCCTGGTTTCCTGAACTTAGGTCATCTCTCTCTATTGTGCTAATACCATCATTAATTAACAGAGCCACCCCTCCACCTTTTCCTCACTTCCTGTCCTCCCTAAATATCCTGCACCCTTCAATATTCAGGTCCCAATCCATGTCCTCCTGCAGCCATATCTCCATAATAGCTATCAAACCGTAACTATTTATTTCTGTGTGCGCTCTCAGTTCATCTGTTTTGTTTTGCATACTATGTGCCTTTAGATACAAAGCCTTTAGTTTTATCCTTTTATTCTTTTTGTAACCTCTAGTTTCATCTGTTGATTTACAGTTAGATTTGTACTCTCTATCCCTTCCTGCTTTTCATTTCCCATAATAATACCTTTTTCTTTTGCCTTGTCTCTATTCTTTGATTTACCACATCTTTCCAAATTTGATCCCTTGCCCCCACTATTTAGTTTAAAACCCTCTCTACTTCCCTAGTTATGCAGCTCACAAGAACACCAGTCTCAACACAATTCAGATGTAGACCACCCCAATGGAACAGATCCCATTTTCTCCAGCACTGGTGCCAGTGCCCCACAAACTGGAACTCACTTCTCTCACACCAGTCTTTGAGCCACACATTCATCTCCCTAGTCCTATGCTAATTTGCACGTGGCTCAAGTAATAATCCAGAGATTATGACCTTTGAGATTTTGCTTCTTAATTTGGTACCTAGGTCCTCATGCTGACTATGCAGAACCTCCTTCTTTGTCCTGCCAATGTCATTGGTACCTATGTGGACCATGGTGACTGGGTCCTCCCCCTCCCACTGTGTTATGGCACAGCCGATGGTAAATGCTGAGCTGCTCAAACCCCAAAGGGGAACTTGAAACAACTGCCACGACTGTTTTTGCAATTTGTATAAATTTCGAGATGTGTGCCTTGAGATCAGTAGTAATAAGACCACCAAGTCTTAAAAAGCTAAATTAAACCTTTATTAATGGAAGAAATTATTTTAAATACACACATAGATCTACAAATTACTGTGATGATAAATCCCCTCGTTAATCTAACTCCCAATTACACGATTGTCAATGCAACAGTAAGACACATAGATATTAAAAGACCCAGGCTAAGAAACACAATTCTCTGAACAATCCATTTCAAAGTGAGTTTTCTTAACTTCAGTTTTTTATAGACAGCAGCTTGAGGCTTAGATGCTTGGGGCTTTTCACACTTGTTCTATACTTTAGGATGCCTGCCCTTACACACAGCCTTCTCTCCTTTATACATATTTTCTCCTTTGAATGGAAATTCCCATTGTTTCACCACGTCTTTGGACTTAACCTCTAATAATAAAAATCTATCATAACATTTCAAACCTAGCTTATCTTCTGATACATCAAAGCCTTCAGAACAGCTGCCTTTAATTTAATTAAGTCACACGCACCCACAAACAGACATAGACATAGACCCACTATTAGTCTACAATAAATTCCAAAAACATTATGCAAATTATTATACCTTCCTGAAAAACTGCAAGTTCCTCTCCTGCCCCAAGATCATGTCCTGAACCTTGGCACTGGGCCGGCAACACAGCCACCTGGACTCATGCTCTTTGCTGCAGAGAACGGTGTCAATCCCTCTGAATATACTATCCTCTACTACTTCTACTACATTCCTTTATGCTCTCCCCAGTTGAATGGCTTCCTGTACCACGGGCCATGACCTGTTAGCCCATCCACCCTGCAGCCCCCACTCTCATCCAGACAAGCTGAAAAAACCTCAAACCTGTTGGACAATTGCAGAGGCTCACACTCCTGTGCTCCTGCCCTCTGGGTCCCCTTACCTGCCTCACTCACAGTCACACTTTCCTGTCCCTGACCACTGACCAAATCAGAAGACCCTGCCCTAAGAGGTTCGATTGCCTCCAGGTACAAAGAATCCAGGTAACTTTCCCTCTCCCTGATGTGTCGCAGTGTCTGTAGTTAAGCCTCCAGCTCATAAACTCTGAGCTGAAGCTGCTCGAACTTCAAACACTGACTGCAGACATGTTTGCCCTAGATCAAATTGGCATCCTGGGGTTCCCACATGCTGCAGCTGCAACACACCACCCGTCCTGACATCCTTCATGTATCCTAATTAACTGTTTAATTCTTTTATTCAATTATATATTTTATTTTTGTTTTTATATGTTTTATTAACCTGATCGCCAGTTGCCAGACTATTTTGAACCTTAGGAATAGAATAAACCTTAGTCATTTACCAGATACTCACCAAATAACCAGCTTCTCCTGCAGCAGAGTACGACCACTTCCTGATGGCTCAGAGTGTTAGAAAGCAGAAACCCAAAGTGCACCTCTTTCCCTCCCTTCCCTAACTCCTTTAATTACCCAACCCCCAGCTCTCTATTCTACGACACACTTCCTGCAGTAAACTTCACCTAAAGCTCCTCTTCCCCCTGTGCACCCAATTCCCAGTTTGAACCAAGTTCCCAAATGTACTCACTCGGTCTCTGTCTGACTCAGGCTGAAGGGGGAGAAGCGGTGAGAAGTTGGAGGAGGGTAGGAGGGGAAGAAGGGGTGAGAAAGGGGAAGAAGGAGAGGAGGGGAAGAATTGGGAGAAGTGGAGGGGGGAGAAGGGAGAGAAGGGGGAATGGGGGAGAAGGGGGAAGAGAGGAGAAGAGGGAGAAGTGGAGGAAAGGAGAAGGGAGGAGGGGAGAAAGGGGAGGAGGGAAGGAGGGGGAGGAAGGGGAGCTACAGGAAGGGGTGGAGGGGAGGAGAGGGGAGGAGGGGAGGAATTGGGAGAAGTGGAGAGAAGAGGGGAAGCAAGGAGAAGCGGGGAATGGAGAAGGGGGAGGAGGGAAGGAGGGGGAGGGGGTGGAGGGGAGGAGAGGGAAGAAGCAGGAAGGAGCAGAAGGAGGGGGAGGAGGGGGGTGGAGCTGGGAGATGGGGAGGAGCTGGGAGATGGGGAGGAGGGGGAGAAAGGGGCTCCATCTTATGTATTCTTTTCCCTTGTGTCGGCGTCGGTGCAGGCTCGATGGGCCGAAGGGCCTCTTCTGCACTGTGAGATTCTGAGTCATACCGCTCATTTCTCATTGAGGTTGCAAGCGGGACACTCTGATCAGCAATGAGGAAGAGGAAAGCACAGGACCGGAGGCGTGGAGAAATGAGCAGAGGGGTCACCCTCGGGCATATCGCCGCCAGGATCGTTTAACTGGCCCAGAATAAAAGCACGGTGGGTGCACCTGCATCATTGAGACTGCAGCACTCCGGGGGAATGCCCACTTAATACCCATCTCTTCTGTTTCAGTATCAGTCCAGAGAGAGCAACAAACCGGTGAAGGAGGCCTGAGGCACCAGTCTGGCACACACAGCAGATTCAGCCGTTGGAAGGGCTTCGGGAAACAGTCGATGCCATTCCTGTGCCACATGGTACTAACCACCCCCAAACCTGCCGACTCCTCTCCTAAGACGTTCATCAATTGAAACCGTGCGTGTTTGAGGTAGAGCAAGTCAGACGTTTTGAACTCCTCGTGTGGCCATTAATGGGGGTCAAGACTATTTGGGTGGGCTGGGCTGGGAATAACATATGGCGGAGGCTCTGGCTTACTGACTGAATTTTACGATTGTTATTTGGGTGAGCTGGGAGTAACATGTTCACAGAAGCTCCATCTGGTGGTGCACAGCCTCCCCTGAGGGGGTATTATCACTGCGGCTGCTGTAAACCATTGATTCTGAGAGAAGGACTGCTCCCCTTGCACGCAGGTTTGAATAAACCGGCTTAACCCTACTCCCTCGGGACGCCGTGTGGTGACTGAAATGACCCGCAACAATAACGTTCCCCCTGTTTTAATTGTCGCCGAAGAAAGTTGCTGATAATCGCAAGAATACCAATGTCAGGGGAAGAAACAGCCATTTCTACTGCATGAGAAGAGAGCGCTGATTGGCAGAGGCGTGGCCATGAAGGATGCACCAGTTGATGGTGACTGCTGGTTAACTGCCAAGCATTGTTTGACATTTTAAACTGTGAACATTGATTCATCGACCTAGGTAGCACCCTCAGTTACATGGAGAAGATCAATGTGTCGGTCAGTTCCAAAGCAGAGTCACACGGACTCAAGACGTTAACCCCGGTTTCTCTCTCCACAGATGCTGCCAGGCCTGCTGAGTCTTTGCAGCACACTCTGCTTTGATTTCAGGTCTCCAGCTTTTATTGCTTTGATTACAATGGCTCAGTTGGTAGCCGCTCCCACTTCTGAGTCACAAGGTTCATAGGTTCAAGTCCCACTTCAGAGACTTGAGCACAAAATCGAGGCTGGGTACCCAAGTGTGAGAGTGCTGCACTGCCAGAGGTGCCATCTCTCAGATGAGACCTGAAACTGCAGCCACATCTTGCCCTCTCCGGTGGCAGTGCAAGATCCAGTGGCACTATTTGAAGGAGAGCAAGGGGGGTTTAATTCCCGTTGCCCTGGCCAATACTTATCCCTCAATCATCATCGCAAAAACAGATGAGCAGAACATCATTATAGCAGAGAAGGAGGACATTCAGCCCATGGAGTCCCTGCTAGGTCTCTGTGGAACAATCCAGTCAGTCCCATTCCCCCTCTATATCCCCGATCCCCTGAAAGTTTATTTCCTTCAAGCACCTGTCCAATTTCCTTTTGAAATCGCTCCATCATCTCTGCTTCCACCCCCCTCATAGGCAGCTATTCCAGGTTATTACCACTCGCTGTGTGAAAATATTCCTCCTCACATGCCCCCCTGCATCTCATCCCCAAAATTTTGAATCTGTGTCCCCCTCATCCTTGTACCATCAGCGAATGGGAACAGCTTTTCTTTGTCCACCTTATCTAAACCTGTCATAATCCTGTACACCTCTATCCAATCTCCCCTCAACCTCCTTTGCTCCAAGGGGAACAACCCCAGCTTCTTCAACCTAACCTTGTGGTTAAAATCCCTCATCCCTGGAACCATTCTGGTAAATCTCCTCTCCACCCTCTCAGGGACCCTCACATCCTTCCTAAAGTGTGGTGACCAGAACTGGTCTCAATACTCTAGTTGTGGCCAAACCAGAGCTTTATAAAGGTTCAGCATAACTTCCCTGCTTTTGTTCTCAATCCCTCTATTTCTGAAGCCCAAGATCCCATGTGCTTTTCATGCTCCCTAGGTGAGGCCACAGCTGGAGTACTGTGTGCAGTTCTGGTCGCCTCATTACAGGAAGGATGTGATTGCACTGGAGGGGGTGCAGAGGAGATTCACCAGGATGTTGCCTGGGATGAAACATTTAAGTTATGAAGAGAGGTTGGATAGACTTGGGTTGTTTTCGTTGGAGCAGAAAAGACTGAGGGGCGACCTGATCGAGGTGTACAAGATTATGAGGGGCATGGACAGGGTGGATAGGGAGCAGCTGTTCCCTTAGTTGAAGGGTCAGTCATGAGGGGGCACAAGTTCAAGGTGAGGGGTGGGAGGTTTGGGGGGGGGGGGGGTATGTGAGGAAAAACTTTTTTACCCAGAGGGTGGTGACGGTCTGGAATGCACTGCCTGGGAGGGTGGTGGAGGCGGGTTGCCTCACATCCTTTAAAAAGCACCTGGATGAGCACTCGGCACCTCATAACATTCAAGGCTATGGGGCCAAGTGCTGGTAAATGGGATTAGGGAGGTAGGTCAGGTGTTTCTCAAGTGTCGGTGCAGACTCGATGGGCCGAAGGGCCTCTTCTGCATTGTGTGATTCTGTGCTAATTCCTCACTCACTAAGTCCTACCACCTTCAAAGGCCTATGTACATGGACTCTAAGGTCCCTCTGTTCCTGCTCACTCTTTCCATAACTTATTCTTTTGTGGGCAAGGCCAGCATTTGTTGCCCATCCCCAATTGCCCCTTTGGGCTGGTTGGTTTGTCACACTATTTCAAAGGGGGCAGTTAAGAGACATCAGCCACAATGCAGTGTGGGTCTAGGAGCCACTCATAGGCCAGACCAGGCAAGGAGGCAGATTCCCTTCCCTAAAGGGACATTAGTGAGCCAGATGGTTTCTTTTTTTTCCCCCACAACAATCAATGTTGGTTTTACAGTCACTGTTACTGAGGCTAGCTTTACAATTCCAGATTTATTAATTGAATTTCTTGGATTTGAACCCACGCCCACCAGGCCATTAGCCTGGGCCTCTGGATGACTTGTCCAGTGAGAGTACCACCCTCTCCCAGGCTGTCACTGATCATGTTGAGGTGGGTGGGAGTTCACTGTGCGCAAATTGGCTGCTACCTTTCCCCGCGTTACGACAGTGGCTACACTTGAAAATGTTTCATTGGCTGTGAAAGGCACTATGTAAATGCAGATATCTCATTTTTGCTGCCACTTTCCCCACAATGAATGGATAAAGCCCCCACCCTCCCTCCCATACACCACCAACACCCCCCCCCCCCTCCCCTCCCCTCCCCCAAACCACTGGCCTCATCTCCGGGGAGATGGCGGCATCTCGGTTGTGCCTCTAGACTAGTAATCCGGTAGCCCCAGGCTTATTGCTCTGGGGGAACGTGGGTTCAAATCCCACCGCAGCAGCTGGTGGAATTTAAATTCAATGAATTAAAATCTCTGGAATTGAGAAGCCAATCTCAGTCATGGTGACCGTGAAACTATCATCGATTGTTGTAAAAACCCCATCTGGTTCACTAATGTCCCTTTAGGGAAGGAAATCTGCCAACCTTACCTGGTCTGGCCCTACACGTGACTCCTGGTCCACACAGCAAAGTGATTGACTCTTAATGGCCCCTCGCAAGAAACTCAGTTCAAGGGCGACTAGGGATGGGCCACAGATGCTGGGCTTGCCAGAAATGCCCCACGTCCCGTGACAGAATAATTTTCTTTTTCAAAAAACCCCCATGGAAGAATAATTAAGAAGAAAGTTTGACCACTTCCAATTCTCATACCTGCCCCACCATTTATGTGGACCCCTGGCTGCCAGGAGACAATGTTTCGGACAAGCAGGTTCCCAAGGGCGGGTACGTGCTGACTGAAGGAGGAACCATTGTCTGCTGCTCTAAAGAGAGACGTGTCGCCGAGGCTTGCCTTTCATCTCGCACTCATCAGGACAAACACAAGAATGCCAAATTTCAGACTCTCACAACGATTTACACTACGGTGGAAAACGGTGCTGATGGGTTGGCACGTCAACTCTGATTGGCCGAGGAGATTGGCCGAGGCGTTTCCATAGAGAAAACAATGGGGTGGGGGGGAGTTTAGGCTCCAAAAGCTCCTGGACATTCAAAAAAGGCGTGAGGCTTGAACATATTCCTTTTGTTTTGCAGAGAATGGGTCACTGAGTATGATTGTATGTCGCTTATAGCAAATGTAAAGGAATCATTGAGAGTATTGGAGGGTGGTAGGGAGGAGGAGGGTTGAGGGTGGTGGGGTGGGGGGTGGGGGCGGTGCGGTGCAGAACTGGGAGCTGCAAATGTTCAGATGTAGGGGCATGAAACATAGGAACTTGGGGTAGACTATTCAGCCCCTTAAACTTGCCTGACCATTCATTTAGATCCGTGATTGATCTGAATCTTAACTCCATTTACCCATCTCTACCTCCTGTTCCTTAATTCAAGAAAAACTACCAACAAAACTATCAATCACAGTCTTGAAAGATCCACTTTAAGTAATGTTTAATGTTTAATCCACTGCTGTAATGTTTTGAACATTCACTCCCTCCACCATCCATACACGGTAGCAGCCAGTGTGTACCATCTACAAAATGCTCTGCAGGAACAGACCAAGGCTCCTTTAACAGCACCTTCCAAACCCAAGACCACCACCATCTAGAAGGACAAGGGCAACAGACAGATGGGAACTCCACCACCTGGAAGTTCCCCTCCAAGACACTCACCATCCTGACTTGGAAATATATCGGCCGTTCCTTCACTGTTGCTGGGTCATAATCCTGGAACTCCCTCCCTAACAGCACTGTGGGTGTACCTACACCACATGGACTGCAGCGGTTCAAGAAGGCGGCTCACCACCTCCTTCTCAAGAGGCAATTAGCAGTAATTAATAAACGCTGGTCTTGCCAGTGCTGATCACATCCTATGAAGGAACTTATAAAAAGCAGGGGATGTGACAGCCAATTTTTGCACAGCAAGCTCCCACTAACAACAATGTAAACACAAGCAGACAATCTGTTTTTTTGTGATGTTGGTTGAGGGATAAACATTGGCCCGGGCACCGGGGATAACTCCCCAGTTCTTCTTCAAAAGTGCAGCATGGGATAATTTACACCCACCTGATGGGGCAGATGGGGCCTCAGGTTCACACATGAACACAAGAGAAGAGGAGCAGGGTTAGACCAGACGGCCTGTCGAACCTGCTCCGCCATTCAATGCGATCATGGCTGATCTTGGGCTTCAACTCCACTCTCCCGCCCACTCCCCATTTCCCTTAATTCGCTGAGGGACCAAAAATCTGTCCACCCCGGCCTTAAATGTGTTCAACGATGGAGCATCCACAACCCCCAGGGGTAGAGAATTCCAAAGATTCACAGCCCTTTGGATGAAGTAATTTCCCCTCATCTCAGTCCTAAATGATCGACCCCTTATCCTGGGACTGGGCCCCCTGCCCCCACCCCACCCCCTCCCCAGTGTTTGAGATTCCCCAACCAGAGGAAACAATCTCTCAGCATCTACCCTATCGAGCCCCTTCGGGCTATGGCACCTCCAATGGCACAGCGCACCCTCAGTACTGCACGGGAGCATCAGTCTGACACTTTTTGTGCTCAAGCCTCCTAAGAAAAGGGAGTTGAACCCAGAGCCTCCTGCGAGCCTAACCCTGAGCTGCCAAATGGCGTCCCATTTTCATTCCCTGCCCCACTCCCACTCCAACCTCCCTGTCCTCGGTCTCCCAGTGGAGCTCAATGTTGGAAACGAAGACAGAAAAAGGCTGGAAAGGCTCAGCAGGTCCGGCAGCAACGGTGGAGAGAGAAGCAGGGTTAACGTTTCGAGTCCGGGTGACCCTTCAGGAGAAGAGCTCTCGAGCAAGCTCCAAAGAAGAGTCTGAGGGACTCGAAACGTTAACTCTGTTTCTCTCTCCACAGGTGCTGCCAGACTCTGCTGAGCTGCTCTGGCACTTGGGGGGAGGCGTTGGCATAGTGGTGATATCACTGGACGAGTAATCCAGAGACCCAGGATAATGCCTTGGGGATAAAAACAAAAAACTGCAGATGCTGGAAATCCAAAACAAAAAGAGAATTACCTGGAAAAACTCAGCAGGTCTGGCAGCATCGGCGGAGAAGAAAAGAGGTGACGTTTCGAGTCCTCATGACCTCATGAGTTCAATAAAATATCTGGAATGAACAATGACCATGAAACCATTGGCAATTGTTGTAAAAACCCCATCTGGTCCGCTAATGTCCTTTAGGGAAGGAAATCTACCGTCCTTACCTGTTCTGGCCGAGATGTGACTCCCAGAGCCACAGTCTTGTGGGTTGACTCTGAAATGGCCTAGCAAGCCACTCTGCCCTCAAGGGTAATTAGGGATGGGCAATAAATGCTGGCCTGGCCAGTGGCACCCACACCCCACGAACGAATAATCAAAGATAAGAAAAAAAGCCCTTGTTTCAGGTTTCCAGCGTCCACGGTATTCTCTGCATTTGTAGAAGCTTAGTGTTAGGTCGAGGAACAGCACCTCATCATTTAATTAGTCACACGACAGCCTTCCGGACGCAACAGTGAGGCCAACGATTTCACATCACACCCACTGCCCCCGCTTATTTCAGATGGTGGCTGTTAGTGATGCTTCTGCTGTTGCCATTCACACCTCCTCTATACCCATCTCTTTATTTGTTCCATTACCATTCCCTTTTGCCTTCCACCAACCTCCCTTTTGTTACTTGATCCCTCCTGTCCTCCAACCCATCACTTCTAACCCCCTCTCCCCCACTTTCCCTCTCTCTCGGGGCTTGTTTACAGCCTGTTACACTTCTCACTTTTTCCCAGTCCTGGTGAAAGGTGGCCGGCTCTTGCAGAGCCTCTTGAGGTGCAGAGGGATCTGGGTGTCCTAGTGCATGAATCACAAAAGTTTACAGAGCAGGTACAGCAAGTAATTAGGAAAGCTAATACAATGTTATCATTTATTGCGAGGAGAATTGATTACAAAAGTAGGGATGTTGTACAGGGCATTAGTGAGACCACATCTGGAATACTGTGTACTGGTCTCCCTATTTAAGGAAGGATGTAAATGCATTGGAAGCAGTTCAGAGGAGGTTTACCAGGCTAATACTAGGAATGGGCGGGTTGTCTTATGAGGGAAGGTTGGGCTTGTACCCGCTGAAGTTTAGAAGAGTAAGAGGCAACTCAATTGAAACCTTTAAGATCCTGAGGGGTCTCGACAGGGTGGATCTGGAGAGGATGTTTCCTCTTGTGGGAGAATCTAGAACAAGGTGGGGGGGGGGGGTCGCTGTTTAAGAATAAGGGGGTCGCCCCTTTAAGACAGAGATGAAGAGAAATGTTTTCACCCAGAGGGCGGTGAGTCTTTGGAATTCTCTTCCTCGAAAGGTAGTGGAAGCAGAGTCTTTGAATATTTTTGAGGCAGAGCGAGATAGATCCTTGATTAACAAGGGAGGTGAAAGGTTATCAGGGGGTGGGCGGGAATGTGGGGTCAAGCTTACAATCAGATCAGCCACGATCTTATTGAATGGGTGGGGAGGGGGGTGGGGAGAGCAGGCTTGAGGGCCCAGTGCTCCTGCTCCTAATTCACATGTTAGTATGACCGGAAATGTTAACTCCGATTCCCTCTCCACAGATGCTGCTGGGCCTGTTAACCCTTCCCAGCGTTTTCTCTTTACTGTTTCAGATTTCCAGCGACCGCAGTTATTTTGCTTCTGCCCTGGTCCCTGTCCAGTGGTAACACGGAGCCGCCACTAAGACGGTGGTACAGTGATATTATCACTAGACCAATATTCCAGAAAACCAGGGCAATGCTTTGGGGTTACCTGGACTCAAATCCTGCCACAGGACATGGTGCAACTTAAATCCAATAAAAATCTGGAATTAAAAGTCTAAAGATGACCATTGAGAGGTGGGAGGCTAAGAGGGGAGTTGACGGGATGTTTTTTCACCCAGAGGGTGGTGGGAGTCTGGAACTCACTGCCTGAAAGGATGGTTGAGTCAGAAACTCTCGTCACATTTAAGTTGTGTTGCCATGGCCTCCAGGGCCAAGCTGGGCTTGTATCTGACAGTGTAGTCAGATCTTTGAACACAGTGGGCCGAATGGCCTCCTTCTATGCTGTAAACATTTATGAGTTTATGAGATAAGGAAGGGTTGGTGGGTCTGGAGTAGGTGACAGAGATAGGGAGGACCGTTAGGGCTGGAGGAGGTTAAAGAGAGAGTGAGGGATGTAGGGGCTCGAGAAGGTTACAGAGATAGGGAGGGGTGTTGGGAATGGATGAGATTACATAGATAGGGACAGTTGTAGGGGATAGAGGTGGTGACTGAGATAGGGAGGTTGTAGGGGCTGGAGGAGTTACAGAGATAGGGAGGGTTGTAGGGGCTGGAGGAGGTACAGAGATAGGGTGGGTTGTAGGGGCTGGAGGAGGTACAGAGATAGGGAGGGTTGTAGGGGCTGGAGGAGGTACAGAGATAGGGAGGGTTGTAGGGGCTGGAGGAGGTACAGAGATGGTGATGGTTGTAGGGGCTGGAGGAGGTACAGAGATGGTGATGGTTGTAGGGGCTGGAGGAGGTACAGAGATGGTGATGGTTGTAGGGGCTGGAGGAGGTACAGAGATGGTGATGGTTGTAGGGGCTGGAGGCTGCTCTGCAGTCTTGGATATTTGGAAATGCATGTTATGGTCAAGCAGAGTCAGCATGGCTTCATGATGGGGAAATCATGCCTGACAAATTTATTAGAATTCTTTGAGGAGGTAACAAGCAGGAAAGATAAAGGGGAGCCAGTAGATGTAATACATTTGGATTTCCAAAAGGCGTTTGATAAGGTACCGCACATGAGGCTACTTAATGAGATAAGATGGTGTTGGGGGTGGTATATTAGCATGGATAGAGGACTGGCTAATTAATAGAAGACAGAGAGTTGGGATATGTGGGCATTTTCAGGATGGCAACCTGTAACTAGTGGAGTGCCACAGGGATCAGTGCTGGGGCCACAGTTATTTACAACATATATTGATGACTTAGATGAGGGAAGTGAATGTACTATCACCAAGTTTGAGGCTGACACAAAAAGAGGTGGGAAGGCAAGTGGTGAGGATGACACTAAGAGTTTGCAGGGGGGATATAGACGGGTTAAGTGAGTGGGCAAAAACTTGGCAGATTGAATAGAATGTGGGAAAATGTATGGTTATGCACTTTGGCAGGAAGAATAGAGGAGCTGAATATTATTTAAGTGGAGAAGGACTGCAGAAAGCTGCAGCACAGAGGGATTTGGGGGTCCTTGTGCATGAACCCCAAAAAGCTACCATACGAGATCAACAGGTAATGGGGAAAGCAACTGGAATGTTAGCCTTTATTTCAAAGGGAATGGAGTATAAAACTAGAGAAGTCTTGCTAAAACTATACAAGACACTTGTTAGACCACACCTAGAATACTATGAACAGTTTTGGTCCCCTTATCTAAGGAAAGATATACTGGCATTGGATTCAGTCCAGAGAATCACTAGGTTGATCCCGGGTATGGAGGGATTTTCTTATGAGGAGAGGTTGAGTCGGTTGGGCCTGTACTCATTGGAGTTTAGAAGAATGAGAGGTGACCTTATTGAAACATATAAGATTCTTAGGGGGCTTGACAGGGTAGATGCTGAGAGGTTGTTTCCCTTTGCGGAGGAGTCTAGGACTAGAGGGCACAATCCCAGAGTAAGGGGTCGTCCATTTAAGACAGAGATGAGGAGGAATTTCCTCTCTCAGGGTAGTCAAACCGTGAAATACTTTACCGCAGAGGGCTGCAGAGGCTGGGTCATATTCAAGGCTGAGGCAGACAGATTTTTAATCAGTGAGGGAACCAAGAGTCATGGGGAAAAGGCAGGAAAGTGGAATTGAGGATTATCAGATCAGCCATGATCACATTGAACGGCGGAGCAGACTCGATGGGCCGAATGGCCTACTCCTGCTCCTACGTCTTATGGTCCTGTCTCATATAAACTGACCTCAGTCACTGACACCAATCTGTTCCTGTCTGGTATAAACAAACCTCACTGTCGCTGACACTAATCCCTTCCTGTCTGATATAAATCAGCCTCACAGATCCAGTAAGATTAACCTCAGTTCATTACTTGGATTGAATTTGTCTCCATTCCCGTGCCGAGGGTTTTTCTGTACCAGGCGGGAGGGGTATCATTTGGGAACTCTCGATTCTCCACCAGTTCCCATTCCCCTTCTTTCTGGTGGAGCATGGAGGTGTCTCCATGTGTAAACGTGTGAGACAGTAAGAATTATCGGGAAGGGTTAATCAGCGCTTTCTAATCGAAGATGTTAATCAGCGGAACCTCTCGGACGCTGAATTTAGGATTGATGTTAAAGGATAATCATTTGCTGCGAGGCAACAGGAGCTGACAGTCCCTGAATTAAACGGGGAAGGTCTCAGGCGATGGCTCTTAAAGGGAGACTGCCGCCCTCGGGGAGTGAGGCATCAGCTCTCGCTTTCTCCCGGGCGCTGGCAGAGGCAGTGGTTCAATGCAACGTGCCTGAAACTTTAGAGATAAAAACAAAAAAACTGCGGATGCTGGAAATCCAAAACAAAAACAGAATTACCTGGAAAAACTCAGCAGGTCTGGCAGCATCGGCGGAGAACAAAAGAGTTGAGGTTTTCTGCTCTTCTGGATTTCTAGCCCTAGTGACATTACCTCCCCCTCCCCCCACCAACAAGAATTCATGGCCTGAATTCAGATTCCTCAGCTGCCGACGTGGGATCTGAATTCATGGCCTGAATTCAGATTCCTCAGCTGCCGATGTGGGATCTGAATTCATGGCATGAATTCAGATTCCTCAGCTGCCGACGTGGGATCTGAATTCATGGCCTGAATTCAGATTCCTCAGCTGCCGACGTGGGATCTGAATTCATGGCCTGAATTCAGATTCCTCAGCTGCCGACGTGGGATCTGAATTCATGGCCTGAATTCAGATTCCTCAGCTGCCGACGTGGGATCTGAATTCATGGCCTGAATTCAGATTCCTCAGCTGCCGATGTCTGATTCGAGCGCTCACCTCCAGCTTATTAGATCTGACCTGCAGGTTGACCGGTCGCTCATAATCCTGGAACTCCCTCCCTAACAGCTCTGTGGGTGGACCTACACCACACGGACTGCAGCGATTCAGGAAGGCGGCTCACCACCAACTTCTCGAGGGGCAATTGGGGACGGGCAATAAACGCTGGCCTTTCTTCGACACACCCAGTTGAGGATTCTGCTGACAGGTTCTCCACCATGCTCGCCGGTCAATATATGAGCCGGGATTTGGATAGTTCCCCGGGCTGAAAGGTTGGCCTCATCATTGTAAATAGGAACATAACCATGTTTTAAAATATTCATTCACAGGATTCGCTGGCCAGGCTGGCATTTATTGCCCATCCCTAATTGCCCCTTGAGAAGGTGGCAGTGAGCTGCTGCAGTCCAACTGTTTTGTGGCTGGGCCAGCAGTTATTGCCCATCCCCATTTTGAGGGTATTTTTTAGGTGTAAACCACATTGCTGTGGGTTTGGAGTCACATGTAGGCCAGACTGGGTAAGGACAGCAGATTTCCTTCCCTAAAGGACATGAGTGAACCAGGTCGGTTTTTACAACAATCGACAATGGTCATCATCAGACTTTTAATTCCAGATTTTTATTGAATTCAAATTCCACCATCTGCTGTGGTGGGATTCAAACCCGGGTCCCCAGAGAATCACCCTGGGTCTCTGCATTACCAGTCCAGTGACAATACCACTACGCCATCACCTCCCCTATGTCCATGTCCATGAGGTGTAGGTACACCCACGGCGCTGTTAGGGAGGGAGTCCCAGGATTTTGACCCAGCGACAGTGAAGGAACGGCCGATATATTTCCAAGTCAGGATGGTGAGTGACTGGGAGGGGAACTTCCAGGTGGTGGTGTTCCCATCTATCTGCTGCCCTTGTCCTTATTGATGGTAGTGGTCGTGGGTTTGGAAGGTGCTGTCGAAGGAGCCTTGGTGAGTTGCTGCAGTGCATCTTGTAGATGGTACACACACTGGCTGCTACTGTGCGTGGAGGGAGTGAATGTTTGTGGACGGGGTGCCATTTGCTCATCTTGCAAGTTGACGAACGAAGAGAACCACACATAGAAACTAGGAGCAGGAGTAGGCCATTTGGCCCTTCAAGCCCACTCCGCCATTCATTACGATCATGGCTGATCATCCAACTCAATAGCCTGCTCCCTTTCTCCCCATATCCCTTGATCCCTTTCGCCCCAAGAGCTCAATCTAACTCCTTCTTGAAAACAAACAATGTTTTGGCCTCAACTACTTTCTGTGGTAGCGAGTTCCACAGGCTCACCACTCTCTGGGTGAAGAAATTTCTCCTCATCTCAGTCCTAAATGGTCTACCCCATATCCTCAGACTGTGACCCCTGGATCTGGACTCCCCCATTATCGGGAACATCCTTCCTGCATCTACCCTGTCTATTCCTGTTAGAATTTTATAGGTTTCTATGAGATTCCCCCCCGATTATTCTGAACTCCAGCGAATATAATCCTGCGGAACAATCATCGTCCACCTTGTATCTCGCAAACTCGCAAATTGGGCCAAACGCCACCACTTTTCGGGGCCCGACAGACTTAACCTCAAATTACCCTGGAAAGGCAAAGTGCCTCAGAAATTTGAACAACAGGGTCAAGGAAGCCGTTTCGTGCTGCTACCCTGCAGTGGCTGCGGGGGAGGGGGAGTGGCTTTTTCCACCAACGGGATGCTGCCGTCAGTCGGAGACGACACTCTGCCTACCACACAATGGAGCAAACGGCGTGCGTGAATTTCAAGCGTTGGCTGCGACAGCGGGCACGTGAGGCGGTGGGGTCAAGCGACTGGCCGATCGAATCAAGCGACACGGCCCTTCCGCCTGTTCACGAGAGGAAATGCACAGAGCATACTCAACCAGCCCAAAACAAAATGTCCGCCGTTAAGATGTGATTCCGCAATCGGGCAGCACTTGCTGAACAACCCTGAGTGCGCTAATAGCTACACTAAAGACCGACTTAAGATAATCAGCCAAGCTCACAACGTGGCTTACTTATACTCGCTAAACAGCGGTGCCCATTCATAGGCAGAGACCCTCTGCCAGCAAAAGGAACACGTTCCAGCATCGCCTTCTCTCCAATTACCTGGGTGCTAGCGGAGCCTACATTTCTCCCCGCCCCCCAACTGTCCCCCTCCGCCCCCCCCCCCCACCCCCCCAGCCACTGACCTCCCCGCTTTCTCCATGGCAACGTCTCGGCCAATCAGGGTCGACTTGCCAACTCTTTTCTCCTGCAGTGTGAATTAACGCCATCGTTTGAAACTTTTTTGCGTTTTGTCCCGGCAAGTAATTAGGAAAGTGATTCGAATGTTACTGCTTTACCGCGAGGGGAACTGAACCCAAAAGCAGGGAGGTTACGCTCCAGTTGTACAGGGCACTGGTGAGACCACATCCGGATTACTGTGCACAGTATTGGACTTCTTATTTAAGGAAGAATATAACGGCTAAACAGGTCAGGCTTTTACTCATTAGAGTTTAGAAGAATGAGGGGTGAGCTTATTGAAATGTAGAAGATTCTGAGGGGATTTGACAGGGTAGATATTGAGATGTTTCCACTAAGTGGGGGAATCTCGAACCAGGAGACATGGTTACTGAATAAGGGGGCACTCATTTAAAACTGAGATGTGAAGGAATTTCTTCTCTCAGAGGGTAGTGAGTGTCTGGAATTCTCCACCCCAGAGAGTTGTGGAGGCTAGAACACTGAAAGTGTTTAAAGAGAAGGTAGGTAGGTTTTAGAAACATCGGGGAGCTGAGGGCTACGAGGAGCTGGCATGACAGAGGAGTTGAGGCTTGGGGCAGATCAGCTATGGGCCAAGTGCTGGTAAATGGGGTTAGGTAGGTAGGTAGGTCAGGTGTTTCTCACGAGTCGGTGCAGACTCGATGGGCCAAAGGGCCTCTTCTACACTGTGTGATTCTGTGATAGTATCGAATGGCGGGGCAGGCTTGAGGGGACGAATGGCCTACGCCTGCTCCTATATCTTACGAGCGGACTATTTTTCTCCCAGAGGGCGGTTAGTGTGTGGAATTCTCTTTCCCCAGAAAGCAGCGCAGGCTGAGTCTTTGAATTTATCCAGGGCCGAGTTAGCCAGATTTTTGACGGACAGGAGAGTCGGGGGTTAGGGGAGGGCAGATGGGAAAGCAGAGCTGGGACCACAACCAGATCAGCCATGATCTTATCGAATGGCGAGGCAGGTCCAAACATACAATCGTACGAGTTAGGAGCAGGAGGAGGCCACTCGGCCCCTCGAGCCTGCTCCCCCCCATTCAATAAGATCGCAGCTGATCTGATTGTAACCTCGACACCACATTCCCGCCGACCCCCCGATAACCTTTCACCCCCCCCTTGTTAATCAAGGATCTATCAGTCCCCCTGTGTGTGCCAAACGAACATCTGTTGAGTGAGGTCACATCTGGAGCACTGTGTACAGTATTGGTCACCTTAGTTAAGGAAGGATGTAAATGTGTTGGAAGCAGTTCAGAGAAGGTTTACCAGACTAATACCAGGAATGGACGGGTTGTCTTATGAGGGAAGGTTGGACAGGTTGGGCTTGTATCCGCTGGAGTTTAGAAGAGTAAGAGGCGACTCGATTGAAACCTTTAAGATCCTGAGGGGTCTCGACAGGGTGGATGTGGAGAGGTTTCCTCTTGCGGGAGAATCTGGAACTTGGGGTAAAAGCAAAATACTGCGGATGCTGAAAATCTGAAACAGAAAATGCTGGAAAAGCTCAGCGGGTCTGGCAGCGTCTGTGGAGAGAGAAACAGAGTTAACGTTTCGAGTCCGTGGTCACTGACACCTAGTGCGCAGATGCAGCAAGCAATTAGCAAAGCTCGCAGAACGTTATCATGTATTGCAAGGGGAGCTGAATACAAGAGTAGGAAGCTAAGCTTTGGTTATACAGAGCACTAGGGAGACCACATTTGCAGTACGGTGTGCAAGATTGGTCACCTTATTTAAGGAAGGAAGTGTCGGAAACAGTTCAGAGAAAGTTTACGAGACTAATACCAGGAATGGGCGGGTTGTCTTATGAGGGAAGGTTGGACAGGCTGTGCTTGTACCCGCTGGAGTTTAGAAGAGTAAGAGGTGACTCGATTGAAACATATAAAATCCTGAGGGGTCTCGACAGGGTGGATGTGGAGAGGAGGTTTCCTCTTGTGGGACAATCTAGAACTAGGGCTGGGGGGGGAATCACGGTTTAAAAAGAAGGGGGTCTCCCACTTAAAGGCGGGAGATGAGGAGAAATATTTCCTCTCAGAGGGTTGTGGGTCTTCCTGGAGAGGCGGTGGAAGCAGGGTCTTCGAACGTGCCTTAAGGCAGAGCCTGCTGGATGGATTCTTGACGACAAGGGGGTGAAAGGGCAGCGTCGGCGTTGGGGGGAGGGAGGGTGGTGAGGTGGGGGGGGGGGTTACAATCGGATCCTACTGAATGGCGGAGTGGGCTCGAGGGGCCGGCTCCTGCCTCCTAATTCGTGGCAGGTGGAGAGACTTGGATAACACGTCCGTCCTTTCAAACCACGGTCAAGTTCTGCACTGCCAAGCGCCTGCAGATAGATGTTAGTAATATCACAATAAAATCTTGTATTGCTGGCGGACTCATACCTCACTCTGGGTCCCTAACATATCTAAAAGGGCAAGTACCATTGCAGGAACATCCAGATTTCCACGCCCCTCCCCTCCTCCCCCTCACCTCATCCTGTCTTCCTCTTCCTCTCTCCCTCACTCCCCCCTTCCCTCCTCCCCCCTCCTCCTCCTCTCCCCCTTTCCTACCACCTCCCGCCTCTTCCCCCCACCTCCTCCTCCCCCCTCTCCTACCTCCTCACCACTCTCCTACCTCCTCCCCCCACCTCCTCCCTCCTCCCCCCACCTCCTCCCCTCCCCACCTTTCCTACCTCCTCCCCCTCCCCTTCAACTCCCCCCACCTCCTCCCCCTCTCCTACCTCCTCCCCTCCCCTCCTCCCCCCACCTCCTCCCCCTCTCCTACCTCCTCCCCCTCCCCACCTCTGCTACCTCCTCCCCCTCCCCTCCTCCCCCTCTCCTACCTCCTCCCCTCCTCCCCCACCTCCTCCCCTCCCCACCTCTCCTATCTCCTCCCCCCCACCTCCTCCCCCTCTCCTACCTCCTCCCCCCACCTCCTCCCCCTCTCCGACCTCCTCCCCCCCACCTCTTCCCCCTCTCCTACCTCCTCCCCCCCACCTCCTCCCCCTCTCCTACCTCCTCCCCCCCTTCCCTCGTGCATTGATGCAGGACCTTCTTTCACTTGTCCTGTGTGGAAAAAAGGCCCCGCCCTCCGCTCTCCCTGATTGGTTGGAGGACCACTGCTCCTCCAGCCGCTTCCCCCGCCCCCCTCTGATTGATTGGCGGTCCGGGCCGCCCATTGGTCCTCCAGCCGCTTCTCCCTCCTCTGGTTGGCTGATGCCCCACGTCAATCAGCGGGCGCAGTCAATGCTAGATTTCGGTTAGAGAGAGCGCGCGCGAGAGAAAAGAAAATCCAACCCGACAACGGGTAATTTACAGACACCGTTGAAAATAAAATAAGAATCGGAAGCAATTAATTTCCTCTGCTTGCCCCCCCACCCCCACAAAACCACGTGCAATGCTCCAAGATGGGGAGTTGGTTGGAGCGCTGCCGGATGTGAGGGTCCGGCTGATTTCAACGCGAGCCGGCCCTGCGCCTGCGCGTTGGCCTCCTGTCGGCAAGGATAGGGCGCTTTCCCGGCCCGGGGCCTTCTGGGTAGCGCCGTCCGCCATTACTCCGCGCGATAGCGGACACAGGTCAGAACGACCGCCGCATGCGTTTACAGCGGAGAATGCCACGATCCGTGAAAAGCAAAATGGCGGGAAACTGCCCAGCCGATCATAGAATTGACTACAGCTCAGGGAGGGAGGGAGGGTGGAGGGGAGGGGAGACTGTTCGGCCCCGTCGTGTCGGCCCGAGTTCTCCGAATGAGCAATTCACCTCATTCCATTTCCCCGCCATCCTGCGCATTCTTCCTTTTCAGATAACCTGGACCGAACCTGCCTCCAACGGACTCTCAGCCCGTGCCTTCCAGGCTCTAGCCGCTCGCTGCCTGATGAAGTATTTCCTCACATGACCATTGCTTCTTTGCCAATCGCTTTAAATCTGTGCCCTCTCGCTCTCCAGCCTTCCACAGGTGGGAACAGTTCCTCCCCATCTGCTCTGTCCTGACCCCTCGTGACTTTGAACACCTCCATCAGATCTCCTCTCAGCCTTCTCTTGGCCAAGGAAAACAGTTCCCAACCTCTCCAACCTACCTTCGCAACTGAAGTTCCTCATCCCTGGAACCATTCTCGTGAATCTTTTCTGCGCTGTCTCCAACGCCTTCACGTCTCTTCCGGAGTTCAGTACCCGGAATAGGGAATGGCTGTCCCCTGACCTTCTGTTTCGTTGAGAGAGGGAGGAGCAATGTGTGTACGCGCTCCTCTTGTCTGCTAAAAGACACTGATTGTACAAAGAATTGCATTGAAAACCAATTTAAAATTATCAGTCAGGCTCATAGTGTGGCTCACTTACACATGCTAGAAGCTACATAAAATGACACAGAGGGTGCGGTGCTTTGTGGGCAAAAGGTGCATGTCTACACATTGTGCTTTCTTCAACTAAACAATAGCTTAGAGGACAGCCATTCCCTGGTTCATTCACCAGGGCAAGGCATTGACCAATCAGAGTCGACCTGTCTGGTTTGAATTTAAACAAAACTTGGCATTAACTGTCAGTTGTCAGTTACTGCTCCATTCTCCATGGCACTGCTCCTGCCAATCAGAGTCTAGAACAAAGAACAAAGAAAACTACAGCACAGGAACAGGCCCTTTGGCCTGCCAAGACTGCGCCGATCATATTGCCCGTCAACTAAAACATTTTGCACTTCCGGGGTCTTTATCCCTCTATTCCCATCCTGTTCACGTATTTGTCAAGCTGCCTCTTAAACACCACTATTGTACCTGCTTCCACCACCTCCTCTGGCAGCGAATTCCAGACACTCAATACCCTCTGTGTAAAAAACTTGCCCCGCACATCTCCTCTATAGTTTTCTCCTCTCAATTTAAATCTATGTCCCTAGTAATTGACTCTTCCACCTTGGGAAAAAGCTTCTGACTATCTACTCTGTCATGCCACTCATAATTTTGTAAACTTCTATCAAGTCGACCCTCAATCTCCATCGCTCTAGTGAGAACAATCTGAGTTTCTCCAACCTCTCCTCATAGCTAATAACCTCCAGACCAGGCAGCATCCTGGTAAACCTCTGCACCCTCTCCAACGCCTCCATATCCTTCTGGTAATGTGGCGATCAGAATTGCACGCAATATTCCAAGTGTGGCCTAACCTATACAGCTGCAGCATGATTTCCCAGCTTTTATACTCAATACCCCTGCCAATGAAGGTAAGCATGCCATATGCCTTCCTGACTACCTAATTCACCTGCGTTGCCACTTTCAGTGACCTGTGGACCTATACACCCAGATCCCTCTGCCTGTCGATGCACTTAAGGGTTCTGCCATTTACTGTACAATTCCTGCCTGTATTAGACCTTCCAAAATGCATTACCTCACATTTGTCAGGATTAAACTCCATCTGCCATTTCTCCGCCCAAGTCACCACTATATACCATTGTATCCTTTGACAATCCTCTTTACTATCTGCAACTTCTCCAACCTTACAGTTGTCTGCAAATTTACTAATTAGTCCAGTTACATTTTCCTCCAAATCATTTATGTATACCACAAACAGCAGAGGTCCCAGCGCTGATCCCTGCGGAACTCCACTAGTCACAGCTCTCCATTCAGAGAAGCACCCTTCCACTGCTACCCTCTGTCTTCTATGACCAAGCCAATTCTGTATCCATCTTGCCAGCTCACCTCTGATCCCGAGCGACTTTATCTTCTGTACCAGTCTGCCATAAGGGACCTGGTCAAAGGCCTTACTGAAATCCATGTATATAAAATCCACTGCCCTTCCATCGTCGATCATCTTTGTCACTTCCTTGAAAAACTCGATCTACTTGCCAACCAATCAGCACTCTCTTCTCATGCAGTATAAATTATTGTTCCCTTTACAATTTGGTCTTCTTGTGAAATGTCCTGATGAGTGCAAGTCGAAAAGCTTACACAGATCGTCTCCTATTTCAGCAACACTCAGGTTCTGTGCTGTCAAACGACTGTTAGTTCAGGGAAGGTTCACTCAACTGATTCCTGGGATGAAGGGGCTATCTTATAAGGATAGGTTCTTTTTTATTAGTCATTTACGGGTTGTGGGTGCCGCTGGCTGGGCCAGCATTTATTGCCCATCTCTAATTGCCCCTTGAGAAGGAGGCAGGGAGCTGCCTTCCTGAACCGCTGCAGCCCATGTGGTGTAGGTACACCCACTGTGCAGTTAGGGAGGAATTCCAGGATTTTGAGTCAGCGACAGTGAAGGAACGGCCGATATATTTCCAAGTCAGGATGGTGAGTGACTTGGAGGGGAACTTCCAGGTGGTGATTTTCCCATCTATCTGCTGCCCTTGTCCTTCTAGATGGTAGTGCTCTTGGGTTTGGAAGGTGCGGTCGAAGGAGCCTTGGTGAGTTCCTGCGGTGCATCTTGTAGATGGTACACACTGGCTGCTACTGTGCGTCGGTGGTGGAGGGAGTGAATGTTTGTGGATAGGGTGCCAATCAAGCGGTGTCAAGCTTCTTGAGTGTTGTGGGAGCTGCAATCACCCAGGCAAGTGGGGAGTATTCCATCACACTACTGACTTGTGCCTTGCAGATGGTGGACAGGCTTTGGGGAGTCAGGAGATGAATTACTCGTTGCAGGATTCCGAACCTCTGACCTGCTCTCTTAGCCACAGTATTTATATGGCTAGTCCAGTTCAATTTCTGGTCAATGATAACCCCCAGGATGCTGATCCTGGGGGATTCAGTGATGGTAATGCCATTGAATGTCAAGGGGCGATGGTTGGATTCTCTCTTGTTGGAGATAGTCATTGCCTGGCACTTGTGTGGTGCGAATGTTGCTTTCCACTTGTCCGCCCAAGCCTGGATATTGTTCAGGTCTTACTGCATTTGGACATGGACTGCTTCAGTATCTGAGGAGTCATGAATGGTGCTGAACATTGTGCAATCATCAGTGAACATCCCCACTTCTGACCTTATGATGGAGGGAAGGTCATTGCTGAAGCAGCTGAAGATGTTTGGGCTGGGGACACCACCCTGAGGAACTCCTGCAGTGATGTCCTGGGACTGAGGTGACTGACTTCCAACAACCACAACCATCTTCCTTTTTGCTAGGCATGACTCCAACCAGTGAAGAGTTTTCCCCTGATTCCCATTGACTCCAGTTTTGCTCGGGCTCCTTGATGCCACATTCGGTCAAATGCTGCCTTGATGTCAAGGCCAGTCACTCTCACCTCACCTCGGGAGCTCAGCTCTTTTGTCCATGTTTGGCTGTAATAAGGTCAGGAGTGGTTGAGCAGTTTGGAAAATTGCAGTAGAATGGAGTCCAACTCCATTGGAGTTTAGAGGAATGAGAGGGGATCGTGTTGAAATGAATAAAATCCTGAGGTGGATCGACAGGGTGGAAGTTGAGGAGATGTTTCACCTTGTGCGGCGGGTGGGGGGGGGGGGGTCCAGAACTGGGCGAAACTGTTTGAAAATTAGGCGTCTCCCATTTGAGATGCAAACGGGGAGGATTTTCCTTCCTCTTCGTATGCTGTTGGTCTGAGGAATTCTCTTCCCCAGGGACCAGTGGCGGGCAGGTCATCGAACATGTTCAAGGCTGAGTTTGACAGATTTAATGATCATCAAGTGAGTCAAAGGTTAATGGTGGAGGGGGCGCTCAGACGGGGAATCGGGAGTCGAGGCCACAATCAGATCGACCACGGTCTTATCGAGTGGCGGAGCAGGCTCGAGGGGCCGAGTGGCCGACTCCTGTCCCTAATTCATGGTGAGCTTTATTAAGGCGGTGGTCCTGCCTCGTTGTGTGTCACGTCTTGAGGAAGGTGAGAAGGCACTCGTGAGGTTGCAGAGAAAAGTTTCAGGGAAACGGTCCTAGGGATGAGAAGCTTCTTCAGCCGAGGGGAGACAGCGGCGCAGCGGTAACGTCGCTGGGCTAGTAATCCGGAGGCCCAGGCTAACATTCTGGGGGGGGCGGGGAGGAATACGGGTTCAAATCCCACCGTGGCTGCTGGTGGAATTTAAACTCAATGAGTAAAATCTGAATTGTAAAGCCAGTCTCAGTGACGGTGGCCGTGACATTCTCATTGACCGTCACAAAAAACCATCTGGTTCACTAATGTCCCTCTAGGGAAGGAAGCCTGCCATCCTTACCTGGCCTGGCACCACAGCAATGTGGTGGACTCTTAACCGCTCTGGAGTGGGCTCCTGCAAGCCACTTAGCTCAAGGGCAAGTAGGGGATGGGCAACAAATGCTGCCCTGGCTTCGCCAGCGACGCCCACGTCCCCGTGAAAGAATTTAAACAGAAGTTACGCGGATAGATTGGCGAAGCTGGGGCTCTCCTCCCTGGAGGAGAGGAGACTTGATAGAGGTGCTCAAAACCATGAGGGTCTCTGACAGAGCGGAGGGGGAGAAACGGTTCCCATGGGCAGAAACGGGTGGGGGAGGGGGCATCGATTGAAGGTGAACGGCTGCCTGTGCGGTGAATTGTTAGCATCTGGAAGGTAAGCCCTGAGAGTGTGGTGAAGGCAGGCACAGCCCTTGCTTTCAGAAGGGAATTGGATAACTCTCTGAAGAGGAAACGACGAACCGCAGGGCAATGGGGGAAAAGGCAGGGGAGTGGAACTGGTAAGAGTCGTAACGACACAGAAGGACGTGGGGCCACTTGGCCCATTGAGTCCAGGGCAGCTCTCCATAGAGCAATCCAGTCAGCCCCCAGTCCTCCGCTCTATCCCCAAGGCCCCCTAAACTTATTTCCCTCGAGTGATTCCTTTTGAGATCATTGATGGTCTCCACTTCCACCACCCTTGTGGGCAAAGAGTGCCAGCTCATCACCACTTGCTGCGTCCAAAGGACTCTTCTTTGAAGAAGCTGGAGACTTGGAGAAAATCCTGGAGTGTTAGCAACAACGTTGGCAAGGTGCACTCCAGGAATCATCCGCATAATGCCCCTTTTACCATGATGTTGCCTGGGCTAGAGAGTTTTAATTATGAGGAGAGATTGAATAGACTAGAGTCATTTTCTCTGGAGCACAGGAGATTGAGGTGTATAAAATTATGAGGGACAGAAGTAGTGTGGGCAGGAAGGAACGTTTCCCCTTGGTGGAGGGATCAAAAACCTGGGGTGGGGGGAGGGGGGGGGGGGCGGTGTAGATTTAATGTAAGGGGCAGGTGGTTTAGACGGGATGTGAGGAAGAATTTTTTCACCCAGAGGGTGGTGGGAATCTGGAACTCACTGCCCGAAGGTGTGGTAGAGGCAGAAACCCTCATAACATTGAAGAAGTATTTGGAGTGCACATGCAATGCCATGACATACAAGGCTATGGGCCTAGTGCAGGAAAATGGGATTAGAATAGTTAGTTACTTGTTTGACCGGCGCAGACTTGATGGGCCTATTTCTGTGCTGCAGACCTCGATGACTCTATGAGGAGAGGAAAGTGGGGGGAAAACTGGTGAGAAAATCAGTGAGGAGAACAAAAGAAAATTCTGCAAATGCTCAGCAGGTCAGACAGCATCTGTAAAGAGATACATGGACGATCTTTCATCAGAAAACTCCCCTGTGTGTGTGTGTGTGTGTGTGTGTGAGGGTGTTTGTGGGGTTGTGTTCTGTGCAGAGTGAGAATGAAATCCCTGGGAGTCAATGGCCCCAGCTATGCCTGTCTCTTTATGGGGTATGTGGAACATTCCTTGTTCTAGTCCTACTCCGGCCCCCTTCCACAACTCTTTCTCCGGTACATCGATGATTACTTCGATGCTGCTTCATGCTCTCGTTGGGACCCGGAAAAATTTATTAATTTTGCTTCCAATCTCCACCCCTCCATCATTTTCACATGGTCCATCTCTGACATTTCCCTTCCCTTCCTTGACCTCTCTGTCTCAATTTCTGGTGATAGACTGTCCACCAATATCCATTACAAGCCTACCGACTCCCACAGCTACCTCGACTACAGCTCCTCACACCCCGCTTCCTGTAAGGACTCCATCCCATTCTCTCAGTTCCTTCGCCTCCGTCGCATCTGTTCTGATGATGCCACTTTCAAAAACAGTTCCTCTGACATGTCCTCCTTCTTCCTTAACTGAGGTTTTCCATCCACGGTAGTTGACAGGGCCCTCAACCGTGTCCGGCCCATCTCCCGCGCATCCGCCCTCAAGCCTTCTCCTCCCTCCCAGAAACATGATAGGGTCCCCCTTGTCCTCACTTATTACCCCACCAGCCTCCGCATTCAAAGGGTCATCCTCCGCCATTTCCGCCAACTCTAGCATGATGCCACCACCAAACACATCTTCCCTTCACCCCCCCGACGGCATTTCGTAGGGATCGTTCCCTCTGTGACACCCTAGTCCACTCCTCCATCACCCCCTACTCCTCAACCCCCTCCCATGGCACCTTCCCAAGCAACTGCAGAAGATGCAACACCTGCCCCTTCACTTCCTCGCTCCTCACCATCCAAGGGCCCAAGCACTCTTTTCAAGTGAAGCAGCGTTTCACTTGCACTTCCCTCAATTTAGTCTACTGCATTCGCTGCTCCCCATGCGGTTTCCTCTACATTGGAGAGACCAAACGCAGACTGGGCGACCGCTTTGCAGAACACCTGCGGTCTGTCCGCAAGAATGACCCAAACCTCCCTGTTGCTTGCCATTTTAACAATCCACCCTGCTCTCTTGCCCACATGTCTGTCCTTGGCCTGCTACATTGTTCCAGTGAAGCCCAACGCAAACTGGAGGAACAGCACCTCATCTTCCGACTAGGGACTTTACAGCCTTCCAGACCGAATATTGAATTCAACAACTTTAGATCATGAACTCTCTCCTCCGTCCCCACCTCCTTTCTATTTCTTCCCCCTGCCTTTTGTTTTTTCCAATAATTTATATAGATTTTTCTTTTTCCCAACTATTTCCATTATTTTTAAATATATTTCCAACCATTGTTTATCTCTACCTTTTAGAACTTTTATTATTCCCCCACCCCCACTATCTGGACCTTGCTGGTCCTGCTTTCTACTCTGAATCAGCACATTCCTTATATAATATCCCCACCTTCAACACCTCTTTGTCCTTGTGTCTGTGACGTCATTGGGTTGTCTCCACCAATCACTGGCTGCTTGTCCCAACAAACCCCACCCCCCCTCAAACCAGCTTATATTTCACCCCTTTCCTATTTTTACTTACTTCTGTCGAAGGGTCATGAGGACTCGAAACGTCAACTCTTCTTCTCCGCCGATGCTGCCAGACCTGCTGAGTTTTTCCAGGTAATTATCTTTTTGCTTTCTGCCCTGGGAGTCAATCATTGTCCCTCCCGGGCACTGGGACCAAAGTTGGCAAACGTAAGCCCCGCCCACGCACTTCCCCCCCCCCCCCCGCGATAAGATGGCGGCGGCGCATGCGCCATGATCCACCTCCCTCTCATCCCAAGATGGCGGCCAGTTCCCATAGTAACACTGGCCGCCGGCTTCGGAGCTAGCTGTCTGCCGGCGCAGCCTCGGGGAGGGGGGCGGTGGTTTATAAAGAGAGTGTTAAATTAGTGCTTTGAAATTGAAGGATCTCTTCCCTTACACCCCCCCCCCCCCCCCCCCCCCCCCCCCCCCAAAAGATGCTCGCCTCGGCCTCTGGGTCTCTCCCTTCCGGCTCCATTTCCCCCTCCCTCCTCCACCCCCCCCTCTGGGTCTCTCCCTTCCGGCTCCATTTCCCCCTCCCTCCTCCACTTGAGGCGGCGGCGGTGACGTGTAGACGCGTCGATGACTGACGGGCATTCGGGCCAATGGCGACCGGGACTCGGCTTGGAGGACCGCTTTGTCTTCCAACCAATCGTCGAGGGTGGAGGCTGGACTCCAACCTCACGCCCCTTTTCCCTTCCCTCCACCGATAGAACAGCGCCAATGATTGACGGGTCTGTGGACCAATGGCGATCGGACCTCGGCTCGGAGGACCAGATGGTCCTCCAGCCAATCACAGATGGCGGGGGTGGGGGAGGACCCACCAGTTGGGCAGTCCCAAGGTTGCTGAGTCTCCTTTGTCCAGAAGGTCCCAGTCACTGAGGAGGTGCAATTGGGATGAGTGGGTGTGGGTCATATATATATATGTATATATATCTATTTAAAAAAAATGTTAGCATTGATTTGTTCAGAGTTGAACAAGATAAATTATATTTTATAATTTTTGGAGGAAGTTGATTGTGATTTGACCTTTGTAAGTGAAATGAGGGCTATTGGAGGGAATATCAATATTATTGTTTCTAGGTGTTTCAGCAAAGATGGTGTTGGCAGATGGGCTGACTCCAAAAGATTCTGGGCGGTGCAAAGGGGCAAGATGCTCAAGAATGGAGGGGCAGGGGTGGTGATGTCCCAAACTGGGGCGGGGAAAGAACACGTGCCCAGTGTAGGGCGGCCAACCCCTCCCGAAATGACGGGGAGTCTGCCCGATCGGCCGCCGATCTCCCGGTGGCTACCGAGAGCGGTCCGGGAGATTTTCAAACAATATCTCAAGTAAATGATGCCCATCCGTCCAGAAGCTCTCTGGGCGGCCGGTCCGTGCATCGAAAGTGGTGATCTTGACTGCGTTCGCTACCGCAGCGCGCTGGCGCGGGGCATAAAACCGACACGCCCGCAGACTGCGCTCCCGAAGGTCGCCGTGCTGCTTTTTTCCTGCCGGCCTCTGAGCCTCGGCCTTGTGGGGAGGCCGAGAGAACTGAGATTGATAGCATGGAACTTGAGTATGGCTGAAAAGGTGGTGGGGGGGGGCATGCTATCAAAGCTTTTCGTCATGCACTCATCAAGATAGCCCGCAAGGAATTGCTGACTGCAGCAACAATTTGTACTTTATGAGAAGAGCGTGCTGATTGCTGCATTCTCCATGGCAATGCCTGCACCGATCAGAGTCCACTTGCCAACCAACCAGCACTCTCTTCTCGTGCAGTATAAATTGTTGTTCCGCGGTTGCAGACCATCCTGAAACCTTCGATAGCATATCTCCCTTTCTCATCAGCACTCAAGAACTGAGGTAGGTAAATTGAGGAGCGAGCGCTGCTGCAAGGGCAGCTGAACTTTCAACTGCCTGGGAAATTCAGACCGTACCACCTAAGCCAGTCGAGAAAGCTCCTCTTATATGCCGAGTGTCCCGACACTTGGTAAAGGAGCACCTGCCGGGTTAGGAGAAGTTACATTGTGCCCTAAAAGCCTAGAAACGCGCTTTTTCCTGCCGAGGCTCAACTCAAGATTCATTCGAGCCGAGGTCACCTTGGTAAAAGGCGCGCTGCTGCTGGAAGAATGCTAGCCTAATAGTATTTACCGATGATCAGACTGCCAGCTGGCACCAAGCAGGGTAATTGCAAGAGCAGCGCAGCTTGCTCGAGCGCCCCAGATAGATGACTGAAGTTCAGCGTCAGATCGCTGCGCAGAATGTGCAACTTGTGAGCGGAATGAAATCAGGTTTGCCCCTTTTGTGTCGTGTTCCTTCTGGTTTGCATTAAAACGTGGGCATTGGCGAATGAAGATAGAATAAAGACTCTCCTCACCCCCCCCCCCCCCCCCCCCCCCCCCCCCGCCCAAACACAATGCAAAACTAAGGGTGGTGGGTCGAACTGGTGTCTCAGTCACCCGTTTTCGGAGAAATCTCCCAGAATAGCCTCACTCAGAGTTGCTGACCTTAGCCCAGTGAGGGGGTCAGAGTGGGATTAGTGGAAGGGGGGGTGGGCGGGGGCGATGGTTGCTCCTGCAGAATTTGCAGTACAGCACTTCAGTAAAGAGGAGGGTGGTGCCGGTGAGCAGTGGGCTTCTCAGATCATAAGGGAAGGGGCCGGTTCCCCAAGAGCGGAAGGGTTGGGGGAAATGTTGCGTGGAAACTAGGAGCTGTCTGTTGTGAATTTCTATCCTGTCCTCGCAGGGAGGGGGAAGAGAACTGCAGATGGGAAAAGCTCAAAACCAAACATGGCACCCAAGATCTGAGAGTATCCGTCAGGACCTGAACACCATCGGCCTTCGAGTGTGGAAGGGGAGACGCTCGCCCGTTCTGTCTGCGGGGGAAAGGTTTCAAAGGTCAGGGTGACTGGAAAAGCACCGAGACACACACACACACACACCCGAGTGAGAGTGTTTCCAGTGCACTGACTGTGGAAAGAGCTTTCACCAGCTACACAGCCTGAGAAAAACATCTCACCATTCACAGCGGGGAGAGACCGGACGCGTGTTGTGTGTGTGGACCAGGCTGCAACTGACCGTCCAACCTGGAGAGACACGAGGAGACGTGCGCCACGGAGAAAGACTGGAAATGTGGGGACTGTGGGGAGGGATTAGGTTCCCAATCGCGACTGGAAACCCATCGACGCAGTCACCGCCACACCGGGGAGAAGCACTGGAAGTGCGGGGACTGCGGGAAGGGCTTCAGTTACCCGTCCAAGCTGGAGATCCACCGGCGCGTCCACACCGGGGAGAGGCCGTTCGCCTGCCCCGCCTGCGGGAGGGGCTTCAGCGAGGCCTCCACCCTGCGGCGGCACCGGCGGGTCCACTCCGGGGAGAGGCCCTTCACCTGCCCCGAGTGCGGGAAGGAATTCACCTGCTCATCCAACCTCTCGACCCACCGGCGCACCCACACGGGGGAGAGGCCGTTCGCCTGCCCCGAGTGCGGCAAGGGCTTCGCCCAGTCCTCCAACCTGCTGCGGCACCGGCGGGGCCACGCCGGGGGGGGGCCGCCGGCCCGCCCCAAGCTGGGGGCTGGTGGGGGAGGGGAGCCCCCCGGGGCGCCGGGGGGCGCGCCCGCCGACGAGAGGCCTTTCCGGTGCTCGGACTGCGGGGGCGGCTTCAAGAATGCCAAGCACCTGGAGGTGCACCGCCGGGTCCACACCGCGGGGAGGCCGTTCAGCTGCTCCCGCTGTGCCAAGAGCTTCAGGAAGTCGCACAGCCTGCTGACCCACCAGCGGGTCCACACCGGGGAGAGGCCCTTCACCTGCCCCGCCTGCGGCAAGGGCTTCACCCAGTCGTCCAACCTGCGGACCCACCAGCGGGCTCACAAGTGACCCCGGGTGGGGGCTGGTTCCGCTGCTGTTGCGGCTTTGAGGGGCCGACAGGGGTGGTCCCTGTCGGCTGCCCTTCGACGACACCCCCCCACCACCGCCCCCCCCCAACCACCCCCGCGTAACCGGGCCAGCATTTAACGTTCGGGATGCCTGTCAAATTGAAACAGAGGAACAAGAGGAGGCCCGTCAAAGGTGTTTGTTCCAGCATTCAGTTGGGCTGACCCTGTACCTTTTGTCTATTTACTTGCCCTCGGTTCTGTAAAATAAATCGGTTTTGTCTTAAAACGCATCGTTGTGGATCTCCGTCTTTCCCGCCGCTTTTTAAAATCATTTATGGGATGTGGGCGTTGCTGGCCGCGCCGGTGTTTATTGCCCTAATTGCCCCTTGAGGAGGTGGGTGGGGAGCCGCCTTCTCGAATTGCTTGTAGTCCACGTGGTGTAAACCGGGGTGGGTTTTTACAACCTTCGACAAAGGTCATCGTCAGACTTTTAATCGGGTTCCGATTCCACTATCTGCCACGGCGGGGTTCGAACCCGGGGCCCCAGAGCATTACCCTGGGCCTCTGGATCGCTGGTCCAGCGATAGTACCCCTACCCCATCTCCTCCTCCCCTGTCACTGCGCGTGGACTCAGGAAGAACAACGGCGAACGCTGCAGGACGTGCTGTCGGTCCAGGGATGGGTGGAAAAACTGCGACCCGCTCTCCCACTTGGGAGCGATGTGGCCGGCCCTTCCCAGTCCCTGCTCTCAAGTCCTGGAGCTCCCGGACAGCACCGGTTTGACGGGCCCTCCTAGCTGGAGTTTCACGTGGTGGATCAACGTGAAACGATTCAGCTCTGTTCGAAACAGATTGTTGGGAGATTTCTGTCTTTCCCACCTGAGTGTTTCACATCACCCGGCTGGAGTTCAGACAGGACGATCTGGGGGAGGGGAGCGGGGGCGCGGTGAAGTGGTGGCGGGAGGGGGGTGGTTTGAGCGGGGAGGATCGTCAGAGAGGAACAGGGCTTCCGGCTCGACACGGTCCTTCGGGGTCACACTGAGAGGGACAAACGGCACTTTGGTGCTTTGCATCTCCTTTCAGAGCGTCTTTCCCGGGAAGGAAAGCCAGTTGCCTCCTTATCGAGCAAGCGCTCTGCCCTGTTTGCTTTCAGCGTGTGCAGAAGTTCATCGGACCCGGCTGTGGAGCCTGGTAAACCTCCGACATCAGGATGTACGAAACAGGGGCAGGTCATTTGGTCAACAGGTCCGGTCTTGTCAGACTCACTGAAATACGTTCCATGAGGAACACAAGTGAAGGCGCTCCGTCTATTCCCAGTCCTGCTCGGGACCCATATTCTTGGGACTGAACAGGCCTTTTCCACCACCCCCCCACCACCCCACCCCCCCACCCCACCACGCCCAACTTGATTGGGGTGAGTTTTCTGAGTGGAGAGAGAGGGATTTCGGTGGGAAAACATGGAAGTCCGGTCTCCCCGTGCGCTGTGCCTTTTCCCCAGCGGGTTCCCCACTCTTCTCGGCCCACAAGCTGTGCTGTAAAGTCTGAGTTCTCAATTCCCCAGAGAGAGCGGTGGATGCCGAGTCATCGGATTTAACCACAGCAGAATTAGACAGATTTTTGATAGACAAGGGAATCGAGGGTTATGGGAGGGGTGGTGCTGGCGGGGGTTGAGGTGGGGGGGTGGGGGGGTGCGTTTGCAGACAGGAAAGTGGAGTTGAGACCACAAGCAGGTCAGCCAAGATCTTACGGGATTGGTGGGGCAGGCTCGAAGGGCTGAGTGGCCTCCTCCTTGCTCCGATGTTCCCCTGATCCCCGTTCCACCGTTCGGCGCAACCGCGGCTGACCCTCGCTACCTCAGCTACGCTTTCCTGCCACCCCCCCACCACCCCACCCCCCCTTCGTCATCTCCATCAGATCCTCAGAGATGGAAAGTCTGCCTGTCCCAGCCTCGAAGGGATTCAACGAGGGAGCACCCGCGGCCCCCCAGGGCTGGGCCATTCCAGAGACGCGCGGCCCCTCGGAGCGAAGGTAAACGTCTCCGGATCACTGGTCTGCGCCTCTGGATTGTAGTCCAGTAACACTGGCGCTCCCGTATTAGGGGAGCTCCGGGACTTGGGAGCAGGGACCGGGAAGGGCCGGCCACATCGCTCCCAAGTGGGAGAGCGGGTCGCAGTTTTTCCACCCATCCCTGGACCGACAGCACGTCCTGCAGCGTTCGCCGTTGTTCTTCCTGAGTCCACGCGCAGTGACAGGGGAGGAGGAGACGGGGTAGCGGTATTATCGCTGGACCAGCGATCCAGAGGCCCAGGGTAATGCTCTGGGTTCAAACCTCAGCACGGGCTGCTGGTGGAATTCAAATTCAGTTCATCAATTCAGCCAGTTGGTCCAAGGAAAGGCTGGAACGAAAGCCAGTTTTAGCAACAGAGACCACAAAACCATCACCGGTTATCACAACAGCTCGTCTGGGTCGCTCACGTCCTTTTTGGGTGGAATTTGAATTCGATTGGAAATCTGAAATGGAAAGTCTCAAGGTGACCACGGAAACGTCGTCAATGGTCCTTGAGAACCCACCTGGCTCGCTGATGCCCATTTGGGGAGCAAAGCTGCCGTCCTTACCCTTACGACGTGACGCCAGACTCACACGGGGATGCGGTTGACCCCCGAAGCTCAAGGGGCGTTTAGGGGGCAACGGAACGCTGGCCCGGCCGGCGATGCCACATCCCGGGAAAGGATCATTAAAGCGATCCGGGATTTAGCTCCCTGTCTTTTACGTGTCACGTAAGACTTGTCTTAAACATCGGCTTCTCCCCAGAGAAGCGGAGGCTGGGTCGCCGGTCAGACAGATTTCTCATCGTGAAGGGAATAAAAGGGTTGGGGGGCAGGGGGGGGTATAGTGGAGCTGAGGTCACTATCAGATCGGCCGTGAACGGCGGAGCAGGCTTGAGGGGCCGAATGGCCTGCTCCAAGTCCTAGGTTCTAATTTGTTTTCTAAACTTTATTTGGTGGATGTGGGGGGGTGGGGGGGATGTTTTCCTCTTGTGGGAGAATCTGGAAGTGGAAGGAGGGGAGCTGGGGGGGGTCACTGTTTAAAAAATAAGGGGGTCGCTCATTGAAGACGGAGACGAGGAGAAAGTCTTTCACCCAGAGGGTGGTGAGTCTGGGGAACTCTCTTCCTCGAAAGGCAATGGAAGCAGAGCCTTTGAATATTTTTAAGGCAGAGCTGGATAGATCCTTGCTAAGCGAGTGGGGGGGTGGCGGGGAGATCAATTTGAAACCCGCTCTGAGCGTGGGGAGGGATTCAGCCATTCATCCGGCCAGTGGGAGCAACGGCGAGTTCACGTTTCCACCCACCCCCACCCCCGATCCTCAACTCGCTCACGTCCCACTTCCTCGCCTCTGTGTCAGGTCCCGGCACCAACAAGGAAACTCCGTGGCTCTCGCTAACACGTTTTGTTTATTTTCTCCTTGAGATTTCCGACTCCCAACTCTCCTTCCTGGGTCCCCTCTCCTTACTTCTGTCATTGCAAAAAATCGGATACAAGCGCACGAGTTAGGAGCGGGAGCCCGGTCGCTTGGCCCCTCGAACCTGCTTCACCGCTCGACAGGATCGCGGCTGGTCTCCCTGTCACCTCCGACCCCACATTCCCGCCTCGGCCTCGCCCCCCCCCCCGATAACCTTTCACCCCTCCTCTGTGAGTCAAGAATCTTTCTACCTCTGCCTTACTAATACTCACTGACCCTGCCTCCACTGCTCTCTGGGGAACAGCGTCCAGAAGGTTCACCGGCCCCCCTCCCAGAGAAAAAATTTCTTATCGTCTCTGTCTCAAATGGGAGAGAGAGACCCCTTCGTGTTGAACCGCATCCCCAGGTTCCAGTCTCTCCCGACCGAGGGAACATCCTTTCAGCGCGGAAGGAATACCAAAGTAGGGAACGTTTTGTTCCCCCTGGAGTATCTCAGGACAAAGACACTAACTAGGAGCAGGAGGAGGCCACTTGGCCCCTCAAGCCTGCTCCCTTCCCCCCCCCCCATTCAATAAGATAGTGGCTGATCTGATTATAACCTCGACCCCACATTCCCGCCAACCCCCTGATAACCTTTCACTGCCACCCCCCCCCCTTCTTCATCAAGAATCTCTCCAGCTCTGCCTTAAAAATATTCAAAGACTCTGCTTCCACCACCTTTCGAGGAAGAGAATTCCAAAGACTCACCGCCCTCTGAGGGAAAAACTTTCTCTCCATCTCTGTCTTAAAGGGGCGACCCCCTTATTCTTAAACAGTGACCCCCCCCTCGTTCTAGATTCTCCCACAAGAGGAAACCTCCACTCCACATCCACCCTGTCGAGACCCCTCAGGATCTTAAAGTTTTCAATCGAGTCGCCTCTTACTCTTCTAAACTCCAGCGGATACAAGCCCAACCTGTCCAACCTTTCCTCATAAGACAACCCGTCCATTCCTGGTATTAGCCTGGTAAACCTTCTCTGAACTGCTTCCAACACATTCACATCTTTCCTTAAAAAGGGAGACCAGCACTGTACACAGTACTCCGGACGTGGTCTTACCAATGCCCTCACAACTGAAGCATAACGTCCCTACTTTTATATTCAATTCCCCTCTCAATGAACGATGACATTCTATTAGCTTTGCTAATGACAGCACACAGTATCCTGGGCTTTATTAATAGGGGTATAGAGTACAAGAGCAGGGAGGTTCTGCTGAATTTATATAAGACACTGGTTAGACCTCAGCTGGAGTGTTGTGTACAGCTCCGGGCGCCACATTATAGGAAGGATGTGGACACATTGGAGAGAGTGCAGGAGAGGTTTACAAGAATGGTTCCAGGGGTGAGAAATTTCAGCTATGCGGATAAATTGGAAAGGTTGGGACTGTTCTCCTTGGAGAGGGGAAAGGGTAAGAGCAGATTTGACTGAGGCTTTCGAAATCATGAGGGGGCTGGATGGAGGAGATGGGGAGAAACTGTTCCCGCCCGGAAAAGGATCGAGAACGAGAGGGGCACAGACTTAAAGTGATTTGCAAAAGAAGCGAGTGTGACGTGAGAAAAAGCTTTTTCACACAGCGAGTGGTTCGGGTCTGGAATGCACTGTCTGGGAGTGTGGCGGAGGCAGGTTCAATCAAGGCATTCAAGAGGGCGTTGGATGATTATTTGAACAGAAACAACGTGCTGGGTTACGGGGAAAAGGCAGGAGAATGGGACTGAGTCATAATGATCATTCGGAGAGCTGGTGCGGACAGAATGGGCCGAATGGCCTCCTTCTGCGCTGAAACAAAACTGTGATTCTGCGAATTACATCTCGAGTAACTCTGGTCCATCTCAGGTCATTTACTTCAAACTAATTTATTAATGCTATACCGCACGACGGGCCACAAGTAGGTACATCTGTCTTGAGTACAGGCTGTTCCCTCTGCTCTGCCGAGTCTCCAGTACGTGACTGCTGATGTCACTGTTACACCATGACACCCATCACTAACTCATCACCACAACCCATTAACCCACTATAGTACAGGGAAGTCTTGTTACACCTGTACAGGGCATTGGTGAGACTGCACCTGGGGAACAGTGTGCAGATTTGGCCACCTTACTTGAGGAAGGATCTGCGTAGATTGGAGAACGTTCAGAGGAGGTTCACTCGGCTGATTCCCGGGATGAGGGGGGGGGGGGGGGGGGGGGGGTGGGGGGAAGGTGGGGGGGTGAGTCTCATGAGGTAAAAAGGTTCAGTTTGTGCTCGTTGATGTTTAGATGAACAGGAGGTGATGTTACAGAAGCATCTAAGATTGTGAGGTAGCTTGACAGGGTGGATGCCCTCGTTGTTTGGGGGTGAGGGGGGGGTGGAATCTAGAACTAGGGGGCACAGTTTCAAAATAAAGGGGGTTCCCCCCCCACCCCCGTTGAAGACGGAGACGAGGAGGAATTTCTCCCCTCAGGAGGGTCGTCAGTCTGTTCCCCAGAGAGCAGTGGAGGCCGGGTCACCGAGCACGTTCAGGGCTGAGCCCAGGCAGATTTTTCATCAACGAGAGTGGGGGAGGGGGTCAAAGGTTACGGTGGGGGGAGGGGAGGTGGCAAGCGGGAAAGTGGGGTTACAGTCACGAGCGGATTGGCCACAATCCCGTTCAGCAGTGGAGCAGGCCCGAGGGGCTGATCGGCCCTCCTAAGTTCCTCCGTTCTCATTTCTGTTCCAAACTCCGCTTAGCCACAGCAGTTTGAAAGCTGCTCTGAGCCGTGGGAAGGGATTCGGTCGGTCACAACAACCACTGAGACACCAGCGAGTCGGTGACGGTGGGGGGGGGGGGTCGGATTCTGCTGCTGCTGCTGTTCGTCACACCTGGGGGCTGCGGCGGGTTCACTCTGACAGCCGGGGACCTCGCTCTGCTCCCTCCGTCGGTTAAGCCCCAGGGCCGATCCGGAGGTCAACATCATCCTGGGGGGGTGTGTTTAAATAAATCCAGCGGCCGTTTGAAGAACCGGTGCGGTCGGGTCCTCGCTGTCTCTGAGATGAGACGACGAGGGCTCGCGTATGACTCATCGCCAAGTCGGCGCGCCTTTACGAGGCTGTAATGAAAGAACGTGGGGGACCCTCGGTTTTATTTGATACAGTGGGGTGGAGGGGGAGGAAGTGGTGGCGTAGTGGTCAACGTCACTGGACTGGTCGTCCAGGCTAATTCTCTGGGGATAAAAGCAAGTCCTACGGTCGCGAAACGTTAACCCTCTTTGTCTCTCCCCGCAGATCCGCTGAGTTTTCCCGGCGTTTGCCGATTTCCTCAGTGCTCTGGGGGCACGGGTCCAGCTCCCACCGTTGGCAGCTGGTGGAATTTAAGTCCCGTTAATAAATCCGGGATTGTAATGGTGACTGCGAAGCTATCGCTGATGAGGCAAAAATTTGATCATTCGCTAACAGACTGGAGCAGGGAGGACTGATCCCCCTCTGAGGGACAGGTCGGGAGGGGATCTGAAAGAGGTCTTGAAGGTCCTGGACAGGGTCGACGGGGAAAGACCCGTGGAAGGATCGAGAACGAGAGGGGCTCAGGTTGATTCAAGTAAATCAGCACAAGAAGAGAAGGCAAACGTGAGGAGAAACCTCTTTGGCACAGCGAGTGGTCAGGCTCTGGAATGCACCGGCTGAGTGTGTGGTGGAGGTGGGGGCTCAATCAAAGCACTCGAAAGGGGGATGAGGCTGTGATCCGAGAAGGAAGAACGCGCGGGGGGCTGCGGGGAGAAGGCAGGAGAACGGCGGTGTCGGCGGGCGAGTTGTTCATTCAGAGAGCCGGTGCAGATACGATGGGCCGAGTGGCCTCCTGCTGCACTGTGAGGGGAAGGGAAATCTGCCGTCCTTACCGGGTCTGGTCTACAGGCGACTCTGGATCCACAGCGATGTGCTTGGCTCCTCACTGCCCTCTGAAATGGCCCAGCAAGCCGTTTGGTGGTGTCAAACCCCTACAAAGCCGACAAAAAGGAATGAAACCGGACGGGCCAACCGGCGTTGACCTGGGCACTGGAAACGACAACGGCAAACCCAGGCCTGTCGACCCTGCAAAGTCCTCTTTGCTAACATCTGGGGGCTTGTGCCAAAATTGGGAGAGCTGTCTCATCGAATAGTCAAGCAACAGCCTGATAGAGTCATCCTCACGGAATCATACCTTACAGATAGTGTCCCAGACACCACCATCACCATCCCTGGGTATATCATGTCCCTCCGGCAGGACAGACCCAGCTGAGGTGGCGGCACAGTGGTATACAGTCGGGAGGGAGTTGCCCTGGGAGTCCTCAACATTGACTGTGGACCCCATGAAGTATCATGTCATCAGGTCAAACGTGGGCAAGGAAACCTCCTGCTGATTGCCCCATACTGCCCTCCCTCAGCTGATGAATCAGTGCTTCTCCATGTTGAACATCACTTGGAGGAAGCACTGAGGGTGGCAAGGGCACAGAATGTACTCTGGGTGGGGGACTTCAATGTCCATCATCAAGAGTGGCTCGGTAGCACCACTACTGACCGAGCTGGCCGAGTCTTAAAGGACATCGCAGCTAGATTGGGTCTGCGGCAGGTGGTGAGGGAACCAACAAGAGGGGAAAACATACTTAACCTCATCCTCACCAACTGGAGTATTGTGTCCAATTCTGGTGACCACACTTTAGGATGGACATGAAGGCATTATAGAGAGGGTGCAGAAAGGATTCAAAAGAATAGTTCCAGGTATGAGGAACTTCATCACCTGGATAGCATTGTATAGGATCCCCTGGGCAAGACTGATCGTAATAGGATGGAATTTCACATTCAGTTTGAGGGGGAGAAATGTGGATTTGAAACTCACGCCTTCAACTTAAATAAAGGCGCTTACAAGGCTATGAAGAAAAGAGTTGTCCAAAGTGGACTCAGAAATAAGTTAAAAGGCAAGACAGTAGAGAAGCAGTGACAGACATTTAAGGAGATACTTCATAACTCTCAACAAAGAGGAAGAAAGACTCAATGAGAGGATGCACCACCCGTGGCTCATCAAGGGAGCTAAGGATGGCATCAGATTGAATGGAAAGGCATACAATGCAGCAAAGATTAGTGGTAGGAGATTGGGAAAGTTTTAGAAACCAGCAAAGGATGACAAAAAAAATAACAAGGAGGGAGAAACTGGATTTGAAAGAGACCTAGCAAGAAATATGAAAACAGACAGTGCAAGCTTCTACTAGTACATCAAAGGGAAAAGATATGCCAAAGTGAGAATTGGTGCCTTAGAGGGTGAGACTGGGAATTAATAATTGGAAACAAGGAAATGGCTGAGACTTTGAACAAGTATTTTATATCCGTTTTCACACAAAAATATCATCCCAAGAATAGTAGAACATCATGAGGTAAAAAAAGGACGGAGGAACTTAAAACAATCACCATCACAGGAGAAAATGTCACTAGGAAAGCAAATCAGACGCAAGGTTGACCCCCTGAACTGACGCCCGCATCCTAGGGTCTTAAAAAAAGATATTTCTGCAGAGATAGTGAATGCACTAAGAACAAAATGTGCTGGGAAATCAGCAGGTCTGGCAGCATCTTTGGGGAAAAACACAGTAAAAACTGGGAAATGGGAGCACTGGTCCGAACTGGTCTTCTATTCCTTAAAACGTGACACCAGTAAAAACTGGGAAATGGGAGCACTGGTCCGAGTTGCAGAGAAGTGGAGCCAAAGGCCACAATCGGATCGGCCGCGGTCCTGTTGAATACTGGAGCTGGCCCGGTGGGCCCACTCCTGCTGCTGTGTAACCTCAGGCTGGGGGTGGGGGGGGTCCCGGACAGTCCGCTGCCTCCCCGACAAGGCAGCAATGTGGGGTTATGGCCGCATAGGTCAGCCTTGACCTTACCGAGCGGCGGAGTGGGCTCGAGGGGCCGGGCGGCCCGAGCGGTCTCGAGGAGATGGATGGTCCAAGCGGGCTCAAGGGGCCGGACAGACCGAGCGGGTCGAGGGGCGGGATGGACCGAGCAGTCTCGAGGGGCCGGACAGCCCATCCCCTGCCCCTGTTTCCAAGCTCTCATGAGCGTGTGTGACGTGGAAGGTGCGGAGCCGGTGGAGGCTGGCCGGGCCCCGTGTCTTGAGAGAGAGGAAACCATGGGAAAGATGAGACTTCGGTCGGGCAGGGGGAGCAGCAGGGAAGAGGGAGCAGCTCTTGCGGAGGGCCAGCAACAACACGATGGGCCAACTGGACTCGTTCCCTGTCCTTTACTGTTCTGCTATTCAGCTCAGTAAAGAGGGAACATGTTGTTGTTGAGGAAACTCCCCTGTGTGTGTGTGTGTGTGTGTGTGGGAGGGTGTTTTTGGGGGTGGGTTTTGTGCAGAATGAGAATGAAATCCCTGGGAGACAATGATTGTCCCTCCCGGGCACTGGGACCAAAGTTGGGAACCGCAAGCCCCGCCCACTCATTCCTTTCCGGCCATAAGATGGCGGCGGTTGCGCATGCGCCCTGATCCACCTTCCGCCGATTCCCAAGATGGCGGCCAGGTTCCCATGGTGACGCTGGCCGCCAGTTTCGCAGCCGGTTGTCTGCCGGCGCAGCCTCGGTAGGAGTTTAAATTGTAAGAACACCTCCCTTATCCACCCCCCCCCCCCCCCCCCCAAAAGGTGCTCGCTGACCGGCTGAGAGGTTTCCGTCATTCGCCTCGGCCTCTGAGTCTCTTCCCTTCCGGCTCCATTTCCCCCTCCCTCCTCCACTCGGCGGCGGCGGCGGCGTGGAGCCGAACGTGCGGACGTGACGTCGAGGCGCAGATGATTGACGGCGATCTGGACCAATGGCGATGGACCGGGAGATCCTCCAACCAATCAGAGGGCGGTGCCTGATGGTCCCTTTCTCCTCCCGCGCCTTGGTTGGAGTGGGTGGCCTCCTTTGTGCAAGAAGCTCTCAGTTACTCAGGAGGTTCAACTGGGCTTTTATTTTTCTGTATAAATTAACACATTGCAGATTTATTTAGAACGTTTTTTTTTTAAATGTCGAATTAATTTCAAAATGGAAAATTAATTGTGATTTGGAGCAAACATTTTGACCTTTGCAAGTGAAATGACAAGGGTTCATGTTGGGAAAGTCATTATTACTATTTCTAGATGTTTAAGTCAAGATGGACAGACTCCCAAAGAGTCTGGGGTGGTGAAAGGGCAGGATAGTAAAAATTGGTGGGCTAAGCCCTAAACTGGGGGTAAGGAGCAAGCTCCCTGAGAACAGAAAGGATGGGGGGGGGGTGCAGGGGAAGAAGGTTGCATAGAAACAAGAATTGCCTGCTCTGAATTTCTATCCTATACCTGCAATGATGACTTTTGCAAATTCCTTTTTGCAGGGTAACAGAACGGGAGGAATTGTAGACGGGAAACTCAAACCAAAGATCGTGCCAAGATCTGATTGAGTCACTTGATTCATCAGGACTTGAATATTTGAATGTGGAAGGAGAACTGTTTGTCTGTTCTGCCTGTGGGAAAAGATTTCAAACATTGTTGTAACTAGAAAAGCACCGAGACACACACACACACCCGAGTGAGAGTGTTTCCAGTGCACTGACTGTGGGAAAGGGCTTTAACCAGTTGTACGGCCTGAGAAAAAATCGCACCGTTCACAGAGTCTGCGTGTGGACGAGCGTTCAACTGATTGCCCAAGCTGGAGAGAGACAAGGGTGCCAGCACCATGGAGAAACCGTGGAAATGTGCGGACTGCAGGAAGGAATTTAGTTACCCCTCCCAGCTGGAAACTCACCGTCGCAGCCACACCGGGGAGAGGCCGTTCACCTGCTCCGTGTGTGCGAAGAAATTCAGTGATTCATCCACCCTGCAGAAGCACCAGCGAGTTCACACCGGGGAGAGGCCGTTCATCTGCTCTGAGTGTGGGAAGGGGTTCACTCAGTCAGCCACCCTGCGGAAGCACCAGCGGGTTCACACCGGGGAGAAGCCGTTCATCTGCTCCATGTGTGGGAAGCGATTCACTCAGTCGTCCAATTTGTTGACCCACCAGCAAGTTCATACTGGGGAGAGGCCGTTCATCTGCTCCGTGTGTGGGAAGCAATTCAATCAGTCGTCCAGCTTGTTGACCCACCAGCGACTTCACACCGGGGAGAGGCCGTTCACCTGCTCTGAGTGTGGGAAGGGGTTCACACAGCTATCCAGCCTGCTGAAACACCGTGGCAGCCACGCCAGTGGGAGGTCTTTTAAATGCTCCGACTGTGGCGATGGCTTTCAGAACTCCAAGGAACTGATGCTCCACCAACGCGTTCACACTCAGGAGAGACCGTACAGCTGCTCTCACTGCGCAAAGAGGTTCAGAACATCGTTCCACCTGCTGACACACCAGCGAGTCCACACGGGCGAGCGGCCCTTCACTTGCCCCGTGTGTGGGAAGGGGTTCACTCAGTTGCAACACCTACTGAGACACCAGCGCGTTCACACCGGGGAGAGGCCGTTCACCTGTTCCGTGTGTGGGAAGGGGTTCACCCAGTCGTCCAGCCTGCTGACCCACCAGCAACTTCACAAGTGATTCTGGGGGTTGGATTCTGCTGCTGTTAATCACATCCAGGACTGAACCAGGTTCATCCTGACAGTTGGGGTCTGTTTCTGCTCATGGTAATAATCCCTGTAACTGGGCCGGAGGTTAATATTCTGGATATGTGAAATAAATCAGACGTGTCTAAACAATCAGTGTGTCAGGTCCTTGTTGTCTCTAAGACGAACATCGTAATAAATGCTGGCCCAGCCAGTGAAGCCCACATCCCATGAATGAATTAAAAAAAAAGACCGGGGCTTGTATATGACTCATTGCTGCTACCTTTACCAGGCTGTTATCTTCCAAGTAGGCACTTTACAGCCTTCCGGACTGAATATTGAGTTGAACAACTTTAGATCATGAACTCTCTCCTCTATCCCCACTACCTTTCTGATCCTCCTTTTTCCAATAAATTTATATAGATTTTTTTTTTCCCACCCATTTCCATTATTTTTAAATGTATTTCCATCTATTGTCTTATCTCTACCTTTTAGCCTATTTCGATCCCTTAGATAATATCACCACTTTCAACACCTCTTTGTCCTTTTGTCTGTGACATCTTTTGCTTATCTCCACCTGGCACTGACCCTCTATCCAGCTCTAACTGTCCCACCCCCCCCTTAAACCAGCTTATATTTAACCTCTTTTCTATTTTTCCTCAGTTCTGATAAAGAGTCATTCGGACTCGAAATGTTAACTGTGCTCCTCTCCGCAGATGCTGCCAGACCTGCTGAGTTTTTCCAGGTATTTTTATTTTGGATTTCCAGCATCCACAGTTTTTCGCTTTTATGTTATAAAAACCATTGGGATACTTGTCTTTATTAATGGAAGAACGGAGCACAAAAGCAAGGATGTTACAGTGGCCTTTGGTAAAACTCCAGTTCATCCTCAGCTGGGGTGTTGCATCGAGTCCTGGTGCTCACACTTTGGGAAGGATGTGACGACATTAGAGAGGATGTGGGCAAGATTCAAGCGAATGGTTCCGGGGATGAGGAACTTCAGTTACGTGCAATGGACTTGCAGAAGCTGTGGCCTGTTCTCCTCGGAGAAGAGGAAGCTGAGAGGAGGTTCGATAGAGGCGCTCGAAACCAAGAGGGGTCCGGGCAGAGGAGGGAAGGAGAACCTGTTCCTGCTGGCAGGACGGACATGATCCAGAAGGAGCAAAGGCAACACGAGGAAAAACCCTTCCGATGCAGAGAGTGGTTAGGATCTAGGGTGCACCGCCTGAGAGTGGTGGAGGCAGAGTCAGCGGGGCTTCCAAAGGGGAATTGGGTGGTTATCTGAAAAGGGAAAATAAACTCTCAGCGTGGCAGGGAAATTCCAGGAGAGGGAAATGAGCTGAGTTGCTCTTGGCGAGAGCAGGCGTGAGGGTAGATTGGAAAGGTCGGGATCGTTCTCCTTGGAGAGGAGGAGGCTGAGAGGAGACCGGATAGAGGTGTTCGAAATCATGAGGGGGACTGGACAGAGTCGATCGGGAGAAAGCTGTTCCTGCTCACGAAAGGATCGAGAATGAGAGGGCACAGATTTCAAATGGTTTGCAAAAGAAGCAAGTGTGACATGAGAAAAAAAGACTCTTTCACACAGCGAGCGGTTCGGGTCTGGAATGCACTGTCTGGGAGTGTGGTGGACACTGGTTCAATTGAGGCATTCAAGAGGGCAATAGATGATTATTTCAATAGAAACAATGTGCAGGGGCATGGGGGAAAAGGCAGGGCAAAGGCACATGGACATGGTGCTCATTTGGAGAGCCGTTACAGAATGATGCGCCGAATGGCCTCCTTATGTGCCATTAAGATTCTGTGATTCTGCGGGTGGGCCCAATGTCTGTGCGGTAACCACTCTGTCATTCTATAATGAGATGCACTGTGACTTTTGCCTTCAACTGAGAGACTTGTGACAAAATTAATTGTGCTAAAATAAATCGGTTTTGGTGCAAGAGAAAAACTGGGTTTATTGAAGTCACAAATGAATTTACAACATTAGGATTACACTGATATTATACAGACCTACAAAGTACACTTAGTTAAGAACGGGGAACATACGGCATAACGAGGGAAAATCACGCTACTAACCCCCTTACCCTTGTCTCACCCCCAAATAAGTCCAAGGTCTAGAATCCAGGGAGTGGGAGCGATTCGAACCGCTCAGAAGTCAGAGGTGAAGCTGACACACACACACACCACCACCACCCCCTACATAATGGTGACCGCGGCAGGGCCTTGGCCAAAGGGATGCGATGCACTGGACACTGATTTGGAAGAGAGGATTTCAAATTATGTGTTCAGTAAGGCGAATATGGAAAAAAAAATGGGTCACTAATCTGTTAAAGGCTTGGCGTCCGGTAGATGCGGCAGCTGAATGGACAGAAGGGAAGGATCATAAAAAAATCCTTAGAAAAGGCATAAAAACAAAAAAAAAACTGCGGATGCTGGAAATCCAAAACAAAAACAGAATTACCTGGAAAAACTCAGCAGGTCTGGCAGCATCGGCGGAGAAGAAAAGAGTTGACGTTTCGAGTCCTCGTGACCCTTCGACAGAACTTGAGTTTGAGTCCAAGAAAGAGCTGAAATATAAGCTGGTTTAAGGTGTGTGGGGGTGGGGGGGAGAGAGAGAGGGAAGAGTTCTCTCTCTCTCCCCGCCACCCGCCGCCCCCCCCCCCCCGCCCCCCCACCCCAACCCCACACACACACACCCCCTAAACCAGCTTATATTTCAACTCTTTCTTGGACTCGAACTCAAGTTCTGTCAAAGGGTCATGAGGACTCGAAACGTCAACTCTTTTCTTCTCCTTAGAAAAGGCAGCCTGGCTGATGTGCTTCAAAAAAGAGATCCAGCTTTTGGACTGGCTGGTCGAAGCCCCAGGCAGCTGAGATTCGGGAGTCAGCCCTGAAAGCCCAAACAAAGGCCCTAGCAGGGGAGAGGTTACTGTTAGCATTGCAGGCTCTGAACCAGGAAAGGGTGCAGTTAGTGGGGGAAGCATAAGACCCAGCAGGAATATTTACAGTGTCAGGTCACCGAGTCCAAGAACAGTGAGCTGGGGTTGCGGGGAAAGAATGCCCGCCTAGTGAGACAAGTAAGAGAGCAGGGGGAGAAAGTAAAAGGCTTACAGGCAGCCGACAAGATAGTAAGCGCGCAGGGGTTTGAGGATGCAGACCTTGGCCCCTGCCAGAAGCAGATAGAGAGTCTGAACCTTGCTCCAAGGGCGGCAAAAGGCATGGTGTGCCTCATAACCCCTAGTGCAGCCCAGGTCGACTTCCCAGGGAATTCTGCTCGGGTAGGCAATCTAGCACCATTATAGATGGGGCCCGGCAGCATTGTAGATAAGGCAAGCCCCATGGTATACACCATAAAGCTGCCCCGGCGCACCAAAAGGTTCCACGTTAACCAATTGTAAGTCGTTTAAATCCGAGAGAAGGGGACAGCCAGTTGGGGCAAGGTCTGAGGCTAAAAATCCTCAGCCTGCAGCAGGAGCAAACTCACAGACTGCACAAGCAGGCGCAGCGGCTTGTTTTAAGGGAAGGGCCGTCCCAACCCACCGTTTGGGGACACTCTTCCCCCGCTCATCTGGGACTCAGATGAGGTGGGACCTGAGGGCAGAGAGTCACCTGCCCCCTGACACAGGTTTAGAAGAGGTACGGCCTGAGGATAGAAACCCCCAGCCAGCGGCAGTGGAGATTCCACAGACCGCACAAGAGGGGGCGGTGTCTCGGGTTGAAGACCCACCAGCCAGAAAACCGCCCCCCCCACCAGCCAGAGTCCCTGGAAGGTCCCCACGAACGCCGCGGCCAAAGAAACCGTGGTCACCGGCTCCCCAGTTTAAAAGGGCAGCCCCTCAAGTCAGGGATCGATCTGAGGACAGAGGTCTCCAGCCAGCAGGCGCAGGCTGTGAGGGACCAAAGGGACAGGACAGGGCGGCCACACCGAAGGGAGTAGTGTGCTGTAGCCCGAACAGGGATTAACCTGGCCGCCTGGGGACGGGCGGTGGATGTACATAGCTTCTGTTATTTAATTCTGAGATTGTTAAATTAGGGTGTTTTGGTTAAATTTTAAATAAGGTGGTTGGTAGTTTAAGCGTTATTGTTTCAGAGTGTTTCTATTGAGTTGAGGTTCCAAGCCTCGACTATGCTTTACCCAAGCCAGCGAATCCGTTCGGTACCTGGGTATACGCTCTTATGTCTCCCTACAGAAAGGATTTCGATAGGATGGGGGGGCGGTGGGGGGGCATACTCCTACTCGCCCTGATAGGAATGGCCGCTGGGAGGCGAGGTGACGTGGAGGACTCCCACATTTTTTGGGCGCTCAGGGAAGAGAGAGCACCGGTTGTGACTGCGAGGGGCAGCGAAGGTAACGCGGAGGAGTTTACTACCTACTCCCACGTGGGAAGATGGCCAGAGGGGCTGGGATCTAACTCCACCCGATACTCCAGTCAGACCGGGTTCACACACAGGGGAGGCCTCCCTCCCCCTGCCCCAGCAGACAGGTCGTGGCCACACAGGTCGGGGTCACTGAGGGGAAAGGCGTGTGCCTGACCTGCAGAGGACAGATTCCCCCGGGGAAGGTGGTGGTGGTTCAGGAAGCTGAGCAGAGACATGGGGGACGGTACAGCTGACTGAGAGTGACTAGGGAACGACACCAATCGGACCATTATTGGGAACCATTGCCCGGGGGTTGGGGGGGGAGTGGGGGGCGATAAGCGTGTGCTGGGACAAGCGGTGGAAATCAGAACAGACAATCTATGTCTGCATGTGGGGATCGCACAGAAGACCTGCCCCACGGGTGTATCCATTATCTTTTCCGCAGCATGGCTGGACAAGGGGAAGGGGGTGGAATGGAATTCCCACTTACACACTTGCATAACCCCATCCTCTCCAGCCTCAGTTAAGGCCACTGAACTCGTGGCACGCGCCCCAAAAGCCCCTGCCCACGGCCCCGACAGTAAGGACACATACGGAGAAGTGCCCTGCCCCCACCAAGGGACCAGGGAATGGGCTGGTACTAGTGCCGACCGAAAAGGTGCCATACCGGGGGGTACACTGTGCGGTAGCTTCCGTGATTCTAAACCTCACAGAGGTACACTTACCTGAGTGGTGCCCCAAGGAGACAGAGCAGCTGTGCCGGGCCCTGTTAAGAAAAATGTTCAGGAAATTCTACGAGTTCGATTTTGCCACTGTGGACAAAACAGAACTGTACACTTCCCACACTTTAGCAATGCGGGGAGACAAAGAAGGGGAACCTGGAATGATGTTTTCACAGCACATAATACAGGATCCTCTGTGATAAACAGTCCGGATGACATAGAATTGCAGACACAAATAAACAGTTTAAAAACACAATTATGAAAAATCTTAACAGAGGAGAACACAGTGATAGGCTCCGAGCTACACGAGGACCAGGCCATGACGGTCCAGTTGAAGGAGATTATTGCTGAGTTGGAAAGGCACGCCAAAACAGTGAATGCACTCATTCGAGAGGATAGGAATGCATCAGACCAGGCTGCACAGAGTGAGGTGTGCGTGCTGGACGGGGCATGATTGCTGGGCGAGGGCCGCAGCAACCTGGAGGATTTAAAGCAAGGCTTAGTCCCCTCCTGGATCAGCAACAAGCACCTCGCAGCCCTCCCACCCATTTGAGAATTCACTCAGCCCGTGTCAGTTCCGCCTAGCCACTGAAGCCTACCCAGTCCCAGCAGATTGTGGGCGCTCCAACCACACCATCATGGGTATAGTAGTGAGGATGCCAGTCATGGGGGTGGGACAGCCCGACCTGCACCGGTATATAGGGTGGAGAACATTGGAGTCATTCAAGGGGGTGCACACGTCCGTTCCGCAGCGGTCCCACCTTACGTCATAAAGTGGGAGCACACGATGACAGGTACAGACCTCTCTGGGCGCCGGAGCCGGGGTGCACACGTAGTAGTTCTGTGTCCCCAGCACTTGAACGCCTATTCCAGCCCACAGTGCGGGTTTAAAACTGCTGGTGCACGGCCTATAAACTGTACCATGGAGGTAATGGCACAAGGCCATGTTCCCCCCACAGGTAGCATGTATAGGGGGTGGGACATATTGTGTCACCACAAGTGCGCCCCACTACCAGCTTGGACAGCACATCCGGTGTCCGGTAAGTGACAGCAGTTTTTGTTTTAAACCCGAGGCAGAAGTTCAAGCGGCCCAAGAACGGACTGTGCCCATTCCTCAACCCTCCACTGTTCACCTCACTGTTGGGGAAAACGTTACCAACCTGCAGAGCTCTGTCACACATTTCGGTTACAAAATTCCCCCTCTACCAGAACATCTTACTAAACTACTAAAAGCTGTAGAGTTATCATATCACAAAAAGTATTTCTATTCTTTGGAACAGAAAACACCCGCAACAGAAGGAGAGATTCAAGGTGTCACAGTCCCACCCTGGTGGGACATTTTCGAAAACCTAGAGGTCCCTTCATGGGTCAGAATGGCTTCCCACATCCTTGTGATTTGCCAGCTGGGAATAGTGTTGTACCTGTTGTGCTCTCAGTGCCAGGGAAAAGGCAAAATCCTAGAGTTCCAAAACGAAAGGACCTGGAAGAAGCATTATGCTCAGGTGGAAAGAGATACACCTGTTTGAACCTTTCATATATATTTTTTTGTGTGTTCCTGAAAAAAGATTGTTGTTTCTTTGTGTTCGGTTATTTTTAAGGAAGGCTTTTACGTGTTGTTTTCTGTTAATAAAGATGTATGTGCAGCAGGTGGGGTGTTGGACCCCCTAAATGTTTGGATGTATGTAAATAACTGTACTTTGCCTACGCATGCTTACGTACCCCACATTTTAAAGAATGGGGAATGTACGTGTCATGAGATCTTAGATAGGTAATTACAGGAGAAGATTGACTATGGAGGGTCGGGAATTTTGTTTTTTTTCCCAGTATGATACTTGAAGCAAGGTTTAAGTATCACTGGCGGGGGGGGGGCGGGGTGAGGTGCTGAAGGGTTCTCAAAGTTCCCACATTTTTCGTATCATCAACAAGGATATGACTTTTGGACTTTTATGGCAGAGGACCCAACTGCTGAGTTAAGTGTAGAACCCTGCAGACAGGAGGCTAGGCCCATGAAGACCTGGGACTGGATGTGCCCGGGTTTGTTGAGTGCAGTGTGGATTGTTGCCTGAAAAAAACGAGAGGAGACAGAATACGCGTTCTTCCCTTTAAAACAATCAACCCAGAGAAAGACTTCATCTTACATTAAACTAAAGCCATCAAAATCTTGCAGAAATAATCACAACTAACTACTAAGGCAGGAAGGCAGCAATCGATGCAATTATGCGAACCAATCAATACTCCCCATATACAATGGCTTTAAGTTCAAGACTAGCTACGGGGACAGGATGACAACGATAAACATCATGCGAGCCCATTACTCGTAGCGAATGGGCACTTCAACGTGGCACCCCATCAAATTGTCATGTCAGTGCCTTCAGTCTGAGCAAGAGGGATGTTGTTGAGGAAACCCCCCTGTGTGTGTGAGTGTGAGGGTGTTTGTGAGGGTGGGTTTTGTGCAGAATGAGAATGAAATCCCTGGGAGTCAGTGGTTGTCCCTCCCGGGCACTGGGACCAAAGTTGGGAACCACAAGCCCCGCCCACTCATTCTTTCCCTGCCTTAAAATGGTGGCGGGTGCGCATGCGCCCTGATCCACCTACCGCCGATCCCCAAGATGGCGGCCCGGTTCCCATGGTGACGCTGGCCTCCTGCCTCGGAGCCGGTTATCTGCCGGCGCAGCCTCGGTAGGAGTTTAAATTGTAAGAATTGTGCTTTCAAATTGTAGGAGCTTCTCCCTTATCCCCCCCGCCATCCAACCCCAAAAGGTGCTCGCTGACCGGCTGAGAGGTTTCCGTCATTCGCCTCGGCCTCTGGATCTCTTCCCTTCCGGCTCCATTTACCCCGCCCTCCTCCACTGGAGGCGGCGGCGACGGCGACGAGGAGCCGAACGTGCGGACGTGACGTCGAGGCGCAGATGATTGACGGCGGTCTGGACCAATGGCGATGGGGGGGCTCGGCTCGGAGGACCAGGAGGTCCTCCAACCAATCACAGAGGGCGGTGCCTGATGCTCCCTTTCTCCTCCCGCCCCTTGGTTGGAGTGGGTGGCCTCCTTTGTCCAAGAAGCTCTCAGTTACTCAGGAGGTTCAATTGGGATTTTATTTTTCACATTTTTAACACATTGCAGATTTATTTAGAATTTTTTTTTTAAAAATGTCGAATTAATTTGATTTGGAGCAAACTTTTTGACCTTTACAAGTGAAATGACAAAGGTTCATGATGGGAAAGTCATTATTACTATTTCTAGATGTTTAATTCAAGATGGACAGACTCCCAAAGATTCTGGGGTGGTGAAAGGGCAGGATAGTAAAAATTGGTGGGCTAAGCCCTAAACTGGGGGTAAGGAGCAAGCTCCCTGAGAACAGAAAGGATGGGGGGGTGCAGGGGAAGAAGGTTGCATAGAAACAAGAATTGCCTGCTCTGAATTTCTATCCTATACTTGCAATGATGACTTTTGCAAACTCCTTTTTGCAGGGTATTAGAACGGGAGGAATTGTAGACGGGAAACTCAAACTCAAATCAAAGATCGTGCCAAGATCTGACTGAGTCACTTGATTCATCAGGATTTAATATTTAAATCTGGAAGGAGAAATGTTTGTTTGTGGGAAAAGATTTCAAACATCGGTGTGACTGGAAAAGCACCGACACACACACACCCAAGTGAGAGTGTTTCCAGTGAATTGACTGAGGTAAAGGCCTTTAACCAGTTGTACGGCTTGAGAAAAAATCGCACCATTCACAGAGTCTGTGTGTGGACGAGCGTTCAACTGATTGCCCAAGCTGGACAGACACCATGGAGAAACCGTGGAAATGTGCGGACTGCAGGAAGGGATTTAGTTACCCCTCCCAGCTGGAAATTCACCGTCGCAGCCACACCGGGGAGAGGCCGTTCACCTGCTCCGTGTGTGCGAAGAAATTCAGTGATTCATCAACCCTGCAGACCCACCAGCGGGTTCACACCGGGGAGAGGCCGTTCATCTGCTCTGAGTGCGGGAAGGGATTCACTGAGTCAGCCACCCTGCGGAAGCACCGGCGGGTTCACACCGGGGAGAAGCCGTTCATCTGCTCCGTGTGTGGGAAGCGATTCACTCAGTCGTCCAACTTGTTGACCCACCAGCGGCTTCACACCGGGGAGAGGCCGTTCATCTGCTCCATGTGTGGGAAGGGGTTCACTCAGCTATCCAGCCTGCTGAAACACCGTGGCAGCCACGCCAGTGGGAGGTCTTTTAAATGCTCCGACTGTGGCGATGGCTTTCAGAACTCCAAGGAACTGATGCTCCACCAACGCGTTCACGCTCAGGAGAGACCGTACAGTTGCTCTCACTGCGCGAAGAGATTCAGAACATCGTTCAACCTGCTGACACACCAGCGAGTCCACACGGGCGAGCGGCCCTTCACCTGCCCCGTGTGTGGGAAGGGGTTCACTCAGTCACAACACCTACTGAGACACCAGCGCGTTCACACCGGGGAGAGGCCGTTCACCTGTTCCGTGTGTGGGAAGGGGTTCACTCAGTCGTCCAGCCTGCTGACCCACCAGCGGGTTCACAAGTGATTCTGGGGGTTGGATTCTGCTGCTGTTAATCACATCCAGGACTGAACCAGGTTCATCCTGACAGTTGGGGTCTGTTTCTGCTCATGGTAATAATCCTTGTAACTGGGCCGGAGGTTAATATTCTGGATATGTGAAATAAATCAGACGTGTCTAAACAATCAGTGTGTCAGGTCCTTGTTGTCTCTAAGACGAACATCGTAATAAATGCTGGCCCAGCCAGTGAAGCCCACATCCCATGAATGAATTAAAAAAAAAGACCGGGGCTTGTATATGACTCATTGCTGCTACCTTTGCCAGGCTGTTATCTTCCAACTAGGCACTTTACAGCCTTCCGGACTGAATATTGAGTTGAACAACTTTAGATCATGAACTCTCTCCTCCATCCCCACTACCTTTCTGATCCTCCTTTTTCCAATAAATTTATATAGATTTTTCTATTCCCATCTATTTCCATTATTTTTAAATGTATTTCCATCCATTGTTTTTTCTCTACCTTTTAACATTTTTTGATTCCTTCACCCCAACCCAACTAGGGCAATTTGTACCTTGCTCGTCCTGCTTCATACCCTTAATTATCACATTCCTTTAAATAATATCACCACCTTCAACACCTCTTTGTCCTTTTGTCTCTGACATCTTTTGGCAATCTTCACCTATCATTGGCCTTAAACCAGCTTATATTTCACCTCTTTTCTATTTTCCCTCAGTTCTGATGAAGAGTAATTCGGACTCGAAATGTTAACTGTGCTCTTCTCCATAGATGCTGTCAGGCCTGCTGAGTTTTTCCAGGTACTTTTGTTTTTGATTTCCAGCATCCGAAGCTTTTTGCTTTAATGATATAAAAACCATTGGGAGATTGAAATCAGCGCGAGAAGAGAGGCAGTCGGGAGATTGAAAACAGAGCGAGTGGAGAGGAAGTTGGGAGATTGAAAACAGAGCTACAGGAGAGGCAGTCAGGAGATTGAAAACAGGGCGAGAGGAGAGGCAGTCGGGAGATTGAAAACAGAGCAAGAGGAGAGGCAGTCGGGAGATTGAAAACGGCGCGAGACGAGAGGCTGTTGGGAGATTGAAAACAGGGCAAGTGGTGACGCAGTCGGGTGATTGAAAACAGAGCGAGAGGAGAGGCAGTCGGGAGATTGAAAACAGGGCAAGTGGTGACGCAGTCGGGAGATTGAAAACAGAGAGAGTGGAGGGGCAGTCGGGAGATTGAAATCAGCGCGAGAGGAGAAGCTGTCGGGAGATTGTAAACAGAGAGAGTGGAGGGGCAGTCGGGAGATTGAAATCAGCGCAAGAGGAGAGGCTCTCGGGAGATTGAACACAAACCGAGTGGAGAGGCAGTCGGGAGATTGAAAACAGAGCGAGAGGAGAGGCAGTCGGGAGATTGAAAACAGAGTGAGTGCAGAGGCAGTCGGGAGATTGAATACAGGGCTACTGGAGAGGTAGTCGGGAGATTGAAAACAGAGCGAGAGGGGAGGAAGTCGGGAGATTGAAAACAGAGTGAGTGCAGAGGCAGTCGGGGGATTGAAATCAGCACGAGAGGGGAGGAAGTCGGGAGATTGAAAACAGAGCGAGACGAGAGGCAGTCAGGAGACTCGTTTTCCAAACCTCTCGTCCTGTGAACCATCTCCTTATTTATTTTTAAAGACCCCCCAACACCCAGAGTCGTACCACGCAGCAGAACACTGGTCATGGCCAAGACTGTCCCATCAGTTCTGTCCTCTCTGCAGTACTGGTGCCAGCCCCTAATGATTCCAAGTATTTCCCACACTTATTGAGCCATGCATTCACATCTCTGATCAGATTCAGGGTATGCCAATGAGCCCAAGGCCCGGGTTGTAATCCAGGGGTTGTTACCGTGGTGGCAATGGGCTTTTCAATTTCTCCCCCAGCTGCTCATACTCCCTCGGCAGACCGTGCTGCTGATGGAGCAACAAACATGCAAAGGGAGTCAAAGTAGATGTCAGCTGTCACCCACTTCAAGGACTGAAGAGGGGCTGAATGTCCTCCTCCTGTTTCTGGCTCAGGTCTGGAGAGTGGACATTTGTGCACAAGGGTCGCTGCCTCATCAAATAGTAATGTCAGTGCCTTCAGCTCAGGAAAGAGGGAACATGTTGTTGAGGAAACCACCCTGTGTGTATGTGTGAGGGTGTTTGTGGGGGTGGGTTTTGTGCAGAATGAGAATGAAATCCCTGGGAGTCAATGATTGTCCCTCCCGGGCACTGGGACTAAAGTTGGGAACCGTAAGTCCCGCCCACTCATTGTCACCTGCCATAACATGGCGGCGGCGCATGCGCTTTGACCCAGCCGGCCGCCCTCCTCTCACCCCCAAGATGGCGGCCGGTTCCTATGGTAACACAGGCCGCCGGCCTCGAAGCCGGTTGTCTGCCGGCGTTGCTGTGGAGGGGGTGGTTTATACAGAGAGTGTTACATTAGTCCTTTTAAACTCAAGCATCTCCTCCCTTAACCTCTAACAGTACTCGCTGAACGGTTTCCGTCATTCTCAACTTTAGGTTCTTCGCTCCGGCTCCACTGCCTCCTGCTCCTCTTCCCCGGCGGCGTACTGAACGTGTGGACAGTGACGCCGACGCGCCGGGTGACTGACGGCTCTCTGAGCCAATGCTGATTGTGGCTCTAGCCGGAGGACCGTTTGGTCCTTCGAGCCATGGGGGAGTGCGGGAGGGGGGCGGGACTTTCCTCCCGTCCCTACCCCCCCCCCACCCCCTTCGCCCTGCCCCCGGCGGCGAACTGAATGTGTGGATGGTGACGCCGACGCGCGCGGGGCTGATGGACGGCTGTCTGATCCAATGGCGATCGTGGCTCGGGCCGGAGGACCCAGAGGTCCTCCGACCAATCGCGGAGTCCGGTTGGGGGGTGGGTGGGTGTGGACACTGGAAATCCCTCCCCCCCACTGTGAGGTGGGCACTCCCAGGTTTGCTGCAGAAACAGAGGGTGCTGGAGAAAGTCAGCAGGTCTGGCAGCCTCTGTGCAAAGAGGGGAGCACAGGGACCAAGGTTTTGGGTCCAGCATTGACTCTTCCTTGGTGCTGAGGGGAGGTAGAAATGGGATGGGTCTTGTGCCAATCCCGTTTTGGGTGGCTCTTGGCCCAGCGCAGGCGCAATGGGACAGGACTGCCCTGCTCCTTTTCCTCCGGGGACTGTCCCCAGGCTGACCACGGACCTGCGCCGGACTGGCCCATGATTCCTGCCCTGGCTGAAGTGCCGCGTGCAAGGGACCCCTCTGAGCGGCTGCTGCCCGCCGCTCCGGAAGGATTTGCCGGACAACCCGCCTTGGCCCCACGTTACGAACGCCCCTCCCCGTAGCCATCGGGTCCCGAAGTAAGACTCTGGCCCGGAGCTTCTGGCCCAGAGACGAGGGAGGGGGTGGGAGGGTTGGGGGTGGGTGCTCCTCACTGCGCCACAAATCCCCCTCTCTTGGGGATGGACTACTTTTCACTGCTAACAAAATGCGGATTTGTTGTGCAGGTTTTAAAAAGAAAAGATAAATTATTTGTGGAATTCGGGGGGGGCGGGGTTGGGGGGAAACATGAATTGTGATCTGGACTGGACGTTTTAATTTTTGGACTTAGAAACGAGGAGCCAATGTTGGGAACGCCGTTGTTGTCGTTTACCTGTAGAGGTTCAGGCCAGGATGGCGGTGGAGGACGGGCAGACAGACTCCTTCAGTGTCTCCGGCATTGCCAGGACAAGAAAGTTATGAACTGGTGGGGTGTGCTCTAAATTGGTTTGGGGGGTGGGGGGGGGGCGGGGCTAATGGGTAGGCTCTCTGAAAGGGGAAGAAAACACATCCAGTGAGGGGGTCAAAGTGGGGTAGGGTCCTGAGGTGAGTATAAGGCAGAACCTCAATAAGGACGGGGGGTGGGGGGGCCGGGGGCGGTGTTGGAAATAGGGGTAAGCGGGAAAGAGTCTTAAATTGGAGGGAGGGGGCTGGTTCTCGAGGAAAGCGAAGGGCTGGGGGAAAGTTGCACAGAACTTAGAATGGTCTGTTGTGAACTTCTATCCCGCGCTCACAGTGATGAGCTTTGTAAACTTTTTGCAGGGTATCAGGAAGGGGAGGATTGGCAGACAGGAAACTCAGACCAAAGATAAGTTCCACGATTCGCTTGGTTTGTCAGGACCGGAATATCATCGGCCTGTGAATGTGATAGGAGAAGGGTTTGCCTGTTCCGTCTGCGGGGAAAAGGTTTCAAACATCAGGGTGACTGAAAAAGCACCGAGACGCACACACACACACACAAACCCGAGTGGGAGTGTTTCCAGCGCACCGACTGTGGGAAGAGCTTTCACCAGTTACACAGCCTGAGAAAAACATCACCATTCACAGTGAGGAGAGACTGATCAGGTGCTGCGACTGAGCTTCCAACCTGGAGGGAGGGACACAAGGACACCCGCGCCATGGAGAAACCGTGGAAATGCGCAGACTGTGGCAGGGGATTTCGTTCACTGTCTGCACTGGAGAATCATCGGCGCAGTCACACCGGGGAGAGGCCGCACGCCTGCTCCCAGTGCGGGAAGGGGTTCAGTGAACTGTCCACCCTGCAGACACACCGGGGGGTTCACACCGGGGCCATTCGCCTGCCGCGTGTGCGGGAAGGGGGTTCGCTTGCTCCTCCCACCAGCGGGTCCACAATGCGGAGAGGCCGCACGCCTGCGCCGAGTGTGGGAAGGGCTTCAACTACCCCTCCCAGCTGAAAACCCACCGGCGGGTTCACACCGGGGGGAGAGGCCGTTCGCCTGCCCCGTGTGCGGGAAGGGGTTGACTCGGCTGGCCAGCCTGCGGACGCATCAGTTGGTTCACGCCGGGGGAGAGGCCGTACGCCTGCCCGGAGTGCGGGAAGGGCTTCGGCCACCCGTCCGTCCTGCGGAAGCACCGGCAACTCCACACCGGGGGAGAGGCCCTTCGCCTGCCCCGAGTGCGGGAAGGGGTTCGCCCAGTCGCAGCACCTGCTGACCCACCGGTGGCTCCACACCGGGGAGAGGCCCTTCGCCTGCCCCGAGTGCGGGAAGGGGGTTCAGGGACGCTCGGCCCTGCGGCCTGCTGAGGCACCCGCCGGGGTCGGTGGTCACAGCAGTCATGGGACCCTGACTTAGTGGGGGAGCAGGGCGACGGGCCGGGAGTGGCAGCCCACGCTCTGCAGAACTGGTGGTCCGGCAGTGCACTCGGCGCTGAGGAGAGACGGCTCGGCTGCCTGACAAGGACGGGAACGTCATTCAAGCCGTCGATGCACCGGCTGGTTCACGCTGAGGGGAGGTCCTCCCACTGCGTGGAAAGGGGGATTCGCTTAAGTCACAAACACTGGGCTACTGTACCCACGAGTTCACCAGTGATCACAGGGCTGGACGCATTGTTCTATTAAAGCTGGAAACAGTCTGCCCTGCCCTCTTTTACCAGTTGGATACCCGATCTTATGCAGAATCTTAAACCTGAGCAAACAAAGTACACTACCATAGGCTCCATTGATGGATTTTATGAAGCTCGGCAACATCTCTGAATTATTTTGAGGAACTACAGCTCTCTATTTTCATGTCGCTGACTCTAACTCGGCTGCATACGTCACATCCGTTAGAAAAGTGTAGCTACGAGGAGAGATTGGATAGGTTGGGGTTATTTTCCTTAGAACAAAGAAGGCTGAGAGGTGACTTGATTGAGGTGTACAAAATTACGAGGGGAATAGATAGAGCGTGAAACTGTGTCTGACCTGTGATTGAAGTTGCCTTTCTGATTGTTTATATTTTGGTGGGGAGGGTTTATTTTTACACGGATGGGAACAGAAAACGCCGGACAAACCCAGCAGGTCCGGCAGCCACATCCGTGGAGGGGGTGGAAACAGGGTTAACGTATCGAGTCCATATATGACTCGGGAGTCAGACGGACCCGAAACGTTGACCCTGTTTTTCTCTCCACAGATGTGGCTGCCAGGCCTGCTGGGTTTGTCCAGCGTTTTCAGGTTTTATTTCAGATTTCCAGCATCCGCAGAATTTTGCTTTTATCTTAAGTGATTCCAGGGGCTGGACTCTGCTGTCGTTGCTGCTGTTAATCACATCCAGGACTGAACCAGGTTCATTCCGACACTTGGGGTCTGTTTCTGCTGATGTTAATAGTCCCTGTAACTGGGCCGGAGATTAATATTCTGGATATGTTAAATAAGTCAGATGTGTTTAAACGATCAGTGTGTCAGGTCCTTGTCTCTAAGATAGGACGAGAGTTTATATACGACTCACTGGCAATACGGTGCATCTTTATGAGGCTGTAATAAAAGCCTGCGGGATCCTTGTCTTTATTAATGGGGGCACAGAACACAAAAGCAAGGACTTTATTATGGTGAATCTTCGTAAAGCTGTAGTTCATCCTCAGCTGGGCTGTTGCGTCTCCAATTCTGGGACCACGCTCTGGGAAGGTTGTGAAGGGATTAGAGAGAGCGCAGAAAAGATTGACGGGAATGGTGAAGCCAGAGCTGGAGTATTGTGTGCAGTTCTGGTCACCACGTTACAGGAAGGACGTAATAGCTCTGGAGAGAGTGCAGAGGAGGTTTACAAGAATGTTGCCAGGGTTAGAAAAGTGTAGTTACGAGGAGAGATTGGATAGGTTGGGGTTATTTTCCTTGGAACAAAGAAGGCTGAGAGGTGACTTGATTGAGCTGTACAAAATTACGAGGGGAATAGTAGAGTAGACAGTTTCCCTTGGTGGAGAATTCTAGAACCAGGGGACATAGATTCAAGTTAAGTGGCAGGAGGTGCAGGGGGGACATGTGGAAGAACTTTTTTACGCAGAGGGTAATGAGTGTCTGGAATTCACTGCCCAAGTTGGTGGTAGAGGCAGAAACTCTAAACCCTTTAAAAAGTACCTGGATCTGCATCTTAAGTGCTGTAAGCTGCATGGCTATGGGCCGGGTGCAGGAAGGTGGGATTAGAAAGGGCACCTGGGTGTCCTCGGGCTGGCATGGACAAGATGGGATGAATGGCCTCCTTCTGTGCTGTAACCTTTCTATGGATGAGGAGCTTCGGTTACGTGGATAGATTGGAAAAGCTGGGGCTGTTCCCAGAGAAGATTTGGAGGAGATGTGAGAGAGGTGTCCAAAATCGTGAGGGGTCCGGAGAGAGCACGAAACACAAGCAAGAGGAGCAGGATTAGACCACACAGCCTGTTGAACCTGCTCCGCCATTCAATAAGATCGTGGCCGATCTCAGGCTTCAACTCCGCTTTCCCGTCTGCTCCCCGTATCCCTTAATCTCTCCCCCCGCCCCACCCCTCGAGAGACCAAACTCTGCCTTATCCCAGCCTTAAATGTGTGCGACGATGGAGCATCCGCAACCCCTGGGGTGGAGAATTCCAAAGATTCACATCCTTTTCGAAGGTTCGCTAGGCTAATGCCGGGGATGGCAGGACTGTCGTACGAGGAGAGATTGGTTCGACTGGGCCTGTGTTCACCTGAGTTTGGAAGGGATGAGAGGGGATCTGGTTGAAACGTATAAAATCCTAACAGGGCTGGACAGACTGGATGCAGGGAGAAAAAAACAAAAAAACTGCGGATGCTGGAAATCCAAAACAAAAACCTGGAAAAACTCAGCAGGTCTGGCAGCATCGGCGGAGAAGAAAAGAGTTTTCGAGTGTTTTGCAGGAGGAGCAAACGCGAGGTGAGAAAAAATTTCCTTCACACAGCGAGTGGTTGGGGTCTGGAATGCACTGTCTGGGGGTGTGGCGGGGGCCGGTTCAATCGAGGCATTCAAGAGGGCATTGGGGAATTATCTAAATAGAAACAAAGTGCAGGGTTACGGGGAGAAAGCAGGAGATTGGCACGAAGTTAAAATCCTCAGAGAGCCGGTGCAGATATGATGGGCCGAATGGCCTCCTGCACCATAACAATTCTGTGATTCTTTATGAGCACTCAAGTCTCTCTGAACATAAACATTTATAAGGTTCCTGCCTTTTAAAAACATTCTGCTTTCCTGTTCTTACTGCCAAAGTGAATAACCTCACACTTCCTCACATTATACACCATGCGCCATCTTGTTGCACACTCATTTAACCCTGTCCATATCTCTCTGCAGTCAGTGCCCTTCTCGCAGTTTACCTTTCCACCTAGCTTTGCTTTATCAGCAAACGTGGACATGTTACTCTCTGTCTCTTCGTGTGAGGCATTGACACAGATCGTGATTTGCCGAGGCCCAGCCCTGGTCCATGTGGCTTTCCACTAGGCACAGCCTGCCAACTTGAGAGTTCCCTGGATATGCCCACTCTTTGCTTCCTGCCTCTTAACTAAACCTCTGCCCCATGCCAATGTGTTAGCCCTCAACTCCGTGCACTCTTATCTTGGCCCATTAATTTTTTGTGCGGCACCTTACTGACTGCCTTTTGGAAATCCCGGTAAACCACATCTACTGGTTCCCCTTTACCTATCCTGCTAAGGTACAGCCTCAAAAATCTTGCATAGGTCTGTCAAGCCCTTTCATAAAAACGTTTTGATTTTAACCGTACTCCATATGAGGAGGTAGAAAATGTCCCCATTGGATCGAGAATCAGAGGACACCAATTTAAGGTGATTAAGGGCAAAAGGCATGAAGGCGACAGAGGGCAAACCTCTTTTACGCAGCCAGCGCTCAGGATCTGGAATGCACTGATGAGAGTGCAGTGGCAGCAGATTCGGTCGTGGTTTTCAAGAGGGGATCAGACAGTTGCCTCAAGGGAACATATTTGCAGGGTTAAGAGGTAAAAGGCGTGGCAGGAGGTGGGGGGAAGTAGAATTGGTCTTGGAGTGTTTTGGCAAGGTCTCCATGGAGGAGATGTTGAGGAAACCCCCCTGTGTGTGTGTGTTTGTGTGAGGGTGTTTTTGGGGGTGGGTTTTGTGCAGAGTGAGAATGAAATCCCTGGGAGACAATGATTGTCCCTCCCGGGCACTGGGACCAAAGTTGGGAACTGTAAGCCCCGCCCACTCATTGTTTCCCCGCCACAAGATGGCGGTGATTGCGCATGCGCCCTGAGCCACCCGGCCACCTTCCTCTCATCCCCAAGATGGCGGCCGGTTCCCATGGTAACGTTGGCCGCCGGCCTCGGAACCTGTTGTCTGCCGGCGCTGCTGAGGGAGGGAGTGGTTTATAAAGAGAGCGTTACATTAATCCTTTTAAATGGAAGGATCTCCTCCCTTATCCCCCCCCCCCACAAAGGTGCTCGCTGACCGGCTTCCGCCATTCGCCTCGGCCTCTGGGTCTTTCCCCTCCGGCTCCATTTCCTCCTCCTCCTCCTCCACTCGGCGGCGGAGCGGAACCGAACGCGTTGACGGTACAACGACATGCGAATGATTGACGGAGATTTGAGCCAATGGCATTCAGCTGACAGCCGGAGAACCCGTCGGTCCTCCGACCAATCACAGAGGGTGGAAGGCTGGACTCCACCTTCACTCCTCCCCCCCCACCCCCCGGAGGAGACACAACCTCGAGCATGAGTTACAGAGCTCTGGACCAATGACGATAGGCCTTTCCACCCCCTCACTGAACAAAGTGCCGGCCCTCCAACCAATCACAGAGCGCGGGAGGCGGGACTTGTACTGACGCGCGCCCCGCGAGCTGGGCATTATTTCTGCCGAAGGTCCTAGTGAAAAGCTGCAATGGGGGGGCGGGGGAATAGATGATGGGTCATACCTGGTTTCAGTATCAACCAAAGGCAGATTTGCTTAGGATGGAAAGAAAAATTAAAGAACCAATTTGTTAGAATTGGCAGGGAAAGTGCATTGTGATTTGCACCCAAACGTTTTGGTCTGTGTGAGTTACAATGAGTGAGGGCTCCTGGTGGGAACACCATTCTTATTATGCCTGGAAATCTGTGCAGAGACAGTGGTAGAGGTTTGGGACAGAGCCCTGAACGTTTGGGGTGGTGCAAAGAAGGCAGGGTGGTCAAGAATGGGTGGGCTGTGTCCTAAATGGGGAGCAATGGGCAGCCTCCCACCAAAGTGCCGAAGTGAGGGGGGGGTGGGGGGTGTCATAAGACATAGGAGCAGAAATCAGGCCATTCGGCCCTTCGAATCTGCTCTGCCATTCAATCATGGCTGATAAATTTCTCAACCCCATTCTCCGCGTAACCTTTGATCCCCTTACCAATCAAGAACCTATCTATGTCGGTCTTAAACACACTCAGTGACCTGGCCTCCACAGCCTTCTGTGGCAATGAATTCCATAGATTCACCACTGTCTGGCTAAAGAAGTTTCTCCTCATCTCTGTTCTAAAAGGTCTTCCCTTTACTCTGAGGCTGAGCCCTCGGGTCCTAGTCTCTCCTACTAATGGAAACATCTTCCCCACGGCCACTCTATCCAGGCCTTTCAGTATTCTGTAAGTTTCAATCAAATCCCCCCCTCATCCTTCTAAACTCCATCGAGTATAGATCCAGAGTCCTCAAACGTTCCTCATATGTTAAGCCTTTCATTCCTGGGATCATTCTCGTGAACCTCCTCTGGACCCTCTCCAGGACCAGCACAACCTTCCTGAGATACGGGGCCCAAAATTGCTCACAATATTCTAACTGTGGTCTGACCAGAGCCTTATAAAACCTCAGCAGCACATCCCTGCTTTTATATTCTAGCCCTCTTGAAATAAATGCCAACATTGCATTTGCCTTCCTAACAACCGACTCAACCTGCAAGTTAACCTGAAGAGAATCCTGGACTAGGACTCCCAAGTCCCTTTGCACTCCAGATTTCTGAATTTTCTCCCCATTTAGAAAATAGTCTATGCCTCTATTCTTCCTACCAAAGTGCATGACCTCACACTTCCCCACGTTGTATTCCATCTGCCACTTCTTTGCCCATTCTCCTAACCTGTCCAAATCCTTCTGCAGCCTCCTCGCCTCCTCAATACTACCTGTCCCTCCACCTATCTTTGTATCATCTGCAAACTTAGCCAGAATGCCCTCAGTTCCTTCATCTAGATCATTAATGTATAAAGTGAAAAGTTGTGATCCCAACACTGACCCCTGCGGAACTCCACTAGTCACCGGCCGCCATCCTGAGAAGGACCCCCTTGTCCCCACTCTCTGCCTCCTGCCAGACAGCCAATCTTCTATCCATGCTAGTCAGAGTCAGAGTGAAGGAGGGGTTTGGGAGTAGGGTAGAGAGGGTGAGCATCCCAAATTGAGCTGGCAGGGGGTGGCTCCAGGAGGGCAGAAAGGTTGTGGTGGGGGGGGGGTGTTGTTACAAAGAAACAGGGATTGTCTGTTGGGGATCTCTATCCTGTACTTTACAGTGATGACTTTTACAAGCTCCTTTTACAGGCTCATCGGAGGGCAGGATTTGCAGACTGGAAACTCCAAGCAAAAACCGTACCAAGAACTGACAGGGAGTCCCTGGGTTCAGCAGGACCTTGACAGCCTTGATGTTCGGATATGTTTGTCTGTTCCCGTCTGTGGGAAGAGATTTTGAATATCGGTGTGACTGGGAAAGCACCGAGAGAGACACACACACACGCACACACACCCGAGTGAGAGTGTTTTCAGTGCACTGAGTGTGAAAAGAGCTTTCACCAGCTGCACAGCCTGATGAAACATCGCACCATTCACAGCAGGGGGGAGACTGTACACATTTTCTGGTCTGTGGACGAGGCTTCGATTAATCATCCAACCGGGAGAGGCAGACGGGCACCAACCAGCACCACGGGGAAACCGTGGAAATGTGGCGACTGCAGCAGCATCAGCGAGGTCACACCCTGGAGCGGCCGTTCATCTGCTCGGGGAGTGTGGGAAAGGATTCACAGACTCATCCCACCTGCTGATACACCAGCGAGTTCACACCGGAGGGGGTGGGGGGGGGCGGGCTGATCTGCTCTGAGTGTGGGAAGAGATTCACTCGGGCGGGGAGAAGCCGTTCGCCTGCTCTGAGCGTGGGAAGGGATTCGCCCAGCTGTCCAAACTGCTGAGGCGCCGGCGAGCCCACAGTGGGGGGGGTCGGGGTGGGGGGGGGGGGGGGGGGGGGTTTGGACTCTGCTGTTACTTCTCCGTCAGTCACGCCCGGGGACCGGACCGCGTCCGTTCTGACAGCTGGGGTTTGTTTCTGATGACCTTCATCAGTCCAGTGATTGAGCTGGAGATGAATATTCTGGATACGTTCCATAAATCTTCCACGTTTAGACAATCAGTGGACCAGGTCCTTCTTGTCTCTAAGACAAGACGAGAGCTTAGGTCCGACTCGTTGCCAGGACAGGGCACCTTTTATGAGGGCTGTTGTTGAATAGCCTGCGGGACCCTTGACTTTAAGCCACGGAGGCTTTTGCTTTTGGCTTCTCCCTGTGTTACCGGTGGTCACCACGATGACGGACAGACTTACGAATCGGGGGGGAGGCCATCTGGCCCCTCGAGCCCACTGCGCCACTTGATCAACTCGTGGCTGTCACAGAATCTTTCCGGTGGCGGAAGGAGGCCCTTCGGCCCATCGGGGTCTGCGCTGGCCCTCCGAAAGCCCCACTCCCGGGCCAAATCCCCGTGAACCTTGCAGGTTCTCCCCTCTTTTTCAGGCGGCAATTCCAATTCCCTCCAGAACGCCTCGAGTGGGACCCGCCCCTCCACCGGCCTCTCGGGGAGCACGTTCCGGACTCCAGCCACCCCGATCCGATCGCCGCCTCGACTTCACTTTCCCGCCGACACCCCCCCCCCACCCCCCCCAAACCTTCGACTCCCTTGTCCATCAAGAACCTGCCGAATTCGGCCTCCAAAATATTGGAAGGCCCTGGGGAAGAGCATTCCACAGACTCATCTCCCTCTTGAGAGAGAATCGCAGAATCACACGGTGCAGAAGAGGCCCTTCAGCCCATCGAGTCTGCACCGACACGTGAGAAGCACCTGACCTACCTCCCTAACCCCATTACCAGCACTTGGCCCATAGCCTTGAATGTTGTGAGGTGCCGAGTGCTCATCCAGGTACTTTTTAAAGGATGTGAGGCAACCCGCCTCCACCACCCTCCCAGGCAGCGCATTCCAGACCCTCACCACCCTCTGGGTAAAAACATTTTTCCCTCACATCCCCCCCCAAACCTCCTGCCCCTCGCCTTGAACTTATGCCACCTTGTGACTGACTCTTCAACTAAGGGGAACAGCTGCTCCCTATCCAATCCTGTCCATGCCCCTCATGATCTTGTCCACCTCGATCAGGTCGCCCCTCAGTCTTCTCTGCTCCAACGAAAACAACCCAAGTCTATCCAACCTCTCTTCATAACTTAAATGTCTCATCCCAGGCAACATCCTGGTGAATCTCCTCTGCACCTCAGAATTATGCAGCTGTTCTCCATTTAAGTAATATTCGGCTATTTTATTCTTCCTGCCAAAGTGAACAACTTCACATTCACAGGAGTGAGAGCTGACTTAATGGAAGTATACAAGATCCTGATTGGCCACTCCCCAACTCCTTCACTCCACAAACTCACTCTGCAGCCCCTCCCCCAACTAAATCCCTCCACAAACTCACTCCGCAGCCCCTCCCCCAACTCCTTCACTCCACAAACTCACTCCGCAGCCCCTCCCCAACTCCTTCACTCCAAAAACTCACTCCGCAGCCCCTCCCCAACTCCTTCACTCCACAAACTCACTCCGCAGCCCCTCCCCCAACTCCTTCACTCCACAAACTCACTCCGCAGCCCCTCCCCCAACTCCTTCACTCCACGAACTCACTCCACTCCGCAGCCCCTCCCCAACTCCTTCACTCCACAAACTCACTCCGCAGCCCCTCCCCAACTCCTTCACTCCACAAACTCACTCCGCAACCCCTCCCCCAACTCCTTCACTCCACAAACTCACTCCGCAGCCCCTCCCCAACTCCTTCACTCCACACTCACTCCGCAACCCCTCCAACTCCTTCACTCCACAAACTCACTCCGCAGCCCCTCCCCCAACTCCTTCACTCCACAAACTCACTCCGCAGCCCCTCCCCCAACTCCTTCACTCCACAAACTCACTCCGCAGCCCTTCCCCAACTCCTTCACTCCACAAACTCACTCCGCAGCCCCTCCCCCAACTCCTTCACTCCACAAACACACTCCGCAGCCCCTCCCCCAACTCCTTCACTCCACGAACTCACTCCACTCCGCAGCCCCTCCCCAACTCCTTCACTCCACAAACTCACTCCGCAGCCCCTCCCCCAACTCCTTCACTCCACAAACTCACTCCGCAGCCCCTCCCCCAACTCCTTCACTCCACAAATTCACTCCGCAGCCCTTCCCCAACTCCTTCACTCCACAAACTCACTCCGCAGCCCCTCCCCCAACTCCTTCACTCCACAAACACACTCCGCAGCCCCTCCCCCAACTCCTTCACTCCACGAACTCACTCCACTCCGCAGCCCCTCCCCAACTCCTTCACTCCACAAACTCACTCCGCAGCCCCTCCCCAACTCCTTCACTCCACAAACTCACTCCGCAACCCCTCCCCCAACTCCTTCACTCCACAAACTCACTCCGCAGCCCCTCCCCAACTCCTTCACTCCACAAACTCACTCCGCAACCCCTCCCCCAACTCCTTCACTCCACAAACTCACTCCGCAGCCCCTCCCCCAACTCCTTCACTCCACAAACTCACTCCGCAGCCCCTCCCCCAACTCCTTCACTCCACAAACTCACTCCGCAGCCCCTCCCCCAACTCCTTCACTCCACAAACTCACTCCGCAGCCCCTCCCCCAACTCCTTCACTTCACAAACTCACTCTGCAGCCCCGCCTCCCCCTCACGCACTCACTCAACTGCCCCTCCCGCCTCCCACTCACTCAGTCACGCCTGCCTCCCCCACCCCTGGTCCCGCTTAACCCATACCCCACCAGCCCCCAAGTCTCAGGCCACTCTTCTCATCCCAAAGCCCTCTCCCCTTTCAGCTCAGGGCCTTGGGCCTCACTGCCCCTTGTGGCCAAGAATGGACGCTGCTCCGTCCCCATCTCAACACCCCTCCCCTCCACACCCAAAACCCCACCACCCCTGCCCCATTGAGGGACGTGACCCAGCCAAGCCCCCCCAACCCTACCATGACCTTCCCCAACCCCCATATCTGGGATTCAGAAATCAGACCTCACTGCGCTCTTCCCCCCCCTCCCACCCCCTAACCACCAGCACGCAATCCTGTCCACTGCGCTCCGCACAACCCTCCCCTCCGCCCGCTGAACCCTACCGGCTTTGGCAAGGGGGCTCTCACTTTCACAGTGGCGAGGGACACAGTGTTCCATCCACCCTCCGGACCCACCAGCGAGTTCACACCGGGGAGAGGCCATTCACCTGCTCCGAGTGTGGGAAGGGGTTCGGTCGTTCACTGTAATTTGTTTCCAAATTGAAGATTTTAGCAAGTGCAACATTCCGGACCGTGATAAAAACAAAAAAACTGCGGATGCTGGAAATCCAAAACAAAAACAGAATTACCTGGAAAAATCAGCAGGTCTGGCAGCATCGGCGGAGAAGAAAAGAGTTGACGTTTCGAGTCCTCATGAACCTTCGACAGAACTAGGTGAGTCCAAGGAAGGGGTGAAATATAAGCTGGTTTAAATTGGGGGGGGGGGGAGGTGGGGGGAGAGAAGTGGAGGGGGGGTGATTGGTTGTTGGGACAAGCAAGCAGTGATAGAAGCAGATCATCAAAAGATGTCACAGACAGAAGAACAAAAGAACACATAGGTGTTGAAGTTGGTGATATTATCTAAACGAATGTGCTAATTAAGAATGGATGGGAGGGCACTCAAGGTATAGCTCTAGTGGGGGTGGGGGGAGTATAAAAGATTTAAAAATAATGGAAATAGGTGGGAAAAGAAAAATCTAGAAAAATTATTGGAAATAACAAAAGGAAGGGGGAAGAAACAGAAAGGGGGTGGGGATGGAGGAGGGAGTTAAAGATCTAAAGTTGTTGAATTCAATATTCAGTCCAGAAGGCTGTAAAGTGCCTAGTCGGAAGATGAGGGACTGTTCCTCCAGTTTGCGTTTGGTCTCTCCAATGTAGAGGAGCCCACATTGGGAGCAACAAATACGATAGACTAAGTTGGGGGAAATGCAAGTGAAATGCTGCTTCACTTGAAAGGAGTGTTTGGGCCCTTGGACAGTGAGGGGAGAGGAAGTGAAGAGGCAGGTGTTGCATCTTCTGCAGTCACTTGGGAAGGTGCCTTAGGTGGGGGTTGAGGAGTAGGGGGTGATGGAGGAGTGGACCAGGGTATCACAGAGGGAACGATCCCTACGGAATGCCGCTGGGGGAGTGAAGGGAAGATGCGTTTGGTGGTGCCATCATGCTGGAGTTGGCGGAAATGGCGGAGGATGATCCTTTGAATGCGGAGGCTGGTGGGGTGATAATTGAGGACAAGGGGGACCCTATCACGTTTCTAGGAGGGAGGAGAAGGCGTGAGGGCGGATGCGCGGGAGATGGGCCGGACACGGTTGAGGGGGGGGTGGAGGGTGTGTTGGTTTAGGGGAGGGCAGGACCTACCTTTCAAACTGGGCAGAGGGAGATGCAAGGCTGGGAGGGGGAGTGGGAGGGTTTCCAAAGGGCGGAAGGGTTAGGTGAACATTACACAAGGGGTGAGAATCACACCTCTCAAGGCTGGATGTTTTCTTTTACACGATGGAAGGATTCGGCATGACCTGGACATGCAGGTGCTAACCTGGGATTTTCTTTTTAAAGACAGGTTCACCTTGGACCTGTCAACGAGCAGGCCCCTTCCAAGACATGACCCGAACTGTTTGGCTACTTGAGAAGGAGTTGTCTGCTCGCGTTGAACTGCAAAGCGCCTTCATTCGTGAAAAGCTGGGAGACAAAAAAAAAAGGCAGTCGCGTGGGAGAGAGGGGGGGAAAAAACTCAAGTTGCGAACCTGCTTGTTTTGATTTTCGTCTCGTCGGAGAATAAGCTGAGGGAGGGAGGCTACCTCGACCTTGCCTGAAATTGGGTGTGGCCATCAACCCTCGCCTGAGTGTAACCAGTCTGCATTCTGACCTGCGAAGCTGAGGCCAGCAGTGAGGATGCCCAGGAGAGAGATCCGGGCCGACAGCATCGAGACCCTGCGGACTTTATCCTTTATCTTATAACGCCCATCCTCCAAAGCCCATCTCTATAGAGAGAGAGAGAGTCTCTATCTGTTTGTCCTTTGTTTCTCTGTGTGAGTGTCTGTGTGCGCGCTGGGGGAATTCCTGAGGAAGAGATGGATAATTATACTTTCCGATTATAATTGTGTGTCAACCAGTACTTGCAACTTGTTAAAAGAAAGTTTTGTTTTAAAACAAATGAATCATTCTGAGTTTTTTGAAAGAGGCCTGGTCAGAGTCTCTTTTCTTCTGGGTACTGGAGGTAGCGGCACACGATTGGCCTTTTTTGGTGAGAAAATAAAACCTTTAAGTTAATGGCTGAGATAAAAGCAAAACACTGTGGATGCTGGAAATCTGAAACGGAAACAAAAATAGCTGGAAAAGCTCAGCAGGTCTGGCAGCATCTGCGGAGCGGAACACAGTTAACGTTTCATACGTCATAGGGACTATAAACGTTAACTGTGCTGCTCTCCGCAGATGTTGTCAAACCTGCTGAGTTTTACCAGCTATTTTTGTTTTTGGTTTAAATTAACGGTACGGCCTGTGGAACAGTGGGGCTGGATCATTCACCCGCTCCTCCCTTCTGGACCGTAACAACGGAAACTAGGATTGTCTGTTGTGAATGTCTATCCCGCACTTACAGTGACGACGTTTGGAAACTTTTGCAGGGTGTCAGAAGGGGAGGGTTTGCAAACGGGAAACTCAGACCAAAGACAAGGCCAAGAACTGACAAGAGCCAATCGATTCCTCAGGACCTGAAAATCATCGGCTGTTGAACGTGGAAGGAGAAATGTTTGTCTGTGGAAATATGGGGTTTTGAACATCAGGGGGACTGGAAAAGGAGTGACATGCACACACACCCGAGTGAGAGTGTTTCCAGTGCACTGACTGTAGAAAGAGCTTTAACCAGTTACACAGCCTGAAAAAATATCTCATCGTTCACAGTGAGGAGAGACGTTCTGCATGTTCTGTGTGAGGACGAGGCTTCAACTGATCATCCCACCTGGAGAGGCACAAGGACACCCGCACCATGGAGAAACCGTGGAAATGTGGGGACTGTGGGAAGGGGATTCAGTTCCCATCTACAGTGGGAACTCATCGATGCATTCACACCAGGGAGAGGCTGTTCACCTGCTCCGTGTGTGGCAAGGCATACAGTCATTCATCCACACTGTGGACACACCAGCGAATTCACACCGGGGAGAGATGTTCAGCTGCTCTGTGTGTGGGAAGGGATTTGTTCGTTTATTCAACCTGCGGAGACACCAGCGAGTTCACAAGTGATTTGAGGGGCTGGATTCTGCTGTTGTTGCTGCTGTTAATCACATCCAGGACTGAACCATGTTCATTCTGACAGTTGGTGTCTGTTTCCGCTGATGTTAATATGTCCAAGGATTGATGCGGAGATTAATATTCTGGATATGTTAAATAAATTACCGGTTTTTAACCAATCAGTGTGTCAAGTCCCTGTTGTCTCTAAGATAGGGCGAGAGCTGATATACAACTCACTGGCAATACGGTGCACCTTTATGAGGCTGTAATAAAAGCCTGCGGGATCCTTGACTTTATAGATGGGGGCACAGAACACAAAAGCAAGGAGGTTATGGTGAACCTTTGTAAAGCTGCAGTTCAGCCTCAGCTGGGCTGTTGCGTCTCCAATTCTGGGGAGCACACCCTGGGGAGGGTGTGAAAGCATTAGAGAGGGCGCAGGAAAGATTCACGAGAATGGTTCCAGGGATGAGGAGCTTCAGTTACGTGGATAGATCGCAGAAGCGCGGCACACTGCCTGAGATTGTGGTGGTCACAAGTTCAGTCCAGGCCTACAGGAGGGAGTGGGGTAATTACCCAGAAGGGAAAATATTTGCAAGGCTACGGGGAAAGGGGTGCAGGAGTGGAGAAGAGCTGGCCTGGACATGACGGGCTGGATGTCTGTGCCGTAAACATACTGTCATTCCACAATAAGAGGCACCCTGACCATTGTCCTTAATTCAGGGGTCCTGTGGCTGAAATCAATTGTCAATTGGAAATGTTCAAGATTAGAAACGGGAGACGCTGGAAATACTCAGGTCTAGCTGGGTCTGTTGGGGAGAAAGACACCGGAGTTAGCATTCCAGGTTTGCCTCCCTTCGTCAGAAGCGGAAACTTTTCCGGACCTGAGATTGATAAAATCACCACTGGGTGAGGGGTGTCGAGGGGTAAGAAGCGAAGGTGGGTGAATTGTAGTCAAAGCCCAGGTCAGCTGCGGCCCCCACCGAAAGGCAGGAGAGGAGCTGAACGGCTTCGGAGAGACTCGGGGTGTGCTGGCACTAGGCATGCAGGAGGCTGGCACACAGGCCCAGCAAGAAATTCGGGAGGTGAGTCGGCCGTTAGTGCGAGGGGACGGGAGGACGATAATGAAGAAGCCTTGCTTCAGCTGAACAGGGTTTTGGTGAGCCCACACGTGGACCACTGTGCCACGGTTTTTGGTCCCCACATTTCAGCAAGGATTTGCCCGTGGGAGGCAGGATTGGGAAATTTGCAGGCGACACAAAAATGGGCAGCGTCGTCGATAGTGAAGAGGAGAGCTGTCGTCTCCCGGGTGATATCAGTGGTTTGGTTGAGTGAGCGGAAATGTGGCGAACAGGATTCAGTCCAGAGAAGTGTGAGGTAATGTCTTTGGTCGGGGGTGGGGGGGGGGTTGGTGGGATGTGGGGGCAGGTGGGTGAGGCAGTTGGGGGGGGGGTGTTGGTGGCAAACAAAGCAAAGGAATGCTCAGTAAATGGGTGGATGGTGAGAGGGGTGGAGGAAGTGAGAGACCTAGGAGTGCATGTCCACAGGTCCCTGAAGGTGGCAGGACACCACGTGGTAAAAGAAAGCAGGTGGAATGCTGTCCTTTATTGGACAGAGGTACCGGACACAAAAGCAGGGACCTAACGGTGCATAAAACACCGGTCAGGCCACAGCTGGAATTTTTTTTGTGTGCGGTCTGGTCACCACGTTAGAAGGGAGGACATCATTGCTCTGGAGAGAGCACACGGCAGACTCAATGGGCGTATTGCCGGGGGCTGGAAAAGTGCAGCTTCGAGGAGAGATCGGGCAGGCAGGTGTTGTTTCCCTTAGAACAGAGGAGGCTGAGGGGGGTTGGGGGGGGGGGGGGGGGCGACCTGCTTGAGTGTTTCTTCAGTCTGTTCTGCAATTTTACTTGCAGCTGGTGTACTTGGTGGCCGCCTACCTCCCTGCTGACACGGCGTGCTTGGCCAGCTCCCCGGGCAGCAGCAGCAGCAGGCGCACGGCGGGCTGGATTTCCCGGGGAGCTGATGTAACAGGCCGGGTGGGAAGCTCGAAAATATCCTTCGCGATCGAGTTGCTGATGCTCATGGCCTTGGGGGAGGTGCTGGTGTCGGGGTGAACCCGCTTCATCGCTTGGCAGATGTAGGTGGAGTAACTCTCCCTCCTCAACCTTCTTCCCGCTTCTTCCCGCCCTTCGCTGGGGCTGTTTCTTTAAGGCTTTCTTGCCTCCCTTCTTGGGAGCTGGTTTCTTCTCATCAACCTTCTTCAACTTCTACGAAGTTATGAGGGGCCTGGATAGGGTAGGCAGGAAAAACTTGTTTACCCCCCACCCCCCGAGGAGAGATGTCAGTTACCAGATGGCATAGATTGAAGGTGATTGGTGGAAAGATGAGAGGGGACGTGAAGAAAAACCCTCTCAGCCCGAGGATGGTGGGCGCCTGGAGTTCACTGCCTACATTGGTGGTCGAAGCTGGAACGCTCAACTTATTTAAAATACCTGGATCTGCAGCTGAAGACCTGTAACCTGCGAGGCTACGGACCAGGTGCTGAAAAATGGGATTAAGAATAAACAGGGAGCTTCTTTTTTCCTCTTTTTATGGCCAGCGCAGACCAGATGGGCAGAATGGCCTCTTTCTGCGCCATAACTTTTCTGTGGTTCTATTTAAGACTGGGACGGACGGACTTTTGATCTCTCGGGGGGGATTAAGGGAATAGAGAGCAGGCGGGAGAGTGGAGCTGAAGCCCAAGATCCGTCATGATTGTATTGAATGGCGGGGCGGACTCGACAGGCCGTGTGGTCTACCCTTGATCCGTGGGTTGGTGCCCCATTAAATTGTAATATCAGCACGTCCAGGGCAGGAAAGAGGGATGTTGTTGAGGAAACCACCCTGTGTCTGTGTGTGTGTGTGTGTGTGAGGGTGTTTGTGGGGGTGGGTTTTGTGCAGACTGAGAATGAAATCCCTGGAAGACAATAATTGTCCCTCCCGGGCACTGGTACCAAAGTTGGGAACCAGAAACCCCGCCCACTCATTCTTTCCCTACTACAAGATGGCGACGGCGCATGCGCCCTGGCCCGCCCTTCCTCTCGCCCCCAAGATGGCGCCCGGTTCCCATGGTAACGCTGAACATCCGCTGGCACAGCTGCGGGTTGCTTTATACAGAGAGTGTTAAATAAGTGCTTTTAAATTGGAGGATCTCCTCCCTTGTCCGCCAAAGGTGCTCGCTGACCGGCTGAGCGGTTTCCGCCATTGTAGCTTTGTTCCGGCTCCACCTCCCCCTCCACCCGCCGTCCTCCCCCAAGCGCCGGGACTGGACTTGTGAACGTCACGACGACGTGCTTGATGATTGACGGGGATGTGGACCAATGGCGCGGTGCTAGGGTCCTCCAGCCAATCACAGAGGGTGGAGGCCGAGCTTCCGCCTCCGCCTCGCGTGATTCCGGGATGATTGACGGAGATACGGAAGAATGGAGAGCAGTGTTCGTCCCGGAGAACCCAATCACAGAGGCCGGAGGCTGGGCCTCCCCCTCCGATTCGCCCAGCCTGAATGATGGACGACGCTCTGGACCAATGGAAAGTGAGGTCGCTCCCGGAGGACCAAACGGTCCTCCAACCAATCACAGAGGGCGAGGGTGAACTCCCGACCCTGCTAGTTGGGCGCTCCCAAGCTTGGAATGTGTCTCCTTTGTACAGTGGGTCCCAGTTAGTCAGGAGGTGCAATTGGGATGTTGTGTTTGTCTTAACAAATTAGTTTAGAATTTACAAAAATAATGTTGAATTATTTTTTAGAATTCGTACAGAAAATTAATGGTGATTTTGGCCAAACATTTTGCCCTTTGTAAGGGTATTGACAAGGGTTCAATGGTTGGAATATTATGGGTAATATTTCTAGATGTTTAAGCAATGATGGTGGTGGAGGATGATGGGCAGACTGCTCAAGATGGTGCAAGGGCGTTTTGGCAAAGACTGTTTCCTAAATTTGGGGCAACAAAAGAGGGAGAGGGAAACATGTGCCCAGTGAGGGGCTGACAGAGTGGTCGGGCTCCCGAAGAGAGGGCAAGGCATAACCTCATGAAAGAGGAGCAGTGGAGTCGGTGGAGGGGGGACTTGTCAGAGTGTGGTAGGGCAGGACAGCATCCTAAATTGGGAGGAAGGGACCGGTTCCCAAAGAGAACGAGGGTGGGAGGAATTCTGCATGGATGTTTGAATTCTCTGCTGTGTATTTCAATCTCGTACTGACTTTTGTAAACTCCTTTTACAGGACGTCAGATTTGCAGACGGAAAACTGAAACCAACAAATCACACAAAGAACTGGCAGAGTCACTCCAATCGTCAAGGCCTGAATATAATTGGCCCTTGAAGGCAGAAGGAGAAATGTTAGTGCATGGGAAAACATTTCAAGCATCAGTGTGACTGGAAAAGCAGCGAGGCACCCACACGCGAATGAGAGTGTTCCGGTCAACTGACTGTGGAAAGACTGTGGAACCAGTTACACAGACTGAAAAGAAATCGCAGCCTTCACAGTGTGGGGGTAACCGTACATGTGTTCTGTGGACGAGGCTTCAACTGATTTGTCCAACCTGGAGAGGCACAAGGACACTCGGAGCACAGAGAAACGCTTTAAGTGTGGGGACTGCGGGAAGGGATTCAATTACCCCTCCCTGCTAGAAAATCATCGACGCACTCACACTGGGGAGAAACCGTGGAAATGTGGGGACTGCGGGAAGGGATTCAATTACCCCTTCCTGCTGGAAAATCATCAACGCACTCACACTGGAGATAAACCGTGGAAATGTGAGGACTGCGGGAAGGGATTCAATTACCCGTCCCTGCTGGAGAATCATCGGCGCACTCACACGGGAGAGAAACCGTGGAAATGCGAGGACTGCGGGAAGGGATTCAATTACCCGTCCCTGCTGGAGAATCATCGGCGCATCCACTCCAGGGAGAATCCATTGACCTGCCACGTGTGCGAGAAGAGATTCACTCGGCTAGCCAGCCTGCAGAAACACCAGCGGGTTCATACGGGGGAGAAGCCGTATGCCTGCCCTGACTGCGGGAAGGGATTCAGTGATTCATCCATCCTGCGGAGGCACCAGCGGGTTCACAACAGCGAGAGGCCGTTCGCCTGCAGCAGCTGCGGAAAGGCCTTCAGGGACTCCTCCACCCTGCTCAGACACCAGCGCGTTCACACCGGGGAGAGGCCGTTCCGCTGCTCTGAGTGCGGGAAGGCGTTCACTCAGCTGTCCAACCTGCGGACGCACCAACGGGCGCACACCGGGGAGAGGCCGTTCGCCTGCCCCGAGTGCGGGAAGGGGTTCACTCAGTTGTCTCACCTGCAGACTCACCAGCGCATCCACACCCGTGAGAGGCCGTTCACCTGCTCCGTGTGCGGGAAGGGCTTCAGCGACTCGTCCGCCCTGCAGGAGCACCGGCGGGTTCACACCGGGGAGCGGCCGTTCACCTGCCCCGTGTGCGAGGAGGCGTTCACGTGCTCGTCCAACCTGCTGAGGCATCAAAGCCGTCACACCGATTAGAGACTGTGGGAGCTCGCTGTAGAAATCTTCGTCCCCGCCGAGGAGAGGCGGCTCTGCTGCTGTTGCTGCGCTAAGAGGTTTAGGTGACCGTTGAATCTGCTGAGGCACCAGCGAGTTCACACCGGGGAGAGGCCGTTCGCCTGCTCCGAGTGTGGGAAGGGATTCGCTCGGTCGTCCAGACTGCTGAGCCACCAGCGAGTTCACAAGTGATCCCAGGGGTTGGATTCTGCTGTTGTTGCTGCTGTTCATCACATCCAGGACTGGACCGTGTTCCTTCTGACACTTGGGGTCTGTTTCTGCTGATGTCAATGATCCCTGTCACTGGGCTGGAGTTTAATTTTCTGGCTACGTTAAATAAATAAGCTGTGTTTAAAAAAAGAAAATAATTGTGTCAGGTCCTTGTCTCTAAGATAGGACCAGAGCTTATATACGACTCATTGCCAGTAAGGTGCACCTTTATGAGGCTGTAATAAAAGCCCGCGGGATCTTTGTCGCCCAGTCTGCTGAGGCATCAGTGACTACAGGGGCTGGATTTTGCTCCCGTTGCTGCGGTTAATCACATCCAGGACTGAACCATGTTCATTCTGACAGCTGGGGTCTGTTTCTGCTGAGGCCAATCGTCCCCGATTGGAGATTAATATTCTGGATATGATAAATAAATCAGCTTCATTTAAAACAAAAATCAATGTGCCAAGTGCTCGTTGTCTCTCAGATAAAACAGAGTTTTTATATGACTCATTGCCACTGCAGCTATTAAGTTTATTATAAGAGCAGGCCGGATCGTTGGGTTTATTATTGAAGGCGTAGAGCACAGAGCAAGGAAGCTGCGGCGCCATTAAAGACAGAAAGTGCAGGAAAAGCTCAGCAGGTCTGGCAGCACCTGTGGGGAGAGAAGCAGAACTAATGTTTCGAGTCCGTTTGAGTCGTCTTCAGGGTAAGTGGGAGCTCAGGAGAGATTTAACAAAGGACACAGGACAAAGGGCGCGTTAAAGAATAAAGAAGGTGCTGATGGTGGCGTAAAGGTAAGATAGCAGAACGGGTTAATAGAAGCAAAGGCGAACCTTTGCAAAGCTGCAGTTCATCCTCAGCTGGGGCATTGCGTCCGCTTCTGGGGGCCACACTTTGGGAAGAATGCGAAGGCTTTAGAGAGGATGCAGAAAAGATGCATGAGTGGGAAGGGATTCGCTCAGTTGCCCAGACTGCTGAGGCATCAGCAAGTTCAGAAGTGATCACAGGGGCTGGACTCTGCTGTCGTTGCTGCTGTTAATCACATCCAGGACTGGACCAGGTTCATCCTGACACTTGGGGTCTGTTTCTGCTGATGTTAATAGTCCCTGTAACTGGGCCGGAGATTAATATTCTGGATATGTTAAATAAGTTAGACGTGTTTAAAAAAAACCGTTGCGTCAAGTCCTTGTCTCTAAGATAGGGTGAGAGCTTATATATGACTCATTGCCGATATGGTGCACCTTTATGAGGCTGTAATAAAAGCCTGCGGGATCCTTGTCTTTATTAATGGAGGCACAGGACACAAAAGCAAGGAGGTTATGGTGAATCTTCCTAAAGCTCCAGTTCATCTTCAGCCGAGGTATTGTGTCCAATTCCAGGGGCCGCACTTTGGGAAGGAAGTGAATGCATTAGAGAGGGTGCGGAAAGGACTCGAGAGACTGGTTCCAAGTATAAGGAACTTCAGTTACGTGGATGGGTTAAAGAAGCGGTGGACTCTTCACAGAATCTTTAGGAGGAAGCCATTCGGCCCATCGAGTCTGCACTGGCTGTCTGGAAGAGCATCGCACCAAGTCCCACTCCCCTGCCTTATCCCTGTAACCTTGCGCATTCTCCCTTTTCAGGTAGCGATCCGATTCCCTTCTGATTCCCTTCGATCGAACCCGCCTCCACCACCCTCTCAGGAAGCTCTGCTGTTGTTGCAGAGGAGGTTTGGTGGAGGTATTCAAAATCATGGCGGCGGGGGGGGGCCGGACGGGGCAGATTGAAGCAAAATGTTCCCGTCGGTGGAAGGCTGGAGAATCAAGGGGGAAATGCCATTTAAGAGGGTGGGCAAATGAAGCCAGGGAGAAATTAGGAAAATTCTTCTTGTGCAGTGAGGGCTTAGGATCCAGGATGCCCGGGCTGAGGTTGTGGCAGAGGCAGGTTCAATACAGGCTTCCGAGGGGGAGGGAGCCTGGAGAGAAAGCATTTGCAGGGGTGTGGGGAAAAGGTGGGGGGGTGGGGGAGTAGAGTTGGTATTGAGGAATGGCAGCATGGATACGATGGGCCAAATGTCCACGCTGTCAACGTTCTGTTGCTCTATAATAAGAGGCATTGATTTTTATTTAGACCGTAAGATGTAGGAGCAGACTTAGGCCATTCGGCCCATTGACCCTGCTCCTTCATTCAACGAGATGATGGCTGCTCTGATAATCCTCAACGACACTTTCCTGCCTTTTCCCCCCGAACCCATGATTCCCTGACTGTCTATCTCAGCCTTTTGGGGAGGTGGTGGTGTAGTGGCGTTGTCGCTGGACCAGTAATCCAGAGACCCAGGGGCAACGCTCTGGGTTTGAATCCCACGGCGGCAAATGGGGGAATTTGAATTCAATAAATATCTGGAATTAAGAGTCTAATGATGTCCATGAAACCGTTGCCGACTGTTGTAAAAACCCATCTGGTTCACTAACGTCCTTCAGGGGAGGAAATCTGCCATCCTTACCCGGTCTGGCCTACCTGTGGCTCCAGGCCCACAGCGATGTGGTTGACTCTTAACTGCCCCTCTGAAATGGCCCAGCGAGACCCTCAGTTGAATCAAACCGCTACAAAGTCAGAATAAAAAAGGAATGAAACTGAACGGACCACCCGACTTCGACCTCAGCGCCGGAAGCGACAACAGCAAACCCAGCTCTGTCGACCCTGCAAAGTCCTCCTTACTAACATCCGGGGGCGCGTGCCAAAAGATCTGTCCCGCAGACTAGCCGAGCAACAGCCTGACATAGTCATCCTCATGGAATCAAATCTTACAGGTAATGTCCCAGACACTGCCATCACCATCCCTGGGAATGTCCTGGTGGGCCAGGAGGTGTAGAGGCGATGGTGTAGTGGTGTTGTCACTGGGCTAGTAATCCAGAGACCCAGGGGCAATGCTCTGAGTTTGAATCCCACCTCAGCAGATGGTGGAATTTGATTCCAATAAAAATCTGGAATTAAAGGTCTAATGATGACCATGAAACCGTTGTCGATTTTTGTAAAAAACCCATCTGGTTCACTAATGTCCTTAAGGGAAAGAAATCTGCTGTCCTTACCCGGTCTGGCCTACATGTGACTCTCAATTGCCCTCTGAAATGGCTGACCACTCAGTTGTATCAAACCGCTACAAAGTCACAAGGAAGGAATGAAACTGGACGGACCACCCGGCATCGACCGAGGCACCGGAAACAACAGTGGCACTATCAGCCCTGTCAACCCCGCAGAGTCCTCCTTACTAACATCTGGGGGCTAGTGCCAAAATTGGAAGAGCTGTCCCACAGACTAGTCAAGCAACAGCCTGACATAGTCATCCTCACGGAATCATTACTTACAGATAATGTCCCAGGCACCACCATCACCATCCCTGGGTATGTCCTGTCCCACCAGCAGGATAGGCCCAGAAGAGGTGGTGGCACAGGGGTAAACAGTCGGGAGGGAGCTGCCCTGGGAGTCCTCAACATCGACTCCGGACCCCATGAAATCTTAGGGCATCAGGTCAAACATGGGCAAGGAAACCTCCTGCTGATTGCCCCATACCGCCCTCCCTCAGCTGATGAATCAGAGCTTCTCCATGTTGAACACCATTTGGAGGAAGCACTGAGGGTGGCAAGGGCACAGAATGTACTCTGGGTGGGGGACTTCAATGTCCATCACCAAGAGTGGCTCGGTAGTACCACGACTGACCGAGCTGACCAAGTACTAAATGACATCGTTGCTAGACTGGGTCTCCGGCAAGTGATGAGGGAACCAACAATTGGGAAAAACATACTTGAACTCATCCTCACCAACCTGTCTGCCACAGATGTATCTGTCCATGACAGTATCTATAGCAGTGACTACCGTACAGTCGTTGTGGAGACTAAGTCCCATCTTCACATTGAGGATACCTTCCATCGTATTGTATGGCACAACCACTGTTCTAAATGGGATAGATTTCAAACAGATCTAGCAACTCATGACTGGGCATCCATGAGGCGCTGTGGGCCATCAGTAGCAGCAGAATTATATTCGAACACAATCTGTAACCTCATGGCCCAGCATATCCCCCACTCTACCATTACCACCAAGCTGGGGATTAACCCTGGTTCAATGAAGAGTGCAGGGGGGCATGCCAGGAGCAGCACCAGGCATACCTAAAAAGGAGGTGTCAACCTGGTGAAGCTATAGTACAGGACAACTTGCATGCCCAACAGCATAAGCAGCAAGTGATAGACAGGGCTAAGCGATCCCACAACCAACGGATCAGATCTAAACTCGGCAGTCCTGCCACATCCAGACATGAATGGTGGTGGACAATAAACAACTCACTGGAGGAGAAGGCTTCACAAATATCCCCATCCTCAATGATGGAGGGGCAAAAGGTAAGGCTGAAGCATTTGCTACAACCTTCAGCCAGAAGTGCCGAGTGGATGATCCATCTCGGCCTCCTCCGGAGGTCCCCAGCATCACAGATGCCAGTCTTCAGCCAATTCGAATCGCTCCAAATGATATCAAGAAACGGCTGAAGGCACTGGATACTGTAAAGGCTATGGGCCCTGACAATATTCTGGCAATATTACTGAAGACTTGTGTTCCAGAACTTGCCGCGCCCCTAGTCAAGCTGTTTCAGTACAGCTATAACGCTGGCATCCACCCGGCTATGTGGCCTAGGTATGTCCAGTACATAGCAAGACAAATCCAACCTAGCCAATTACCGCCCCATCGGTCTACTCTCAATCATCTGCAAAGTAATGGAAGGAGTCATCAACAGTGCTATCAAGTGGCACTTGCTTAGCAATAACTTGCTCACTCAAGCCCAGTTTGGGTTCCGCCAGAGCCACTCAGCTGCTGACCTCATTATAGCCTTGATTCAGCTGAAAGCAGCTGAACTCCCAAGGTAAGGTGAGAGTGACTGCCCTTGACGTCAAGGCAGCATTTGACAGAGGGTAGTATCATGGAGCCAAGCAAAACTGGATTCAATGGGAATCGGGGGAAAACTCTCCACTGGTTAGAGTCATAACTAGCACAAAGGAAGATGGTTGTGATTGTTGGAGGTCAAACTTCTCAGCCCCAGGATATCACTGCAGGAGTTCCTCAGGGTGGTGTCTTCGGCCCAACCATCTTCAGCTGCTTCATCAATGACCTTCCTCCCATCATAAGGTCGGAAGTGGGGATGTTCACTGATGATTGAACAATGTTCAGCACCATTCGCCACTCCTCAGATACTGAAGCAGTCCATGTCCAAATGCTGCAAGACCTGGACAATATCCAGGCTTGGGTTGACAAGTGGCAAGTAACATTCACACCACACAAGTGTAAAGAAATGACCATCTCAAACAAAAGGGAATCCAATGATCACTCCTTGATGTTCAATGGCATTACCATCATTGAAGCCCCCACTATCAACATCCTGGGGGTCATCATTGACCAGAAACTGAACTGGACTAGCCGTATAAATACTGTGGCTACAAGAGCAGGTCAGAGGCTGGGAATCGTGCAATGAGTAACTCACCTCCTGATTCCCCAAAGCCTCTCCACCATCTACAAGGCACAAGTCAGGAGTGTGATGGAATACTCCCCACTTTCCTGGGTGAGTGCAGCTCCCACAACACTCAAGAAGCTCGACACCATCCAAGACAAAGCAGCCGGCATAAACATTCACTCCCTCCAACACCGACGCACAGTAGCAGCCAGTGTGTACCATCTACAAGATGCACTGCAGGAATTCAGCAAGGCTCCTTCAACCTTTCAAACCCACGACCACTACCATCTAGAAGGACAAGGGCAGCAAATGGATGGGAACACCACCACCTGGAATTTCCCCTCCAAGTCACGCACCATCCTGACTTGGAAATATATTGGTCGTTCCTTCACTGTCGCTGGGTCAAAATCTTGGAACTCCTTTCCTAACAGCACTGTGGGTGTACCTACACCACATGGACTGCAGCGGTTCAAGAAGGCAGCTCATCACCACCTTCTCAACGGGCAATTAGGGACGGGCAATAAATGCTGGCCCAGCCAGCGAAACTCACATCCTATTAATGAATTTTTAAAAATTGAATATATTTAACGACCCAGCTCCTACAGCCCTCTGCACTAAAGAATTCCACAGATTCACTACCCTCTGAGAGAAGAAATTCCTCCTCATCTGTTTTAAGTGGACACCCCCTTAATCTAAGATTATGCCCTCTGGCTCTCCCACAAGGGGAAACAACCTCTCAGCATCTACCCTGTCAGCCTAAGAATCGTATATGTTTCAATAAGGTCGCCTCTCATTCTTCTAAACTCCAATGAGTTCAGGCACAACCTACTCAACCTGGACTCATAAGAAAATCCCTCCATACCTGGGATCAACCTAGTGAACCTTCTCCGGACTGCCTCCAATGCCAATATATCTTTCCTTAGATAAGGGGACCAAAACTGTTCACAGTGTTCTAGGTGTGATCTAACTAGTGCCTTGTATAGTTTTAGCAAGACTTCTCTATTTTTATACTCCATTCCCTTTGAAATAAAGGACAACATTCCATTTGCCTTCCCTATTTCCTGCTGAACTTGTGTGCTAGCTTTTTGTGATTCATGCATGAGGATCCCTAAATCCCTCTGTGGTGCAGCTTTCAGCAGTCTTTCTCCACTTAAATACTGTTCAGCTCCTCTATTCTTCCGGCCAAAGTGCAAAACATCACTTTTTCGCACATTATATTCCATCTGCCAAGTTTTTGTTCATTCACTTAACCTGTCGATATTCCTCTGCAGATGCTTTGTGTCATCCACCTCACTTGCCTTCCCGACTATTTTTGTGTCATCCGCAAACTTGACATCATCCAAGTCATTAATTTTTATTGTAAATCATTGTGGCCCCCGAATTGATCCCTGTGGCATTCCATTCTAGGTTCTAGGTTGCCGTTCCTAAAAATGCCCTCTTTATCCCAATTCTCTGTCTTCCATCAGTAAGCCAATCCTCTATCTACGCTAATATACGGCCACCAAAACCATGGCTCTTATCTTACTTAGTAGCCTTATGTGCAGTACCTTATTGAATGCATTTTGGAAATCCGAATATATTACATCTACTGGTTCCCCTTTATCTATCCTGCTTGTTAGCTCCTCAAAGAATTCTTATATATTTGTGGGGCATGATTTCCCCTTCATGAAGCCATGGTGACTCTGTTTGATTATATTGTGCATTTCTAAATGCTCTGCTATTACATCCTTTATAATAGATTCCAACATTTTCCCAATGACAGATGTTAAGCTAACTGGCCTATTTTTTTGTTTCCCTCCCTTTTTGAATAAGGGTGTTACATTGGCAGTTTTCCAATCCTTTGGGACTTTTCCAGAATCTAAGGATTCTTGGAAGATTACTGCCAGGGCATCCACTCTCTCTGTAACTACTTCCTTTATTATTCTAGGATGCAAACCCTCAGCTCCAGGGGACTTAATGGCCTTTATCCCCATTAGTTTCTCTAGTGCTTTTTCTCTAGTGGTAGTTATTGTATTTATTTCCTCCCTCCCCGCACCCCCCCCCCCCCAACCTTTTGCCCCATGATTATTTGGTATTTTTGGAATGCTATTAGTATCTTCTACTGTGAAGACTGATGCAAAGTACTTATTCAACTCCTTTGCTATTTCCTGGTTCCCCATTATTTCCTCAGCCTCATTTTCTAAGGGCCCTATGTTCACTTTGGCCTCTCTCTTCCTTTTTATATATTTAAAGAAGCTCTTAATGTCCTTTTTTTTTTACTTGCCAGCTTACCTTCAAAGTTTATTTTCTCCCTTATTATTTTTTTGGTCATCTTTTGTTGGTTTTTAAAACTTTCCCAACGCTTTGGCTTACCATTAATCTTTGCCACATTGTATGTTTTTTCTTTCAACTTGGTTAACCATGGTTGGTTTATCCCCTTCCTCGAATCTCCTTCCTCACTGGGATGTATCTTTGTTGTGAGTCATGAACTATTTTCTTAAACGCCTGCCATTGATCATCAGCTGTCCTTTCCCGGTCAACTCCAGCCAACTCTGCCCTCATTCCTTTGTAATTACCCTTATTTAAGTCTAACATAGTTGTTTCAGACCCAAGTTTCTCACTCTCAAACAGAATGCCAATTTGATATTCCCTATCGACATGAAGATTAAAATCACCCATGATTAATGTACTGCCTTTTTTACATGCCCTCATTACCTCCTGATTTATTCTCTGTCCTAGTATAGCTGCTGTTAGGGACCTATAGACAACTCCCACCAGTGCCTTCTCACCCTTGTTATTTCTTAGCTCCGCTCATATGGATTCTACATCTTCTGGTCCAAGGTCACTTCTTGCTATCGTATTTATTCCATTTCGTATTAACAAAGCTACCCCACCACCCTTTCCTTCCTGCTTGTCACTTTAAAACATCACATACCCTTGAATATTTAGTTCACAACTTTGATCTCCTTGTAAGCATGTCTCCATAATGGCTATAAGATCTTGCCCATTAATTCCTATTTGTGCCATTAATTCATTTATTTTGTTCCGAATACAACGTAAGTAAAGATCCATTAATTTTGCCTTTTTACCATTTTTCCCCCATTGACCCTATGTGCTGCCTTTAACTGAGGGACAAGCGACTGAAATTAATATGCAATAAAATAATTAAGATTACACCCATGGTATGTTAAGCTTTCTGTCCAAAAATCTCCCAATTCATGGTCCAAAATGTTCCACTTACTAAAATCTTCAATTTGGAAAGCGCCAACCGGTTCTCGTTGCATTTGCGAATGTCTTGCATGTTCGGTGCAGTGAGATCTGTGAGGAATGGGAATTAGGTCTCAATGTACTTTTCAATGTTCTTTCACCTCTGATCCAAACCTTGCCCACCCTTATGACCTGGGGTCGGCGCGGTGGGGGGGGTGGTGGGGGTGGGTGGTGGTGGTGGTGGTGGAGGGGAGGGAGGTGGCAATGAGCACATTTCAGAAAGGTAAAGTTTGGCACGACATTAAACGTGAAGTTCAAAGTAAAGTTGAGGCAGGGAGAAAAGGAAAAACTTGCGGAGCGAAAAATAAAGCATTGCCAAAGCGATAAATTGATCATTTTGGGGAGAAAGAAACCGGAGTAAACATTCCAGGTTTGCCTCCCTTCGTCAGAAGTGGAAACTTTTCTGGACCTGAGATTGATAAGATCTCCACTGGGTGAGGGGCGTCGAGGGGTAAGAAGCGAAGGTGGGTGAATTGTAGTCAAAGGCCAGGTCAGCTGCAGCCCCCACCGAAAGGCAGGAGAGGAGCTGAACGGCTTCGGAGAGACTCGGGGTGTGCTGGCACAAGGCACGCAGGAGGCTGGCATGCAGGCCCGGCAAGAAATTCAGAAGGCAAATGGCATGTTGGCCTTTAGCACAAGGGGGTTGGAGCACAGGAATAAAGAAGACTTGCTACAATTGTACAGGATTTTGGAGAGTTATGAGGATAGATTGGAGAGGTTGGGACTGTTCTCCTTGGAGTGGGGAAGGTGAAGAGGAGATTTGATAGAGGTGTTTAAAATCATGAGGAGTGGATAGAGTACATCGGGAGAATCTGTTCCACTCATAAAAGGATTGAGAACGAGAGGGAACAGATTTAAAGTGATTTGCAAAAGAAGCAAGTGTGAAACGAGGAAAAACTTTTTCACACAGCGAGTGGTTCGGGTCTGGAATGCACTGTCTGGGAGTGTGGCGGAAGGAGGTTCAACCGAGGCATTCAATAGGGCATTGGATGATTATTTCAACAGAAACAATGTGCAGGGCTACGGGGAAAAGGCAGGAGGATGGGACTAAGTCACAATGATCATTCGGAGAGCCAGTGCAGACAAGATTAACCAAATGGCCTCCTTCTGTGCCCTAACAATGCTGTGATTCTGGACAAGGTAACAAGGACAGGGAGGGTTGTAGGGACTGCAGAAGGTAACAGGGAAAGGGATGGTTGTAGGACCTGGGGGAAGTAACACGGATAGGGAGGGTTGTAGGGGTTGGAGACGGTAACAGGGACAGGGAGCGTTTTAGGGGCTGGAGACGGAAACAGGGTTAGGGAGGATTGTAGGGGTTGGAGACGGTAAGAGGGATAGGGAGGGTTGTAGGACCTGGAGGAGGTAACAGGGATAGGGTGGGTTTTAGGGGTTGGAGACGGTAACAGGGATGGGGAGGGTTGTAGGACCTGGAGGAGGTAACAGGGATAGGGAGGGTTTTAGGGGCTGGAGACGGAAACATGGATAGGAAGGGTTGTAGGGGTTGGAGACAGTAACAAGAATAGGGAGGCTTGGAGACGGTAACAGGGATAGGTAGGGTTGAAGGACCTGGAGAAGGTAATGGATAGGGAGGGTTGTAAGGGTTGGAGAAGATAACAGAGATAGGGAGGGTTGTAGGGGTTGGAGACGGTAACAGGAATGGCGGGAGTCGTAGGACCTGGAGGAGGTAACAGGGATAGGGAGGGTTGTAAGGGTTGGAGAAGATAACAGAGATAGGGAGGTTTGTAGGGGTTGGAGATGGTATCAGGGATAGGGAGCGTTGTTGGGGTTGGATATGGTAACAGGGATAGGGAGGGTTGTTGGAGCTGGAGAAGGTAAGAGGGATAGGGAGGGTTGTAGGGGTTGGAGACATCAAGAGGGATAGAGATGTTTGTCGGGGTTGGAGAAGGTAACAGAGAGAGGGAGGGTTGTTGGGGCTGGAGGTTACAGAGATAGGGAGTGTTGTAGGGGTTGGAGAACGTAACAGGGATAGGGAGGGTTGCAGGGGATGGAGAAGGTAACAGGGATAGGGACTGTTGAAGGGGTTGGAGACATCAACAGGGGTAGGGAGGTTTGTAGGGGTTGGAGATGACAACTGGGATAGGAAGGGTTGCACGGGTTGGAGAAGGTAACAGGGACTGGGAGTTTTGTAGGCGTTGGAGAAGATAACAGGGATAGGTAGGGTTGTCAGGGCTGGAGATGGTAACAGGCATAGGGAGGGTTGTAGGGGTTGAAGAAGGTAACAGGGATAGGGAGGGTTGTCGGGGTTGGAGACGGTAACAGGGATAGGGACGGTCGTAGGACCTGAAGGAGGTAACAGGGATAGGGAGGGTTGTAGGGGTTGATGAAGGTAACAGAGATAGGAAGGGTTGTAGGGGTTGAAGACGGTAACAGGGATAGGGAGCGTTGTAGGGGTTGGAGAAGGTAACAGGGATAGGGAGGGTCACAGGACCTGGATGAGGTAACGGATAGGGAGGGTTGTATGGGTTGGAGAAGATAACAGAGAAAGGGAGGTTTGTAGGGGTTGAAGACGGTATCAGGGATATGGAGCATTGTTGAGGTTGTATATGGTAACAGGGATAGACAGGGTTGTCGGGTAAAGGGATGGCAACAGGGATAGGGAGGGTTGTTGGAGCTGGAGAACGTAAGGGGGATAGGGAGGGTTGTAGGGGTTGGAGACATCAAGAAGGATAGATATGTTTGTCAGGGTTGGAGAAGGTAACAGAGATAGGGAGGGTTGTATGGGCCGGAGGTTACAGAGATAGGGAGTGTTGTAGGGGTGGGAGAAGGTAACAGGGATAGGGAGGGTTCAAGGGGATGGAGAAGGTAACAGGGAAAGGGGAGGACCTGGTTGTAGGTCCTGGAGGAGGTAACACGGATATGGAGGGTTGTAGGGGTTGGAGACAGTAACAGGGATAGGGAGTGTCATAGGATCTGGAGGAGGTAAAAGGGATAGGGAGGGATGTAGGGGTTGGAGAAGTTTACAGAGGAGGGAAAGGTATTAGGGGATGGAGAAGGTAATAGGGATGGGGAGGGACGTAGGAACTGGAGGAAGTAACAGGGATAGGAAGGGTTGTAAGGGTTGGAGATGGTAACAGGGATAGGGAGGGAAGGAGAGGTTGGAGACGCTGACCGTGACAGGGAGGGTTGTAGCGGTTGGAGACAGTAACAGGGATAGGGAGGGTTGTAGGGGTTGGAGATGGTAACAGGGACAGGGAGGGTTTTAGGGGCTGGAGACAGTAACAGAGATAGGGAGGGTTGTAGGTGTTGGAGAAGGTAACAGGGACAGGGAGGGTTGTAAGGGTTGGAGAAGGTAATAGGGATTGGGAGGGTTTTAGGGGTTGGAGATGGTAACAGGGATAGGGAGGGTTGTAGGGGTTGGAGACTGTAACAGGGACAGGGAGGGTTTTAGGGGCTGGAGACAGTAACTGAGATAGGGAGGGTTGTAGGTGTTGGAGAAGGTAATAGGGAGAGGGAGGGTTGTAAGGGTTGGAGAAGGAAAGAGGGATTGGGAGGGTTTTAGGGGTTGGAGATGGTAACAGGGATAAGGAGGGTTGTAGGGGTTGGAGGAGCTAAGAGGGATTGGGAGGGTTGTAGGGGTTGGAGATGGTAACAGGGATAGGGAGGGTTGTAGGGGTTGGAGGAGGTAACAGGCATAGGAAAGGTTGTAAGGAGTGGAGACGGTAACAAGAATAGGGAGGGTTGTAGGACCTGGAGGAGGTAACAGGCATAGGAAGGGTCGTAGGGGTTGGAGACAGTAACAAGAATAGGGTGGTTTGGAGACGGTAACAGGGCTGGTAGGGTTGAAGGACCTGGAGGAGGTAACGGACAGGGAGGGTTGTAAGGGTTGGAGAAGATAACAGAGATAGGGAGGTTTGTAGGGGTTGGAGACGGTATCAGGGATAGGGAGCGTTGTTGGGGTTGGATATGGTAATAGGGATAGAGAGGGTTGTCGGGGATAGGGATGGTAACAGGGTTGTTGGAGCTGGAGAAGGTAAGAGGGATAGGGAGGGTTGCAGGGGTTGGAGACATCAAGAGGGATAGAGATGTTTGTCGGGTTGGGAGAAGGTAGCAGAGATAGGGAGGGTGGTAGGGGCTGGAGGTTACAGAGATAAGGAGTGTTGTCGGTGTTGGAGAACGTAACAGAGATAGGGAGGGTTGTAGGGGATGGAGAAGGTAACAGGGATAGGGACTGTTGAAGGGATTGTGGACGACAACAGGGATAGGAAGGGTTGCACGGGTTGGAGAAGGTAACAGGGACAGGGAGTTTTATAGGGGTTGGAGAAGATAACAGGGATTGGGAGGGTTGTCAGGGCTGGAGAAGGTAACAGGGATAGGGAGGGTTGTAGGGATTGGAGAATGTAACAGGGATAGGGAGGGTTTAAGGGATTGGAGACGGTAACAGGGATAGGGAGGGTTGTAGGACCTGGAGGAGGTAACAGGGATAGGGAGGGTTGTCGGGGTGGGAGACGGTAACAGGGCTAGGGTGGGTTGTCGGGGTTGGAGATGGTAAAAGTGATAGGGAGGGTTGTAGGAGTTGGAGAAGGTAACAGGGATAGGGAGGGTTTAAGGGATTGGAGACGGTAACAGGGATAGGGAGGGATGTAGGGGTTGGAGACAGTAACAGGGACAGGGAGAGTTGTCAGGGTTGGAGACGGTATAAGGGATAGGGAGGGTCATAGGATCTGGAGGAGGTAACAGGGATCGGGAGGGACGTAGGAACGTGAGGAAGTAACAGGGAAAAGAAGGGTAGTAGGGGGTGGTAACAGGGATAGGGAGGGAAGGAGGGGTTGGAGATGCTAACAGGGACAGGGAGGGTTGTAGTGGTTGGAGATGGTAACAGGGACAGGGAGGGTTGCAGGGGTTGGAGAGGGTAACAGGGATAGGGAGGGACTTAGGAACTGGAGGACGTAACAGGGATAGGGTGGGTTGTAGGGGTTGGAGGTGGTAACAGGGATAGGGAGGGTTTTAGGGGCTGGAGACGGTAAAAGGGATAGGTAGGATTGTAGGTCTTGGACAAAGTAACAGGAATAAGGAGGGTTGTCGGGGTTAGAGAAGGTAAGAGGGATTGGAAAGGTTGTAGGGGTTGGAAACGGTAACAGGGATAGGGAGGGTTGCAGGGGTTGGAGATGGTAACAGGGATAGGGAGGGAAAGAGGGGTTGGAGACGGTAACAGGGACAGGAGGGTTTTAGGGGCTGGAGACGGAAACAGTAATAGGGAGGGTTGTTGGTGTTGGAAAAGCTAACAGGGATGGGGAGGGTTGTCGTGGTTGGAAACGGTAACAGGGATAGGGAGGATTGTAGGGGTTGGAGAAGGTAAGAGGGATTGGGAGGGTTGTAGGGGTTGGAGACGCTAAAAGGGATAGGGAGGGTCGTAGGACCTCGAGGAGGTAACTGGGATGGGGAGGGTTGTAGGGGTTGGAGACGGTAACAGGGATATGGAGGTTTGTAGGACCTGGAGGAGGTAACAGAGATGGGGAGAGTTGTCGGTGTTGGAGACGGTATAAGGGATAGGGAGGGTCATAGAATCTGGAGGAGGTAGCGGGGATAGAGAGGGATGTAAGGGTTGGAGAAGATAACAGAGATAGGGAGGGTTGTAGGGGTTGGAGACGGTATCCGGGATAGGGAGCGTTGTTGGGGTTAGATACGGTAACAGGGATAGAGAGGGTTGTCGGGGATAGAGCTGGTAACAGGGATATGGATGGTTGTTGGAGCTGGAGAAGGTAAGAGGGATAGGGAGGGTTGTAAGGATTGGAGACATCAGGAGGGATAGAGATGTTTCTCGGGGTTGGAGAAGGTAACAGAGATAGGGAGGGTTGTAGGGGCTGGAGGTTACAGAGATGGGGAGTGTTGTAGGGGTTGCAGAACGTAACAAGGATAGGGAGGGTTGTAGGGGTTGGAGAACGTAACAGGGATAGGGACTGTTGAAGGGGTTGGAGACATCAACAGGGATAGGGAGGGTTGTCGGGGTTGGAGACGGTAACTGGGATAGGGAGGGTTGTAAGGGTTGGAGAAGGTAACAAGGATAGGGAGGGTTGTAAGGGTTCGAGACGGTAACAAGGATGGGGAGGGTTGTCGGGGGTGGAGACGGTAACAGGGATAGCGAGGGTCGTAGGACCTGGAGGAGGTAAGAGGCATAGGAAGGGTCATAGGGGTTGGAGACAGTAACAAGAATAGGGAGGTTTGGAGACGGTAACAGGGATAGGTAGGGATGAAGGACCAGGAGGAGGTAACGGACAGGGAGGGTTGTAGGGGTTGGAGAAGATAACAGAGATAGAGAGGGTTGTAGGGGTTGGAGACGGTATCAGGGAAAGGGAGCGTTGTTGGGGTTGGATATGGTAACAGGGATAGAGAGGGTTGTCGGGGATAGGGATGGTAACAGGGATAGGGATGGTTGTTGGAGCTGCAGAAGGTAAGAGGGATAGGGAGGGTTGTAGGGGTTGGAGATATCAAGAGGGATAGAGATGATTGTCGTGGAGGGAGAAGGTAGCAGAGATAGGGAGGGTGGTAGGGGCTGGAGGTTACAGAGATAAGGAGTGTTGTCGGTGTTGGAGAACGTTACAGGGATAGGGAGGGTTGTAGGGGATGGAGAAGGTAACAGGGATAGGGACTATTGAGGGGGTTGGAGACATCAACAGGGGTAGGGATGGTTGTATAGGTTGGAGACGACAACAGGGATAGGAAGGGTTGTAGGGGTTGGAGAAGATAACAGAGATAGAGAGGGTGGTAGGGGTTGGAGAAGATAACAGGGATTGGGAGGGTTGTCAGGGCTGGTGATGGTAACAGGAATAGGGAGGGTTTAAGGGATTGGAGACGGTAACAAGGATAGGGAGGTTTGTAGCGGTTGCAGATGGTAACAGGAATAGGGAGGGTTGTCGGGGTTGGAGACAGTAACAGTGATAGGGAGGGTAAAAGGGGTTGGAGAAGGTAACAGGGATAGTGAATGTCAAACGACCTGGAGGAGGTAACAGGGATAGGGTGGGTTGTAGGGGTTGGAGACGGTAACAGGGATAGGGAGGGTCGTAGGATCTGGAGGAGGTAACATGGATAGGGAGGGTTGTAGGGGTTGGAGATGGTAATAGGGATAGGGAGAGTTGTCGGGGTTGGAGAAGGTATAAGGGATAGGGAGAGTCATAGAATCTGGAGGAGGTAACAGGGATATGGAGGGGTGTAAGGGTTGGAGAAGATAACAGAGATAGGGAGGTTTGTAGGGGTTGAAGACGGTATCAGGGATAGGGAGCGTTGTTGGTGTTGGATATGGTAACAGGGATAGAGAGGGTTGTCAGGGATAGAGATGATAACAGGGATAGGGAGGGTTGTTGGAGCTGCAGAAGGTAAGAGGGATAGGGAGGGTTGTAGGGGTTGGTGACATCAAGAGGGATAGAGATGATTGTCGGGGAGGGAGAAGGTAGCAGAGATAGGGAGGGTGGTAGGGGCTGGAGGTTACAGAGATAAGGAGAGTTGTTGGTGTTGGAGAACGTTACAGGGATAGGGATGGTTGTAGGGGATGGAGAAGGTAACAGGGATAGGGACTATTGAGGGGGTTAGAGACATCAACAGGGGTAGGGATGGTTGTATAGGTTGGAGACGACAACAAGGATAGGAAGGGTTGTAGGGGTTGGAGAAGATAACAGAGATAGAGAGGGTGGTAGGGGTTGGAGAAGATAACAGGGATTGGGAGGGTTGTCAGGACTGGTGATGGTAACAGGAATAGGGAGGGTTTAAGGGATTGGAGACGGTATCAGGGATAGGGAGGTTTGTAGAGGTTGGAGATGGTAACAGCAATAGTGAGGGTTGTCGGGTTTGGAGACAGTAACAGTGATAGGGAGGGTTATAGGGGTTGGAGAAGGTAACAGGGATAGTGAATGTCAAACGACCTGGAGGAGGTAACAGGGATAGGGTGGGTTGTAGGGGTTGGAGAGGGTAACCGGGATAGGGAGGGTCGTAGGATCTGGAGGAGGTAACATGGATAGGGAGGGTTGTAGGGGTTGGAGACGGTAACAGGGATAGGGAGAGTTGTCGGGGTTGGAGAAGGTATAAGGGATAGGGAGAGTCATAGAATCTGGAGGAGGTAACAGGGATAGGGAGGGGTGTAAGGGTTGGAGAAGATAACAGAGATAGGGAGGTTTGTAGGGGTTGAAGACGGTATCAGGGATAGGGAGCGTTGTTGGTGTTGGATATGGTAACAGGGATAGAGAGGGTTGTCGGGGATAGGGATGATAACAGGGATAGGGAGGGTTGTTGGAGCTGGAGAAAGTAAGAGGGACAGGGAGGGTTGTAGGGTTTGGAGAAGGTAACAAGAATAGGGTGGGATTAAGGGATTGGAGACGGTGACAGGGATAGGGTGGGTTGTCGGGGTTGGAGACGGTAACAGTGATAGGGAGGGTTATAGGGGTTGGAGAAAGTAACAGGGATCAGGAAGGTTTTAGGGGTTGGAGAAGGTAACAGGGATAGTGAGTGTCAAACGAGCTGGAGGAGGTAACAGGGATGGGGAGGCTTGTAGGGGTTGGAGACGGAAACAGGGATAGGGTGGGTTGTCGGGGTTGGAGAGGGTAACAGGGATAGGGAGGGTCATAGGACCTGAAGGAGGTAACAGGGATAGGGAGGATTGTAGGGGTTGGAGAAGGTATAAGGGATAGGGAGAGTTGTCGGGGTTGGAGAAGGTATAAGGGTTAGGGAGGGTCATAGAATCTGGAGGAGGTAACAGGGATAGGGAGGGTCATAGAATCTGGAGGAGGTAACAGGGATAGGGAGAGGTGTAAGGGTTGGAGAAGATAACAGAGATAGGCAGGTTTGTAGGGGTTGAAGACGTTATCAGGGATAGGGAGCGTTGTTGGGGTTGGATATGGTAACAGGGAAAGAGAGGGTTGTCGGGGATAGGGATGATAACAGGGATAGGGAGGGTTGTTGGAGCTGGAGAAGGTAAGAGGGACAGGGAGGGTTGTAGGGCTTGGAGACATCAAGAGGGATAGAGCTGTTTGTCAGGGTTGGAGAAGGTAACAGGGACAGGAAGTTTTGTAGGGGTTGGAGAAGATAACAGGGTTTGGGAGGGTTTAAGGGATTGGAGATGGTACAGGGATAGGGAGGGATGTAGGACATGGAGGACGTAAAACGGATAAGGAGGGTTGTAGGGGTTGGAGACAGTAACAGGGACAGCGAGAGATGTCGGGGTTGGAGACAGTATAAGGGTTAGGGAGGGTCATAGGATCTGGAGGAGGTAACAGGGCTGGGGAGTGGTGTAGGGGTTGGAGAAGTTTACAGAGAAGGGAAGGGTAGTAGGGGCTGGAGAAGGTAACAGGGATCGGGAGGGACGTAGGAATTGGAGGAAGTAACAGGGAAAAGAAGGGTAGTAGGGGTTGGAGATGGTAACAGGGATAGTGAGGGAAGGAGGGGTTAGAGACGCTAACAGGGACAAGGAGGGTTGTAGGGGTTGGAGACAGTAACAGCGACAGGGAGTTGTTGTAGGGGTTGGAGAGGGTAACAGGGATAGGGTGTGTCATAGTACCTGGAGGAAGTAAGAGGGATAGGGAGGGGTGTAGGGATTGGAGAAGGTTACAGAGAAGGGAAGGGTAGTAGGGGCTGGAGAAGGTAACAGGGATGGGGAGGGACCTAGGAACTGGAGGAAGTAACAGGGAAAAGAAGGGTAGAAGGGGTTGGAGGAGGTAGCAGGGATAGGGAGGGACTTAGGAACTGGAGGAGGTAACAGGGAGAGGGAGGGTTGTAGGGGTTGGAGATGGTAACAGGGATTGGGAGTGTTGTAGGGGTGGAGACACTAACAGGGATAGGTAGGGTTGTAGGAGTTGGAAACGGTAACAGGGATAGGGAAGGTTTAGGGGTTGGAAACACTAACAGGGATAGGGAGGGTTGTAGGGATTGAGAAGTTAATAGGGATTGGGGGTGTTGTATGGGTTGGAGACGGTAATAGGAATAGGGGGGGTCATAGGACCTGGAGGAGGCAACAGGGATAGGAAGGGTTGTAGGGGTTGCAGAAGATAACAGAGATAGGGAGGGTTGTAGGGGTTGGAGATAGTATCAGGGACAGGGAGGGTTGTAGGGGTTGGAGAAGGTATAAGGGATAGGGAGGGTCATAGAATCTGGAGGAGGTAATAGGGATAGGGAGGGTCATAGAATCTGGAGGAGGTAACAGGGATAGGGAGAGGTGTAAGGGTTGGAGAAGATAACAGAGATAGGGAGGTTTGTAGGGGTTGAAGACGGTATCAGGGATAGGGAGCGTTGTTGGGGTTGGATATGGTAACAGGGATAGAGAGTGTTGTCGGGGATAGGGATGATAACAGGGATAGGGAGGGTTGTTGGAGCTGGAGAAGGTAAGAGGGACAGGGAGGGTTGTAGGGCTTGGAGACATCAAGAGGGATAGAGCTGTTTGTCAGCGTTGGAGAAGGTAACAGGGACAGGAAGTTTTGTAGGGGTTGGAGAAGGTAACAGGGTTTGGGAGGGTTGTCAGGGATGGAGATGGTAACAGGCATAGGAAGGGTTGTAGGGGTTGAAGAATGTTACAGGAATAGGGAGGATTGTCGGGGTTGGAGAAGGTAACAGGCATAGGGAGGGTTGTAGGGGTTGGAAAAGGTAACAGGGATAGGGAGGGTTTAAGGGATTGGAGACGGTAACAGGGGTAGGGAGGGATGTAGGACATGGAGGACGTAAAACGGATAAGGAGGGTTGTAGGGGTTGGAGACAGTAACAGGGACAGCGAGAGATGTCGGGGTTGGAGACGGTATAAGGGATAGGGAGGGTCATAGGATCTGGAGGAGGTAACAGGGCTGGGGAGGGGTGTAGGGGCTGGAGAAGTTTACAGAGAAGGGAAGGGTAGTAGGGGCTGGAGAAGGTAACAGGGATCGGGAGGGACATAGGAATTGGAGGAAGTAACAGGGAAAAGAAGGGTAGTAGGGGTTGGAGATGGTAACAGGGATAGGGTGTGTCATAGTACCTGGAGGAAGTAATAGGGATAGGGAGGGGTGTAGGGATTGGAGAAGGTTACAGAGAAGGGAAGGCTAGTAGGGGCTGGAGAAGGTAACAGGGATGGGGAGGGACCTAGGAACTGGAGGAAGTAACAGGGAAAAGATGGGTAGTAGGGGTTGGAGGAGGTAGCAGGGATAGGGAGGGACTTAGGAACTGGAGGAGGTAACAGGGATAGGGAGGGTTGTAGGGGTTGGAGATGGTAACAGGGATTGGGAGTGTTGTAGGGGTGGAGACACTAACAGGGATAGGTAGGGTTGTAGGGGTTGGAAACGGTAACAGGGATAGGGAGGGTTGTAGGGGTTGGAAACACTAACAGGGATAGGGAGGGTTGTAGGGATTGAGAAGTTAATAGGGATTGGGAGTGTTGTATGGGTTGGAGACGGTAATAGGAATAGGGGGGGTCATAGGACCTGGAGGAGGCAACAGGGATAGGAAGGGTTGTAGGGGTTGCAGAAGATAACAGAGATAGGGAGGGTTGTAGGGGTTGGAGATAGTATCAGGGACAGGGAGGGTTGTAGGGGTTGGGGAAGGTAACAGGGATAGGGAGGGTTGTCGGGGTTAGAGAAGGTAAGAGGGTTTCGAAGGGTTGTTGGGTTTGGAAACAGTAACAGGGATTGGGTGGGTTGTAGGGGTTGAGACGGTAAGAGGGATTGGGAGTGTTGTAGAGGTTGGAGACGGTAACAGGAACAGAGGGGGTTGTAGGACCTGGTGGAGGTAACAGGGATTGGGAGGGTTGTAGGGGTTGGAGATGATAATAGGGATGGGGAGGGTCGTAGGACCTGGAGGAGATAACTCAGATGGGGAGAGTTGTTGGTGTTGGAGAGGTTTACAGAGAAGGGAAGCGTTGTAGGGGTTGGAGAAGGTAACAGGGATAGGGAGGGGTGTAGGGATTGGAGGCTGTAACAGGGACAGGGAGGGTTTTAGGGGCTGGACACAGTAACAGGGATAGGGAGTGTTGTATGGGCTGGAGACGGTAACAGGGATAGGGAGGTTGTATGCGTTGGAGAAGGTAAGAGGGATTGGGAGGGTTGTAGGGGTTGGAGATGGTAAAACGGATATGGAGGGTTGTAGGGGTTGGAGGAGGTAACAGGCATAGGAATGGTTGTAAGGATTCGAAACGGTAACAGGAATAGGGAGGGTTGTAGGACCTGGAGGAGGTAAGAGGCATAGGAAGGGTCGTAGGGGTTGGAGACAGTAACAAGAATAGGGAGGTTTGGAGACGGTAACAGGGATAGGTAGGGATGAAGGACCAGGAGGAGGTAACGGATAGGGAGGGTTGTAGGGGTTGCAGAAGATAACAGAGATAGGGAGGGTTGTAGGGGTTGGAGATAGTATCAGGGACAGGGAGGATTGTAGGGGTTGGGGAAGGTAACAGGGATAGGGAGGGTTGTCGGGGTTAGAGAAGGTAAGAGGGAGTCGAAGGGTTGTTGGGTTTGGAAACAGTAACAGGAATTGGGAGGGTTGTAGGGGTTGAGACGGTAAGAGAGATTGGGAGTGTTGTAGAGGTTGGAGCCGGTAACAGGAACAGGGGGGGTCATAGGACCTGGAGGAGGTAACAGGGATAGGGAGGGTTGTAGGGGTTGAAGACGGTATGAGGGATAGGGAGCGTTGTTGGGGTTGGATACGGTAACAGGGCCAGAGAAGGTTGTGGGGGACAGGGATGGTAACAGGGATATGGAGGGTTGCTGGAGCTGGAGAAGGTAAGAGGGATAGGGAGGGTTGTAGTGGGTGATGACATCAAGAGGGATAGGGAGGCTTGCTGGGTTTGGAGAAGGAAACAGAGATAGGGAGGTTGTTGGGGCTGGTGGTTACAGTGTCGTAGGGGTTGGAGAAGGTAACAGGGATAGGTGGGGTTGTAGGAGTTGGAGAAGGTAACAGGGATAGGGGTGTTGTAGGGGTTGGAGATGTTAACAGGGTTAGGGATGTTTGTAGGGATTGGAGTCGGTATCAGAGATAGGGAGGGTTGTAGGGGTTGGAGAAGGTAACAGATAGGAAGGGTTGTAGGGCTTGGAGAAGTTAACAGGGTTAGGGAGGTTTGTCAGGGCTGGAGAAGGAAACAGGGATAGGGAGGGTTGTAGGAGTTGGAGATGGTAACAGGGATCGGGAGGGTTGTCGGGGTTGCAGAAGGTAAGAGGGATTGGGAGGTTTGTAGGGATTGGAGTCGGTATCAGAGATAGGGAGGGTTGTAGGGGTTGAGACGGTATCAGGGATAGGGAGGGTTGTAGGTGTTGGAGAAGGTAATAGGGATATGGAGTGTTGTCGGGGTTAGAGAAGGTAAGAGGGATAGGGAGGGTTGTAGGGGCTGGAGAAGGTAACAGGGATAGGGAGTTTTGTAGGGGTTGAGAAGAGAAGAGTGATTGGGAGTGTTGTAGGAGTTGGAGACAGTGACAGGAATAGGGGGGGTTGTAGGAACTGGAGGAGGTAATAGGGATAGGGAGAGTTGTAGGGGTTGGAGAACATAACAGGGATTGGGAGGGTTGTCAGGGCTGGAGATGATAACAGGCATAGGGAGGGTTGTAGGTGTTGAAGAAGGTAACAGGAATAGGGAGGATTGTCAGGGTTGGAGACAGTAACAGGGATAGGGTGGGTTGTCAGGGTTGGAGAGGGTATCAGGGATTGAGAGGGTCATAAGACCTGGAGGAGGTACCAGGGATAGGGAGAGTTGTCGGGCTTGGAGAAGATAACACAGATAGGGAGGTTTGTAGGGGTTGAAGACGGTATCAGGGATAGGGAGCATTGTTGGGTTGGATATGGTAACAGGGATAGAGAGGGTTGTCAGGGAGAAGGATGATAACAGGGATAGGGAGTGTTGTTGGAGGTGGAGAAGCTAAGAGGGACAGGGAGGGTTGTAGGGATTGGAGACCGTAACAGGGATATGGAGGGCTGTTGGAGCTGGAGAAGGTAACAGGGATAGGGAGGGTTGTAGGGGATAGAGAAGGTAATGTAGATAGGGACTGTTGAAGGGGTTGGAGACATCAACTGGGATAGGTAGGGTTGTACGGGTTGGAGAAGATAACAGGGACTGGGAGTTTTGTAGGGGTTGGAGAAGATAACAGGGATAGGTAGGGTTGTCGGGGCTGGAGATGGTAACAGGCATAGGGAGGGTTGTAGGGGTTGAAGAAGGTAACAGGGATAGGGAGGATTGACGGGGTGGGAGAAGGTAACAGGGAGAGGGAGCGTTGTAGGGGTTGGAGAATGTAACAGGGAAAGGGATGGTTGTAGGACCTGGAGGAGGTAACACGGATAGGGAGGCTTGTAGGGGTTGGAGGCAGTAACAGGGATAGGGAGGGTTGTCGGAGTTGGAGACGGTATAAGGGATAGGGAGGGTCATAGGATCTGGAGGAGGTAACAGGGATAGGGAGCGGAGTAGGGGTTGGAGAAGTTTACAGAGAAGGGAAGGGTAGTAGGGGCTGGAGAAGGGAACAGGGAGGGGGAGGGACGTAGGAACAGGAGAAGTAACAGGGAAAAGAAGGGTAGTAGGGTTTGGAGATGGTAACAAGGATAGTGGTGGAAGGAGGGGTTGGAGACGCTAACAGGGACAGGGAGGGTTGTAGGTGTTAGAGGAGGTAAAAGGGATAGGGAGGGATGTAGGGATTGGAGAAGTTTACAGAGGAGGGAAGGGTTATAGGGGCTGGAGAAGGTAACAGGGATAGGGAGGGACTTAGGAACTGGAGGAGGTAACAGGGATAGGGAGGGTTGTAGGGGTTGGAGATGGTAACAGGGATAGGGAGGGTTGTAGGGGTGGAGACACTAACAGGGAATGGGAGGGTTTTAGGGGCTGGAGACGGTAACAGGGATAGGGAGGGTTGTAGGTCTTGGAGAAAGTAACAGGAAAAGGGAGGGTTGTTGCGGTTAGAGAAGGTAAGAGGGATTGGAAGAGTTGTAGGGGTTGGAAATGGTAACAGGGATAGGGATGGTTGTAGGGGCTGGAGACGGTAACTGGGATAGGGAGGGTTGTAGGGGTTGAGAGGGGAAGATGGATTGGGAGTGTTGTAGGGGTTGGAGATGGTAACAGGAATGGGAGGGGGTTGTCGTAGGACCTGGAGGAGGTAACAGGAATAGGGAGGGTTGTAGGGGTTGGAGAAGATAACAGAGATAGGGAGGGTTTTAGGGGTTGGAGACAGTATCAGGGACAGTGAGGGTTGTAGGGGTTGGAAATGTTAACAGGGATAGGGAGGGTTGTCGGGGTTGGAGACGGTAACAGGGATAGGGATGGGTGTAGAGGCTGGAGACGGTAACTGGGATAGGGAGGTTTGTAGGGGTTAGAGAAGGTAAGAGGGATTGGGAGGTTTGTAGGGGTTGGAGTCGCTATCAGGGATAGGGAGGGTTGTAGGGGTAGGAGACGGTATCAGGGATAGGGATGGTTGTAGGTGTTGGAGAAGGTAATAGGGATATGGACTGTTGTCGGGGTTAGAGAAGGTAAGAGGGATAGGGACGGTTGTAGGGGCTGGAGAAGGTAACATGGATAGGGAGTTTTGTAGGGGTTGAGAAGAGAAGAGGGATTGGGAGTGTTGTAGGAGTTGGAGACAGTAACAGGAATAGGGGGGGGTTGTAGGACCTGGAGGAGGTAACAGGGATAGGGAGGGTTGTAGGGGTTGGAGAAGATAACAGAGATAGGGAGGGTTGTGGGTGTTGAAGAAGGTAACAGAAATAGGTTGGATTGTCGGGGTTGGAGATGGGAACAGGGATAGGGTGGGTTGTCAGGGTTGGAGAGGGTAACAGGGATAGGGAGGGTTGTAAAACCTGGAGGAGATAACAGGGATAGGGAGGGTTGTAGGGTTTGGAGACGGTAACAGGGATAGGGAGAGTTCTCGGGTTTGGAGAAGGTATAAGGGATAGGGTGTGTCATAGAATCTGGAGGAGGTAACAGGGATAGGGAGGGGTGTAAAGGTTGGAGAAGATAACAGAGATAGGGAGGTTTGTAGGGGTTGAAGACGGTATCAGGGATAGGGAGCATTGTTGGGGTTGGATATGGTAACAGGGATAGAGAGGGTTGTTGGGGATAGGGATGAAAACAGGGATAGGGAGGGTTGTTGGAGCTGGAGAAGGTAAGAGGGACAGGGAGGGTTGTAGGGATTGGAGACTGTAACAGGGATATGGAGGGCTGTTGGACCTGGGAAGGTAACAGGGATAGGGAGGGTTGTAGGGGATAGAGAAGGTAATGTGGATAGGGACTGTTGAAGGGGTTGGAGACATCAACTGGGATAGGAAGGGTTGTGCTGGTTGGAGAAGATAACAGGGACTGGGAGTTTTGTAGGGGTTGGAGAAGATAACAGGGATAGGTAGGGTTGTCAGGGCTGGAGATGGTAACAGGCATAGGGAGGGTTGTAGGGGTTGAAGAAGGTAACAGGGATAGGGAGGATTGATGGGGTGTGAGAAGGTAACAGGGATAGGGAGGGTTGTAGGGGTTGGGGATGGTGACAGGGATAGGGAGCGTTGTAGGGGTTGGAGAAGGTAACAGGGAAAGGGATGGTTGTAGGACCTGGAGGAGGTAACATGGATAGGGAGGGTTGTAGGGGTTGGAGGCAGTAACAGGGATAGGGAGGGTTGTCGGAGTTGGAGACGGTATAAGGGATAGGGAGGTTCATAGGATCTGGAGGAGGTAACAGGGATAGGGAGTGGTGTAGGGGTTGGAGAAGTTTACAGAGAAGGGAAGGGTAGTAGGGGCTGGAGAAGGGAACAGGGATGGGGAGGGACGTAGGAACTGGAGGAAGTAACAGGGAAAAGAAGGGTAGTATGGTTGGAGATGGTAACAGGGATAGGGATGGAAGGAGGGGTTGGAGACGCTAACAGGGACAGGGAGGGCTGTAGGTGTTGGAGAAGGTAACAGGGATAGGGAGGGTTGTCGGGGTTAGAGAAGGTAAGAGCGATTCGAAGGGTTGTAGGGGTTGGAGACGGTAACAGGGATAGGGAGGGTTGTAGGGGTTGGAAACGCTAACAGGGATAGGGAGGGTAATAAAATTTGGGGGAGGTAACAGGGATAGGGAGGGGTGTAGGGATTGGAGAAGTTTACAGAGAAGGGAAGGGTTATAGGGGCTGGCGAAGGTAACAGGGATAGGGAGGGACTTAGGAACTGGAGGAGGTAACAGGGATAGGGAGGGTTGTAGGGGTTGGAGTCAGTATCAGGGATAGGGAGGGTTTTAGGGGCTGGAGACGGTAACAGGGATAGGGAGGGTTGTATGTCTTGGAGATAGTAACAGGAATAGGGAGGGTTGTCGCGGTAAGAGAAGGTAAGAGGGATTGGAAGGGTTGTAGGGGTTGGAAACGGTAACAGGGATAGGGATGGTTGTAGGGGCTGGAGACGGTAACTGGGATAGGGAGGGTTGTAGGGGTTGAGAGGGGAAGAGGGATTGGGAGTGTTGTAGGGGTTGGAGTTGGTAACAGGAATAGGGGGGGTGGTCTTAGGACATGGAGGAAGTAACAGGAATAGGGAGGGTTGTAGGGGTTGGAGAAGATAACAGAGATAGGGAGGGTTATAGGGGTTGGAGACAGTATCAGGGACAGTGAGGGTTGTAGGGGTTGGAAATGCTAACAGGGATAGGGAGGTTGTAGGGGTTGGAAATGCTAACAGGGATAGGGAGGGTTGTAGGGGTTGAGAAGGTAAGAGGGATTGGGACTGTTGTAGGGGTTGGAGACGGTAACAGGAATAGGGGGGTGTCGTAGGACCTGGAGGAGGCAACAGGGATAGGGAGGGTTGAAGGGGTTGGAGACGTTATCAGGGATAGGGAGCGTTGTTGGGGTTGGATATGGTAACAGGGATAGAGAGGGTTGTCGGGGATAGGGATGGTAACAGGGATATGGAGGGTTGTTGGAGCTGGAGAAGGTAAGAGGGATAGGGAGGGTTGTAGTGGGTGGAGACATCAAGAGGGATAGGGAGGTTTGCGGGGTTTGGAGAAGGTAACAGAGATAGGGAGGGCTGTAGGGGCTGGAGGTTACAGAGAGAAGGAGTGTCGCAGGGGTTGGAGAAGGTAACAGGGATAGGGAGGGATGTAGGGGTTGGAGATGTTAACAGGGTTAGGGTGGTTTGTCAGGTCTGGAGAAGTTAACACGGATAGGGAGGGTTGTAGGGGTTGGAGGTAAGGAGGATTGGGAGGTTTGTAGGGGTTGGAAACGGTAACAGGGATATGGGGAGTTGTAGGGGTTGGAGAAGTGAAGAGGGATAGGGTGGGTTGTAGGGGTTGGAGATGGTTACAGGGATAGGGAGGGACGTAGGAACTGGAGCAGGTAACAGGGATAGGGAGCGTCATAGTACCTGGAGAAGTTAACAGGGATAAGGAGGATTGTAGGGGTTGGAAACGCTAACAGGGATAGGGCGGGTAATAGAATCTGGAGGAGGTAACAGGGATAGGGAGGGGTGTAGGGATTGGAGAAGTTGACAGAGAAGGGAAGGGTTATAGGGGCTGGCGAAGGTAACAGGGATAGGGAGGGACTTAGGAACTGGAGGAGGTAACAGGGATAGGGAGGGTTGTAGGGGTTGGAGTCAGTATCAGGGACAGTGAGGTTTTAGGGGTTGGAAATGTTAACAGGGATAGGGAGGGTTGTAGGTGTTGGAGACGGTAACAGGGATCGGGAGGGTTGTAGGGGTTGGAGACGGTAACAGGGATAGGGAGGGTTTTAGGGGTAGGAAATACTAACAGGGATAGGGAGGGTTGTAGGGGTTGGAGACGTTATCAGGGATAGGGAGCGTTGTTGGGGTTGGATATGGTAACAGTGATAGGGAGGGTTGTCGGGGATAGGGATGTTAACAGGGATATGGAGGGTTGTTGGAGCTGGAGAAGGTAAGAGGGATAGGGAGGGTTGTAATGGGTGGAGACATCAAGAGTGATAGGGAGGTTTGCTGGGTTTGAAGAAGGTAACAGAGATAGGGACGGCTGTAGGGGCTGGAGGTTACAGAGAGAAGGAGTGTCGTAGGGGTTGGAGAAGGTAACAGGGATAGGGAGGGTTGTAGGGGTTGGAGATGTTAACAGGGTTAGGGTGGTTTGTCAGGTCTGGAGAAGTTAACACGGATAGGGAGGGTTGTAGGGGTTGGAGAATGTAAGAGGGATTGGGAGGTTTGTAGGGGTTGGAAACGGTAACAGGGATAGGGGTGGTTGTAGGGATTGGAGAAGGTAAGAGGGATTGGGAAGGTTGTAGGAGTTGGAGACGGTAACAGGGATAGGGTGGGTTATAGGGGTTGGAGATGGTAACAGGGATAGGGAGGGTTGTAGGACCTGGAGTAGGTAACATGGATAGGGAGCGGTGTAGGTATTGGAGAAGTTTACAGAGAAGGGAAGCGTTGTAGGGGCTGGAGAAGATAACAGGGATAGGGAGGGTTGTCAGGGTTAGAGAAGGTAAGAGGAATTGGGAGGGTTGTCGCGGTTAGAGAAGGTAAGAGGGATTGGGAGGTTTGTAGGGGTTGGAAACGGTAACAGGGATAGGGAGGGTTGTAGGGGTTGGATAGGGAGGGTCGTAGGACATGGAGGAGGTAACATGGATAGGGAGGGTTGTAGGGATTGGAGAAGTTTACAGGGAAGGGAAGCGTTGTATGGGCTGGAGAAGGTAACAGGGATAGGGAGGGATGTAGGACCTGGTGCAGGTAACAGGGATAGGGAGGGGTGTAGGGATTGGAGACGCTAACAGAGAAAGGGAGGGTTCTAGGGGTTGGAAATGGTAACAGGTTTAGGGTGGGTTGTAGGGGTTAGGGACACTAACAGGGATAGGGAGGATTGTAGGCGTTGGAGAAGGTAATAGGGATAGCGAGGGTTGAAGGTGTTGGAGAATGTAATAGGGATAGGGAGGGATGTAGGTGTTGGAGAAGGTAATAGGGATAGGGAGGGTTGTCGGGGTTAGAGAAGGTAACAGGGATAGGGAGGGTTATCGTGGTGGGAGACCGTAACAGGAATAGGGTGGGTTGTAGTGGTTGGAGACGGTAACAGGGATAGGGAAAATTGTCGGGGTTGTTGATGTTAACAGGGATAGGAAGGGTCTTAGGACCTGGAGAAGTTAACAGGGACTGGGAGGGTTGTAGGGGTTGGAGACGGTAACAGGGATAGGGAGGGTTGTAGGGTTTGGATACGGTAACAGGGATTGGGAGGGTTGTAGAGGTTGGGGATGGTAACAGGGATAGGGAGGGTCGTAGGACCTTGAGGAGGTAACAGGGATGGGGAAGGTTGTAGGAGTTGGAGATGGTAACAGGGATAGGGAGGGTCGTAGGACCTGGAGGAGATAACATGGATATGGAGGGGTGTAGGGATTGGAGAAGTTTACAGAGAAGGGAAGCATTGTAGGGGTTGGAGAAGGTAACAGGGATAGGGAGGGACGTAGGAACTGGAGCAGGTAACAGGGATGGGAAGGGGTGTAGGGATTGGAGACGCTAACAGAGATAGGGAGGGTTCTAGGGGTTGGAGATGGTAACAGGGATAGAGTGGGTTGTAGGGCTTTGGGACACTAACAGGGATAGGGAGGGTTGTAGGTGCTGGAGAAGGTAATATGGATAGCGAGGGTTGTAGGTGTTGGAGTTGGTAATAGGGATAGCGAGGGTTGTAGGTGTTGGAGAAGGTAATAGGAATAGGGAGGGTTGTCGGGGTTAGAGAAGGTAACAGGGATAGGGAGGGTTGTAAAACCTGGAGGAGGTAACAGGGATAGGGAGGGTTGTAGGGGATACAGAAGGTAATGTGGATAGGGACTGTTGAAGGGGTTGGAGACATCAACTGGGATAGGAAGGGTTGTGCTGGTTGGAGAAGATAACAGGGACTGGGAGTTTTGTAGGGGTTGGAGAAGATAACAGAGATAGGGAGGTTTGTAGGGGTTGAAGACGGTATCAGGGATAGGGAGCATTGTTGGTGTTGGATATGGTAACAGGGATAGAGAGGGTTGTTGGGGATAGGGATGATAACAGGGATAGGGAGGGTTGTTGGAGCTGGAGAAGGTAAGAGGGACAGGGAGGGTTGTAGGGATTGGAGACTGTAACAGGGATATGGAGGGCTGTTGGAGCTGGAGAAGGTAACAGGGATAGGGAGGGTTGTAGGGAATAGAGAAGGTAATGTGGATAGGGACTGTTGAAGGGGTTGGAGACATCAACTGGGATAGGAAGGGTTGTGCTGGTTGGAGAAGATAACATGGACTGGGAGTTTAGTAGGGGTTGGAGAAGATAACAGGGATAGGTAGGGTTGTCAGGGCTGGAGATGGTAACAGGCATAGGGAGGGTTGTAGGGGTTGAAGAAGGTAACAGGGATAGGGAGGATTGATGGGGTGTGAGAAGGTAACAGGGATAGGGAGAGTTGTAGGGGTTGGAGATGGTAACAGGGATAGGGAGCGTTGTAAGGGTTGGAGAAGGTAACAGGGAAAGGGATGGTTATAGGGCCTGGAGGAGGTAACATGGATAGGGAGGGCTGTAGGGGTTGGAGGCAGTAACAGGGATAGGGAGGGTTGTCGGAGTTGGAGACGGTATAAGGGATAGGGAGGTTCATAGGATCTGGAGGAGGTAACAGGGATAGGGAGTGGTGTAGGGGTTGGAGAAGTTTACAGAGAAGGGAAGGGTAGTAGGGGCTGGAGAAGGGAACAGGGATGGGGAGGGACGTAGGAACTGGAGGAAGTAACAGGGAAAAGAAGGGTAGTATGGTTGGAGATGGTAACAGGGATAGGGATGGAAGGAGGGGTTGGAGACGCTAACAGGGACAGGGAGGGCTGTAGGTGTTGGAGAAGGTAACAGGGATAGGGATGGAAGGAGGGGTTGGAGACGCTAACAGGGACAGGGAGGGCTGTAGGTGTTGGAGAAGGTAACAGGGATAGGGAGGGTTGTCGGGGTTAGAGAAGGTAAGAGCGATTCGAAGGGTTGTAGGGGTTGGAGACGGTAACAGGGATAGGGAGCGTCACAGTACCTGGAGGAGGTAACAGGGATAGGGAGGGTTGTAGGGGTTGGAAACGCTAACAGGGATAGGGAGGGTAATAGAATTTGGGGGAGGTAACAGGGATAGGGAGGGGTGTAGGGATTGGAGACGTTGACAGAGAAGGGAAGGGTTATAGGGGCTGGCGAAGGTAACAGGGATAGGGAGGGACTTAGGAACTGGAGGAGGTAACAGGGATAGGGAGGGTTGTAGGGGTTGGAGTCAGTATCAGGGACAGTGAGGTTTTAGGGGTTGGAAATGTTAACAGGGATAGGGAGGGTTGTAGGTGTTGGAGAAGGTAACAGGGATTGGGAGGGCTGTAGGGGTTGGAGACGTTATCAGGGATAGGGAGCATTGTTGGGGTTGGATATGGTAACAGTGATAGGGAGGGTTGTCGGGGATAGGGATGTTAACAGGGATATGGAGGGTTGTTGGAGCTGGAGAATGTAAGAGGGATAGGGAGGGTTGTAATGGGTGGAGACATCAAGAGGGATAGGGAGGTTTGCTGGGTTTGGAGAAGGTAACAGAGATAGGGAGGGCTGTAGGGGCTGGAGGTTACAGAGAGAAGGAGTGTCATAGGGGTTGGAGAAGGTAGCAGGGATAGGGAGGGTTGTAGGGGTTGGAGATGTTAACAGGGTTAGGGAGGTTTGTCAGGTCTGGAGAAGTTAACACGGATAGGGAGGGTTGTAGGGGTTGGAGAATGTAAGAGGGATTGGGAGGTTTGTAGGGGTTGGAAACGGTAACAGGGATGGGGGGGTTGTAGGGTTTGGAGAAGGTAAGAGGGATTGGGAGGGTTGTAGGAGTTGGAGACGGTAACAGGGACAGGGTGGGTTACAGGACCTGGAGGAGGTAACAGGGATATGGTGGGTTGTGGGTTGGAAAAGTTTACAGAGAAGGGAAACGTTGTAGTGGCTGGAGAAGGTAACAGGGATAGGGAGGGACGTAGGAACTGGAGCAGGTAACAGGGATAGGGAGGGTGTAGGGATTGGAGACGCTAACAAAGATAGGGAGGGTTCTAGGGGTTGGAGATGGTAACAGGGATAGGGTGGGTTGTAGGGGTTAGGGACACTAACAGGGATAGTGAGCGTTGTAGGGGTTGGAGAAGGTAATAGGGATAGCGAGGGTTGTAGGTGTTGGAGAAGGTAATAGGGATAGGGAAAGTTGTCGGGGCTAGAGAAGGTTACAGGGATAGGGAGGGTTGTCGTTGTGGGAGATGGTAACAGGGATAGGGAGGGTTGTAGGGGTTGGAGACGGTAACAGGGATAGGGAAAGTTGTCGGGGTTGGAGATGGTAACAGGGATAAGGAGGGTTGTAGGGGTTGGAAACGCTAACAGGGATAGGGAGGGTTGTAGGGGTTGGAGACGGTATCAGGGATAGAGAGGGTTGTGTGGGATAGGGATGGTAACAGGGATATGGAGGGTTGTTGGAGCTGGAGAAGGTAATAGGGATAGGGAGGTTTGCTGGGTTTGGAGAACGTAACAGAGATAGGGAGTGTTGTAGGGGCTGGAGGTTACAAGAGACAGAGTGTCGTAGGGGTTGGAGACGGTAACAGGAACAGGTGGGGTTGTAGGAGTTGCAGAAGGTAACAGGGATAGGGAGAGTTGTAGGGCTTGGAGAAGTTAACAGGGTTAGGGAGGTGTGTCACGGCTGGAAAAGGTAACAGGGATAGGGAGGTTTGTAGGAGTTGGAGAAGGTAACAGGGATAGGGAGGGTTGTCGGGGAAAGAGAAGGTAAGAGGGATTGGGAGGTTTGTAGGGGTTGGAAACGGTAACAGGGATGGGGGGGTTGTAGGGGTTGGAGAAGATACAAGGGATTGGGAGGGTTGTGGAAGTTGGAGATGGTAACAGGGATAGGGAGGATCGTAGGACCTTGAGGAGGTAACATGGAGAGGGAGGGGTGGAGGGATTGGAGATGTTTACAGAGAAGGGAAGCGTTGTAGGGGTTGGAGAAGGTAACAGGGATAGGGAGGGATGTAGGAACTGGAGCAGGTAACAGGGATAGGAAGGGGTGTAGGGATTGGAGGCGCTAACAGAGATAGGGAGGGTTCTAGGGGTTGGAGATGGTAACAGAGATAGGGTATGTTGTAGGGGTTAGGGACACTAACAGGGATAGGGAGGGTTGTAGGGGTTGGATAAGGTAATAGGGATAGCGAGGGTTGCAGGTGTTGGAGATGGTAATAGGGATAGGGAGGGTTGTAGGTGTTGGAGAAGGTAATAGGGATAGGGAGGGTTGTTGGTGTTAGAGAAGGTAACAGGGATAGGGAGGGTTTTCATGGTAGGAGACGGTAACAAGAATTGGGAGGGTTGTAGGGGTTGGAGACGCTAACAGGGATAGGGAAAGTTGTCGGGGTTGGAGATGGTAACAGTGATAGGGAGGGTCTTAGGACCTGGAGAAGGTAACAGGGATTGGGAGGGTTGTAGGGGTTGGAGACCGTAACATGGATAGTGAGGGTTGTATGGGTTGGAAACGCTAACAGGGATAGGGAGCGTTGTCGGGGTTGGAGACGGTATCAGGGATAGAGAGGGTTGTGGGGGATACGGATGGTAACAGGGATATGGAGGGTTGTTGGAGCTGGAGAAGGTAAGAGGGATAGGGAGGTTTGCTGGGTTTGGAGAAGGTAACAGAGATAGGAAAGGTTGTAGGGTCTGGATGTTACAGAGAGAAGGAGTGTCGTAGGGGTTGGAGACGGTAACAGGAACAGGTGGGGTTGTAGGAGTTGGATAAGGTAAAAGGCATAGGGAGGGTTGTAGGGCTTTCAGAAGTTAACAGGGTTAGGGAGGTTTGTCAGGGCTGGAGAAGGTAACGGGGATAGGGAGGGTTGTAGGAGTTGGAGAAGATAACAGGGATAGGGAGGGTTGTCAGGGTTAGAGAAGGTAAGAGGGATTGGGAGGGTTGTCGGTGTTAGAGAAGGTAAGAGGGATTGGGAGGTTTGTAGGGGTTGGAAATGGTAACAGGGATAGGAAGGGGTGTAGGAGTTGGAGAAGTTAACAGGGTTAGGGAGGTTTGTCAGGGCTGGAGAAGGTAACAGGGATAGGGAGGGTTGTAGGAGTTGGAGAAGGTAACAGGGATAGGGAGGGTTGTCAGGGTTAGAGAAGGTAAGAGGGATTGGGAGGGTTGTCGGGGTTGGAGACGGTAACAGGGATAGGGAGGGTCGTAGGACATGGAGGAGGTAACATGGATAGGGAGGGTTGTAGGGATTGTAGAAGTTTACAGGGAAGGGAAGCGTTGTATGGGCTGGAGAAGGTAACAGGGATAGGGAGGGATGTAGGACCTGGTGCAGGTAACAGGGATAGGGAGGGGTGTAGGGATTGGAGACGCTAACAGAGAAAGGGAGGGTTCTAGGGTTTGGAGATGGTAACAGGGGTAGGGTGGGTTGTAGGGGTTAGGGACACTAACAGAGATAGGGAGGATTGTAGGCGTTGGAGAATGTAATAGGGATAGGGAGGGTTGTAGGTGTTGGAGAAGGTAATAGGGATAGGGAGGGTTGTCGGGGTTAGAGAAGGTAACAGGGATAGGGAGGGTTATCGTGGTGGGAGACCGTAACAGGAATAGGGTGGGTTGTAGTGGTTGGAGACGGTAACCGGGATAGGGAAAATTGTCGGGGTTGGAGATATTAACAGGGATAGGGAGGGTCTTAGGACCTGGAGAAGTTAACAGGGACTGGGAGGGTTGTAGGGGTTGGAGACGGTAACATGGATAGGGAGGGTTGTAGGGTTTGGATACGGTAACAGGGATAGGGGGCGTTGTAGGGGTTGGACAAGGTAGGAGGGTTTGGGAGAGTTGTAGAGGTTGGAGATGGTAACAGGGATAGGGAGGGTCGTAGGACCTTGAGGAGGTAACAGGCATGGGGAGGGTTGTAGGGGTTGGAGATGGTAACAGGGATAGGGAGGGTCGTAGGACCTGGAGGAGGTAACATAGAAATGGAAGGGTGTAGGGATTGGAGAAGTTTACAGAGAAGGGAAGCATTGTAGGGGTTGGAGAAGGTAACAGGGGTAGGGAGGGACGTTGGAACTGGAGCAGGTAACGGGGATAGGAAGGGGTGTAGGGATTGGAGACACCAACAGAGATAGGGAGGGTTCTAGGGGTTGGAGATGGTAACAGGGATAGGGTGGGTTGTAGGGCTTAGGGACACTAACAGGGATAGGGAGGGTTGTAGGTGCTGGAGAAGGTAATAGGGATAGCGAGGGTTGTAGGTGTTGGAGTTGGTAATAGGGATAGGGAGGTTGTAGGTGTTGGAGAAGGTAATAGGAATAGGGAGGGTTGTCGGGGTTAGAGAAGGTAACAGGGATAGGGAGGGTTTTCGTGGTGGGAGACGGTAACAGGAATAGGGAGGGTTGTAGGGGTTGGAGACGGTAACAGGGATACGGAGGGTTGTAGGGATTGGAGAATTTTACAGGGAAGGGAAGCGTTGTAGGGGCTGGAGAAGGTAATAGGGATAGGGAGGGACGTAGGACCTGGAGGAGGTAACATGGATAGGGAGGGGTGAAGGTATTGGAGAAGTTTACAGAGAAGGGAAGCGTTGTAGGGGCTGGAGAAGGTAAGAGGGATAGGCAGGGATGTAGGAACTGGAGCAGGTAACAGGGATAGTGTGGGTTGTAGCGGTTAGGGACACTAACAGGGATAGGGAGGGTTGTAGGGGTTGGAGAAGGTAATAGGGATAGCGAGGGTTGTAGGTGTTGGAGAAGGTAATAGGGATAGGGAGGGTTGTCGGGGTTAGAGAAGGTAACAGGGATAGGGAGAGGTTTCGTGGTGGGAGACCGTAGTAGGAATAGGGTGGGTTGTAGCGGTTGGAGACGGTAACAGGGATAGGGAAAATTGTCAGGGTTGGAGATGGTACCAGGGATAGGGAGGGTCTTAGGACCTGGAGAAGTTAACAGGGATTGGGAGGGTTGTAGGGGCTGGAGACGGTAACAGGGATAGGGAGGTTTGCTGGGTTTGGAGAAGGTAACAGAGATAGGGAGGGTTGTAGGGGCTGGAGGTTAGAGAGAAGGAGTGTTGTAGGTGTTGGAGACGGTAACAGCAACAGGTGGGTTTGTAGGAGTTGGAGAAGGTAACAGGGATAGGGAGGGTTGTAGGGCTTTCAGAAGTTAACAGGGTTAGGGAGGTTTATCAGGGCTGGAGAAGGTAACAGGGATAGGGAGGGTTGTCAGGGTTAGAGAAGGTAAGAGGGATTGGGAGGGTTGTTGGGGTTAGAGAAGGTTAGAGGGATTGGCCGGTTTGTAGGGGTTGGAAACGGTAACAGGGATAGGGAGGGTTGTAGGGGTTGGAGAAGGTAACAGGGATAGGGAGGGTTGTAGGATTGGAGAAGGTAATAGGGATAGGGAGGGTTGTCGGGGTTAGAGAAGGTAAGAGGGATTGGGAGGGTTGTCGGGGTTAGAAAAGGTAAGAGGGATTGGGAGGTTTGTACGGGTTGGAAACGGTAACAGGGATAGGGGGGTTGTAGGGGTTGGAGACGGTAACAGGGATAGGGAGGGTCATAGGACCAGGAGGAGGTAACAGGGATAGGGTGGGTTGTAGAGGTAGGAGACGGTAACAGGGATAGGGAGGGTAATAGAATCTGGAGGAGGTAACAGGGATAGGGAGGGGTGTAGGGATTGGAGAAGTTTACAGAGAAGCGAAGGGTAGTAGGTGCTGGAGAAGGGAACAGGGATGGGGAGGGACGTAGGAACTGGAGGAAGTAACAGGGAAAAGAAGGGTTGTTGGGGTTGGAGATGGTAACAGGGATAGGGATGGAAGGATGGGTTAGGGACGCCAACAGGGACAGGGAGGGTTATAGCTGTTGGAGAAGGTAACAGGGATAGGGAGGGTTGTCGGGGTTAGAGAAGGTAAGAGCGATTCGAAGGGTTGTACTGGTTGGAGACGATAACAGGGATAGGGAGTGTCATAGTACCTGGAGGAGGTAACAGGGATAGGGACGGTTGTAGGGGTTGGAAACGCTAACAGGGATAGGGAAGGTAATAGAATCTGGAGGAGGTAACAGGGAGAGGGAGGGGTGTAGGGATTGGAGAAGTTTACAGGGAAGGGAAGCGTTGTAGGGGCTGGAGAAGGTAACAGGGATAGGGAGGGACGTAGGACCTGGAGGAGGTAACATGGATAGGGAGGGGTGTAGGTATTGGAGAAGTTTACAGAGAAGGGAAGCGTTGTAGGGGCTGGAGAATGTAACAGGGATAGGGAGGGATGTAGGAACTGGAGCAGGTAACAGGGATAGGGAGGGGTGTAGGGATTGGAGACGCTAACAGAGATATGGAGGGTTCTAGGGGTTGGAGATGGTAACAGTGATAAGGTGGGTTGTAGGGGTTAGGGATACACACAGGGATAGGGAGGGTTGTAGCGGTTGGAGAAGGTAATAGGGATAGCGAGGCTTGTAGGTGTTGGAGAAGGTAATAGGGATAGGGAGGGTTGTAGGGCTTGGAGAAGTTAACAGGGTTAGGGAGGTTTGTCAGTGCTGGAGAAGGTAACAGCGATAGGGAGGGTTGTAGGATTGGAGAAGGTAATAGGGATAGGGAGGTTTGCTGGGTCAGGAGAAGGTAACAGAGATAGGGAGTGTTGTAGGGGCTGGAGTTTACAGAGAGAAGGAGTGTCGTAGGGGTTGGAGACGGTAACAGGAAGAGGTGGGGTTGTAGAGTTGGAGTAGGTAACAGGGATAGGGAGGGTTGTAGGGCTTGGAGAAGTTAACAGGGTTTGGGAGGTTTGTCAGGGCTGGAGAAGGTAACAGGGATAGGGAGGGTTGTCGGGGTTAGAGAAGGTAAGAGGGATTGGGAGGGTTGTCGGGGTGAGAGAAGGTAAGAGGGATTGGGAGCTTTGTACGGGTTGGAAACGGTAACAGGGATGGGGGGATTGTAGGGGTTGGAGAAGTTAAGAGTGATAGGGAGGGTTGTAGGGGTTTGAGACGGTAACAGGGATAGGGAGCGTCGTAGGACCTGGATGAGGTAACAGCGATAGGGTGGGTTGTAGGGGTTGGAGATGGTAACAGCGATAGGGTGGGTTGTAGGGGTTGGAGATGGTAACAGGGATAGGGATGGACGTAGATACTGGAGCAGGTAACAGGGATAGGGAGGGGTGTAGAGATTGGAGACGCTAACAGAGATAAGGAGGGTTCTAGGGGTTGGAGAGGGTAACAGGGATAGGGTAGGTTGTAGGGGTTAGGGACACTAACAGGGATAGGGAGGGTTGTAGGGGTTGGAGAAGTTAATAGGGATAGGGAGAGTTGTCGGGGTTAGAGAAGGTAACAGGGATAGGGAGGGTTGTCGTGATGGGAGACGGTAACAGGGATAGGGTGGGTTGTAGGGGTTAGGGACACTAACAGGGATAGGGAGGGTTGTAGGGGTTGGAGAAGTTAATAGGGATAGGGAGGGTTGTCGGGGTTAGAGAAGGTAACAGGGATAGGGAGGGTTGTCGTGATGGGAGACAGTAACAGGGATAGGGAGGGTTGTAGGGGTTGGAGATGGTAACAGGGATAGGGAGGGTCTTAGGACCAGGAGAAGGTAACAGGGATTGGGAGGGTTGTAGGGGTTGGAGACGGTAACAGGGATAGGGATGGTTGTAGGTGTTCGAAACGCTAACAGGGATAGGGAGGGTTGTAGGGGTTGGAGATGGTATCAGGGATAGAGAGGGTTGTGGGGGATAGGGATACTAACAGGGATATGGAGGGTTGTTGCAGCTGGAGAAGGTAATAGGGATAGGGAGGTTTGCTGGGTTTGGAGAAGGTAACAGAGATAGGGAGTGTTGTAGGGGCTGAAGGTTACAAGGGACGGAGTGTCGTAGGGGTTGGAGACGGTAACAGGAACAGGTGGGGTTGTAGGAGTTGGAGAAGGTAACAGGGATAGGGAGGGTTGAAGGGCTTGGAGAAGTTAGCAGGGTTAGGGAGGTTTTTCAGGGCTGGAGAAGGTAACAGGGACCAGGAAGGTTTTAGGGGTTGGAGATGGTAACAGGGATAGGGTGGTTTCTAGGGGTTGGAGACGGTAACAGGGATAGGGCGGTTGTTGGGGTTGGAGACGGTAACAGGGATAGGGAGGCTTGTAGGGGTTGGAGTCAGTGACAGGGATAGGGTGGGTCATAGAATCAGGAGGAGGTAACAGGGATAGGGAGGGGTGTCGGGGTTGGAGAAAGTAATAGGGATAGGGAGGGTTGTCGGGGTTGGAGATGGTAACAGGGATAGGGAGGGTTGTAGGGGTTGGGGACACTAACAGGGATAGGGAGGATTGTAGCTGTTGGAGAAGGTAATAGGGATAGTGAGGTTTGTAGGGGCTGCAGAAAGTAATAGGGATAGGGAGGGTTGTAGGGGTTGGAGATGGTAACAGGGATAGGGAGGGTTGTAGGGGTTGGGGACACTAACAGGGATAGGGAGGATTGTAGCTGTTGGAGAAGGTAATAGGGATAGTGAGGTTTGTAGGGGCTGCAGAAAGTAATAGGGATAGGGAGGGTTGTAGGTGTTGGAGAAGGTAACAGGGTCTGAGAGTTTAGTAGCTGTTGGCGAAGATAACAGGGATAGGGAGGTTTGTCAGGACTGGAGAAGGTAACAGGGATAGGGAGGGTTGTAGTGGTTGGAGAAGGTAACAGGGATAGGGAGGGTTGTAGGGGTTGGAGACGGTAACAGGAAGAGGTGGGGTTGTAGGAGTTGGAGTAGGTAACAGGGATAGGGAGGGTTGTAGGGCTTGGAGAAGTTAACGGGGTTAGGGAGGTTTGTCAGGGCTGGAGAAGGTAACAGGGATAGGGAGGGTTGTAGCACTTGGAGAAGGTAACAGGGATAGGGAGGGTTGTCGGGGTTAGAGAAGGTAAGAGGGATTGGGAGGGTTGTCGGGGTTAGAGAAGGTAAGAGGGATTGGGAGGTTTGTAGGGGTTGGAAACGGTAACAGGGATGGGGGTATCGTAGGGGTTGGAGAAGTTAAGAGTGATAGGGAGGGTTGTAGGGGTAACAGGGATAGGGAGGGACGTAGGAACTGGAGCAGGTAACAGGGATAGGGTGGGTTGTAGGGTTAGGAGATGGTAATTGGGATAGGGAGGGTCGTAGGACCTGGAGGAGGTAACATGGATAGGGAGGGGTGTAGGGTTTGGAGAAGTTTACAGAGAAGGGAAGCGTTGTAGGGGCTGGAGAAGGTAACAGGGAGATGGAGGGACGTAGGAACTGGAGCAGGTAACAAGGATAGGGAAAGTTGTCGGGGTTGGAGATGGTAACAGGGATAGGGAGAGTCTTAGGACCTCGAGCAGGTAACAGGGATTGGGAGGGTTGTAGGGGTTGGAGACGGTAACAGAGATAGGGAGGGTTGTAGGGGTTGGAAACGCTAACAGGGATAGGGAGGGTTGTAGGGGTTGGAGACGGTATCAGGGATAGAGAGGGTTGTGGGGGATAGGGATGGTAACATGGATATGGAGGGTTGTTGGAGCTGGAGAAGGTAAGAGGGATAGGGAGGTTTGCTGGGTTTGGAGAAGGTAACAGAGATAGGGAGTGTTGTAGGGGCTGGAGGTTACAGAGAGAAGGAGTGTCGTAGGCTTTGGAGACGGTAACAGGAACAGGTGGGGTTGTAGGAGTTGGAGAAGGTAACAGGGATAGGGAGGGTTGTAGGGCTTGGGGAAGTTAACGGGGTTAGGGAGCATTGTCAGGGCTGGAGAAGGTAACAGGGATAGGGAGGGTTGTAGGATTGAAGAAGGTCATAGGGATAGGGAGGTTTGCTGGGTTAGGAGAAGGTAACAGAGATAGGGAGTGTTGTAGGGGCTGGAGTTTACAGAGAGAAGGAGTGTCGTAGGGGTTGGAGACGGTAACAGGAAGAGGTGAGGTTGTAGGAGTTGGAGTAGGTAACAGGGATAGGGAGGGTTGTAGGGCTTGGAGAAGTTAACAGGGTTAGGGAGGTTTGTCAGGGCTGGAGAAGGTAACAGGGATAGGGAGGGTTGTAGGACTTGGAGAAGGTAACAGGGATAGGGAGGGTTGTCAGGGTTAGGAGACGGTAATTGGGATAGGGAGGGTCGTCGGACCTGGAGCAGGTAACATGGATAGGGAGGGGTGTAGGGATTGGAGAAGTTTACAGAGAATGGAAGCGTTGTAGGGGCTGGAGAAGGTAACAGGGATAGGGAGGGACGTAGGACCTGGAGCAGGTAACAGGGATCGGGAGGGGTGTAGGGATTGGAGAGGCTAACAGAGATAGAGAGGGTTCTAGGGGGTGGAGACGGTAACAGGGACAGGGAGGGTTGTAGGGGTTGGAGACGTTAATAGGGATAGGGAGGGTTGTAGGTGTTGGAGAAGGTAATAGGGATAGGGAGGGTTGGCGGGGTTAGAGAAGGTAACAGTGATAGGGAGGGTTGTCAGAGCTGGAGAAGGTAACAGGTATAGGGAGGGTTGAAAGGGTTGGAGACGGTAACAGAGATAGGGAGCGTTGTAGGTCCTGGAGAAGGTAACAGGGATAGGGACGGTTGTCGTGGTGGGAGACGGTAACAGGGATAGGGAGGGTTGTAGGGGTTGGAGAAGGTAACAGGGACCGGGAAGTTTTTAGGGGTTGGAGATGGTAACAGGGATAGAGTGGGTTGTAGGGGTTGGAAACGCTAACAGGGATAGGGAGGGTTGTAGGGGTTGGAGACGGTATCAGGGATAGAGAGGGTTGTGGGGGATAGGGATGTAACATGGATATGGAGGGTTGTTGGAGCTGGAGAAGGTAAGAGGGATAGGGAGGTTTGCTGGGTTTGGAGAAGGTAACAAGGATAGGGAGGGTTGTAGGATTGAAGAAGGTCACAGGGATAGGGAGGTTTGCTGGGTTAGGAGAAGGTAACAGAGATAGGGAGTGTTGTAGGGGCTGGAGTTTACAGAGAGAAGGAGTGTCGTAGGGGTTGGAGACGGTAACAGGAAGAGGTGGGGTTGTAGGAGTTGGAGTAGGTAACAGGGATAGGGAGGGTTTTAGGGCTTGGAGAAGTTAACAGGGGTTAGGGAGGTTTGTCAGGGCTGGAGAAGGTAACAGGGATAGGGAGGGTTGTAGGGGTTGGAGACGGTAACAGGGATTGGGAGGGTTGTAGGGGTTGGAGATGGTAACAGGTATTGGGAGGATTGTAGGGGTTGGAAATGCTAACAGGGATAGGGAGGGTTGTAGGGGTTGAGAAGGTAAGAGGGATTGGGAGTGTTGTAGGGGTTGGAGACTGTAACAGGAGTAGGGGGGGGTCGTAGGACCTGGAGGAGGCAACAGGGATAGGGAGGGTTGTAGGGGTTGGAGAAGATAACAGAGAAAGGGAGGTTTGTAGGGGTTGGAGACGTTATCAGGGATAGGGACTGTTCTTGGGGTTGGATATGGTAACAGGGATAGAGAGGGTTGTCGGGGATAGGGATGGTAACAGGGATATGGAGGGTTGTTGCAGCTGGAGAAGGTAAGGTGGATAGGGAGTGTTGTAGTGGGTGGAGACATCAAGAGGGATAGGGAGGTTTCCTGGGTTTGGAGAAGGTAACAGAGATAGGAAGGGTTGTTGGGGCTGGAGGTTACAGAGAGAAGGAGTGTCGTAGGGGTTGGAGAAGGTAACAGGAATAGGGAGGGTTGTAGGGGTTGGAGAAGGTAACAGGGATAGGGAGGGTTGTAGGGGTTGGAGAAGGTAACAGGGATAGGGAGTTTTGTAGGGCTTGGAAAAGTTAACAGGGTTAGGGAGGTTTGTCAGTGCTGGAGAAGCTTACAGGGTTGTCGGGGTTAGAGAAGGTAAGAAGGAATGGGAGGGTTGTCGTGGTTAGAGAAGGTAAGGGGGATTGGGAGGTTTGTAGAGGTTGGAAACGGTAACAGGGATGGGGGGGGTTGTAGGGGTTGGAGAAGGTAAGGGGGATTGGGAGGGTTGTAGGGGTTGGAGATGGTAACAGGGATAGGGAGGTTCGTAGGACTTGGAGGAGGTAACAGGGATGGGGAGGGTTGCAGGGGTTGAAGACGGTAACAGGGATAGGGAGCGTCATAGGACCTGGATGAGGTAACAGCGATAGGGTGGGTTGTAGGGGTTGGAGATGGTAACAGGGATAGGGAGGGTCGTAGGACCTGGAGGAGGTAACATGGATAGGGAGGGGTGTAGGTATTGGAGAAGTTTACAGAGAAGGGAAGCGTTGTAGGGGCTGGAGAAGTTAACAGGGATAGGGAGGGATGTAGGAACTGGAGCAGGTAACAGGGATAGGGAGGGGTATAGGGATTGGAGACGCTAACAGAGATAAGGAGCGTTCTAGGGGTTGAAGAGGGTAACAGGGATAGGGTGGATTGTAGGGGTTAGGGACACTAACAGGGATAGGGAGGGTTGTAGGGGTGGAGAATTTAATAGGGATAGGGAGGGTTGTCGAGGTTAGAGAAGGTAACAGGGATAGGGAGGGTTGTCGTGATGGGAGACGGTAACAGGGATAGGGTGGGTTGTAGGGCTTAGGGACACTAAAGGGGATAGGGAGGATTGTAGGGGTTGGAGACGGTAACAGGGATAGGGAATGTTGTCGGGGTTGGAGATGGTAACAGGGATAGGGAGGGTTGTAGAGGTTGGAGACGGTAACAGGGATAGGGAAAGTTGTCGGGGTTGGAGATGGTAACAGGGATAGGGAGGGTCTTAGGACCAGGAGAAGGTAACAGGGATTGGGAGGGTTGTAGGGGTTGGAGACGGTAACAGGGATAGGGAAAGTTGTCGGGGTTGGAGATGGTAACAGGGATAGGGAGGGTCTCAGGACCAGGAGAAGGTAACAGGGATTGGGAGGGTTGTAGGGGCTGGAGACGGTAATAGGGATAGGGAGGGTTGTAGGTGTTCGAAACGCTAACAGGGATAGGGAGGGTTGTAGGGGTTGGAGATGGTATCAGGGATAGAGAGGGTTGTGGGGGATAGGGATACTAACAGGGATATGGAGGGTTGTTGCAGCTGGAGAAGGTAAGAGGGATAGGGAGGTTTGCTGTGTTTGGAGAAGGTAACAGAGATAGGAGTGTTGTAGGGGCTGAAGGTTACAAGAGACAGAGTGTCGTAGGGGTTGGAGACGGTAACAGGAACAGGTGGGGTTGTAGGAGTTGGAGAAGGTAACAGGGATAGGGAGGGTTGAGGGGCTTGGAGAAGTTAGCAGGGTTAGGGAGGTTTTTCAGGGCTGGAGAAGGTAACAGGGACCAGGAAGGTTTTAGGGGTTGGAGATGGTAACAGGGATAGGGTGGGTTCTAGGGGTTGGAGACGGTAACAGGGATAGGGTGGGTTGTTGGGGTTGGAGACGGTAACAGGGATAGGGAGGCTTGTAGGGGTTGGAGTCAGTGATAGGGATAGGGTGGGTCATAGAATCAGGAGGAGGTAACAGGGATAGGGAGGGTTGTAGGGGTTGGAGATGGTAACAGGGATAGGGAGGGTTGTAGGGGTTGGGGACACTAACAGGGATAGGGAGGATTGTAGCTGTCGGAGAAGGTAATAGGGATAGGGAGGTTTGTAGGGGCTGGAGAAAGTAACAGGGATAGGGAGGGTTGTAGTGGTTGGAGAAGGTAACAGGGATAGGGAGGGTTGAAGGGGTTGGGGACGGTAAGAGGGATTGGGAGGGTTGTAGGACCTAGAGGAGGTAACATGGATAGGGAGGGTTGTAGGGTTTGGAGAAGGTAACAGGGATAGGGAGGGTTGTAGGGGTGGAGAAGGTAACAGGGATAGGGAGGGACGTAGGAACTGGAGCAGGTAACAGGAATAGGGAGGGGTGTAGCGATTGGAGACGCTAACAGAGATAGGGAGGGTTCAAGGGGTTGGAGATGGTAACAGGGATAGGGTGGGTTGTAGGGGTTGGAGTCAGTGACAGGGTTAGGGTGGGTCATAGAATCAGGAGGAGGTAACAGGGATAGGGTGGGGTGTAGGAATTGGAGCAGTTAACAGAGAAGGGAAGGGTTGTAGGGGCTGGAGAAGGTAATAGGGATAGGGAGGGTTGTAGGGGCTGCAGAAGGTAATAGGGATAGGGAGGATTGACGGGGTGGGGGAAGGTAATAGGAATAGGGAGGGTTGTAGGGGTTGGAGAAGGTAACAGGGATAGGGAGCGTTGTAGGTGTTGGAGAAGGTAACAGGGAAAGGGATGGTTGGAGGACCTGGAGGAGGTAACACGGATAGGGAGGCTTGTAGGGGTTGGAGGCAGTAACAGGGATAGGGAGGGTTGTCGGAGTTGGAGACGGTATAAGGGATAGGGAGGGTCATAGGATCTGGAGGAGGTAACAGGTATCAGGAGTGGTGTAGGGATTGGCGAAGTTTACAGGGAAGGGAAGGGAAGTAGGGGCTGGAGAAGGGAACAGGGATGGGGAGGGACGTAGGAACAGGAGGAAGTAACAGGGAAAAGAAGGGTAGTAGGGGTTGGAGATGGTAACAGGGATAGGGATGGAAGGAGGGGTTGGAGACTCTAACAGGGACAGGGAGGGCTGTAGTTGTTGGAGAAGGTAACAGGGATAGGGAGGGTTGTCGGGGTTAGAGAAGGTAAGAGCGATTCGAAGGGTTGTAGGGGTTGGAGACGGTAACAGGGATAGGGTGGGTTGTTGGGGTTGGAGACGGTAACAGGGATAGGGAGGGTTGTAGGGGTTGGAGTCAGTGACAGGGTTAGGATGGGTCATAGAATCAGGAGGAGGTAACAGGGATAGGGTGGGGTGTAGGAATTGGAGCAGTTAACAGAGAAGGGAAGGGTTGTAGGGGCTGGAGAAGGTAATAGGGATAGGGAGGGTTGTAGGGGCTGCAGAAGGTAATAGGGATAGGGAGGGTTGTAGGGGTTGGAGATGGTAACAGGGATAGGGAGGGTTGTAGGGGTTGGGGACACTAACAGGGATAGGGAGGATTGTAGCTGTTGGAGAAGGTAATAGGGATAGGGAGGTTTGTAGGGGCTGGAGAAAGTAACAGGGATAGGGAGGGTTGTAGTGGTTGGAGAAGGTAACAGGGATAGGGAGGGTTGAAGGGGTTGGGGACGGTAAGAGGGATTGGGAATGTTGTAGGACCTGGAGGAGGTAACATGGATAGGGAGGGTTGTAGGGTTTGGAGAAGGTAACAGGGATAGGGAGGGTTGTAGGGGTGGAGAAGGTAACAGGGATAGGGAGGGACGTAGGAACTGGAGCAGGTAACAGGAATAGGGAGGGGTGTAGCGATTGGAGACGCTAACAGAGATAGGGAGGGTTCTAGGGGTTGGAGATGGTAACAGGGATAGGGTGGGTTGTAGGGGTTAGGGACACTAACAGGGATAGGGAGGGTTGTAGAGGTTGGAAATGGTAATAGGGATAGCGAGGGTTGTAGGTGTTGGAGAAGGTAACAGGGATAGGGAGGGTTGTTGGGGTTAGAAAAGGTAACAGGGATAGGGAGGGTTTTCGTGGTGGGAGACAGTAACAGGAATAGGGTGGGTTGTAGTGGTTGGAGATGGTAACAGGGACAGGGAAAGTTGTCGGGGTTGGAGATGGTAACAGGGATAGGGAGGGTCTTAGGACCTCGAGAAGGTAACAGGGATTGGGAGGGTTGTAGGGGTTGGAGGTGGTAACAGAGATAGGGAGTGTTGTAGGGGTTGGAAACGCTAACAGGGATAGGGCGGGTTGTAGGGGTTGGAGACGGTATCAGGGATAGAGACGGTTGTGGGGGATAGGGATGGTAACACGGATATGGAGGGTTGTTGGAGCTGGAGAAGATAAGAGGGATAGGGAGGTTTGCTGGGTTTGGAGAAGGTAACAGAGATAGGGAGTGTTGTAGGGGCTGGAGTTTACAGAGAGAAGGAGTGTCGTAGGGGTTGGAGACGGTAACAGGAAGAGGTGGGGTTGTAGGAGTTGGAGTAGGTAACAGGGATAGGGAGGGTTGTAGGGCTTGGAGAAGTTAACGGAGTTAGGGAGGTTTGTCAGGGCTGGAGAAGGTAACAGGGATAGGGAGGGTTGTAGGACTTGGAGAAGCTAACAGGGATAGGGAGGGTTGTCGGGGTTAGAGAAGGTAAGAGGGATTGGGAGGGTTGTCGGGGTTAGAGAAGGTAAGAGGGATTGGGAGGTTTGTACGGGTTGGAAACGGTAACAGCGATGGGGGGATTGTAGGGGTTGGAGAAGTTAAGAGTGATAGGGAGGGTTGTAGGGGTTTGAGACGGTAACAGGGATAGGGAGGGTTGTAGGGTTAGGAGATGGTAATTGGGATAGGGAGGGTCGTAGGACCTGGAGGAGGTAACATGGATAGGGAGGGGTGTAGGGTTTGGAGAAGTTTACAGAGAAGGGAAGCGTTGTAGGGGCTGGAGAAGGTAACAGGGATAGGGAGGGACGTAGGAGCTGGAGCAGGTAACATGGATAGGGAAAGTTGTCGGGGTTGGAGATGGTAACAGGGATAGGGAGGGTCTTAGGACCTCGAGAAGGTAACAGGGATTGGGAGAGTTGTAGGGTTTGGAGACGGTAACAGAGATAGGGAGGGTTGTAGGGGTTGGAAACGCTAACAGGGATAGGGAGGGTTGTAGGGGTTGGAGATGGTATCAGGGATAGAGAGGGTTGTGGGGGATAGGGATGTAACATGGATATGGAGGGTTGTTGGAGCTGGAGAAGGTAAGAGGGATAGGGAGGTTTGCTGGGTTTGGAGAAGGTAACAGAGATAGGGAGTGTTGTAGGGGCTGGAGGTTACAGAGAGAAGGAGTGTCGTAGGGTTTGGAGACGGTAACAGGAACAGGTGGGGTTGTAGGAGTTGGAGAAGGTAACAGGGATAGGGAGGGTTGTAGGGCTTGGAGATGTTAACAGGGTTAGGGAGGTTTGTCAGGGCTGGAGAAGGTAACAGGGATAGGGAGGGTTGTAGGACTTGGAGAAGGTCACAGGGATAGGGAGGGTTGTCAGGTTTAGAGAAGGTAAGAGGGATTGGGAGGGTTGTCGGTGTTAGAGAAGGTAAGAGGGATTGGGAGGTTTGTACGGGTTGGAAACGGTAACAGGGATGGGGGGGTTGTAGGGGTTGGAGAAGTTAAGGGTGATAGGGAGGGTTGTAGGGGTTTGAGACGGTAACAGGGATAGGGAGGGTCGTAGGACCTGGAGGAGGTAACAGGGATAGGGTGGGTTGTAGGGTTAGGAGACGGTAATTGGGATAGGGAGGGTCGTCGGACCTGGAGCAGGTAACATGGATAGGGAGGGGTGTAGGGTTTGGAGAAGTTTACAGAGAAGGGAAGTGTTGTAGGGGCTGGAGAAGGTAACAGGGATAGGGAGGGACGTAGGAACGGAGGAGGTAACATGGATAGGGAGGGGTGTAGGGATTGGAGAAGTTTACAGAGAATGGAAGCGTTTTAGGGGCTGGAGAAGGTAACAGGGATAGGGAGGGACGTAGGAACTGGAGCAGGTAACAGGGATAGGGAGGGGTGTAGGGATTGGAGACGCTAACAGAGATAGAGAGGGTTCTAGGGGTTGGAGACGGTAACAGGGACAGGGAGGGTTGTAGGGGTTGGAGAAGTTAACAGGGATAGGGAGGGTTGTAGGTGTTGGAGAAGGTAATAGGGATAGGGAGGGTTGTTGGGGTTAGAGAAGCTAACAGGGATAGGGAGGGTTGTCAGGGCTGGAGAAGGTAACAGGGATAGGGAGGGTTGAAGGGGTTGGAGACGGTAACAGAGATAGGGAGCGTTGTAGGTCCTGGAGAAGGTAACAGGGATAGGGACGGTTGTCGTGGTGGGAGACGGTAACAGGGATAGGGAGGGTTGTAGGGGTTGGAGAAGGTAACAGGGACCGGGAAGTTTTTAGGGGTTGGAGATGGTAACAGGGATAGGGTGGGTTGTAGGGGTTGGAGACGGTAACAGGGATAGGGTGGGTTGATGGGGTTGGAGACTGTAACAGGGATAGGGAGGGTTGTAGGGGTTCGAGTCAGTGACAGGGATAGGGTGGGTCATAGAATCAGGAGGAGGTAACAGGGATAGGGAGGGTGTAGGAATTGGAGCAGTTAACAGAGAAGGGAAGGGTTGTAGGGGCTGGAGAAGGTAATAGGGATAGGGAGGGTTGTAGGGGCTGGAGAAGGTAATAGGGATAGGGAGGGTTGTAGGGGTTGGAGATGGTAACAGGGATAGGGAGGGTTGTAGGGGTTGGAGATGGTAACAGGGATAGGGAGGGTTGTAGGGGTTGGGCACACTAACAGGGATAGGGAGGATTGTAGCTGTTGAAGAAGGTAATAGGGATAAAGAGGGTTGTAGGTGTTGGAGAAGGTAACAGGGTCTGGGAGTTTTGTAGCTGTTGGCGAAGATAACAGGGATAGGGAGGTTTGTCAGGACTGGACAAGGTGACAGGGATAGGGAGGGTTGTAGGGGTTGGAGAAGGTAACAGGGATCGGGAAGGTTTTAGGGATTGGAGAAGGTAACATGGATAGGGTGGGTTGTCAGGGTTGGAGAGGGTAACAGGGATAGGGTGGGTCGTAAGGCCTGGAGGAGGTAACAGGGATAGGGAGGGTTGTAGGGGTTGGAGAAGATAACAGAGATAGGGAGGGTTGTAGGGGTTGGAGAAGATAACAGGGATTGGGAGGGCTGTCAGGGCCAGAGATGGTAACAGGCATAGGTAGGATTGTAAATGTTGAAGAAAGTAACAGGAATAGGGAGGAATATCCGGGGTTGGAGACGGTAACAGGGATAGCTAGGGTTGTCAGGGTTGGAGAGGGTAACAGGGATAGGGCGGGTCGTAAGATCTGGAGGAGGTAACAGGGATAGGGATTGTTGTAGGGGTTGGAAACGGTAATAGGGATATGGAGAGTTGCCGGTGTTGGAGAAAGTATAAGGGATAGGGAGGGTCATAGAATCTGGAGCAGGTAGCAGGGATAGGGAGGGGTGTAAGGGTTGGAGAAGATAACAGAGATAGGGAGGTTTGTAGGGGTTGAAGACGGTATCAGGGATAGATAGCGTTGTTTGGGTAGGATATGGTAACAGGGATAGAGAGGGTTGTCGGGGATAGGGATGGCAACAGGGATAGGGCGGGTTGTTGGAGCTGGAGAAGGTAAGAGGGACAGGGAACGTTGTAGGGATTGGAGACTGTACCAGGGATATGGAGGGATGTTGGAGCTGGAGAAGGTAAAAGGGATAGGGAGGGTTGTAGGCGTTTGAGAAGATAAGAGGGATAGGGAGGGGTGTAGGGGATAGAGAAGTTAATGTGGATAGGGACTGTTGAGCGGGTTGGAGACATCAACTGGGATAGGGAGGGTTGTACGGGTTGGAGAAGATAACAGGGACTGGGAGTTTTGTAGGGGTTGGAGAAGATAACAGGGATAGGTAGGGTTGTCAGGGCTGGAGATGGTAACAGGCATAGGGAGGGTTGTAGGGGTTGAAGAAGGTAACAGGGATAGGGAGGATTGACGGGGTGGGGGAAGGTAATAGGAATAGGGAGGGTTGTAGGGGTTGGAGAAGGTAACAGGGATAGGGAGCGTTGTAGGGGTTGGAGAAGGTAACAGGGAAAGGGATGGTTGGAGGACCTGGAGGAGGTAACACGGATAGGGAGGGTTGTAGGGGTTGGAGGCAGTAACAGGGATAGGGAGGGTTGTCGGAGTTGGAGACGGTATAAGGGATAGGGAGGGTCATAGGATCTGGAGGAGGTAACAGGTATCGGGAGTGGTGTAGGGATTGGCGAAGTTTACAGGGAAGGGAAGGGAAGTAGGGGCTGGAGAAGGGAACAGGGATGGGGAGGGACGTAGGAACAGGAGGAAGTAACAGGGAAAAGAAGGGTAGTAGGGGTTGGAGATGGTAACAGGGATAGGGATGGAAGGAGGGGTTGGAGACTCTAACAGGGACAGGGAGGGCTGTAGGTGTTGGAGAAGGTAACAGGGATAGGGAGGGTTGTCGGGGTTAGAGAAGGTAAGAGCGATTCGAAGGGTTGTAGGGGTTGGAGACGGTAACAGGGATAGGGTGGGCTGTTGGGGTTGGAGACGGTAACAGGGATAGGGAGGGTTGTAGGGGTTGGAGTCAGTGACAGGGTTAGGGTGGGTCATAGAATCAGGAGGAGGTAACAGGGATAGGGTGGGGTGTAGGAATTGGAGCAGTTAACAGAGAAGGGAAGGGTTGTAGGGGCTGGAGAAGGTAATAGGGATAGGGAGGGTTGTAGGGGCTGCAGAAGGTAATAGGGATAGGGAGGATTGACGGGGTGGGGGAAGGTAATAGGAATAGGGAGGGTTGTAGGGGTTGGAGAAGGTAACAGGGATAGGGAGCGTTGTAGGGGTTGGAGAAGGTAACAGGGAAAGGGATGGTTGTAGGACCTGGAGGAGGTAACACGGATAGGGAGGCTTGTAGGGGTTGGAGGCAGTAACAGGGATAGGGAGGGTTGTCGGAGTTGGAGGTGGTATAAGGGATAGGGAGGGTCATAGGATCTGGAGGAGGTAACAGGTATCGGGAGTGGTGTAGGGATTGGCGAAGTTTACAGGGAAGGGAAGGGAAGTAGGGGCTGGAGAAGGGAACAGGGATGGGGAGGGACGTAGGAACAGGAGGAAGTAACAGGGAAAAGAAGGGTAGTAGGGGTTGGAGATGGTAACAGGGATAGGGATGGAAGGAGGGGTTGGAGACGCTAACAGGGACAGGGAGGGCTGTAGGTGCTGGAGAAGGTAACAGGGATAGGGAGTGTTGTCGGGGTTAGAGAAGGTAAGAGCGATTCGAAGGGTTGTAGGGGTTGGAGACGGTAACAGGGATAGGGTGGGTTGTTGGGGTTGGAGACGGTAACAGGGATAGGGAGGGTTGTAGGGGTTGGAGTCAGTGACAGGGTTAGGATGGGTCATAGAATCAGGAGGAGATAACAGGGATAGGGAGGGGTGTAGGAATTGGAGCAGTTAACAGAGAAGGGAAGGGTTGTAGGGGCTGGAGAAGGTAATAGGGATAGGGAGGGTTGTAGGGGCTGGAGAAGGTAATAGGGATAGGGAGGGTTGCAGGGTTGGAGATGGTAACAGGGATAGGGAGGGTTGTAGGGGTTGGGGACACTAACAGGGATAGTGAGGATTGTAGCTGTTGAAGAAGGTAATAGGGATAGGGAGGGTTGTAGGGGTTGGAGAAGGTAACAGGGATAGGGAGGGTTGTAGGGGTTGGAGAAGGTAACAGGGATAGGGAGGGTTGAAGGGGGTTGGAGACGGTAACAGGGATTGGGAGGTTTGTAGGACCTGGAGGAGGTAACATGGATAGGGAGGGTTGTTGGGGTTGGAGAAGGTAACAGGGATCGGGAAGGTTTTAGGGGTTGGAGAAGGTAACTTAGATAGGGTGGGTTGTCAGGGTTGGATAGGGTAACAGGGATAGGGAGGGTCGTAAGGCCTGGAGGAGGTAACAGGGATAGGGAGGGTTGTAGGGGTTGGAGAAGATAACAGAGATAGGGAGGGTTGTAGGGGTTGGAGAAGATAACAGGGATTGGGAGGGTTGTCAGGGCCGGAGATGGTAACAGGCATAGGGAGGATTGTAGGTGTTGAAGAAGGTAACAGGAATAGGGAGGAATATCCGGGGTTGGAGACGGTAACAGGGATAGCTAGGGTTGTCAGGGTTGGAGAGGGCAACAGGGATAGGGCGGGTCGTAAGATCTGGAGGAGGTAACAGGGATAGGGAGGGTTGTAGGGGTTGGAGACGGTAATCGGGATAGGGAGAGTTGTCGGGGTTGGAGAAAGTATAAGGGATAGGGAGTGTCATAGAATCTGGAGGAGGTAACAGGGATAGAGAGGGGTGTAAGGGTTGGAGAAGATAACAGAGATAGGGAGGTTTGTAGGGGTTGAAGACGGTATCAGGGATAGGGAGCATTGTTTGGGTAGGATATGGTAACAGAGATAGAGAGGGTTGTCGGGGATAGGGATGGCAACAGGGATAGGGCGGGTTGTTGGAGCTGGAGAAGGTAAGAGGGACAGGGAATGTTGTAGGGATTGGAGACTGTACCAGGGATATGGAGGGATGTTGGAGCTGGAGAAGGTAACAGGGATAGGGAGGGTTGTAGGGGTTTGAGAAGTTAACAGGGATAGGGAAGGTTGTAGGGGATAGAGAAGGTAATGTGGATAGGGACTGTTGAAGGGGTTGGAGACATCAACTGGGATAGGGAGGGTTGTACGGGTTGGAGAAGATAACAGTGACTGGGAATTTTGTAGGGGTTGGAGAAGATAACAGGGATAGGTAAGGTTGTCAGGGCTGGAGATGGTAACAGGCATAGGGAGGGTTGTAGGGATTGAAGAAGGTAACAGGGATAGGGAGGATTGACGGGGTGGGGGAAGGTAATAGGAATAGGGAGGGTTGTAGGGGTTGGAGAAGGTAACAGGGATAGGGAGCGTTGTAGGGGTGGAGACATTAACAGGGATAGGGAGGGTTTTAGGGGCTGGAGACGGTAACAGGGATAGGGAGGGTTGGAGGTCTTGGAGAATGTTTCAGGAATAAGGAGGGTTGTCACAGTTAGAGAAGGTAAGAGGCATTGGAAGGGTTGTAGGGGTTGGAAATGGTAACAGGGATATGGATGGTTGTAGGGGCTGGAGACGGTAACTGGGATAGGGAGGGTTGTAAGAGTTCAGAGGGGAAGAGGGATTGGGAGTGTTGTCGGTGATGGAGATGGTAACAGGAATAGGTGGGGGGGGCCGTAGGACCTGGAGGAGGTAACAGGAATAGGGAGTGTTGTAGGGGTTGGAGAAGATAACAGAGATAGGGAGGGTTGTAGGGGTTGGAGACAGTATCAGGGACAGTGAGGGTTGTAGGGCTTGCAAATGCAAACAGGGATAGGGAGGATTGTAGGGATTGGAGACGGTAACAGGGATAGGGAGGGTTGGAGGAGTTGGAAATGCTAACAGGGATAGGGATGGTTGTAGGGGTTGAGAAGGTAAGAGGGATTGGGACTGTTGTAGGGGTTGGAGACGGTAACAGGAAAGGCGGGGGGGTCGTAGGACCTGGAGGAGGCAACAGGGATAGGGAGGATTGGAGGGGTTGGAGACGTTATCAGGCATAGGGAGTGTTGTTGGGGTTGGATATGGTAACAGGGATAGAGAGGGTTGTCGGGGATAGGGATGTTAACAGGGATATGGAGGGTTGTTGGAGCTGGAGAAGGTAAGAGGGATAGGGATGGTTGTAATGGGTGGAGACATGAAGAGGAATAGGGAGGTTTGCTGGGTTTGGAGAAGGTATCAGAGATAGGGAGGGCTGTAGGGGCTGGAGGTTACAGAGAGGAGTGTCGTAGGGGTTGGAGAAGGTAACAGGGATAGGGAGGGTTGTAGGGGTTGGAGAAGTTTACAGAGATAGGGAGGTTTGTAGGGGTTGGAGGCTTTATCAGGGATAGGGAACGTTGTTGGGGTTGGATATGGTAACAGGGATAGAGAGGGTTGTCGGGGATAGGGATGGTAAAAGGGATACGGAGGGTTGTTGGAGCTGGAGAAGGTAAGAGGGATAGGGAGGGTTGTAGTGGGAGAAGACATCAAGATGGATAGGGAGGTTTGCTGGGTTTGGAGAAGGTAACCGAGATAGGGAGGGTTGTAGGGGTTGGAGGTTAAAGAGAGAAGGAGTGTCGTAGGGGTTGAAGAAGGTAACAGGGATAGGGAGGGTTGTAGGGGTTAGAGATGTTAACAAGTTTAGGGAGGTTTGTCAGGGCGGGAGAAGTTAACACGGATAGGGAGGGTTGTAAGGGTTGGAGAAGGTAACAGGGATAGGGAGGGTTGTAGGGCTTGAGGAAGTTAACAGGGTTAGGGAGGTTTGTCAGGGCTGGAGTAGGTAACAGGGATAGGGAGTGTTGTAGGAGTTGTAGAAGGTAACAGGGATAGCGAGGGTTGTCGGTGTTAGAGAAGGTAACAGGGATAGGGAGGGTCGTAGGACATGCAGGAGGAAACAGGGATGGGGAGGGTTGTAGGGGTTGGAGACGGTAACAGGGATAGGGAGGGTCGTAGGACCTGGAGGAGGTAACATGGATAGGGAGCGTTGTAGGTATTGGAGAAGTTTACAAAGAAGGGAAGCGTTGTAGGGGCTGGAGAAGGTAACAGGGATAGGGAGGGACGTAGGAACTGAAGCAGGTAACAGGGATAGGGAGGGGTGTAGTGACTGGAGACGCTAACAGAGATAGGGAGGGTCCTCGGGGTTGGAGATGGTAACAGGGATAGGGTGGGTTGTAGGGGTTAGGGACACTAACAGGGATAGGGATGGTTGTAGAGGTTGGAGAAGGTAATAGGGATAGCAAGGGTTGTAGGTGTTGGAGAAGGTAATAGGGATAGGGAAAGTTGGCAGGGTTGAAGATGGTAACAGGGATAGGGAGGGTCTTAGGACCTGGAGAAGGTCACAGGGATTGGGAGGGTTGTAGGGGTTGGAGACGGTAACAGGGATAGGGAGGGTTGTAGGGGTTGGAAACGCTAACAGGGATAGGGAGGGTTGTAGGGGTTGAGAAGTTAAGAGGGATTGGGAGTGTTGCAGAGGTTGGAGACGGTAACCGGAACAGGGGGGTTCGTAGGACCTGGAGGAGGTAACAGGGATAGGGAGGGTTTTAGGAGTTGGAGAAGATAACAGGGACAGGGAGGGTTGTAAGGGTTGGAGAAGATAACACAGATAGGGAGGGTTGTAGGGGTTGGAGACGGTATCAGGGATAGAGAGGGTTGTGGGGGATAGGGATGGTAACAGGGATATGGAGGGTTGTTGGTGCTGGAGAAGGTAAGAGGGATAGGGAGGGTTGAAGGGGCCGGAGGTCACAGAGAGAAGGAGTGTCGTGGGATTGGAGACAGTAACAGGAATAGGTGGGGTTGTAGGAGTTGGAGAAGGTAACAGGGATAGGGAGGGTTGTAGGAGTTGGAGAAGGTAACAGGGATAGCGAGGGTTGTAGGAATTGGAGAAGGTAACAGGGATAGGGAGGGTTGTAGAGTTGGAGAAGGTAACAGGGATAGGGAGGGTTGTCGGGGTTAGAGAAGGTAAGAGAGATTGGGAGGTTTGTAGGGGTTGGAAACGGTAACAGGGATAGGGAGGGGTGTAGGAATTGGAGAAGTTTACAGAGAAGGGAAGTGTTGTAGGGGCTGGAGAAGGTAACAGGGACAGGGTGGATTGTAGGGGTAGGAGACGGTAACAGGGATAGGGAGGGACGTAGGACCTGGAGGAGGTAACATGGATAGGGAGGGGTGTAGGGACTGGAGAGGTTTACAGAGAAGGGAAGCATTGTAGGGGCTGTAGAAGGTAACAGGGTTAGGGAGGGACATAGGAACTGGAGCAGGTAACAGGGATAGGGAGGGGTATAGGGATTGGAGACGCTAACAGAGATAGGGAGGGTTCTAGGGGTTGGAGACAGTAACAGGGACAGGGAGGGTTTTAGGGTTTGGAGAAGGTAACAGGGATAGGGAGGGTTATAGGTGTTGGAGAAGGTAATAGGGACAGGGAGGGTTGTCAGGGTTAGAGAAGGTAACAGGGATAGGGAGGGTTGTCAGGGTCGGAGAAGGTAACAGTGATAGGGAGGGTTGAAGGGGTTGGAGACGTTAACAGAGATAGGGAGCGTTGTAGGACCTGGAGGAGGTAACAGGGTTAGTGAGGATTGTCGTGTTGGGGGACGGTAACAGGGATAGGGAGGGTTGTAGGGGTTGAGAAGGTAAGAGGGATTGGGACTGTTGTAGGGGTTGGAGACGGTAACAGGAATGGGGGGGGGGGGGGACGTAGGACCTGGAGGTGGCCACAGGGATAGGGAGGATTGTAGGGGTTTGAGACGTTATCAGGGATAGGGAGCGTTGTTGGGGTTGGATATGGTAACAGGGATAGAGAGGGTTGTCGAGGATAGGGATGTTAACAGGGATATGGAGGGTTGTTAGAGCTGGAGAAGGTAAGAGGGATAGGGATGGTTGTAATGGGTGGAGACATCAAGAGGGATAGGGAGGTTTGCTGGGTTTGCAGAAGGTAACAGAGATAGGGAGGGCTGTAGGGGCTGGAGGTTACAGAGAGAAGGAGTGTCGTAGGGGTTGGAGAAGGTAACAGGGATAGGGAGGGTTGTAGGGGTTGGAGAAGTTTACAGAGATAGGGAGGTTTGTAGGGGTTGGAGACTTTATCAGGGATAGGGAACGTTGTTGGGGTTGGATATGGTAACAGGGATAGAGAGGGTTGTCGGGGATAGGGATGGTAACAGGGATATGGAGGGTTGTTGGAGCTGGAGAAGGTAAGAGGGATAGGGAGGGTTGTAGTGGGTGGAGACATCAAGATGGATAGGGAGGTTGGCTGGGTTTGGAGAAGGTAACAGGGATAGGGAGGGTTGTAGGGGTTGGATGTTAAAGAGAGAAGGAGTGTCGTAGGGGTTGAAGAAGGTAACAGGGATAGGGAGGGTTGTAGGCGTTGGAGATGTTAACAGGGTTAGGGAGGTTTGTCAGGGCTGGAGAAGTTAACACGGATAGGGAGGGTTGTAGGGGTTGGAGAAGGTAACAGGGATAGGGAGAGTTGTAGGAGTTGTAGAAGGTAACAGGGATAGGGAGGGATGTCGTGGTTAGAGAAGGTAACAGGGATAGGGAGGGTCGTAGGACCTGCAGGAGGTAAGAGGGATGGGGAGGGTTGTAGGGGTTGGAGAAGGTAACAGGGATAGGGAGGGTCGTAGGACATGGAGGAGGAAACAGGGATGGGGAGGGTTGTAGGGGTTGGAGATGGTAACAGGGATAGGGAGGTTTGTCAGGGCTGGAGAAGGTAACAGGGATAGGGAGTGTTGTCGGGGTTGGAGAAGGTAACAGGGATAGGGAGGGTCGTAGGACATGGTGGAGGAAACAGGGATGGGGAGGGTTGTAGGGGTTGGAGACGGTAACAGGGATAGGGAGGGTCGTAGGACCTGGAGGAGGTAACATGGATAGGGAGCGTTGTTGGTATTGGAGAAGTTTACAGAGAAGGGAAGCGTTTTAGGGGCTGGAGAAGGTAACAGGGATAGGGAGGGACGTAGGAACTGAAGCAGGTAACAGGGATAGGGAGGGGTATAGTGATTGGAGACGCTAACAGAGAAAGGGAGGGTCCTAGGGGTTGGAGATGGTAACAGGGATAGGGTGGGTTGTAGGGGTTAGGGACACTAACAGGGATAGGGAGGGTTGTAGAGGTTGGAGAAGGTAATAGGGATAGCAAGGGTTGTAGGTGTTGGAGAAGGTAATAGGGATAGGGAAAGTTGTCGGGGTTGGAGATGGTAACAGGGATAGGGAGGGTCTTAGGACCTGGAGAAGGTCACAGGGATTGGGAGGGTTGTAGGGGTTGGAGACAGTAACAGGGATAGGGAGGGTTGTAGGGGTTGAGAAGGTAAGAGGGATTGGGAGTGTTGTAGAGGTTGGAGACGGTAACAGGAACGGGGGGTTCGTAGGACCTGGAGGAGGTAACAGGGATAGGGAGTGTTCTGGGTGTTGGAGAAGATAACAGGGACAGGGAGGGTTGTAAGGGTTGGAGAAGATAACACAGATAGGGTGGGTTGTATGGGTTGGAGACGGTATCAGGGATAGAGAGGGTTGTAGGGGAGAGCAATGGTAACAGGGATATGGAGTGTTGTTGGTGCTGGAGAAGGTAAGAGGGATAGGGAGGTTTGCTGGATTTGGAGAAGGTAACAGAGATAGGGAGGGTTGTAGGGGCTGGAGGTCACAGAGAGAAGGAGTGTCGTGGGATTGGAGACGGTAACAGGAACAGGTGGGGTTGCAGGAGTTGGAGAAGGTAACAGGGATAGGGAGGGTTGTAGGGCTTGGGGAGGTTAACAGGTTTAGGGAGGTTTGTCAGGGCTGGAGAAGGTAACCGGGATAGGGAGGGTTGTAGGAGTTGGAGAAGGTAACAGGGATAGCGAGGGTTGTAGGAATTGGAGAAGGTAACAGGGATAGGGAGGGTTGTCAGGGTTAGAGAAGGTAAGAGAGATTGGGAGGTTTGTAGGGGTTGGAAACGGTAACAGAGATGGGGGGGTTGTAGGGGTTGGAGACGGTAACAGGGATAGGGAGGGTCGTAGGACCTGGAGGAGGTAACAGGGATAGGGAGGGGTGTAGGAATTGGAGAAGTTTACAGAGAAGGGAAGCGTTGTAGGGGCTGGAGAAGGTAACAGGGATAGGGTAGATTGTAGGGGTAGGAGACGGTAACAGGGATAGGGAGGGACGTGGGACCTGGAGGAGGTAACATGTATAGGGAGGGGTGTAGGGACTGGAGAAGTTTACAGAGAAGGGAAGCGTTGTAGGGGCTGGAGAAGATAATAGGGATAAGGAGGGACGTAGGAACTGGAGCAGGTAACAGGGATAGGGAGGGGTGTAGGGATTGGAGAGACTAAAAGAGATAGGGAGGGTTGTAGGGGTTGGAGAAGGTAACAGGGACAGGGAGGGTTTTAGGGGCTGGAGACAGTAACAGGGATAGGGAGGGTTGTAGGGGTTGGAAAAGGTAACATGGATAGGGAGGGTTGTAGGTCTTGGAGAAGGTAATAGGGATAGGGAGGGTTGTAGGTGTTAGAGAAGGTAACAGGGATAGGGAGGGTTGTCAACGCTGGAGAAGGTAACACGGCTAGGGAGGTTTGTAGGGGTTGGAGACAGTAACAGGGACAGGGAGGGTTTTAGGGGCTGGAGACAGTAACAGGGATAGTGAGGGTTGTAGGGGTGGGAGAAGGTAACAGTGATAGGGAGGGTTGTAGGTGTTGGAGAAGTTAATAGGGATAGGGAGGGTTGTCGGGGTTAGAGAAGGTAACAGGGATAGGGAGGGTTGTGAGGGCTGGAGAAGGTAACAGGAATAGGGAGGGTTGAAGGTGTTGGAGACAGTAACAGAGATAGGGAGTGTTGTAGGACCTGGAGGAGGTAACAGGGATAGGGAGGGTTGAACGGGTTGGAGACGGTAACAGAGACAGGGAGCGTTGTAGGACCTGGAGGAGGTAACAGGGATAGGGAGGGTTGTAGGGGTTGGAGAAGGTAACAGGGACCGAAAAGGTTTTAGTGTTTGGAGAAGGTAACAGGGATTGGGAGTGTCATAGGACCTGGAGGAGGTAACAGGGATAGGAAGGGTTGTAGAGGTTGGAGATGGTAACAGGGAGGGGTTGGTCATAGAATCAGGAGGAGGTAACAAGGATAGGGAGGGTTGTAGGGGTTGGAGAAGGTAACAGGAGGAGGGAGGGTTCTAGGTGTTGGAGAAGGTAATAGGGATAGGGAGGGTTGTAGGGGTTAGAGAAGGTAACAGGGATAGGGAGGGTTGTCAGCGCTGGAGAAGGTAACAGGGATAGGGAGGGTTGTAGGGGTTGGAGACGGTAACAGGGACAGGGAGGGTTTTAGGGGCTGGAGACAGTAACAGGGATAGGGTGGGTCATAGAATCAGGAGAAGGTAACAGGGATAGGGAGGGGTATAGGAATTGGAGCAGTTAGCAGAGAAGGGAAGGGTTGTAGGGGCTGGAGCAGGTATTAGGGATAGGGAGGGTTGGAGGGGTTGGAGATGGTAACAGGGATAGGGAGGGCTGTAGGGGTTGTGTACAATAACAGGGATAGGGAGAGTTGTAGAGGTTGGAGATGGTAACAAGGACAGGGAGGGTTGTAGGGGTTGAAGACAGCAACAGTGATAGGGAGGATTGTAGGTGTTGGAGATGGTAATAGGGATAGGGAGGGTTGTAGGTGTTGGAGAAGGTAATAGGGTCTGGGAGTTTTGTAGCTGTTGGAGAAGATAACAGGGATAGGGAGGTTTGACAGGGCTGGAGAATGTAACAGGGATAGGGAGGGTTGTAGGGGTTGGAGACGGCAACAGGGATAGGGAGCGTTGTATGACCTGGAGGAGGTTACATGGATAGGGAAGGTTGTCGTGGTGGGAAACGGTAACAGGGATGGGGAGGGTTGTAGGGGTTGGAGAAGGTAACAGGGATTGGGAAGGTTTTAGGGGTTGGAGAAGGTAACAGGGATAGGGAGTGTCATAGGACCAAGAGGAGGTAACAGGGATAGGGAGGGTTGTAGGGTTGGAGAAGGTAACAGGGATAGTGTGGGTTGTAAGACCTGGAGGAGGTAACAGGGAGAGGGAGTGTTGTAGGGGTTCGAGACTGTATCAGGGACAGGGAGGGTTGTAGGTGTTGGAGAAGGTAAGAGGGATAGGGAGGGTTGTAGGGGTTGGAGACCGGAACAGGGATAGGGAGGGTCGTAGGACCTATAGGAGGTAACAGGGATAGGGAGGGATGTAGGTGTTGGAGATGGTAAAATGGATATGGAGAGTTGTCATGGTTGGAGACGGTATAAGGGATAGGGAGAGTCATTCTATCTGGAGGAGGTAACAGGAATAGGGAGGGGTGTAGGTGTTGGAGAAGGTAACAGGGATAGTGAGGTTTGACGGGGTTAGAGAAGGTAAGAGGGATAGGGAGGGTTGTAGGGGTTGGAGAAGGTAAGAGGGATTGGGATTGTTGTAGGGGTTGGAGACCGGAAAAGGGATAGGGAGAGTCGTAGGACCTGGAGGAGGTAACAGGGATAGGGAAGGTTGTAGGTGTTGGAGATGGTAACATGGATAGGGAGAGTTGTCAGGGTTGGAGACGGTATAAGGGATAGGGAGGGTCATTGTATCTGGAGGAGGTAACAGGGATAGGGAAGAGTTTTGGGATTGGAGAAGCTTATAGAGAAGGGAAGGGTTTGTGGGGCTGGAGAAGGTGACAGGGATAGGGAGGGACGTAGGACCTGGAGGAGATAACAGGGATAGGGAGGGTTGTAGGAGTTGGAGACAGTAACAGGGACAGGGAGGGTTTTAGCGGCTGGAGACAGTAAGAGGGATAGGGAGGGTTGTAGGGGCTGGAGAAGCTAACAGGAATAGAGGGGTGATTGGAGGACTTGGAGGAGCTGAAAGGTATAAGGAGAATTGTAGGCGTTGGAGACGGTTACAGCGATAGGGGGGCTTGTATGACCTGGAGCAGGTAACAGGGATAGGAACGGTTGTAGAGGTTTGGAGACGGTAACAGGGACAGGGAGGGTTGAAGGATCTGGAGAAGGTAACAGGGATAGGGAGGGTTGTAGGGGTTGGAGAGGCTAACAGGGATAGGGAGGGTTGTAAGGGTTGGAGAAGGTAACAGGGATTGGGAGGGTTGTGGCGGTTGGAGACGGTAAGAGGAACAGGGGGGCTTGTAGGACCTGGTGTTAACAGGGATAGGAAGGGTTGTAGAGGTGTAGAGACGGTAACAGGGATAGGGACGGTTGAAGGACCTGGAGAAGGTAACAGGAATAGGGAGGGTTGAAGGGGTTGGAGAAGGTAACAGGGACCGGGAAGGTTTTATGGGTTGGAGAAGGTAACAGGGATGGGAGTGTCATAGGACCTGGAGGAGGTAACAGGGATAGGGAGGGTTGCAGGGGTTGGAGACGGTAACAGGGATAGGGTGGGATGAAGGGGTTGGAGACGGTAACAGGGATAGGGAGGATTGTAGGGGTTGGAGATGGTAACAGGGATAGGGAAAGTTGTCGGGGTTGGAGATGGTAACAGGGATAGAGTGGGTCTTAGGACCTGGAGAATGTAGCAGGGATAGGGAGGGGTGTAGGAATTGGAGCAGTTAACAGAGAAGGGAAGGGTTGTAGGGGCTGGAGAAGGTAACAGGGATAGGGAGGGTAGTAGGGGTTGGAGATGGTAACAGGGATAGGGAGGGTAGTAAGGGTTGGAGAAGGTAACAGGGATTGGGAGGGTTGTCGCGGTTGGAGACGGTAACAGGAATAGGGGGGCTTGTAGGACCTGGAGAAGGTAACAGGGGTAGGGACCGTTGTAGGGGTTGGAGATGGTAACAGGGATAGGGAGGGTTATAAGGGTTGGAGAAGGTAACAGGGATTGGGAGGGTTGTAGCGGTTGGCGACGGTAACAGGGATAGGGAGGGTTATAAGGGTTGGAGAAGTAACAGGGATAGGGAGGGTTGTGGGTGTTAGAGAAGATAACAGATAGGGAGGGTTGTAGGGGTTCGAGACGGTAACAGGGATAGGGAGGGTTATAAGGGTTGGAGAAGGTAACAGAGATAGGGAGGGTTGCGGGTGTTAGAGAAGATAACAGAGATAGGGAGGGTTGTAGGGGTTCGAGACGGTATCAGGGACAGGGAGGGTTGTAGGTGTTGGAGAGGTAAGAGGGATAGGGAGGGTTGTAGGGGTTGGAGAAGGTAAGAGGGATTAGGATTGTTGTAGAGATTGGAGACCGGAACAGGGATAGGGAGGGTCGTAGGACCTATAGGATGTAACAGGGATAGGGAGGGTTGTAGGTGTTGGAGATGGTAACATGGATAGGGAGAGTTGTCAGGGTTGGAAATGGTATAAGGGATAGGGAGAGTCATTGTATCTGGAGGAGGTAACAGGAATAGGGAGGGGTGTAGGTGTTGGAGAAGGTAACAGGGATAGGGAGGGATGTCGGGGATAGAGAAGGTAAGAGGGATAGGGAGGGTTGTAGGGGTTGGAGAAGGTAAGAGGGATTGGGATTGTTGTAGAGGTTGGAGACCGGAACAGGGATAGGGAGGGTGGTAGGACCTGGAGGAGGTAACAGGGATAGGGAGGGTAGTAGGTGTTGGAGATGGTATAAGGGATAGGGAGGGTCATTGTATCTGGAGGAGGGAACAGGGATAGGGAAGAGTGTAGGGATTGGAGAAGTTTATAGAGAAGGGAAGGGTTTGTGGGGCTGGAGAAGGTAACAGGGATAGGGAGGGACGTAGGAGCTGGAGAAGATAACAGGGATAGGGAGGTTGTAGGGGTTGGAGACAGTAACAGGGCCAGAAAGGGTTTTAAGGGCTGGAGACGGTGAGAGGGATAGGGAGGGTTGTAGGGGCTGGAGAAGCTAACAGGAATAGAGAGGTGGTCGTAGGACCTGGAGGAGCTAACAGGTATAGGGAGGGTTGTAGGCGTTGGAGACGGTAACAGGGATAGGGGGGCTTGTAGGACCTGGAGCAGGTAACAGGGATAGGAAGGGTTGTAGAGATTTGAAGACGGTAACAGGGATAGGGAGGGTTGAAGGATCTGGAGAAGGTAACAGGGAAAGGGAGGGTTGTAGGGGTTGGAGAGGGTAACAGGGATAGGGAGGGTTGTAAGGGTTGGAGAAGGTAACAGGGATTGGGAGGGTTGTAGCGGTTGGAGACGGTAACAAGATTAGGGGGGCTTGTAGGACCTGGAGGTAACAGGGATAGGAAGGGTTGTAGAGGTTTGGAGACGGTAACAGGGATAGGGAGGGTTGAAGGACCTGGGGAAGGTAACAGGAAAAGGGAGACTTCAAAGGGTTAGGGAGCGTTGTAGGGGTGGGAGAAGGTAACAGGGATCGGGAAGGTTTTAGGGGTTGGAGACGGTAGCAGGGATAGGGTGGGTTGTAGGGGTTGGAGACGGTAACAGGGATAGGAAGGGTTGTAGAGGTTTGGAGACGGTAACAGGGATAGGGTGGGTCTTAGGACCTGGAGAATGTAACAGGGATAGGGAGGGGTGTAGGAATTGGAGCAGTTAACAGAGAAGGGAAGGGTTGTGGGGGCTGGAGAAGGTAACAGGGATAGGGAGGGTTGTAGAGGTTGGAGATGGTAACAGGGATAGGGAGGGTAGTAAGGGTTGGAGAAGGTAACAGGGATTGGGAGGGTTGTAGCGGTTGGAGACGGTAACAGGAATAGGGGGGCTTGTAGGACCTGGAGAAGGTAACAGGGGTAGGGACAGTTGTAGGGGTTGGAGATGGTAACAGGGATAGGGAGGGTCATAAGGGTTGGAGAAGGTAACAGGGATTGGGAGGGTTGTAGCGGTTGGAGACGGTAACAGGGATAGGGAGGGTTGTAGGGGTTGGAGAAGGTAACAGAGATAGGGAGGATTGTAGGGGCTGGAGGAGGTAAGAGGGATAGAGAGTTTTGTTGGCATTAGAGACGGTAACAGGGATAGGGAGGGTTGTAGTGGTTGGAGATGGTAACAGGGATAGGGAGAGTTGTTGGAGCTGGAGGTTAGAGAGATAGCGACGGTTTTAGGGGCTGGAGGTTACACAGATAGGGAGGGTTGTCGGGGATGGAGAAGGTAACAAGAATAGGGAGGGTTGTAGGGGCTGGAGGGTACAGAGATAGGGAGGGTTGTCGGGGTTGGAGAAGGTAACAGGGATAGGGAGGGTTGTAGGACCTGGTGAAGGTAACAGGGAAAGGGAATGTTGAAGGCGTTGGCGGAGGTGACAGGGATAGGGAACGTTGTAGGGGTTGGAGACGGTAATAGGGATAGGGAGTGTTGTAGGAGTTGAGAAGGGAATAGGGAATCGTAGTGTTGTAGGGGTTGGAGACAGTAACAGGAATAGGGGGGGTCGTAGGACCTGGAGGAGCTAACAGGGATAGGGAGGGTTGTAGGGGTTAGAGAAGATAACAGAGATAGGGAGAGTTGTAGGGTTTCGAGACGGTATCAGGGACAGGGAGGGTTGTAGGTGTTGGAGAAGGTAAGAGGGATAGGGAGGGTTGTAGGGGTTGGAGAAGGTAAGAGGGATTGGGATTGTTGTAGAGATTGGAGACCGGAACAGGGATAGGGAGTGTCCTAGGACCTATAGGTGGTAACAGGGCTAGGGAGGGTTGTAGGTTTTGGAGATGGTAACATGGATAGGAAGAGCTGTCAGGGTTGGAGACAGTATAAGGGATAGGGAGAGTCATTGTATCTGGAGGAGGTAACAGGAATAGGGAAGGGTGTACGTGTTGGAGAAGGTAACAGGGATAGGGAGGGATGTCGGGTTTAGAGAAGGTAAGAGGGATAGGGAGGGTTGTAGGGGTTGGAGAAAGTAAGAGGGATTGGGATGGTTGTAGAGGTTGGAGACCGGAACAGGGATAGGGAGGGTGGTAGGACCTGGAGGAGGTAACAGGGATAGGGCGGGTAGTAGGTGTTGGAAACAAAAACAGAATTACCTGGAAAAACTCAGCAGGTCTGGCAGCATCGGCGGAGAAGAAAAGAGTTGACGTTTCGAGTCCTCATGACCCTTCGACAGAACTTGAGTTCGAGTCCAGGAAAGAGCTGAAATATAAGCTGGTTTAAGGTGTGTGTGTGGGGGGCGGAGAGATAGAGAGACAGAGAGGTGGAGGGGGTTGGTGTGGTTGTAGCGACAAACAAGCAGTGATAGAAGCAGAATATCAAAAGATGTCAACAACAATAGTACAATAGAACACATAGGTGTTAAAGATAAAGTTGGTGATATTATCTAAACGAATGTGCTAATTAAGAATGGATGGTAGGGCACTCAAGGTATAGCTCTAGTGGGTTTTTTTTTTATTTTATATAATGGAAATAGGTGGGAAAAGGAAAATCTTTATAATTTATTGGGAAAAAAAAAAAGAGAAGGGGGAAACAGAAAGGGGGTGGGGATGGGGGAGGGGACTCACGACCTAAAGTTGTTGAATTCAATATTCAGTCCGGAAGGCTGTAAAGTCCCTAGTTGGAAGATGAGGTGTTGTTCCTCCAGTTTGCGTTGGGCTTCACTGGAACAATGCAGCAAGCCAAGGACAGACATGTGGGCAAGAGAGCAGGGTGGAGTGTTAAAATGGCAAGCGACAGGGAGGTTTGGGTCATTCTTGCGGGCAGACCGCAGGTGTTCTGCAAAGCGGTCGCCCAGTTTACGTTTGGTCTCTCCAATGTAGAGGAGACCACATTGGGAGCAACGAATGCAGTAGACTAAGTTGGGGGAAATGCAAGTGAAATGCTGCTTCACTTGAAAGGAGTGTTTGGGTCCTTGGACGGTGAGGAGAGAGGAAGTGAAGGGGCAGGTGTTGCATCTTTTGCGTGGGCAAGGGGTTGTGCCATAGGAGGGGGTTGAGGAGTAGGGGGTGATGGAGGAGTGGACCAGGGTGTCCCGGAGGGAGCGATCCCTACGGAATGCCGATAAGGGGGGTGAAGGGAAGATGTGTTTGGTAGTGGCATCATGCTGGAGTTGGCGGAAATGGCGGAGGATGATCCTTTGAATGCGGAGGCTGGTGGGGTGATAAGTGAGGACAAGTGTCCTCACTTATCACCCCACCAGCCTCCGCATTCAAAGGATCATCCTCCGCCATTTCCGCCAACTCCAGCATGATGCCACTACCAAACACATCTTCCCTTCACCCCCCTTATCGGCATTCCGTAGGGATCGCTCCCTCCGGGACACCCTGGTCCACTCCTCCATCACCCCCTACTCCTCAACCCCCTCCTATGGCACAACCCCTTGCCCACGCAAAAGATGCAACACCTGCCCCTTCACTTCCTCTCTCCTCACCGTCCAAGGACCCAAACACTCCTTTCAAGTGAAGCAGCATTTCACTTGCATTTCCCCCAACTTAGTCTACTGCATTCGTTGCTCCCAATGTGGTCTCCTCTACATTGGAGAGACCAAACGTAAACTGGGCGACCGCTTTGCAGAACACCTGCGGTCTGTCCGCAAGAATGACCCAAACCTCCCTGTCGCTTGCCATTTTAACACTCCACCCTGCTCTCTTGCCCACATGTCTGTCCTTGGCTTGCTGCATTGTTCCAGTGAAGCCCAACGCAAACTGGAGGAACAACACCTCATCTTCCGACTAGGGACTTTACAGCCTTCCGGACTGAATATTGAATTCAACAACTTTAGGTCGTGAGTCCCCTCCCCCATCCCCACCCCCTTTCTGTTTCCCCCTTCTCTTTTTTTTTTTCCCAATAAATTATAAAGAATTTCCTTTTCCCACCTATTTCCATTATATAAAATAAAAAAAAACCCACTAGAGCTATACCTTGAGTGCCCTACCATCCATTCTTAATTAGCACATTCGTTTAGATAATATCACCAACTTTATCTTTAACACCTATGTGTTCTATTGTACTATTGTTGTTGACATCTTTTGATATTCTGCTTCTATCACTGCTTGTTTGTCGCTACAACCACACCAACCCCCTCCACCTCTCTGTCTCTCTATCTCTCCGCCCCCCACACACACACCTTAAACCAGCTTATATTTCAGCTCTTTCCTGGACTCGAACTCAAGTTCTGTCGAAGGGTCATGAGGACTCGAAACGTCAACTCTTTTCTTCTCCGCCGATGCTGCCAGACCTGCTGAGTTTTTCCAGGTAATTCTGTTTTTGTTTTGGATTTCCAGCATCCGCAGTTTTTTTGTTTTTATCTATAGTAGGTGTTGGAGTTGGTAACATGGATAGGGAAAGTTGTCGGTGTTGGAGACGGTATAAGGGATAGGGAGGGACATGGTATCTGGAGGAGGTAACAGGGATAGGGAAGAGTGTAGGGATTGGAGAAGTTTACAGAGAAGGGACGGTTTGTGGGGCTGGAGAAGGTAACAGGGCTAGGGAGGGTCGTAGGAACTGGAGGAGGTAGCAGGTATAGGGAGGGTTGTATAGGTTAGAGACGGTAACAGGGCTAGGGAGGGTTGAAGGACCTGGAGAAGGTAACAGGGATAGGGAGGGTTGTAGGGATTGGAGACGGTAACAGGGATAGGGAGGGTTGAAGGATCTGGAGAGGGTAACAGGGATAGGGAGGGTTGTAGGGGTTGGAGAGGGTAACAGGGATAGGCAGGGTTGTAAGGGTTGGAGAAGGTAACAGGGATTGGGAGGGTTGTAGCGGTTGGAGACGGTAACAGGATTAGGGGGGCTTGTAGGACCTGGAGGTAACAGGGATAGGAATGTTTGTAGAGGTTTGGAGACGGTAACAGGGATAGGGAGGGTTGAAGGGGTTGGAGAAGGTAACAGGAAAAGGGAGGGTTGAAGGGGTTGGAGACGGTAACAGGGTTAGGGAGCGTTGTAGGGGTGGGAGAAGGTAACAGGGACCGGGAAGGTTTTAGGCATTGGAGTAGGTAACAGGGATAGGGAGTGTCATAGGACCTGGAGGAGGTAACAGGGATAGGGGGGGTTGTAGGTGTTGGAGATGGTAAAATGGATATGGAGAGTTGTCATGGTTGGAGACGGTATAAGGGATAGGGAGAGTCATTGTATCTGGAGGAGGTAACAGGAATAGGGAGGGGTGTAGGTGTTGGAGAAGGTAACAGGGATAGGGAGGTTTGTCGGGGTTAGAGAAGGTAAGAGGGATAGGGAGGGTTGTAGGGGTTGGAGAAGGTAAGAGGGATTGGGATAGTTGTAGGGGTTGGAGACCAGAAAAGGGATAGGGAGAGTCGTAGGACCTGGAGGAGGTAACAGGGATAGGGAGGGTTGTAGGTGTTGGAGATGGTAACATGGATAGGGAGAGTTGTCAGGGTTGGAGACGGTATAAGGGATAGGGAGGGTCATTGTATCTGGAGGAGGTAACAGGGATAGGGAAGAGTTTTGGGATTGGAGAAGTTTATAGAGAAGGGAAGGGTTTGTGGGGCTGGAGAAGGTGACAGGGATAGGGAGGGACGTAGGACCTGGAGAATATAACAGGGATAGGGAGGGTTGTAGGAGTTGGAGACAGTAACAGGGACAGGGAGGGCTTTAGGGGCTGGAGACAGTAAGAGGGATAGGGAGGGTTGTAGGGGCTGGAGAAGCTAACAGGAATAGAGGGGTGGTCGGAGGACCTGGAGGAGCTAAAAGGAATAGGGAGGGTTGTAGGCGTTGGAGACGATTACAGCGATAGGGGGGCTTGTATGACCTGGAGCAGGTAACAGGGATAGGAACGGTTGTAGAGGTCTGGAGACGGTAACAGGGATAGGGAGGGTTGAAGGATCTGGAGAAGGTAACAGGGATAGGGAGGGTTGTAGGGGTTGGAGACGGTAACAGGGATAGGGAGGGTTGCAAGGGTTGGAGGAGGTAGCAGGGATTGGGAGGGTTGTGGCGGTTGGAGACGGTAACAGGAATAGGGGGGCTTGTAGGACCTGGTGGTAACAGGGATAGGAAGGGTGGTAGAGGTTTGGAGACAGTAACAGGGATAGGGACGGTTGAAGGACCTGGAGAAGGTAACAGGAATAGGGAGGGTTGAAGGGGTTGGAGACGGTAACAGGGATAGGGAGGGTTGTAGGGGTTGGAGAAGGTAACAGGGATAGGGAAAGTTGTCGGGGTTGGAGATGGTAACAGGGTTAGGGTGGGTCTTAGGACTGGGAGAATGTAACAGGGATAGGGAGGGGTGTAGGAATTGGAGCAGTTAACAGTGAAGGGAAGGGTTGTAGGGGCTGGAGAATGTAACAGGGATAGGGAGGGTTGTAGGGGTTGGAGATGGTAACAGGGATAGGGAGGGTAGTAAGGGTTGGAGAAGTTAACAGGGATAGGGAGGGTTGTGGCGGTTGGAGACGGTAACAGGAATAGGGGGGCTTGTAGGACCTGGAGAAGGTAACAGGGGTAGGGACCGTTGTAGGGGTTGGAGATGGTAACAGGGATAGGGAGTGTTATAAGGGTTGGAGAAGGTAACAGGGATTGGGAGGGTTGTAGCGGTTGGAGACGGTAACAGGGATAGGGAGGGTTGTAGGGGGTTGGAGACGGTATCAGGGAAAGTGAGGGTTGTAGGGGTTGGAGAAGGTAACAGAGATAGGGAGGATTGTAGGGGCAGGAGGAGGTAAGAGGGAATCGTAGTGTTGTAGGGGTTGGAGACAGTAACAGGAATAGGGGGGGTCGTAGGATGTGGAGGAGCTAACAGGGATAGGGAGGGTTGTAGGGGTTAGAGAAGATAACAGAGATAGGGAGGGCTGTAGGGGTTCGAGACGGTATCAGGGACAGGGAGGGTTGTAGTTGTTGGAGAAGGTAAGAGGGATAGGGAGGGTTGTAGGGGTTGGAGAAGGTAAGAGGGATTGGGATTGTTGTAGAGATTGGAGACCGGAACAGGGATAGGGAGGGTCGTAGGACCTATAGGAGGTAACAGGGAGAGGGAGGGTTGTAGGTTTTGGAGATGGTAACATGGATAGGGAGAGTTGTCAGGGTTGGAGACGGTGTAAGGGATAGGGAGAGTCATTGTATCTGGAGGAGGTAACAGGAATAGGGAGGGGTGTAGGTGTTGGAGAAGGTAACAGGGATAGGGAGGGATGTCGGGGATAGAGAAGGTAAGAGGGATAGGGAGGGTTGTAGGGGTTGGAGAAGGTAAGAGGGATTGGGATTGTTGTAGAGGTTGGAGACCGGAACAGGGATAGGGAGGGTGGTAGGACCTGGAGGAGGTAACAGGGATAGGGAGGGTAGTAGGTGTTGGAGATGGTATAAGGGATAGGGAGGGTCATTGTATCTGGAGGAGGGAACAGGGATAGGGAAGAGTGTAGGGATTGGAGAAGTTTATAGAGAAGGGAAGGGTTTGTGGGGCTGGAGAAGGTAACAGGGATAGGGAGGGACGTAGGAGCTGGAGAAGATAACAGGGATAGGGAGGTTGTAGGGGTTGGAGACAGTAACAGGGCCAGAAAGGGTTTTAAGGGCTGGAGACGGTGAGAGGGATAGGGAGGGTTGTAGGGGCTGGAGAAGCTAACAGGAATAGAGAGGTGGTCGTAGGACCTGGAGGAGCTAACAGGTATAGGGAGGGTTGTAGGCGTTGGAGACGGTAACAGGGATAGGGGGGCTTGTAGGACCTGGAGCAGGTAACAGGGATAGGAAGGGTTGTAGAGATTTGAAGACGGTAACAGGGATAGGGAGGGTTGAAGGATCTGGAGAAGGTAACAGGGAAAGGGAGGGTTGTAGGGGTTGGAGAGGGTAACAGGGATAGGGAGGGTTGTAAGGGTTGGAGAAGGTAACAGGGATTGGGAGGGTTGTAGCGGTTGGAGACGGTAACAAGATTAGGGGGGCTTGTAGGACCTGGAGGTAACAGGGATAGGAAGGGTTGTAGAGGTTTGGAGACGGTAACAGGGATAGGGAGGGTTGAAGGACCTGGGGAAGGTAACAGGAAAAGGGAGACTTCAAAGGGTTAGGGAGCGTTGTAGGGGTGGGAGAAGGTAACAGGGATCGGGAAGGTTTTAGGGGTTGGAGACGGTAGCAGGGATAGGGTGGGTTGTAGGGGTTGGAGACGGTAACAGGGATAGGAAGGGTTGTAGAGGTTTGGAGACGGTAACAGGGATAGGGTGGGTCTTAGGACCTGGAGAATGTAACAGGGATAGGGAGGGGTGTAGGAATTGGAGCAGTTAACAGAGAAGGGAAGGGTTGTGGGGGCTGGAGAAGGTAACAGGGATAGGGAGGGTTGTAGAGGTTGGAGATGGTAACAGGGATAGGGAGGGTAGTAAGGGTTGGAGAAGGTAACAGGGATTGGGAGGGTTGTAGCGGTTGGAGACGGTAACAGGAATAGGGGGGCTTGTAGGACCTGGAGAAGGTAACAGGGGTAGGGACAGTTGTAGGGGTTGGAGATGGTAACAGGGATAGGGAGGGTCATAAGGGTTGGAGAAGGTAACAGGGATTGGGAGGGTTGTAGCGGTTGGAGACGGTAACAGGGATAGGGAGGGTTGTAGGGGTTGGAGAAGGTAACAGAGATAGGGAGGATTGTAGGGGCTGGAGGAGGTAAGAGGGATAGAGAGTTTTGTTGGCATTAGAGACGGTAACAGGGATAGGGAGGGTTGTAGTGGTTGGAGATGGTAACAGGGATAGGGAGAGTTGTTGGAGCTGGAGGTTAGAGAGATAGCGACGGTTTTAGGGGCTGGAGGTTACACAGATAGGGAGGGTTGTCGGGGATGGAGAAGGTAACAAGAATAGGGAGGGTTGTAGGGGCTGGAGGGTACAGAGATAGGGAGGGTTGTCGGGGTTGGAGAAGGTAACAGGGATAGGGAGGGTTGTAGGACCTGGTGAAGGTAACAGGGAAAGGGAATGTTGAAGGCGTTGGCGGAGGTGACAGGGATAGGGAACGTTGTAGGGGTTGGAGACGGTAATAGGGATAGGGAGTGTTGTAGGAGTTGAGAAGGGAATAGGGAATCGTAGTGTTGTAGGGGTTGGAGACAGTAACAGGAATAGGGGGGGTCGTAGGACCTGGAGGAGCTAACAGGGATAGGGAGGGTTGTAGGGGTTAGAGAAGATAACAGAGATAGGGAGAGTTGTAGGGTTTCGAGACGGTATCAGGGACAGGGAGGGTTGTAGGTGTTGGAGAAGGTAAGAGGGATAGGGAGGGTTGTAGGGGTTGGAGAAGGTAAGAGGGATTGGGATTGTTGTAGAGATTGGAGACCGGAACAGGGATAGGGAGTGTCCTAGGACCTATAGGTGGTAACAGGGCTAGGGAGGGTTGTAGGTTTTGGAGATGGTAACATGGATAGGAAGAGCTGTCAGGGTTGGAGACAGTATAAGGGATAGGGAGAGTCATTGTATCTGGAGGAGGTAACAGGAATAGGGAAGGGTGTACGTGTTGGAGAAGGTAACAGGGATAGGGAGGGATGTCGGGTTTAGAGAAGGTAAGAGGGATAGGGAGGGTTGTAGGGGTTGGAGAAGGTAAGAGGGATTGGGATGGTTGTAGAGGTTGGAGACCGGAACAGGGATAGGGAGGGTGGTAGGACCTGGAGGAGGTAACAGGGATAGGGCGGGTAGTAGGTGTTGGAGTTGGTAACATGGATAGGGAAAGTTGTCGGTGTTGGAGACGGTATAAGGGATAGGGAGGGACATGGTATCTGGAGGAGGTAACAGGGATAGGGAAGAGTGTAGGGATTGGAGAAGTTTACAGAGAAGGGACGGTTTGTGGGGCTGGAGAAGGTAACAGGGCTAGGGAGGGTCGTAGGAACTGGAGGAGGTAGCAGGTATAGGGAGGGTTGTATAGGTTAGAGACGGTAACAGGGCTAGGGAGGGTTGAAGGACCTGGAGAAGGTAACAGGGATAGGGAGGGTTGTAGGGATTGGAGACGGTAACAGGGATAGGGAGGGTTGAAGGATCTGGAGAGGGTAACAGGGATAGGGAGGGTTGTAGGGGTTGGAGAGGGTAACAGGGATAGGCAGGGTTGTAAGGGTTGGAGAAGGTAACAGGGATTGGGAGGGTTGTAGCGGTTGGAGACGGTAACAGGATTAGGGGGGCTTGTAGGACCTGGAGGTAACAGGGATAGGAATGTTTGTAGAGGTTTGGAGACGGTAACAGGGATAGGGAGGGTTGAAGGGGTTGGAGAAGGTAACAGGAAAAGGGAGGGTTGAAGGGGTTGGAGACGGTAACAGGGTTAGGGAGCGTTGTAGGGGTGGGAGAAGGTAACAGGGACCGGGAAGGTTTTAGGCATTGGAGTAGGTAACAGGGATAGGGAGTGTCATAGGACCTGGAGGAGGTAACAGGGATAGGGGGGGTTGTAGGTGTTGGAGATGGTAAAATGGATATGGAGAGTTGTCATGGTTGGAGACGGTATAAGGGATAGGGAGAGTCATTGTATCTGGAGGAGGTAACAGGAATAGGGAGGGGTGTAGGTGTTGGAGAAGGTAACAGGGATAGGGAGGTTTGTCGGGGTTAGAGAAGGTAAGAGGGATAGGGAGGGTTGTAGGGGTTGGAGAAGGTAAGAGGGATTGGGATAGTTGTAGGGGTTGGAGACCAGAAAAGGGATAGGGAGAGTCGTAGGACCTGGAGGAGGTAACAGGGATAGGGAGGGTTGTAGGTGTTGGAGATGGTAACATGGATAGGGAGAGTTGTCAGGGTTGGAGACGGTATAAGGGATAGGGAGGGTCATTGTATCTGGAGGAGGTAACAGGGATAGGGAAGAGTTTTGGGATTGGAGAAGTTTATAGAGAAGGGAAGGGTTTGTGGGGCTGGAGAAGGTGACAGGGATAGGGAGGGACGTAGGACCTGGAGAATATAACAGGGATAGGGAGGGTTGTAGGAGTTGGAGACAGTAACAGGGACAGGGAGGGCTTTAGGGGCTGGAGACAGTAAGAGGGATAGGGAGGGTTGTAGGGGCTGGAGAAGCTAACAGGAATAGAGGGGTGGTCGGAGGACCTGGAGGAGCTAAAAGGAATAGGGAGGGTTGTAGGCGTTGGAGACGATTACAGCGATAGGGGGGCTTGTATGACCTGGAGCAGGTAACAGGGATAGGAACGGTTGTAGAGGTCTGGAGACGGTAACAGGGATAGGGAGGGTTGAAGGATCTGGAGAAGGTAACAGGGATAGGGAGGGTTGTAGGGGTTGGAGACGGTAACAGGGATAGGGAGGGTTGCAAGGGTTGGAGGAGGTAGCAGGGATTGGGAGGGTTGTGGCGGTTGGAGACGGTAACAGGAATAGGGGGGCTTGTAGGACCTGGTGGTAACAGGGATAGGAAGGGTGGTAGAGGTTTGGAGACAGTAACAGGGATAGGGACGGTTGAAGGACCTGGAGAAGGTAACAGGAATAGGGAGGGTTGAAGGGGTTGGAGACGGTAACAGGGATAGGGAGGGTTGTAGGGGTTGGAGAAGGTAACAGGGATAGGGAAAGTTGTCGGGGTTGGAGATGGTAACAGGGTTAGGGTGGGTCTTAGGACTGGGAGAATGTAACAGGGATAGGGAGGGGTGTAGGAATTGGAGCAGTTAACAGAGAAGGGAAGGGTTGTAGGGGCTGGAGAAAGTAACAGGGATAGGGAGGGTTGTAGGGGTTGGAGACGGTAACAGGGATAGGGAGGGTTGCAAGGGTTGGAGGAGGTAGCAGGGATTGGGAGGGTTGTGGCGGTTGGAGACGGTAACAGGAATAGGGGGGCTTATAGGACCTGGTGGTAACAGGGATAGGAAGGGTGGTAGAGGTTTGGAGACAGTAACAGGGATAGGGACGGTTGAAGGACCTGGAGAAGGTAACAGGAATAGGGAGGGTTGAAGGGGTTGGAGACGGTAACAGGGTTAGGGAGCGTTGTAGGGGTTGGAGAAGGTAACAGGGACCGGGAAGGTTTTAGGTGTTGGAGAAGGTAACAGGGATAGGGAGTGTCATAGGACCTGGAGGAGGTAACAGGGATAGGAAGGGTTGCAGGGGTTGGAGACGGTAACAGGGATAGGGTGGGATGAAGGGGTTGGAGACGGTAACAGGGATAGGGTGGGTTGTAGGGGTTGGAGAAGGTAACAGGGATAGGGAAAGTTGTCGGGGTTGGAGATGGTAACAGGGTTAGGGTGGGTCTTAGGACTGGGAGAATGTAACAGGGATAGGGAGGGGTGTAGGAATTGGAGCAGTTAACAGAGAAGGGAAGGGTTGTAGGGGCTGGAGAAAGTAACAGGGATAGGGAGGGTTGTAGGGGTTGGAGATGGTAACAGGGATAGGGAGGGTAGTAAGGGTTGGAGAAGTTAACAGGGATAGGGAGGGTTGTGGCGGTTGGAGACGGTAACAGGAATAGGGGGGCTTGTAGGACCTGGAGAAGGTAACAGGGGTAGGGACCGTTGTAGGGGTTGGAGATGGTAACAGGGATAGGGAGTGTTATAAGGGTTGGAGAAGGTAACAGGGATTGGGAGGGTTGTAGCGGTTGGAGACGGTAACAGGGATAGGGAGGGTTGTAGGGGGTTGGAGACGGTATCAGGGAAAGTGAGGGTTGTAGGGGTTGGAGAAGGTAACAGAGATAGGGAGGATTGTAGGGGCAGGAGGAGGTAAGAGGGAATCGTAGTGTTGTAGGGGTTGGAGACAGTAACAGGAATAGGGGGGGTCGTAGGATGTGGAGGAGCTAACAGGGATAGGGAGGGTTGTAGGGGTTAGAGAAGATAACAGAGATAGGGAGGGCTGTAGGGGTTCGAGACGGTATCAGGGACAGGGAGGGTTGTAGTTGTTGGAGAAGGTAAGAGGGATAGGGAGGGTTGTAGGGGTTGGAGAAGGTAAGAGGGATTGGGATTGTTGTAGAGATTGGAGACCGGAACAGGGATAGGGAGGGTCGTAGGACCTATAGGAGGTAACAGGGAGAGGGAGGGTTGTAGGTTTTGGAGATGGTAACATGGATAGGGAGAGTTGTCAGGGTTGGAGACGGTGTAAGGGATAGGGAGAGTCATTGTATCTGGAGGAGGTAACAGGAATAGGGAGGGGTGTAGGTGTTGGAGAAGGTAACAGGGATAGGGAGGGATGTCGGGGATAGAGAAGGTAAGAGGGATAGGGAGGGTTGTAGGGGTTGGAGAAGGTAAGAGGGATTGGGATGGTTGTAGAGGTTGGAGACCGGAACAGGGATAGGGAGGGTGGTAGGACCTGGAGGAGGTAACAGGGATAGGGAGGTTAGTAGGTGTTGGAGATGGTATAAGGGATAGGGAGGGTCATTGCATCTGGAGGAGGTAACAGGGATAGGGAAGAGTGTAGGGATTGGAGAAGTTTACAGAGAAGGGAAGGGTTTGTGGGGCTGGAGAAGGTAACAGGGATAGGGAGGGACGTAGGACCTGGAGAAGATAACAGGGATAGGGAGGGTTGTAGGGGTTGGAGACAGTAACAGGGACAGGGAAGGTTTTAGGGGCTGGAGACGGTGAGAGGGATAGGGAGGGTTGTAGGGGCTGGAGAAGCTAACAGGAATAGAGGGGAGGTCGTAGGACCTGGCCGAGCTAACAGGTATAGGGATGGTTGTAGGCGTTGGAGACGGTAACAGGGATAGGGGGGCTTGTAGGACCTGGAGCAGGTAACAGGGATAGGAAGGGTTGTAGAGATTTGGAGTCGGTAACAGGGATAGGGAGGGTTGAAGGATCTGGAGAAAGTAACAGGGATAGGGAGGGTTGTAGGGGTTGGAGAGGGTAACAGGGATAGGGAGGGTTGTAAGGGTTGGAGAAGGTAACAGGGATTGGGAGGGTTGTAGTGGTTGGAGACGGTAACAGGATTAGGGGGGCTTGTAGGACCTGGTGGTAACAGGGATAAGAAGGGTTGTAGAGGTTTGGAGACGGTAACAGGGATAGGGAGTGTTGAAGGACCTGGAGAAGGTAACAGGAAAAGGGAGGGTTGAAGGGGTTGGAGACGGTAACAGGGTTAGGGAGCGTTGTAGGGGTGGGAGAAGGTAACAGGGACCGGGAAGGTTTTAGGGGTTGGAGAAGGTAACAGGGATAGGGAGTGTCATAGGACCTGGAGGAGGTAACAGGGATAGGGAGGGTTGTAGGGGTTGGAGACGGTAACAGGGATAGGAAGGGTTTTAGAGGTTTGGAGACGGTAACAGTGATAGGGAGGGTTGAAGGACCTGGAGAAGGTAACAGGGACTGGGAAGGTTTTAGGGGTTGGAGAAGGTAACAGGGATAGGGAGTGTCATAGGACCTGGAGGAGGTAACAGGGATAGGGAGGATTGTAGGGGTTGGAGACGGTAACAGGGATAGGGTGGGATGTAGGGGTTGGAGACGGTAACAGGGATAGGGAGGGTTGTAGGGTTTGGAGATGATAACAGGGATAGGGAAAGTTGTCGGGGTGGGAGATGGTAACAGGGATAGGGTGGGTCTTAGGACCTGGAGAATGTAACAGGGATAGGGAGGGGTGTAGGAATTGGAGCAGTTAACAGAGAAGGGAAGGGTTGTAGGGGCTGGAGAAGGTAACAGGGATAGGGAGGGTTGTAGAGGTTGGAGATGGTAACAGGGATAGGGAGGGTTGTAAGGGTTGGAGAAGGTAACAGGGATTGGGAGGGTTGTAGCGGTTGGAGATGGTAACAGGGATAAGGAGGATTGTAGGGGCTGGAGGAGGTAAGAGGGATAGAGAGTTTTGTTGGCATTAGAGACGGTAACAGGGATAGGGAGGGTCGTAGGACCTGGAGGAGGGAACAGGTATAGGGAGGGTTGTAGAGGTTAGAGACGGTAACAGGGATAGGGAGGGTTGAAGGACCTGGAGAAGGTAACAGGGATAAGGAGGGTTGAAGGGGATGGAGACGGGAACAGGGATAGAGAGGGTTGAAGGACCTGGAGAAGGTAACAGGGATAGGGAGGGTTGTAGGGGTTGGAGACGGTAACAGGGATAGGGAGGGTTGAAGGATCTGGAGAAGGTAACAGGGATAGGGAGGTTTGTAGGGGTTGGAGAGGGTAACAGGGATAGGGAGGGTTGTAAGGGTTGGAGAAGGTAACAGGGATTGGGAGGGTTGTAGCGGTTGGAGACGGTAACAGGATTAGGGGGGCTTGTAGGACCTGGAGGTAACAGGGATAGGAAGGGTTGTAGAGGTTTGGAGGCGGTAACAGGGATAGTGAGGGTTGAAGGACCTGGAGAAGGTAACAGGAAAAGGGAGGGTTGAAGGGGTTGGTGACGGTAACAGGGTCAGGGAGCATTGTAGGGGTGGGAGAGGGTAACAGGGACCGGGAAGGTTTTAGGGGTTGGAGAAGGTAACAGGGATAGGGAGTGTCATAGGACCTGGAGGAGGTAACAGGGATAGGGAGGGTTGTAGGTGTTGGAGACGGTAACAGGGATAAGGAGGGTTGTAGGGTTTGGAGATGGTAACAGGGATAGGGAAAGTTGTCGGGGTTGGAGATGGTAACAGGGATAGAGTGGGTCTTAGGACCTGGAGAATGTAACAGGGATAGGGAGGAGTGTAGGAATTGGAGCAGTTAACAGAGAAGGGAAGGGTTGTAGGGGCTGGAGAAGGTAACAGGGATAGGGAGGGTTGTAGAGGTTGGAGATGGTAACAGGGATAGGGAGGGTAGTAAGGGTTGGAGAAGGTAACAGGGATTGGGAGGGTTGTAGTGGTTGGAGATGGTAACAGGAATAGGGGGGCTTGTAGGATCTGGAGAAGGTAACAGGGTTAGGGACGGTTGTAGGGGTTGGAGATGGTAACAGGGATAGGGCGGGTTGTAAGGGTCGGAGAAGGTAACATGGATTGGGATGGTTGTAGCAGTTGGAGACGGTAACAGGGATAGGAAGGGTTGTAGAGGATTGGAGACGGTAACAGGGATAAGTAGGGTTGTAGGGGGTTGGAGATGGTATCACGGAAAGTGAGGGTTGTAGGGGTTGGAGATGGTAACAGAGATAGGGAGGATTGTAGGGGCTGGAGGAGGTAAGAGGGATAGAGAGTTTTGTTGGCATTAGAGACGGTAACAGGGATAGGGAGGGTTGTAGTGGTTGGAGATGGTAACAGGGATAGGGAGAGTTGTTGGAGCTGGAGGTTAGAGAGATAGCGACGGTTGTAGGGGCTGGAGGTTACACAGATAGGGAGGGTTGTCGGGGATGGAGAAGGTAACAAGAATAGGGAGGGTTGTAGGGGCTGGAGGGTCCAGAGATAGGGAGGGTTGTCGGGGTTGGAGAAGGTAACAGGGATAGGGAGGGTTGTAGGACTTCGTGAAGGTAACAGGGAAAGGGAATGTTGAAGGGGTTGGCGGAGGTAACAGGGATAGGGAAGGTTGTAGGGGATGGAGACGGTAATAGGGATAGGGAGTGTTGTAGGGGTTGAGAAGGGAAGAGGGAATCGTAGTGTTGTAGGGGTTGGAGACAGTAACAGGAATAGGGGGGGTAGTAGGACCTGGAGGAGCTAACAGAGATATGGAGTGTTGTAGGGGTTCGAGACGGTATCAGGGACAGGGAGGGTTGTAGGTGTTGGAGAAGGTAAGAGGGATAGGGAGGGTTGTAGGAGTTGGAGAAGGTAAGAGGGATTGTAGTAGAGATTGGAGACCGGAACAGGGATAGGGAGTGTCTTAGGACCTATAGGAGGTAACAGGGATAGGGAGGGTTGTAGGTTTTGGAGATGGTAACATGGATAGGGAGAGTTGTCAGGATTGGAGACGGTATAAGGGATAGGGAGAGTCATTGTATCTGGAGGAGGTAACAGGAATAGGGAGGGATGTCGGGGTTAGAGAAGGTAAGAGGGATAGGGAGGGTTGTAGGGGTTGGAGAAGGTAAGAGGGATTGGGATGGTTGTAGAGGTTGGAGACCGGAACAGGGATAGGGAGGGTGGTAGAACCTGGAGGAGGTAACAGGGATAGGGAGGGTAGTAGGTGTTGGAGTTGGTAACATGGATAGGGAGAGTTGTCGGTGTTGGAGACGGTATAAGGGATAGGGAGGGACATTGTATCTGGAGGAGGTAACAGGGATAGGGAAGAGTGTAGGGATTGGAGAAGGTTACAGAGAAGGGACGGTTTGTGGGGCTGGAGAAGATAACAGGGCTAGGGAGGGTCCTAGGACCTGGAGGAGGTAACAGGTATAGGGAGGGTTGTAGAGGTTAGAGACGGTAACAGGGATAGGGAGGGTTGAAGGACCTGGAGAAGGTAACAGGGATAGGGAGGGTTGTAGGGGTTGGAGATGGTAACAGGGATAGGGAGGGTTGTAAGGGTTGGAGAAGGTAACAGGGATAGGGAGGGTTGTAGCGGTTGGAGACGGTAACAGGAATAGGGGGGTTTGGAGGACCTGGAGGAGGTAACAGGGATAGGAAGGGTTGTAGAGGTTTGGAGACGGTAACAGAGATAGGGTGGGTTGAAGGAACTGCAGATGGTAACAGGGATAGGGAGGGTTGAAGGGGTTGGAGACAGTAACAGGGATAGGGAGCGTTGTAGGACCTGGAGGAGGTAACAGGGATAGGAAGGGTTGTAGCAGTTGGAGACGGTAACAGGGATAGGGAGGGTTGTAGCGGTTGGAGATGGTAACAAGATTGGGGGGCTTGTAGGACCAGGAGGAGGTAACAGGGATAGGGAGGGTTTTAGGGGTTGGAGATGGTAACAGGGATAGGGTGGGTTGTAGGGGTTGGAGACGGTAACAGGGATAGGGTGGGTTGTAGGGGTTGGAGATGGTAACAGGGATAGGGAAAGTTGTCGGGGTTTTAGAAGGTAACAGGGATAGGGTGAGTCTTAGGACCTGGAGAATGTAGCAAGAATAGGGAGGGGTGTAGGAATTGGAGCAGTTAACAGAGAAGAGAAGGGTTGTAGGGGCTGGAGAAGGTAACAGGGATAGGGAGGGTTGTATGGGTTGGAGAAGGTAACAGGGATAGGAAGGGTTGTAGAGGATTGGAGACGGTAACAGGGATAAGGAGGGTTGTAGGGGGTTGGAGATGGTATCACGGAAAGTGAGGGTTGTAGGGGTTGGAGATGGTAACAGAGATAGGGAGGATTGTAGGGGCTGGAGGAGGTAAGAGGGATAGAGAGTTTTGTTGGCATTAGAGACGGTAACAGGGATAGGGAGGGTTGTAGTGGTTGGAGATGGTAACAGGGATAGGGAGAGTTGTTGGAGCTGGAGGTTAGAGAGATAGCGACGGTTGTAGGGGCTGGAGGTTACACAGATAGGGAGGGTTGTCGGGGATGGAGAAGGTAACAAGAATAGGGAGGGTTGTATGGGCTGGAGGGTCCAGAGATAGGGAGGGTTGTCGGGGTTGGTGAAGGTAACAGGGATAGGGAGGGTTGTAGGACCTGGTGAAGGTAACAGGGAAAGGGAAAGTTGAAGTTGTTGGCAGAGGCAACAGGGATAGGGAAGGTTGTAGGGGTTGGAGACAGTAATAGGGATAGGGAGTGTTGTAGGGGTTGAGAAGGGAAGAGGGAATCGTAGTGTTGTAGGGGTTGGAGACAGTAACAGGAATAGGGGGGGTCGTAGGACCTGGAGGAGCTAACAGGGATAGGGAGGGTTGTAGGGGTTGGAGAATGTTACAGAGATAGGGAGGGTTGTAGGACCTGAAGGTGATAACAGGGATGGAGAATGTTGTCAGAGTTTGAGACAGTAACAGGGATAGGGAGCGTTGTTGGAGGTGGAGAAGGTAACAGGGTTTGTGAGGTTTGAAGGTGTCGGAGAAGGTAGCAGGGATAGGGAGGGTCGTAGGACCTGGAGGAGGAAACAGGGATAAGGACGGTTTTAGGGGCTGGAGAAGGTAACAGGGATAGGGTGGGTTGCAGGACCTGGATGAGGTAACAGGGATAGGGAGGGTTGTAGGACCTGGAGGAGTTAACATTGATAGGGAGGGTTGTCGGGGTTGGAGACGGTAACAGGGATAGGGAGGATCGTAGGACCTGGGGGAGGTATCGGGGATATGGAGGATTGTAGGGGTTGGAGACGGTAACAGGGATAAGGAGTGTCCTGGGATCTGGAGGAGGTAACAGGGATAGGGAGGGTTGAAGGACCTGGAGAAGGTAACAGGGATAGGGAGGGTTGTAGGGGTTGGAGACGGTAACAGGGATAGAGAGGGTTGTAGGGGTTGGAGACCGGAAAAGGGCTAGGGACAGTCATAGGACCTGGAGGAGGTAACAGGGATAGGGAGGGTTGAAGGTGTTGGAGATGGTAACATGGATAGGGAGAGTTGTCGGTGTTGGAGACGGTATAAGGGATAGGGAGGGTCAATGTATTTGGAGGAGGTAACAGGAATAGGGAAAAGTGTAGGGATTGGAGAAGTTTACAGAGAAGGGAAGGGTTTGTGGGGCTGGAGAAGGTAACAGGGATAGGGAGGGACGTAGGACCTGGAGGAGATAACAGGGATAGGGAGGGTTGTAGGGGTTGGAGACAGTAACAGGGACAGGGAGGGTTTTAGGGGCTGGAGACGGTGAGAGGGATAGGGAGGGTTGTGGGGGCTGGAGAAGCTAACAGGAATAGAGAGGTGGTCGTAGGACCTGGAGGAGCTAACAGGTATAAGGAGGGTTGTAGGCGTTGGAGACGTTAACAGGGATAGGGGGGCTTGTAGGACCTGGAGAAGGTAACAGGGATAGGAAGGGTTGTAGAGGTTTGGAGACAGTAACAGGGATAGGGAGGGTTGAACGACCTGGAGAAGGTAACAGGGATAGGGAGGGTTGTAGGGGTTGGAGAGGGTAACAGGGATAGGGAGGGTTCTAAGGGTTGGAGAAGGTAACAGGGATTGGGAGGGTTGTAGCGGTTGGAGACGGTAACAGGAATAGGTGGGCTTGTAGGACCTGGAGGAGGTAACAGGGATAGGAAGGGTTGTAGAGGTTTGGGGACGGTAACAGGGATAGGGAGGGTTGGAGGACCTGGAGAAGGTAACAGGGATAGGGAGGGTTGAAGGGGTTGGAGACGGTTACAGAGATAGGGAGGGTTGTAGGGGTTGGAGATGGTAACAGGGATAGGGAGAGTTGTTGGAGCTGCAGGTTAGAGAGATAGCGACGGTTGTACGGGCTGGAGATTACACAGATAGGGAGGGTTGTTGGGGCTGGAGAAGGTAACAAGAATAGGGAGGGTTGTAGGGGCTGGAGGGTACAGAGATAGGGAGGGTTGTCGGGGTTGGAGAAGGCAACAGGGATAGGGAGGGTTGTAGGACCTGGAGAAGGTAACAGGGACAGGGAATGTTGTAGGGGTTGGAGGAGGTAACAGGGATAGCGAAGGTTGTAGCAGTTGGAGACGGTAATAGGGATAGGGAGGGTTGTAGGGGTTGAGAAGGGAAGAGGGATTCGTAGTGTTGTAGGGGTTGGAGACAGTAACAGGAATGGGGGGGTCGTAGGACCTGGAGGAGCTAACAGGGATAGGGAGGGTTGTAGGGGTTAGAGAAGATAACAGAGATAGGGAGGCTTGTAGGTGTTCGAGACGGTATCAGGGACAGGGAGGGTTGTAGGAGTTGGAGAAGGTAAGAGGGATTGGGATTGTTGTAGAGATTGGAGACCGGAACAGGGATAGGGAGGGTCGTAGGACCTATAGGAGGCAACAGGGATTGGCAGGGTTGTAGGTGTTGGAGATGGTAACATGGATAGGGAGAGTTGTCAAGGTTGGAGACGGGATAAGGGATAGGGAGAGTCATTGTATCTGGAGGCGGTAACAGGAATAGGGAGGGGTGTCGGTGCTGGAGAAGGTAACAGGGATAGGGAGGGATGTCGGGGTTAAAGAAGGCAAGAGGGATAGGGAGGGTTGTAGGGGTTGGAGAAGGTAAGTGGGATAGGGAGGGTTGTAGGGGTTGGAGACGGTAACAGGGATAGGGAGGGTTGTAAGGGTTGGAGGAGGTAACAGGTATTGGGAGGGTTGTAGCGGTTGGAGACGGTAACAGGAAAAAGGGGGCTTGTCGGACCTGGAGGAAGTAACAGGGATAGGAAGGGTTGTAGAGGTTTGGAGACAGTAACAGGAATAGGGAGGGTTGAAGGACCTGGAGAAGGTAACAGGAATAGGGAGGGTTGAAGGGGTTGGAGACGGTAACAGGGTTAGGGAGCGTTGTAGGGGTTGGAGAAGGTAACAGGGACCGGGAAGGTTTTAGGTGTTGGAGAAGGTAACAGGGATAGGGAGTGTCATAGGACCTGGAGGAGGTAACAGGGATAGGAAGGGTTGCAGGGGTTGGAGACGGTAACAGGGATAGGGTGGGATGAAGGGGTTGGAGACGGTAACAGGGATAGGGAGGGTTGTAGGGGTTGGAGAAGGTAACAGGGATAGGGAAAGTTGTCGGGGTTGGAGATGGTAACAGGGTTAGGGTGGGTCTTAGGACTGGGAGAATGTAACAGGGATAGGGAGGGGTGTAGGAATTGGAGCAGTTAACAGAGAAGGGAAGGGTTGTAGGGGCTGGAGAAAGTAACAGGGATAGGGAGGGTTGTAGGGGTTGGAGATGGTAACAGGGATAGGGAGGGTAGTAAGGGTTGGAGAAGTTAACAGGGATAGGGAGGGTTGTGGCGGTTGGAGACGGTAACAGGAATAGGGGGGCTTGTAGGACCTGGAGAAGGTAACAGGGGTAGGGACCGTTGTAGGGGTTGGAGATGGTAACAGGGATAGGGAGTGTTATAAGGGTTGGAGAAGGTAACAGGGATTGGGAGGGTTGTAGCGGTTGGAGACGGTAACAGGGATAGGGAGGGTTGTAGGGGGTTGGAGACGGTATCAGGGAAAGTGAGGGTTGTAGGGGTTGGAGAAGGTAACAGAGATAGGGAGGATTGTAGGGGCAGGAGGAGGTAAGAGGGAATCGTAGTGTTGTAGGGGTTGGAGACAGTAACAGGAATAGGGGGGGTCGTAGGATGTGGAGGAGCTAACAGGGATAGGGAGGGTTGTAGGGGTTAGAGAAGATAACAGAGATAGGGAGGGCTGTAGGGGTTCGAGACGGTATCAGGGACAGGGAGGGTTGTAGTTGTTGGAGAAGGTAAGAGGGATAGGGAGGGTTGTAGGGGTTGGAGAAGGTAAGAGGGATTGGGATTGTTGTAGAGATTGGAGACCGGAACAGGGATAGGGAGGGTCGTAGGACCTATAGGAGGTAACAGGGAGAGGGAGGGTTGTAGGTTTTGGAGATGGTAACATGGATAGGGAGAGTTGTCAGGGTTGGAGACGGTGTAAGGGATAGGGAGAGTCATTGTATCTGGAGGAGGTAACAGGAATAGGGAGGGGTGTAGGTGTTGGAGAAGGTAACAGGGATAGGGAGGGATGTCGGGGATAGAGAAGGTAAGAGGGATAGGGAGGGTTGTAGGGGTTGGAGAAGGTAAGAGGGATTGGGATGGTTGTAGAGGTTGGAGACCGGAACAGGGATAGGGAGGGTGGTAGGACCTGGAGGAGGTAACAGGGATAGGGAGGTTAGTAGGTGTTGGAGATGGTATAAGGGATAGGGAGGGTCATTGCATCTGGAGGAGGTAACAGGGATAGGGAAGAGTGTAGGGATTGGAGAAGTTTACAGAGAAGGGAAGGGTTTGTGGGGCTGGAGAAGGTAACAGGGATAGGGAGGGACGTAGGACCTGGAGAAGATAACAGGGATAGGGAGGGTTGTAGGGGTTGGAGACAGTAACAGGGACAGGGAAGGTTTTAGGGGCTGGAGACGGTGAGAGGGATAGGGAGGGTTGTAGGGGCTGGAGAAGCTAACAGGAATAGAGGGGAGGTCGTAGGACCTGGCCGAGCTAACAGGTATAGGGATGGTTGTAGGCGTTGGAGACGGTAACAGGGATAGGGGGGCTTGTAGGACCTGGAGCAGGTAACAGGGATAGGAAGGGTTGTAGAGATTTGGAGTCGGTAACAGGGATAGGGAGGGTTGAAGGATCTGGAGAAAGTAACAGGGATAGGGAGGGTTGTAGGGGTTGGAGAGGGTAACAGGGATAGGGAGGGTTGTAAGGGTTGGAGAAGGTAACAGGGATTGGGAGGGTTGTAGTGGTTGGAGACGGTAACAGGATTAGGGGGGCTTGTAGGACCTGGTGGTAACAGGGATAAGAAGGGTTGTAGAGGTTTGGAGACGGTAACAGGGATAGGGAGTGTTGAAGGACCTGGAGAAGGTAACAGGAAAAGGGAGGGTTGAAGGGGTTGGAGACGGTAACAGGGTTAGGGAGCGTTGTAGGGGTGGGAGAAGGTAACAGGGACCGGGAAGGTTTTAGGGGTTGGAGAAGGTAACAGGGATAGGGAGTGTCATAGGACCTGGAGGAGGTAACAGGGATAGGGAGGGTTGTAGGGGTTGGAGACGGTAACAGGGATAGGAAGGGTTTTAGAGGTTTGGAGACGGTAACAGTGATAGGGAGGGTTGAAGGACCTGGAGAAGGTAACAGGGACTGGGAAGGTTTTAGGGGTTGGAGAAGGTAACAGGGATAGGGAGTGTCATAGGACCTGGAGGAGGTAACAGGGATAGGGAGGATTGTAGGGGTTGGAGACGGTAACAGGGATAGGGTGGGATGTAGGGGTTGGAGACGGTAACAGGGATAGGGAGGGTTGTAGGGTTTGGAGATGATAACAGGGATAGGGAAAGTTGTCGGGGTGGGAGATGGTAACAGGGATAGGGTGGGTCTTAGGACCTGGAGAATGTAACAGGGATAGGGAGGGGTGTAGGAATTGGAGCAGTTAACAGAGAAGGGAAGGGTTGTAGGGGCTGGAGAAGGTAACAGGGATAGGGAGGGTTGTAGAGGTTGGAGATGGTAACAGGGATAGGGAGGGTTGTAAGGGTTGGAGAAGGTAACAGGGATTGGGAGGGTTGTAGCGGTTGGAGATGGTAACAGGGATAAGGAGGATTGTAGGGGCTGGAGGAGGTAAGAGGGATAGAGAGTTTTGTTGGCATTAGAGACGGTAACAGGGATAGGGAGGGTCGTAGGACCTGGAGGAGGGAACAGGTATAGGGAGGGTTGTAGAGGTTAGAGACGGTAACAGGGATAGGGAGGGTTGAAGGACCTGGAGAAGGTAACAGGGATAAGGAGGGTTGAAGGGGATGGAGACGGGAACAGGGATAGAGAGGGTTGAAGGACCTGGAGAAGGTAACAGGGATAGGGAGGGTTGTAGGGGTTGGAGACGGTAACAGGGATAGGGAGGGTTGAAGGATCTGGAGAAGGTAACAGGGATAGGGAGGTTTGTAGGGGTTGGAGAGGGTAACAGGGATAGGGAGGGTTGTAAGGGTTGGAGAAGGTAACAGGGATTGGGAGGGTTGTAGCGGTTGGAGACGGTAACAGGATTAGGGGGGCTTGTAGGACCTGGAGGTAACAGGGATAGGAAGGGTTGTAGAGGTTTGGAGGCGGTAACAGGGATAGTGAGGGTTGAAGGACCTGGAGAAGGTAACAGGAAAAGGGAGGGTTGAAGGGGTTGGTGACGGTAACAGGGTCAGGGAGCATTGTAGGGGTGGGAGAGGGTAACAGGGACCGGGAAGGTTTTAGGGGTTGGAGAAGGTAACAGGGATAGGGAGTGTCATAGGACCTGGAGGAGGTAACAGGGATAGGGAGGGTTGTAGGTGTTGGAGACGGTAACAGGGATAAGGAGGGTTGTAGGGTTTGGAGATGGTAACAGGGATAGGGAAAGTTGTCGGGGTTGGAGATGGTAACAGGGATAGAGTGGGTCTTAGGACCTGGAGAATGTAACAGGGATAGGGAGGAGTGTAGGAATTGGAGCAGTTAACAGAGAAGGGAAGGGTTGTAGGGGCTGGAGAAGGTAACAGGGATAGGGAGGGTTGTAGAGGTTGGAGATGGTAACAGGGATAGGGAGGGTAGTAAGGGTTGGAGAAGGTAACAGGGATTGGGAGGGTTGTAGTGGTTGGAGATGGTAACAGGAATAGGGGGGCTTGTAGGATCTGGAGAAGGTAACAGGGTTAGGGACGGTTGTAGGGGTTGGAGATGGTAACAGGGATAGGGCGGGTTGTAAGGGTCGGAGAAGGTAACATGGATTGGGATGGTTGTAGCAGTTGGAGACGGTAACAGGGATAGGAAGGGTTGTAGAGGATTGGAGACGGTAACAGGGATAAGTAGGGTTGTAGGGGGTTGGAGATGGTATCACGGAAAGTGAGGGTTGTAGGGGTTGGAGATGGTAACAGAGATAGGGAGGATTGTAGGGGCTGGAGGAGGTAAGAGGGATAGAGAGTTTTGTTGGCATTAGAGACGGTAACAGGGATAGGGAGGGTTGTAGTGGTTGGAGATGGTAACAGGGATAGGGAGAGTTGTTGGAGCTGGAGGTTAGAGAGATAGCGACGGTTGTAGGGGCTGGAGGTTACACAGATAGGGAGGGTTGTCGGGGATGGAGAAGGTAACAAGAATAGGGAGGGTTGTAGGGGCTGGAGGGTCCAGAGATAGGGAGGGTTGTCGGGGTTGGAGAAGGTAACAGGGATAGGGAGGGTTGTAGGACTTCGTGAAGGTAACAGGGAAAGGGAATGTTGAAGGGGTTGGCGGAGGTAACAGGGATAGGGAAGGTTGTAGGGGATGGAGACGGTAATAGGGATAGGGAGTGTTGTAGGGGTTGAGAAGGGAAGAGGGAATCGTAGTGTTGTAGGGGTTGGAGACAGTAACAGGAATAGGGGGGGTAGTAGGACCTGGAGGAGCTAACAGAGATATGGAGTGTTGTAGGGGTTCGAGACGGTATCAGGGACAGGGAGGGTTGTAGGTGTTGGAGAAGGTAAGAGGGATAGGGAGGGTTGTAGGAGTTGGAGAAGGTAAGAGGGATTGTAGTAGAGATTGGAGACCGGAACAGGGATAGGGAGTGTCTTAGGACCTATAGGAGGTAACAGGGATAGGGAGGGTTGTAGGTTTTGGAGATGGTAACATGGATAGGGAGAGTTGTCAGGATTGGAGACGGTATAAGGGATAGGGAGAGTCATTGTATCTGGAGGAGGTAACAGGAATAGGGAGGGATGTCGGGGTTAGAGAAGGTAAGAGGGATAGGGAGGGTTGTAGGGGTTGGAGAAGGTAAGAGGGATTGGGATGGTTGTAGAGGTTGGAGACCGGAACAGGGATAGGGAGGGTGGTAGAACCTGGAGGAGGTAACAGGGATAGGGAGGGTAGTAGGTGTTGGAGTTGGTAACATGGATAGGGAGAGTTGTCGGTGTTGGAGACGGTATAAGGGATAGGGAGGGACATTGTATCTGGAGGAGGTAACAGGGATAGGGAAGAGTGTAGGGATTGGAGAAGGTTACAGAGAAGGGACGGTTTGTGGGGCTGGAGAAGATAACAGGGCTAGGGAGGGTCCTAGGACCTGGAGGAGGTAACAGGTATAGGGAGGGTTGTAGAGGTTAGAGACGGTAACAGGGATAGGGAGGGTTGAAGGACCTGGAGAAGGTAACAGGGATAGGGAGGGTTGTAGGGGTTGGAGATGGTAACAGGGATAGGGAGGGTTGTAAGGGTTGGAGAAGGTAACAGGGATAGGGAGGGTTGTAGCGGTTGGAGACGGTAACAGGAATAGGGGGGTTTGGAGGACCTGGAGGAGGTAACAGGGATAGGAAGGGTTGTAGAGGTTTGGAGACGGTAACAGAGATAGGGTGGGTTGAAGGAACTGCAGATGGTAACAGGGATAGGGAGGGTTGAAGGGGTTGGAGACAGTAACAGGGATAGGGAGCGTTGTAGGACCTGGAGGAGGTAACAGGGATAGGAAGGGTTGTAGCAGTTGGAGACGGTAACAGGGATAGGGAGGGTTGTAGCGGTTGGAGATGGTAACAAGATTGGGGGGCTTGTAGGACCAGGAGGAGGTAACAGGGATAGGGAGGGTTTTAGGGGTTGGAGATGGTAACAGGGATAGGGTGGGTTGTAGGGGTTGGAGACGGTAACAGGGATAGGGTGGGTTGTAGGGGTTGGAGATGGTAACAGGGATAGGGAAAGTTGTCGGGGTTTTAGAAGGTAACAGGGATAGGGTGAGTCTTAGGACCTGGAGAATGTAGCAAGAATAGGGAGGGGTGTAGGAATTGGAGCAGTTAACAGAGAAGAGAAGGGTTGTAGGGGCTGGAGAAGGTAACAGGGATAGGGAGGGTTGTATGGGTTGGAGAAGGTAACAGGGATAGGAAGGGTTGTAGAGGATTGGAGACGGTAACAGGGATAAGGAGGGTTGTAGGGGGTTGGAGATGGTATCACGGAAAGTGAGGGTTGTAGGGGTTGGAGATGGTAACAGAGATAGGGAGGATTGTAGGGGCTGGAGGAGGTAAGAGGGATAGAGAGTTTTGTTGGCATTAGAGACGGTAACAGGGATAGGGAGGGTTGTAGTGGTTGGAGATGGTAACAGGGATAGGGAGAGTTGTTGGAGCTGGAGGTTAGAGAGATAGCGACGGTTGTAGGGGCTGGAGGTTACACAGATAGGGAGGGTTGTCGGGGATGGAGAAGGTAACAAGAATAGGGAGGGTTGTATGGGCTGGAGGGTCCAGAGATAGGGAGGGTTGTCGGGGTTGGTGAAGGTAACAGGGATAGGGAGGGTTGTAGGACCTGGTGAAGGTAACAGGGAAAGGGAAAGTTGAAGTTGTTGGCAGAGGCAACAGGGATAGGGAAGGTTGTAGGGGTTGGAGACAGTAATAGGGATAGGGAGTGTTGTAGGGGTTGAGAAGGGAAGAGGGAATCGTAGTGTTGTAGGGGTTGGAGACAGTAACAGGAATAGGGGGGGTCGTAGGACCTGGAGGAGCTAACAGGGATAGGGAGGGTTGTAGGGGTTGGAGAATGTTACAGAGATAGGGAGGGTTGTAGGACCTGAAGGTGATAACAGGGATGGAGAATGTTGTCAGAGTTTGAGACAGTAACAGGGATAGGGAGCGTTGTTGGAGGTGGAGAAGGTAACAGGGTTTGTGAGGTTTGAAGGTGTCGGAGAAGGTAGCAGGGATAGGGAGGGTCGTAGGACCTGGAGGAGGAAACAGGGATAAGGACGGTTTTAGGGGCTGGAGAAGGTAACAGGGATAGGGTGGGTTGCAGGACCTGGATGAGGTAACAGGGATAGGGAGGGTTGTAGGACCTGGAGGAGTTAACATTGATAGGGAGGGTTGTCGGGGTTGGAGACGGTAACAGGGATAGGGAGGATCGTAGGACCTGGGGGAGGTATCGGGGATATGGAGGATTGTAGGGGTTGGAGACGGTAACAGGGATAAGGAGTGTCCTGGGATCTGGAGGAGGTAACAGGGATAGGGAGGGTTGAAGGACCTGGAGAAGGTAACAGGGATAGGGAGGGTTGTAGGGGTTGGAGACGGTAACAGGGATAGAGAGGGTTGTAGGGGTTGGAGACCGGAAAAGGGCTAGGGACAGTCATAGGACCTGGAGGAGGTAACAGGGATAGGGAGGGTTGAAGGTGTTGGAGATGGTAACATGGATAGGGAGAGTTGTCGGTGTTGGAGACGGTATAAGGGATAGGGAGGGTCAATGTATTTGGAGGAGGTAACAGGAATAGGGAAAAGTGTAGGGATTGGAGAAGTTTACAGAGAAGGGAAGGGTTTGTGGGGCTGGAGAAGGTAACAGGGATAGGGAGGGACGTAGGACCTGGAGGAGATAACAGGGATAGGGAGGGTTGTAGGGGTTGGAGACAGTAACAGGGACAGGGAGGGTTTTAGGGGCTGGAGACGGTGAGAGGGATAGGGAGGGTTGTGGGGGCTGGAGAAGCTAACAGGAATAGAGAGGTGGTCGTAGGACCTGGAGGAGCTAACAGGTATAAGGAGGGTTGTAGGCGTTGGAGACGTTAACAGGGATAGGGGGGCTTGTAGGACCTGGAGAAGGTAACAGGGATAGGAAGGGTTGTAGAGGTTTGGAGACAGTAACAGGGATAGGGAGGGTTGAACGACCTGGAGAAGGTAACAGGGATAGGGAGGGTTGTAGGGGTTGGAGAGGGTAACAGGGATAGGGAGGGTTCTAAGGGTTGGAGAAGGTAACAGGGATTGGGAGGGTTGTAGCGGTTGGAGACGGTAACAGGAATAGGTGGGCTTGTAGGACCTGGAGGAGGTAACAGGGATAGGAAGGGTTGTAGAGGTTTGGGGACGGTAACAGGGATAGGGAGGGTTGGAGGACCTGGAGAAGGTAACAGGGATAGGGAGGGTTGAAGGGGTTGGAGACGGTTACAGAGATAGGGAGGGTTGTAGGGGTTGGAGATGGTAACAGGGATAGGGAGAGTTGTTGGAGCTGCAGGTTAGAGAGATAGCGACGGTTGTACGGGCTGGAGATTACACAGATAGGGAGGGTTGTTGGGGCTGGAGAAGGTAACAAGAATAGGGAGGGTTGTAGGGGCTGGAGGGTACAGAGATAGGGAGGGTTGTCGGGGTTGGAGAAGGCAACAGGGATAGGGAGGGTTGTAGGACCTGGAGAAGGTAACAGGGACAGGGAATGTTGTAGGGGTTGGAGGAGGTAACAGGGATAGCGAAGGTTGTAGCAGTTGGAGACGGTAATAGGGATAGGGAGGGTTGTAGGGGTTGAGAAGGGAAGAGGGATTCGTAGTGTTGTAGGGGTTGGAGACAGTAACAGGAATGGGGGGGTCGTAGGACCTGGAGGAGCTAACAGGGATAGGGAGGGTTGTAGGGGTTAGAGAAGATAACAGAGATAGGGAGGCTTGTAGGTGTTCGAGACGGTATCAGGGACAGGGAGGGTTGTAGGAGTTGGAGAAGGTAAGAGGGATTGGGATTGTTGTAGAGATTGGAGACCGGAACAGGGATAGGGAGGGTCGTAGGACCTATAGGAGGCAACAGGGATTGGCAGGGTTGTAGGTGTTGGAGATGGTAACATGGATAGGGAGAGTTGTCAAGGTTGGAGACGGGATAAGGGATAGGGAGAGTCATTGTATCTGGAGGCGGTAACAGGAATAGGGAGGGGTGTCGGTGCTGGAGAAGGTAACAGGGATAGGGAGGGATGTCGGGGTTAAAGAAGGCAAGAGGGATAGGGAGGGTTGTAGGGGTTGGAGAAGGTAAGTGGGATAGGGAGGGTTGTAGGGGTTGGAGACGGTAACAGGGATAGGGAGGGTTGTAAGGGTTGGAGGAGGTAACAGGTATTGGGAGGGTTGTAGCGGTTGGAGACGGTAACAGGAAAAAGGGGGCTTGTCGGACCTGGAGGAAGTAACAGGGATAGGAAGGGTTGTAGAGGTTTGGAGACAGTAACAGGAATAGGGAGGGTTGAAGGACCTGGAGAAGGTAACAGGCATAGGGAGGGTCGTAGGACCTGGAGGAGGTAACAGGGATAGGGAGGGTTGTAGGGGTTGGAGATGGTAACAGGGATAGGGAGAGTTGAAGGGGTTGAAGAAGGTAACAGGGATAGGGAGGGTTGTAGGGGCTGAAGAAGGTAACATGGATAGGGAGGGTTGTAGGGTTTGCAGAAGGTAACAGGGATAGGGAGGGTCACAGGACCTGGATGAGGTAACGGATAGGGAGGGTTGTATGGGTTGGAGAAGCTAACAGAGATAGGGAGGTTTGTAGGGGTTGAAGACGGTATCAGGGATAGGGAGCATTGTTGGGGTTGGATATGGTAACAGGGATAGAGAGGGTTGTCGGGGATAGAGATGGTAACAGGGATAGGGTTGGTTGTTGGAGCTGGAGAATGTAAGAGGGATAGGGAGGGTTGTAGGGGTTGGAGACATCAAGAGGGATAGATATGTTTGTCAGGGTTGGAGAAGGTAACAGAGATAGGAAGGGTTGTAGGGGCCGGAAGTTACAGAGATAGAGAGTGTTGTAGGGATTGGAGAAGGTATCAGGGATAGGGAGGACTGACGGGGTGGGAGAAGATAACAGGGATAGGGAGAGTTCTAGGGGATGGAGAAGTTAACAGGGAAAGGGATGGATGTAGGACCTGGAGGAGGTAACACGGATAGGGAGGGTTGTAGGTGTTGGAGACAGTAACAGGGATAGGGAGGGTCATAGGATCTGGAGGAGGTAACAGGGATAGGGAGGGGTATAGGGGTTGGAGAAGTTTACTGAGAAGGGAAAGGTATTAGAGGATGGAGATGGTAATAGGGATGGCGAGGGACGTAGGAACTGGAGGAAGTAACTGGGATAGGAAGGGTTGTAGGGGTTGGAGATGGTAACAGGGATAGGGAGGGAAGGAGAGGTTGGAGGCGTTTACCGTGACAGGGAGGGTTGTAGGGGTTGGAGACAGTAACAGGGATAGGGAGGGTTGTAGGGGTTGGAGATGGTAACAGAGATAGGGAGGTAAGGATGTGTTGGAGATGGTAACAGGGACAGGTAGGGTTTTAGGGGCTGGAGACGGAAACAGGGATAGGGAGGGTTGTTAGAGCTGGAGAAGGTAAGAAGGATAGGGAGGGTTGTAGTGGTTGGAGACATCAACAGCGAAGGGAAGCATTGTAGGGGCTGGAGAAGGTAACAGGGATAGGGAGGGACATAGGAACTGGAGGAGGTAACAGGGATAGGGAGGGTGTAGGGATTGGTGACGCTAACAGAGATAGGGAGGGTTCTAGGGGTTGGAGACTGTAACAGGGACAGGGAGGGTTTTAGGGGTTGGAGACAGTAACAGGGATAGGGAGGGTTGTAGGTGTTGGAGAAGGTAATAGGGATAGGGAGGGTTGTTGGGGTTAGAGAAGGTAAGAGGGATTGCGAGGGTTGGAGACGGTAACAGGGATAGGGAGGGTTGTAGGGTTTGGAGACGGTAACAGGGATAGGGAGGTTTGTCAGGGCCGGAGAAGGTAACAGGGATAGGGAGGGTTGAAGGGGTTGGAGACGGTAACAGGGATAGGGAGTGTTGAATGGCCTGGAGGAGGTGAAATGGATAGGGAGGGGTGTTAGGGTGGGAGACGGAAACAGGGATAGGGAGGGTTGTAGGGGTTGGAGAAGCTAACAGGGTTCGGGAAGGTTTTAGGGGTTGGAGAAGGTAATAGGGATAGGGAGTGTCATAGGACCTGGAGGAGGTAACAGGGATAGGGAGGGTTGTAGGGGTTGGAGATGGCAACAGGGACAGGGAGGGTTTTAGGGGCTGGAGACAGTAACAGGGATAGGGAGGGTTGTAGGGGATGGAGAAGGTAACAGGGATAGGGACTGTTGAACGGGTTGGAGACATCAACAGGGGTAGGGAGGGTTGTAGGAGTTGGAGACGACAACAGGGATAGGAAGGGTTGCACGGGTTGGAGAAGTTAACAGGGACTGGGAGGATGTCAGGGCTGGAGATGGTAACATGCATAGGGAGGGTTGTAGGGGTTGAAGAAGGTAACAGGAATAGGGAGGATTGTCGGGGTTGGAGAAGGTAACAGGAATAGGGAGGATTGTCGGGGTTGGAGAAGGTAACAGGGATAGGGAGGGTTGTAGGGGTTGAAGAAGGTAACAGGGATAGGGAGGGTTTAAGGGATTGGAGACGGTAACAGGGATAGGGAGGGTTGTCGGGGTGGGAGACGGTAACAGTGATAGGGAAGGTTATAGGGGTTGGAGAAGGTAACAGGGATAGGGAGTGTCAAACGACCTGGAGGAGGTAACAGGGATAGGGAGGGTTGTAGGGGCTGGAGACGGTAACAGGGACAGGGAGGGTCGTAGGACCTGGAGGAGGTAACAGGGATAGGGAGGGTTGTAGGAGTCGGAGACGGTAACAGGGATAGGGAAAGTTGTTGGGGTTGGAGAAGGTATAAGTGATAGGGAGGGTCATAGAATCTGGAGGAGTCAACTGAGATAGGGAGGTTTGTAGGGGTTGAAGACGGTAGCAGGGATAGGGAGCGTTGCTGGGGTTGGATATGATAAAAGGGATAGAGAGGGTTGTCAGGGATAGGGATGATAACAGGGATAGGGAGCGTTGTTGGAGCTGGAGAAGGTAAGAGGGACAGGGAGGGATGTAGGGGTTGGAGACATCAAGAGGGATATAGATGTTTGTCAGGGTTGGAGAAGTTAACAGGGCTAGGGAGGATTGTAGGGGATGGAGAAGGTAACAGGGATAGGGACTGTTGAAGGGGTTGGAGACATCAACAGGGGTAGGAAGGGTTGCACGGGTTGGAGAAGATAACATGGACAGGGAATTTTGTAGGAGTTGGAGAAGATAACAGGGATTGGGAGGGTTGTCAGGGCTGGAGATGGTAACAGGCATAGGGAGGGTTGTAGGGGTTGAAGAAGATAACAGGAATAGGGAGGATTGTCGGGGTTGGAGAAGGTAACAGGGATAGGGAGGGTTGTAGGTGTTGGAGAAGGTAACAGGGATAGGGAGGGTTTAAAGAATTGGAGATGGTAACAGGGATAGGGAGGGTTGTAGGACCTGGAGGAGGTAATATGGATAGGGTGGGTTGTCGGGGTGGGAGACAGTAACAGGGATAGGGTGTGTTGTCGGGTTTGGAGACGGTAATAGTGATAGGGAGGGTTGTATGGGTCGGAGACGGTAACAGGGATAGGGAGAGTTGTCGGGGTTGGAGAAGGTATAAGGGATAGGGAGGGTCATAGAATCTGGAGGAGGTAACAGGGATAGGGAAGGTTGTAGGGGTTGGAGACATCAAAAGGGATAGAGATGTTTGTCAGGGTTGGAGAAGATAACAGAGATAGGGGGGATTGAAAGGGTTCGAGAAGTTAACAGGGATAGGTAGGGTCGTCATGGCTGGAGATGGTAACAGGCATAGGAGGGTAGTAGGGGTTGAAGAAGGTAACAGCCATAGGGAGGGTTGTAGGGGTTGAAGAAGGTAACAGGGATAGGGAGGATTGACGGGGTTGGAGAAGGTAACAGGGATAGGGAGGGTTGTAGGTGTTGGAGAAGGTAACAGGGATAGGGAGGGTTTAAGGAATTGGAGATGGTAACAGGGATAGGGAGGGTTGTAGGACCTGGAGGAGGTAACATGGATAGGGTGGGTTGTCGGGGTGGGAGACACTAACAGGGATAGGGTGTGTTGTCGGGTTTGGAGACGGTAATAGTGATAGGGAGGGTTGTATGGGTCGGAGACGGTAACAGGGATAGGGAGAGTTGTCGGGGTTGGAGAAGGTATAAGGGATAGGGAGGGTCATAGAATCTGGAGGAGGTAACAGGAATAGGGAAGGTTGTAGGGGTTGGAGACATCAAAAGGGATAGAGATGTTTGTCAGGGTTGGAGAAGGTAACAGAGATAGGGGGGATTGAAGCGGTTCGAGAAGTTAACAGGGATAGGTAGGGTCGTCATGGCTGGAGATGGTAACAGGCATAGGAGGGTAGTAGGGGTTGAAGAAGGTAAAGCCATAGGGAGGGTTGTAGGGGTTGAAGAAGGTAACAGGGATAGGGAGGATTGATGGGGTGGGAGAAGTTAACAGAGATAGGGAGGGTTGTAGGGGTTGGAGAAGGTAACAGGGAAAGGGATGGTTGTAGGACCTGGAGGAGGTAATACGGATAGGGAGGGTTGTAGGGGTTGGAGACAGTAACAGGGATAGGGAGGGTTGTCGGGGTTGGAGACGGTATAAGGGATAGGGAGGTCATAGGATCTGGAGGAGGTAACAGGGATAGGGAGGGACATAGGAAATGGAGGAAGTAACAGGGAAAAGAAGGGTAGTAGGGTTGTGAGAAGGTCGCAGGGATAGGGAGGGTTGTCGGGGTTAGAGAAGGTAAGAGTGATTCGAAGGGTTCTGGGGTTGGAGACGGTAACAGGGATAGGGAGTGTCATAGTACCTGGAGGAGGTAACAGGGATAGGGAGGGTTGTAAAGGTTGGAAACGCTAACAGGGATAGGTAACAGGGAGGGTAATAGAATCTGGAGGAGGTAACAGGGATAGGGAGGGGTGTAGGGATTGGAGAAGTTTAAGAGAAGGGAAGGGTTGTAGGGGCTGGAGAAGGTAATAGGGATAGGGAGGGTTGTAGGGGTTGGAGATGGTAACAGGGATAGGGACGGTTGTAGGGGTTGGGGACACTAACAGGGATAGGGAGGGTTGTAGCGGTTGGAGACATTAACAGGGATAGGGAGGGTTGTAGGTGTTGGAGAAGGTAATAGGGATATGGAGTGTTGTTGGGGTTAGAAAAGGTAACAGGGATAGGGAGATTTGTAGGGGTTGAGAAGAGTAGAGGGATTGGGAGTGTTGTAGGAGTTGGAGACAGTAACAGGAATATGGGGGGTTGTAGGACCTAGAGGTGGTAACAGGGATAGGGAGGGTTGTAGGGGTTGGAGAAGTTTACAGAGAAGGGAAGGGTTGCAGGGGCTGCCAAAGGTAACAGGGATAGGGAGGGACTTAGGAACTGGAGCAGTTAACAGAGATAGGGAGGGTTGTAGGGGTTGGAGATGGTAACATGGATGGGGAGGGTTGTAGGGGTGGAGACACTTACAGGGATAGGGAGGGTTTTAGGGGCTGGAGACTGTAACAGGGATAGGGAGGGTTGTAGGGGTTGAGAAGGGAAGAGGGACTGGGAGTGTTGTAGGGGTTGGAGATGGTAACAGGGATAGGGAGGGTTGTAGGGGTTGTAGACGGTATCAGAGATAGGGTGCGTTGTTGGGGTTGGAGGAGGTAACAGGGATAGGGAGGGTTGTGGGGGATAGGGATGGTAACAGGGATATGGAGGGTTGTTGGAGCTGGAGAAGGTAAGAAGGATAGGGAGGGTTGTAGGGCTTGGAGAAGTTAACAGGGTTAGGGAGGGTTGTAGGGGTCGGAGAAGGTAACAGGGATAGGGAGGGTTGTAGGGCTTAGAGAAGTTAACAGGGTTAGAGAGGTTTGTCAAGGCTGGAGAAGGTTACAGGGATAGGGAGGGTTGAAGGAGTTGGAGAAGGTAACAGGGATAGGGAGGGTTGTCGGGGTTAGAGAAGGTAAGAGGGATTGTGAGGGTTGTCGGGGTTAGAGAAGGTAAGAGGGATTGGGAGGGTTGTAGGACCTGGAGGAGGTAACAGGGATCGGGTGGGTTGTAGGGTTTGGAGAAGTTTACAGAGAAGGGAAGGGTTGTAGGGGCTGGAGAAGGTAACAGGGATAGGGAGAGTTGTAGGGGTTGGAGATGGTAACAGGGATAGGGACGGTTGTAGGGGTTGGGGACACTAACAGAGATAGGGAGGGTTGTCGGGGTTGGAGACGGTATCAGGGATAGGGAGGGTTGTTGGTGTTGGAGAAGGTAATAGGGATATGGAGTGTTGTCGGGGTTAGAGAAGGTACGAGGGATAGGGAGGGTTGTAGGGGTGGAGAAGGTAACAGGGATAGGGAGTTTTGTAGGGGTTGAGAAGAGAAGAGGGATTGGGAGTGTTGTAGGATGTGGAGACAGTAACAGGAATAGGGGGGTTGTAGGACCTGGAGGTGGTAACAGGGATAGGGAGGGTTGTAGGGGTTGGAGAAGATAACAGAGATAGGGAGGGTTGTAGGGGTTGGAGAAGATAACAGGGATTGGGAGGGTTGTCAGGGCTGGAGATGGTAACAGGCATAGGGAGGGTTGTAGGGGTTGAAGAAGGTAACAGGGACAGGGAGGGTTTAAGGGATTGGAGACGGTAACAGAGATAGGGAGGGTTGTAGGACCTGGAGGAGGTAATCGGGATAGGGAGGGTTGTAGGGGTTGGAGACGGTAACAGGGATAGGGTGGTTTGTCGGGGTTGGAGACGGTAACAGTGATAGGGAGGGTTATAGGGGTTGGAGGAAGGAACAGGGATCGGGAAGGTTGTAGGTGTTGGAGAAGGTAATAGGGATAGGGAGGGTTGTTGGGGTTAGAGAAGGTAAGAGGGATTGCGAGGGTTGGAGACGGCAACAGGGATAGGGAGGGTTGTAGGGTTTGGAGACGATAGCAGGGATAGGGAGGTTTGTCAGGGCCGGAGAAGGTAACAGGGATAGGGAGGGTTGAAGGGGTTGGAGACGGTAACAGGGATAGGGAGTGTTGAATGGCCTGGAGGAGGTGAAATGGATAGGGAGGGGTGTTAGGGTGGGAGACGGAAACAGGGATAGGGAGGGTTGTCGGGGTTGGAGAAGCTAACAGGGTTCGGGAAGGTTTTAGGGGTTGGAGAAGGTAATAGGGATAGGGAGTGTCATAGGACCTGGAGGAGGTAACAGGGATAGGGAGGGTTGTAGGGGTTGGAGATGGCAACAGGGACAGGGAGGGTTTTAGGGGCTGGAGACAGTAACAGGGATAGGGAGGGTTGTAGGGGATGGAGAAGGTAACAGGGATAGGGACTGTTGAACGGGTTGGAGACATCAACAGGGGTAGGGAGGGTTGTAGGAGTTGGAGACGACAACAGGGATAGGAAGGGTTGCACGGGTTGGAGAAGTTAACAGGGACTGGGAGGATGTCAGGGCTGGAGATGGTAACAAGCATAGGGAGGGTTGTAGGGGTTGAAGAAGGTAACAGGAATAGGGAGGATTGTCGGGGTTGGAGAAGGTAACAGGAATAGGGAGGATTGTCGGGGTTGGAGAAGGTAACAGGGATAGGGAGGGTTGTAGGGGTTGAAGAAGGTAACAGGGATAGGGAGGGTTTAAGGGATTGGAGACGGTAACAGGGATAGGGAGGGTTGTCGGGGTGGGAGACGGTAACAGTGATAGGGAAGGTTATAGGGGTTGGAGAAGGTAACAGGGATAGGGAGTGTCAAACGACCTGGAGGAGGTAACAGGGATAGGGAGGGTTGTAGGGGCTGGAGACGGTAACAGGGACAGGGAGGGTCGTAGGACCTGGAGGAGGTAACAGGGATAGGGAGGGTTGTAGGAGTCGGAGACGGTAACAGGGATAGGGAAAGTTGTTGGGGTTGGAGAAGGTATAAGTGATAGGGAGGGTCATAGAATCTGGAGGAGTCAACTGAGATAGGGAGGTTTGTAGGGGTTGAAGACGGTAGCAGGGATAGGGAGCGTTGCTGGGGTTGGATATGATAAAAGGGATAGAGAGGGTTGTCAGGGATAGGGATGATAACAGGGATAGGGAGCGTTGTTGGAGCTGGAGAAGGTAAGAGGGACAGGGAGGGATGTAGGGGTTGGAGACATCAAGAGGGATATAGATGTTTGTCAGGGTTGGAGAAGTTAACAGGGCTAGGGAGGATTGTAGGAGTTGGAGAAGATAACAGGGATTGGGAGGGTTGTCAGGGCTGGAGATGGTAACAGGCATAGGGGGTTGTAGGGGTTGAAGAAGATAACAGGAATAGGGAGGATTGTCGGGGTTGGAGAAGGTAACAGGGATAGGGAGGGTTGTAGGTGTTGGAGAAGGTAACAGGGATAGGGAGGGTTTAAGGAATTGGAGATGGTAACAGGGATAGGGAGGGTTGTAGGACCTGGAGGAGGTAACATGGATAGGGTGGGTTGTCGGGGTGGGAGACACTAACAGGGATAGGGTGTGTTGTCGGGTTTGGAGACGGTAATAGTGATAGGGAGGGTTGTATGGGTCGGAGACGGTAACAGGGATAGGGAGAGTTGTCGGGGTTGGAGAAGGTATAAGGGATAGGGAGGGTCATAGAATCTGGAGGAGGTAACAGGGATAGGGAAGGTTGTAGGGGTTGGAGACATCAAAAGGGATAGAGATGTTTGTCAGGGTTGGAGAAGGTAACAGAGATAGGGGGGATTGAAGCGGTTCGAGAAGTTAACAGGGATAGGTAGGGTCGTCATGGCTGGAGATGGTAACAGGCATAGGAGGGTAGTAGGGGTTGAAGAAGGTAACAGCCATAGGGAGGGTTGTAGGGGTTGAAGAAGGTAACAGGGATAGGGAGGATTGACGGGGTTGGAGAAGGTAACAGGGATAGGGAGGGTTGTAGGTGTTGGAGAAGGTAACAGGGATAGGGAGGGTTTAAGGAATTGGAGATGGTAACAGGGATAGGGAGGGTTGTAGGACCTGGAGGAGGTAATATGGATAGGGTGGGTTGTCGGGGTGGGAGACAGTAACAGGAATAGGGTGTGTTGTCGGGTTTGGAGACGGTAATAGTGATAGGGAGGGTTGTATGGGTCGGAGACGGTAACGGATAGGGAGAGTTGTCGGGGTTGGAGAAGGTATAAGGGATAGGGAGGGTAATAGAATCTGGAGGAGGTAACAGGGATAGGGAGGGGTGTAGGGATTGGAGAAGTTTAAGAGAAGGGAAGGGTTGTAGGGGCTGGAGAAGGTAATAGGGATAGGGAGGGTTGTAGGGGTTGGAGATGGTAACAGGGATAGGGACGGTTGTAGGGGTTGGGGACACTAACAGGGATAGGGAGGGTTGTAGCGGTTGGAGACATTAACAGGGATAGGGAGGGTTGTAGGTGTTGGAGAAGGTAATAGGGATATGGAGTGTTGTTGGGGTTAGAAAAGGTAAGAGGGATAGGGAGGGTTGTAGGGGCTGGAGAAGGTAACAGGGATAGGGAGATTTGTAGGGGTTGAGAAGAGAAGAGGGATTGGGAGTGTTGTAGGAGTTGGAGACAGTAACAGGAATATGGGGGGTTGTAGGACCTAGAGGTGGTAACAGGGATAGGGAGGGTTGTAGGGGTTGGAGAAGTTTACAGAGAAGGGAAGGGTTGCAGGGGCTGCCAAAGGTAACAGGGATAGGGAGGGACTTAGGAACTGCAGCTGTTAACAGAGATAGGGAGGGTTGTAGGGGTTGGAGATGGTAACAGGGATGGGGAGGGTTGTAGGTGTGGAGACACTAACAGGGATAGGGAGGGTTTTAGGGGCTGGAGACTGTAACAGGGATAGGGAGGGTTGTAGGGGTTGAGAAGGGAAGAGGGATTGGGAGTGTTGTAGGGGTTGGAGATGGTAACAGGGATAGGGAGGGTTGTAGGGGTTGCAGACGGTATCAGAGATAGGGTGCGTTGTTGGGGTTGGAGGAGGTAACAGGGATAGGGAGGGTTGTGGGGGATAGGGATGGTAACAGGGATATGGAGGGTTGTTGGAGCTGGAGAAGGTAAGAAGGATAGGGAGGGTTGTAGGGCTTGGAGAAGTTAACAGGGTTAGGGAGGGTTGTAGGGGTCGGAGAAGGTAACAGGGATAGGGAGGGTTGTAGGGCTTAGAGAAGTTAACAGGGTTAGGGAGGTTTGTCAAGGCTGGAGAAGGTTACAGGGATAGGGAGGGTTGAAGGAGTTGGAGAAGGTAACAGGGATAGGGAGGGTTGTCGGGGTTAGAGAAGGTAAGAGGGATTGTGAGGGTTGTCGGGGTTAGAGAAGGTAAGAGGGATTGGGAGGGTTGTAGGACCTGGAGGAGGTAACAGGGATCGGGTGGGTTGTAGGGTTTGGAGAAGTTTACAGAGAAGGGAAGGGTTGTAGGGGCTGGAGAAGGTAACAGGGATAGGGAGAGTTGTAGGGGTTGGAGATGGTAACAGGGATAGGGACGGTTGTAGGGGTTGGGGACACTAACAGAGATAGGGAGGGTTGTAGGGGTTGGAGACGGTATCAGGGATAGGGAGGGTTGTAGGTGTTGGAGAAGGTAATAGGGATATGGAGTGTTGTCGGGGTTAGAGAAGGTACGAGGGATAGGGAGGGTTGTAGGGGTGGAGAAGGTAACAGGGATAGGGAGTTTTGTAGGGGTTGAGAAGAGAAGTGGGATTGGGAGTGTTGTAGGATGTGGAGACAGTAACAGGAATAGGGGGGTTGTAGGACCTGGAGGTGGTAACAGGGATAGGGAGGGTTGTAGGGGTTGGAGAAGATAACAGAGATAGGGAGGGTTGTAGGGGTTGGAGAAGATAACAGGGATTGGGAGGGTTGTCAGGGCTGGAGATGGTAACAGGCATAGGGAGGGTTGTAGAGGTTGAAGAAGGTAACAGGGACAGGGAGGTTTTAAGGGATTGGAGACGGTAACAGAGATAGGGAGGGTTGTAGGACCTGGAGGAGGTAATCGGGATAGGGAGGGTTGTAGGGGTTGGAGACGGTAACAGGGATAGGGTGGTTTGTCGGGGTTGGAGACGGTAACAGTGATAGGGAGGGTTATAGGGGTTGGAGGAAGTAACAGGGATCGGGAAGGTTTTAGGGTGTGGAGAAGGTAACAGGGATAGGGAGTGTCAAACGACCTGGAGGATGTAACAGGATTAGGGACGGTTGTAGGGGTTGGAGACGGTAACAGGGATAGGGTGGGTTATCAGGGTTGGGGAGGGTAACAGGGATAGGGAGGGTCGTAGGACCTGGAGGAGGTAACAGGGATAGGGAGGGTTGTAGGGGTTGGAGACAGTAACAGGGCTAGGGAGAGTTGTCGGGGTTGGAGAAGGTATAAGGGATAGGGAGGGTCATAGAATCTGGAGGAGTTAACAGGGATAGGGAGTGGTGTAAGTGTTGGAGAAGATAACAGAGATAGGGAGGTTTGTAGGGGTTGAAGACGGTATCAGGGATAGTGAGCATTGTTGGGGTTGGATATGGTAACAGGGATAGAGAGGGTTGTCGGGGATAGGGATGATAACAGGGATAGGGAGGGTTGTTGGAGCTGGACAAGGTAAGAGGGACAGGGAGGGTTGTAGGGATTGGAGACTGTAACAGGGATATGGAGGGCTGTTGGAGCTGGAGAAGGTAACAGGGATAGGGAGAGTTGTAGGGGTTGGAGAAGTTAACAGGGATAGGGAGGGTTGTATGGGATGGAGAAGGTAATGTGGATAGGGACTGTTGAAGGGGTTGGAGACATCAACTGGGATAGGGAGGGTTGTAGGGGTTGGAGAAGGTAAGAGCGATTCGAAGGGTTGTAAGGGTTGGAGACAGTAACAGGGATAGGGAGTGTCATAGTACCTAGAGGAGGTAACAGGGATAGGGATGGTTGTAGGGGTTGGAAACGCTAACAGGGATAGGGAGGGTAATAGAATCTGGAGGAGGTAACAGGGATAGGGAGGGGTGTAGGGATTGGAGAATTTTACAGAGAAGGGAAGGGTTGTAGGGGCTGGCAAAGGTAACAGGGATAGGGAGGGACTTAGGAACTGGAGGAGTAACAGAGATAGGGAGGGTTGTAGGGGTTGGAGATGGTAACAGGGATAGGGAGGGTTGTAGGGGTGGAGACACTAACAGGGATAGGGAGGGTTTTAGGGGCTGGAGACAGTAACATGGATAGGGAGGGTTGTAGTTCTTGGAGAAAGTAACAGGAATAGGGAGGGTTGTCGCGGTTAGAGAAGGTAAGAGGGATTAGAAGGGTTGTAGGGGTTGGAAATGGTAACAGGGATAGGGATGGTTGTAGGGACTGGAGACGGTAACTGGGACAGGGAGGCTTGTAGGGGTTGAGAGGAGAAGAGGGATTGGGAGTGTTGTAAGGGTTGGAGATGGTAACAGGAATAGGGGGGGGTCGTAGGACCTGGAGGAGGTAACAGGAATAGGGAGGGTTGTAGGGGGTGGAGAAGATAATAGAGATAGGGAGGGTTGTAAGGGTTGGAGACAGTATCAGGGACAGTGAGGGTTGTAGGTGTTGGAGAAGGTAACAGGGATATTGAGGGTTGTAGGGGTTGGAGAAGTTAACAGGGATAGGGAGGGTTGTAGGGTTTGGAGATGGTAACAGGGATAGGGAGGGTTGTAGGGTTTGGAGACGGTAACAGGAACAGGGAGGGTTGCAGGGATTGGAGATGGTAACAGGGTTAGTGAGGGTTGTAGGGATTGGAGGCGGTAACAGGGATAGGGAGGGATGTGGGACCTGGAGAAGTTAACAGGGATAGGGAGGGTTGTAGCGGTTGGAGAAGGTAACAGAGATAGGGAGGATTGTAGGGTCTGGAGGAGGTAACAGGGATGGAGAGTGTCGTCGGGGTTAGAGATGGTAACTGGGATAGGGAAGGTTGTTGGAGCTGGACAAGTTAACAGTGATAGGCAGTGTTGTATGGGGTGGGGTCATTAATAGGATTAGGGAAGGTTGTCGTGGTTGGAGAAGCTAACAGAGATAGGGAGGGTTGTATGGGCTGGAGGTTACACAGATAGGTAGTGTTGTCGGGGTTGGAGAAGCTAACAGGGATAGGGAGGGATGTAGGGATTGGAGACGGTAACAGGGATAAGGAGTGTCGTAGGACCTGGAGGAGGTAACAGGGATAAGGAGGGTTGTAGGCGTTGGAGACGGTAACAGGAATAGTGAAGGTTGAAAGAGCTGGAGGAGGTAACAGGGATAGGGAGGGTTGTAGGAGCTGGAGAAGTTAACAGCGATAGAGAGTGTTGTATGGGTTGGAGACATTAACAGAAATAGTGAGGGTTGTCGTGGTTTGGAGAAGATAACAGGGATAGGGAGTGTTGTATGGGTTGGAGGTTACAGAGATAGGGAGGGTTGTCGGGGTTGGAGAAGGTAACAGGGATAGGGAGGGTTGTAGGGGTTGGAGACGGTAACAGGCATAAGGAGTGTCGTAGGACCTGGAGGAGGTAACAGAGATATGAAGGGTTGTAGGCGTTGGAGACGGTAACAGGAATAGTGAAGGTTGAAGGACCTGGAAGAGGTAACAGGGATACGAAGGGTTGTAGGGGTTGGAGACGGGAACAGGGATAGGGAGGCTTGAAGGATCTGGAGGAGGTAACAGGGATAGAGAGGGATTTTGGGTTTAGAGATGGTAACAGGGATAGGGAGGGCTGTTGGAGCTGGAGAAGGTAACAGAGATAGGGAGGTTGTAGGGTCTGGAGGTTACAGAGATAGGGAGCGTTGTAGAGGCAGGACAACATAACAGGGATAGGGAGGCTTGCAGGACATGGAGGAGGTAACAGGGTTGCGAGGTTTGTCAGGGTTAGAGGTGTTAGAAGGGATAGGGAGGGTTGTTGGAGCTGGAGAAGGTAACAGGGGTAGGGAGGGTTGTAAGGGTTCGAGAAGGTAACAGCGGTAGTGAGGGTTGTCGGGGTTGGAGAAGGCAACAGAGATAGGGAGGGTTGTAGAGTTTGGAGACGGTAACAGGGATAGGGTGGGTTATTGGAGCTGGAGAAGGTAACAGGAATAGAGAGGGTTGATGGGGATGGAGAAGGTAACAGAGATAGGGAGGGTTGCAGGGGCTGGAGGTTACAGAGATAGGGAGGTTGAAGGGGCTGGAGGTTGCACAGATAGGGAGGGTTGTCGGTGTTGGAGTATTTAACAGGGATAGGGGTGTTTGCAGGGATTCGAGAAGGTAAAAGTGATGGGGAGGGTTGTAGGGGTTGGAGACAGTAACAGGGATAGGGAGGGTTGTAGGGGTTGGAGGAGGTAACAGGGATAGGGATGGTTGTAGGGGTTGGAGACGGTAACAGGGATAGGGAGGGTTGTAGGGGTTGATGAAGGTAACAGGGATAGGGAGGGTTGTAGAGTTTGGAGAAGGTAACAGGGATAGGGTGGGTTGTTGGAGCTGGAGAAGGTAACAGGAATAGAGAGGGTTGATGGGGATGGAGAAGGTAACAGAGATAGGGACGGTTGCAGGGGCTGGAGGTTACAGAGATAGGGAGGGTTGTCGGGGTTGGAGAAGGTAACAGGGATAGGGAGGGTTGTAGGGGTTGGAGACGGTAACAGGCATAAGGAGTGTCGTAGGACTGGAGGAGGTAACAGAGATATGGAGGGTTGTAGGCGTTGGAGACGGTAACAGGAATAGTGAAGGTTGAAGGACCTGGAAGAGGTAACAGGGATACGAAGGGTTGTAGGGATTGGAGACGGGAACAGGGATAGGGAGGCTTGAAGGACCTGGAGGAGTTAACAGGGATAGAGAGGGATTTTGCGTTTAGAGATGGTAACAGGGATAGTGAGGGCTGTTGGAGCTGGAGAAGGTAACAAAGATAGGGAGGTTGTAGGGTCTGGAGGTTACAGAGATAGGAAGCGTTGTAGGGGCAGGACAACATAACAGGGATAGGGAGGCTTGCAGGACATGGAGGAGGTAACAGGGTTGCGAGGTTTGTCAGGGTTAGAGGCATTAGAAGGGATAGGGAGGGTTGTTGGAGCTGGAGAAGGTAACAGGGGTAGGGAGGGTTGTAAGGGTTCGAGAAGGTAACAGCGATAGTGAGGGTTGTCGGGGTTGGAGAAGGCAACAGAGATAGGGAGGGTTGTAGAGTTTGGAGACGGTAACAGGGATAGGGTGGGTTGTTGGAGCTGGAGAAGGTAACAGGAATAGAGAGGGTTGATGGGGATGGAGAAGGTAACAGAGATAGGGACGGTTGCAGGGGCTGGAGGTTACAGAGATAGGGAGGTTGAAGGGGCTGGAGGTTGCAGAGATAGGGAGGGTTGTCGGTGTTGGAGTATTTAACAGGGATAGGGGGGTTTGCAGGGATTCGAGAAGGTAAAAGTGATTGGGAGGGTTGTAGGGGTTGGAGACAGTAACAGGGATAGGGAGGGTTGTAGGGGTTGGAGGAGGTAACAGGGATAGGGATGGTTGTAGGGGTTGGAGACCGTAACAGGGATAGGGAGGGTTGTAGGGGTTGGAGAAGGTAACAGGGATAGGGAGGGTTGTAGGGGTTGGAGCAGGTAACAGGGATAGGGAGGGTTGTTGCTGCTAGAGAAGGTAACAGAGATAGGGAGGGTTGTAGGGGCTGGAGGTTACAGAGATAGGGAGCGTTGTAGGAGCTGGACAACGTAACAGGGATAGGGAGGCTTGCAGGACATGGAGGAGGTAACAGGGTTGCGAGGTTTGTCAGGGTTAGAGACGTTAAAAGGGATAGGGATGGTTGTTGGAGCTGGAGAAGGTAACAGGGATAGGGAGGGTTGTAAGGGTTCGAGAAGGTAACAGGGATAGGGAGGGTTGTAGAGTTTGGAGACGGTAAGACGGATAGGGTGGGTTGTTGGGGATGGATAAGGTAACAGAGATAGGGAGGGTTGCAGGGGCTGGACGTTACAGAGATAGGGAGGGTGAAGGTGCTGGAGGATGCAGAGATAGGGAGGGTTGTCAGTGTTGGAGTATTTAACAGGGATAAGGGGTTTTGCAGGGATTGGAGACGGGAACAGGGATAGGGAGGGTTGTAGGGGTTGGAGACGATAACAGGTATAGGGAGTGTTGATGGGCATGGAGAAGTTAACAGGGATAGGGAGGGTTGTAAGGTTTGGAGAAGGTATCAGGGATGGGGAGGGTTGTCGGGGTTGGAGACGGTAACAGGAATAGGGAGGTTTGTAGGACCTGGAGAAGCTTCAGAGATCGGGAGCGATGTCGGGGTTGGAGAAGGTTACAGAGATTGGGATGGTTGAAGGGATCGGAGAAGTTAACAACGATAGGGAGGGTTGTAGGGGTTGGAGACAGTAACAGCGAGAGGGAGGGTCATAGGACCTGGAGGAAGTAAAGGATAGGGAGGGTTTTAGGGGTGGAGAAGATAACAGGGAAAGGGAGGGTTCTAGAGGTTGGAGACGGTAACAGGGGATAGGGAGAGTTGTAGGACCTGGAGGAGTTAACAGGGATAGGGAGGGTTGTAGGACCTGGAGGACTTAACAGGGATAGGGAGGGTTCAAGTGATTCGAGACGGTAACAAGGAGAGAATGGGTTGTGGGGGTTGGAGACGGTAACAGGGATTGGGAGGGTTGTAGGACCTTGAGGAGGTAACATGGATAGGGAGGGTTGTCGGGTTAGGAGACTGTAACAGGGATAGGGAGTGTTGTTGGGATTGGAGACAGTAACGGGGATAGTGAGGGTCTTAGGATCTGGGCGAGGTTACGGGGATAGGGAGGCTTGTAGGGGTTGGAGACAGTAACAGGGATAAGGAGGGTCGTAGGATCTGGAGTAGGTAACAGGGATAGGGAGGGTTGTAGGGGTTGGAGACGGTAACAGGAATACTGAGGGTTGTAGGACCTGGAGGAGGTAACAGGGATAGGGAGGGTTGTAGGGGTTGGAGACGATAACAGGGACAGGGAGGTTTGTAGGGGTTGGAGACGCTAACAGGGATAGGGAGGGTTGTCGGGTTGGAGAAAGCAACAGGGACAGGGAGGGTTGTAGGGGCTGGAGATGCTAACAGGGACAGGGAGGGTTGTAGGGGTTGGAGAAGGTAACAGGGACAGGGAGGGTTGTAGGGGCTGGAGATGCTAACAGGGACAGGGAGGGTTGTAGGGGTTGGAGAAGGTAACAGGGACAGGGAGGGTTGTAGGACCTAGAGAAGGTAACAGAGATAGGGATGGTTGTAGAGGTTGGAGACGGTAACAGAGATAGGGAGGGTTGTTGGAGCTAGACTTTTCAGAGATAGGGAGGGTTGGAGACACTAACAGGCACAGGGAGGGTTGTAAAGGTTGGAGAAGGTAACAGGGACAGGGAGGAGTGTAGGGGTTGGAGGAGGTAACAGGGACAGAGAGGGTTGTAGGGGTTGGAGAAGGTAACAGGGATAGGGAGGGTTGTAGGGATTGGAGATGGTAACAGGGATAGGGAGGGTTGTAGGGGTTGGAGAAGGTAACAGAGATAGGGAGGGTTGTAGGGTTTGGAGAAGGTAACAGGGATAGCTAGGGTTGTAGGGGTTGGAGAAGGTAACAGGGATAGCGAGGGTTGTAGGGGTTGGAGATGGTAACAGGGACAGTGATGGTTGTAGGGGTTGGAAACGCTAACAGGGATAGGGAGGGTAATAGAATCTGGAGGAGGAAACAGGGATAGGGAGTGGTGTAGGGATCGGAGAAGTTTAGAGAGAAGGGAAGGGATGTAGGGGCTCGCAAAGGTAACAGGAATAGGGAGGGACTTAGGAACTGGAGGAGGTAACAGAGATAGGGAGGGTTGTAGGGGTTGGAGATGGTAACAGGGATAGGGAGGGTTGTAGGGGTTGGAGACGGTAACAGGGATAGGGAGGCTTGAAGGACCTGGAGTAGGTAACAGGGATAGAGAGGGTTTTCGGGGTTAGAGACGGTAACAGAGATAGGGAGGGTTGTTGGAGCTGGAGAAGTTAACAGCGATAGAGAGTGTTGTAAGGGCTGGAGACATTAACAGGAATAGTGAGGGTTGTCGTGGTTTGGAGAAGATAACAGAGATAGGGAGGGTTGTCAGGGTTGGAGAAGGTAACAGAGATAGGGAGTGTTGTATGGGCTGGAGGTTACACAGATAGGGAGTGTTGTCGGGGTTGGAGAAGCTAACAGGGATAGGGAGGGATGTATGGATTGGAGACGGTAACAGGGATAAGGAGTGTCGTAGGACCTGGAGGAGGTAACAGGGATATGGAGAGTTGTAGGCGTTGGAGACGGTAACAGGAATAGTGAAGGTTGAAGGAGCTGGAGGAGGTAACAGGGATAGGGAGGGTTGTAGGTGTGGAGACCATAACAGGGATGGGGAGGGACTTAGGGGCTGGAGATGGTAACAAGCATAGGGAGGGTTGTAGAGGTTGGAGATGGTAACAGGGATACGAAGGATTGTAGGGGTTGGAGAAGGTAACAGGGATAGGGAGGCTTGAAGGACCTGGAGGAGGTAACAGGGATAGAGAGGGTTTTCGGGGTTAGAGATGGTAACAGAGATAGGGAGGGTTGTTGGAGCTGGAGAAGTTAACAGCTATAGAGAGTGTTGTATGGGTTGGAGACATTAACAGAAATAGTAAGGGTTGTCATGGTTTGGAGAAGATAACAGAGATAGGGAGGGTTGTATGGGTTGGAGGTTACAGAGATAGGGAGGGTTGTCGGGGTTGGAAAAGGTAACAGGTATAGGGAGGGTTGTAGGGATTGTAGACGGTAACAGGGATAGGGAGGGTTGTAGGGGTTGGAGACGGTAACAGGCATAAGGAGTGTCGTAGGACCTGGAGGAGGTAACAGAGATATGGAGGGTTGTAGGCGTTGGAGACGGTAACAGGAATAGTGAAGGTTGAAGGACCTGGAAGAGGTAACAGGGATACGAAGGGTTGTAGGGGTTGGAGACGGGAACAGGGATAGGGAGGCTTGAAGGACCTGGAGGAGGTAACAGGGAAAGAGAGGGATTTTGGGTTTAGAGATGGTAACAGGGATAGGGAGGGCTGTTGGAGCTGGAGAAGGTAACAGAGATAGGGAGGTTGTAGGGTCTGGAGGTTACAGAGATAGGGAGCGTTGTAGGGGCAGGACAACATAACAGGGATAGGGAGGCTTGCAGGACATGGAGGAGGTAACAGGGTTGCGAGGTTTGTCAGGGTTAGAGGCATTAGAAGGGATAGGGAGGGTTGTTGGAGCTGGAGAAGGTAACAGGGGTAGGGAGGGCTGTAAGGGTTCGAGAAGGTAACAGCGATAGTGAGGGTTGTCGGGGTTGGAGAAGGTAGCAGAGATACGGAGGGTTGTAGAGTTTGGAGAAGGTAACAGGGATAGGGTGGGTTGTTGGAGCTGGAGAAAGTAACAGGAATAGAGAGGGTTGATGGGGATGGAGAAGGTAACAGAGATAGGGACGGTTGCAGGGGCTGGAGGTTACAGAGATAGGGAGGTTGAAGGGGCTGGAGGTTGCAGAGATAGGGAGGGTTGTCGGTGTTGGAGTATTTAACAGGGATAGGGAGGGTTGTAGGGGTTGGAGAAGTTTACAGAGAAGGGAAGGGTTGCAGGGGCTGCCAACGTTAACAAGGATAGGGAGGGGCATAGGAACTGGAGCAATTAACAGGGATAGGGAGGGTTGTAGGGGTGGAGACACTAACAGGGAAAGGGAGGCTTGAAGGACCTGGAGGAGGTAACAGGGATAGAGAGGGATTTTGGGTTTAGAGATGGTAACAGGGATAGGGAGGGCTGTTGGAGCTGGAGAAGGTAACAGAGATAGGGAGGTTGTAGGGTCTGGAGGTTACAGAGATAGGGAGCGTTGTAGGGGCAGGACAACATAACAGGGATAGGGAGGCTTGCAGGACATGGAGGAGGTAACAGGGTTGCGAGGTTTGTCAGGGTTAGAGGCATTAGAAGGGATAGGGAGGGTTGTTGGAGCTGGAGAAGGTAACAGGGGTAGGGAGGGTTGTAAGGGTTCGAAAAAGTAACAGCGATAGTGAGGGTTGTCGGGGTTGGAGAAGGTAACAGAGATAGGGAGGGTTGTAGAGTTTGGAGATGGTAACAGGGATAGGGTGGGTTGTTGGAGCTGGAGAAGGTAACAGGAATAGAGAGGGTTGATGGGGATGGAGAAGGTAACAGAGATAGGGACGGTTGCAGGGGCTGGAGGTTACAGAGATAGGGAGGTTGAAGGGGCTGAAGGTTGCAGAGATAGGGAGGGTTGTCGGTGTTGGAGTATTTAACAGGGATAGGGGGGTTTGCAGGGATTCGAGAAGAGTTGTGGCAGTTAGAGAACGTAAGAGGGATTGGAAGGGTTGTAGGGGTTGGAAACGGTAACAGGGATAGGGATGGTTGTAGGGGCTGGAGACGTTAACTGGGATAGGGAGAGTTGTAGGGGTTGAGAGGGGAAGAGGGATTGGGAGTGTTGTAGGGGTTGGAGATGGTAACAGGAATAGGGGGGGGTCGTAGGACCTGGAGGAGGTAACAGGAATAGGGAGGGTTGTAGGGGTTGGAGAATATAACAGGGACAGGGAGGAGTGTAGGGGTTGGAGGAGGTAACAGGGACAGGGAGGGTTGTAGGGGTTGGAGAAGGTAACAGGGATAGGGAGGGTTGTAGGGATTGGAGATGGTAACAGGGATAGGGAGGGTTGTAGGGGTTGGAGAAGGTAACAGAGATAGGGAGGGTTGTAGGGGTTGGAGAAGGTAACAGGGATAGCGAGGGTTGTAGGGGTTGGAGATGGTAACAGGGATAGGGCGGGTTGTCGGGGTTGGAGATGGTAACAGGGATAGGGCGGGTTGTCGGGGTTGGAGACGGTAACAGGGATAGGGAGGGTTCTCGGGGTTGGAGATGGTAACAGGGACAGGCAGGGTTGTAGGACCTGGAGGAGGTAACAAGCATAGGGAGGGTTGTAAGGGTTCAAGAAGCTAACAGGGATAAGGAAGATGGTTGGTGTTGGAGACAGTAACAGGGGTACAGAGGGTTGCTGGGGTTGGAGAACGTAAGAGAGACAGGGAGGATTGTCGGGGCTGGAGGAGGTAACAGGGATAGAGAGTGTCGTCGGGGTTAGAGACGGTAACAGGGATAGGGAGAGTTGTTGGAGCTGGACATTACAGAGATAGGGAGGTTTGGCGGGGTTGGAGACGGTAACAGGGCTAGTGAGGGTTGTAGTGATTGGAGATGGTAACAGGGATAGAGAGGGATGTGGGACCTGGAGAAGTTAAAAGGGATAGGGAGGGTTGTAGTGGTTGGATAAGGTAACAGAGTTAGGGAGGATTGTAGGGTCTGGAGGAGGTAACAGGGATAGAGAGTGTCGTCGGGGTTAGAGATGGTAACAGGAATAGGGAAGGTTGTCGTGGTTGGAGAAGCTAACAGAGATAGGGAGGGTTGTATGGGCTGGAGGTTACAGAGATAGGGAGGGTTGTCGGGGTTGGAGAAGGTACCAGGGATAGGGTCGGTTTTCGGGATTGTAGACGGTAGCAGGGATAGGGAGGGTTGTGGGACCTGGAGAAGTTAACAGGGATAGGGAATGTTGTAGGGGTTGTAGATGGTAACAGGAATAGGGAGGGTTGTAGGGGCTGGAGAAGGTAACAGAAATACGGAGGATCGTAGGGGGCTGGAGGAGGTAATAAGGATAGAGAGGGTTGTCGCCAGTAGAGACGGTAAGAGGGATAGGGAGCGTTGTTGGAGCTGGAGAAGGTAACAGTGATAGGGAGGGTTGTAGAGGTTGGAGTAGGTAACAGGGATAGGGAGGGTTGTAGGGGTCGGAGAAGGTAACAGTGATAGGAAGGGTTGTTGGGGCTGCAGGATACAGAGATAGCGAGGGTTGTAGGGGCTGGAGGTTACACAGATAGGGAGTGTTGTCGGGGTTGGAGAAGGTAACAGGGATCGGGAGGGTTGTAGGGATTGGAGACGGTAACGGGATAGGGAGGGCTGTTGGAGCTGGAGAAGGTAACAGAGATAGGGAGGTTGTAGGGTCTGGAGGTTACAGAGATAGGAAGCGTTGTAGGGGCAGGACAACATAACAGGGATAGGGAGGCTTGCAGGACATGGAGGAGGTAACAGGGTTGCGAGGTTTGTCAGGGTTAGAGGCGTTAGAAGGGATAGGGAGAGTTGTTGGAGCTGGACAAGGTAACAGGGGTAGGGAGGGTTGTAAGGGTTGGAGAAGGTAACAGCGATAGTGAGGGTTGTAGAGTTTTGAGACGGTAACAGGGATAGTGTGGGTTGTTGGAGCTGGAGAAGGTAACAGGAATAGAGAGGGTTGATGGGGATGGAGAAGGTAACAGAGATAGGGACGGTTGCAGGGGCTGGAGGTTACAGAGATAGGGAGGTTGAAGGGGCTGGAGATTGCAGAGATAGGGAGGGTTGTCGGTGTTGGAGTATTTAACAGGGATAGGGGGTTTTGCAGGGATTGGAGAAGGTAAAAGTGATGGGGAGGGTTGTAGGGGTTGGAGAAGGTAACAGGGATAGGGTGGGTTGTAGGGGTTGGAGACGGTAACAGGGATAAGGAGGGTTGTAGGGGTTGGAGAAGGTAACCGGGATAGGGAGGTTTGTAGGGGTTGGAGCAGGTAACAGGGATAGGGAGGGTTGTAGGCGTTGGAGAAGGTAACATGGATAGGGAGGGTTGTTGGTGCTAGAGAAGGTAACAGAGATAGGGAGGGTTGTAAGGGCTGGAGGTTACAGAGATTGGGAGCGTTGTAGGTGCTGGACAACGTAACAGGGATAGGGAGGCTTGCAGGACATGGAGGAGGTAACAGGGTTGCGAGGTTTGTCAGGGTTACAGACGTTAAAAGGGATAGGGAGGGTTGTTGGAGCTGGAGAAGGTAACAGGGGTAGGGAGGGTTGGGAGATGGTAACAACGATAGGGCGGGTTGTCGGGGTTGGAGACGGTAACAGGGATTGGGAGGGTTCTCGGGGTTGGAGATGGTAACAGGGACAGGGAGGGTTGTAGGACCTGGAGGAGGTAACAAGCATAGGGATGGTTGTAAGGGTTCAAGAAGGTAACAGGGATAAGGAAGATGGTTGGTGTTGGAGTATTTAACAGGGATAGGGGGGTTTGCATGGATTGGAGAAGGTAAAAATGATGGGGAGGGTTGTAGGGGTTGGAGACGGTAACAGGGATAGGGAGGGTTGTAGAGGTTGGAGAAGGTAACAGGTATAGGGAGTATTGATGGGCATGGAGAAGGTTACAGAGATAGGGAGGGTTGTAGGGGCTGGAGGTTACATAGATTGGGAATGTTATAGGGACTGGAGGAGGTAAGAGGGATGGAGAGGGTTGTAGGGATTAGAGAGGGTAACAGGGATATGGAGGTTGTTGCAGCTGAAGAAGTTAACAGGGATAGGGAGGGTTGTAAGGTTTGGAGAAGGTATCAGGGATGGGGAGGGTTGACCGGTTTGGAGAAGGTAACAGGGATAGGGAATATTCTAGGGGTTGGAGATGGTAAGAGGGATAGGGAGTGTTGTTGGGGCTGGAGAAGTTAACAGAGATAGGGAGGGATGTACGGGTTGGAGAAAGTAAAAGGGATAGGGAGGGTTGTAGGGGTTGGAAACGGTAACAGAGATAGGAAGGGTTGTAGGTTCTGGGGTAGGTAACAGGGATAGGGAGGGTTGTAGGTGTTTGAGGCGGTAACAGGGATCGGGAGGGTCGTAGGACCTGGAGGAGTTAACAGGGATAGGGATGGTTGTAGGGTTTGGAGATGATAACAGGGATAGAGAGGGTTGTCTGGGTTGGAGCAGGTAACAGAGATATGGAGAGTTGTAACGGCTGGAGGTTACAGAGATAGGGAGGGTTGTCAGGGTTCGAGTAGGTAACAGGGACAGGGAGGGTTGTAGGGATTGGAGAACGTAATAACGATAGGGAGGGTTGTTGGGGTTGGAGGTGGTTACAGGGATAGGGAGGGTTATCGGGGTTGGAGACGGTAACAGGGATAGGGTGGGTTGTAGGCATTGGAGATGGTAACCGGGATGGGGGGCGTTGTAAGTGTTCGAGAAGGTTACAGCGATAGGGAGGCTGATAGGACCTGGAAGAGGTAACAGGGATAGAGAGGGTTCTTGGAGCTGGAGTAGGTTATAGGGACAGGGAGCGGTGTAGGGGTTGGAGACATCAACAGGGATAGGGAGGGTTTTCGGTCTTGGAGAAGGTAACAGAGATAGGGAGGGTTGTAAGGGCTCGAGGTTACAGAGACAGGGAGTGTTGTAGGGGTTATAGAAGATAACAGAGATAGTGAGTGTTGTAGGGGTTGGAGACAGTAACAGGGACATGGAGGGTTGTAGATGTTGAAGACGGTTACAGAGATAGGGAGGATTGTAGGGGCTGGAGGAGGTAACATGGATAGGGAGGGTTGTAGGGGCTGGAGGCAGTAACAGGGATAGGGAGGGTTGTAGGGGTTGGAGAAGGTAACAGGGATAGGGAGACTTTTAGGACCTGGAGAATGTAACACGGATAGAGAGGGTTGTAGGGATTGGAGACGGTAACAGGGATAGGGAGGGTTGTAGGCGTTGGAGAAGGTAACAGAGATTGGGAGTGTTGTCGGGGCCGGAGGTTACAGAGATAGGGAGGGTTGTAGCAGTTGGAGACAGTAACAGGGATGGGGAGGTTTGTTGGGGTGGAGACATAACAGGGATAGGGAGGGTTGGAGGACCTGGAGGAAGTAACAGGAATAGGGAGGGTTGTTGTGGTTGGAGAAGGTAACAGGGATAGGGAAGGTTGTAGGACCTGGAAGAGGTAACAGGTTTGGGATGGTTCTAGGACCTAGGCGAGGTAACTGGGTAGGGAGGGTTGTCGGGACTGGAGAAGGTTACTGGGATGTCAGTAAGTCATAATGCTCATTCGGAGAGCTAATGCAGACATGATGGGCTGAATGACCTCCTTCTGTGCCATAATGATTCTATGATTCTGTTCTGTTATTTAAGAAAGAATATACCTGCATTGGAGGCGATACAGTGAAGTTTCACACAATTGCTCCCTGGGATGAGGGGGGTTGTCCTATGATGAGAGGCTGAGTAAATTGGGCTTCTATTCTCTGGAGTTTAGAAGAACTGGGGGGGGGGGGGATCTTATTGAAACCTGTAAAATTCTGGAAGGGGCTGAATAGGGTGGGACGCTGAGAGATTGTTTCCCCTCAGGATAAGGGGCTGATCATTCAGAAATAAGATGGGGGGAAATTACTTTGCTCAGGGGGACGTGAGTCTTTGGAATTCTCCACCCCACAGGGCTTTGGATGCTCCATCGTTGAACACATTTATTTGGACCTCAATGTGGGAGGCATGATTGGGAAATTTGCAGATGATGCAAAAATCGACAGCGTCGTTGATAGTGAAGAGGATAGCTGTTATCTCCAGATTGATATCAATGGATTGGTTGAGTGGGCAGAAATGTGGTGAATGCAATTCAATCCGGAGAAGTGTGAGGTAATGTCTTTGGGACATTAAACAGGGAGCTTCTTTTTCCCTCTTTTTATGGCCAGCGCAGACAAGATGGGCAGAATGGCTTCTTTCTGTGCCATAACTTTTCTGTGGTTCTGTTTAAGACTGGGACGGATGGACTTTTGATCTCTCGGGGGGGAATTAAGGGAATAGAAAGCAGGCGGGAGAGTGGAGCTGAAGCCCAAGATCCGTCATGATTGTATTGAATGGCGGGGCGGACTCGACAGGCCGTGTGGTCTACCCTTGATCCGTGGGTTGGTGCCCCATTAAATTGTAATATCAGCACGTCCAGGGCAGGAAAGAGGGATGTTGTTGAGGAAACCACCCTGTGTGTGTGTGTGTGTGTGTGTGAGGGTGTTTGTGGGGATGGGTTTTGGGCAGAGTGAGAATGAAATCCCTGGAAGTCAATGATTGTCCCTCCCGGGCACAGGGACCAAAGTTGGGAACACAAGGCCCCGCCCACTCACGGTTCCCTGCGACAAGATGGCGGCGGTGCATGCGCCCGGATCCACCCGACCGCCTTCCTCTCACCCCCAAGATGGCGGCCGGTTCCCATGGCAACGCTGGTCGCCTGCCTCGGAGCCGGTTGTCTTCCGGCGCTGTTGCGGGGAGTTTACAGACAGAGTGTTCAATTAGTACTTTTAAATTGTAGGAGCTCCTCCCGTATTCCCTCCAAAGGTACAAGCTGAACGGCTAAACGGTTTCCGCCATTGTAACTTCTGGGCTTCCCTCCCGCCATCCTCCCCCAGCCGGTGGGGCTGGACTTGCGGACGTCACGCCGACGCGCGGACGATTGACGTGGCTTTGGACCAATGAGGAGTGTCGTTGGGCCCGGTGGGCCGGACGGTCCTCCGGCCAATCACAGAGGTCGGAGGCTGGGCCCACCTCCCCCCCCCCGCCGATTCGCCAGGCTGGAGGATGGACGGGGATCCGGGCCAATAGGGAGCGGATGTCGGGCCCGGAGGGCCAGGCCGTCCTACAACCAATCACAGAGGGCGGGGGCTGAACCTCCCGCCCTGCTGGTTGGGCGCTCCCAAGCCTGGAATGTGTCTCCTTTGTACAGTGGGTCCTAGTTAGTTAGGAAGTGTAATTGGGGTCTGCTGTCCCACCAATGACCGGCATCCTCAGTACAATACCCGTGATGGTGTGGTTAGAGTGCCCACAATCTGCTGGGACAGGGTAGGCTTCAGAGGCTAGGCAGAACTGACAGGGGCTGAGTGAATTCTCAAATGGGTGGGAGGGCTGCGAGGTGCTTGTTGCTGATGCAGGAGGGGACTAAGGGTGCAATTGGGATGCTATGTTTGTCTCGACAAAGTGCAAATTAATTCACAATTGATTAAAAAGAAATGATGAATTATTTTTTTTTTTAGAATTCGTACAGAAAATTAATGGTGATTTGGACCGAACATTTTGCCCTTTGTAAGGGAATTGACAAGGGTTCAATGGTTGGAATATTATGGGTAATATTTCTAGATGTTCAAGCAATGATGGTGGTGGAGGATGATGGGCAGGCTGCTCAAGATGGCAGGGTGGTGCAAGGGCGGTGTAGCCAAGAATGGGTTGGCTGGTTCCTAGATCCAGGGCAAAGAGGGAGAGGGAAACATGTGCCCAGTGAGGGGCTGACAAGAGTGGTTGGGCTCCCGAGGAGAGGGCAAGGCATAACCTCAAGAAAGAGGAGCGATGGAGGGGGGCTTGGAGTACAGCAGGGCAGGACAGGACAGCATCCCAAATTGGGAGGAAGGGACATGCTCCCAAAGAGCACGAGGGTGGGAGGAATTCTGGACGCAAGTTTGAATTCTCTGCTGTGTATTTCAATCCCGTACTGACTTTTGTAAACTCCTTTTACAGAACGTCAGATTTGCAGATGGAAAACTGAAACCAACAAATCACACGAAGAACTGGCAGAGTCACTCCAATCGTCAAGGCCTGAATATAATTGGCTTTTGAACTTTGAAGGAGAGATGTTAGTGCATGGGAAAAGATTTCAAATATCAGTGTGACTGGAAAAGCAGCGACTGAGAGTGTTCCAGTCAACTGACTGTGGAAAGAGCTTCAACCAGTTACACAGACTGAAAAGGAATCGCAACCCTCACAGTGTGGGGGTAACCGTACATGTGTTCTGTGGATGAGGCTTCAACTGATTTGTCCAACCTGGAGAGACACAAGGACACTCGCAGCACAGAGAAACGCTTTAAGTGTGGGGACTGCGGGAAGGGATTCAATTACCCCTCCCTGCTGGAAAATCATCGACGCACTCACACTGGGGAGAAACCGTGGAAATGTGGGGACTGCGGGAAGGGATTCAATTACCCCTTCCTGCTGGAAAATCATCAACGCACTCACACTGGAGATAAACCGTGGAAATGTGAGGACTGCGGGAAGGGGTTCAATTACCCATCGCAGCTAGAAACGCATCGTCGCAGTCACACCGGTGAGAGGCCGTTCACCTGCCCTGAGTGTTGGAAGGGATTCAGTGATTTGTGTACCTTGGAGACCCACCAGCGGGTCCACACCGGGGAGAGGCCGTTCTCCTGCACTGAGTGTGGGAAACGATTCAGTGACTCGTCCACCCTACGAAGGCACCGGCGGGTTCACACCGGGGAGAGGCCGTTCACCTGCTCCGAGTGCGGGAAGGGGTTCACTCAGTCGTCCAACCTGATAACGCACCAGCGACATCACACTGGAGAAAGACCATTCACCTGCTCCGTGTGCGGGAAAGGATTCACTCAGTTCTCCAACCTGCTGACACACCGGCGCGTCCACACTGGGGCGAGGCCGTTCAGCTGTTCTGAGTGTGGGAAGGGATTCGCTCAGTTGTCCAGTCTGCTGACGCACCGGCGCATTCACACCGGGGAGAGGCCGTTCACCTGCTCTATCTGTGGCAATGGCTTCAGCGATTCCTCCACACTGCGGAAGCACCAGCGAGTCCACACCGGGGAGAGGCCGTTCACCTGCCCCGAGTGTGGGAAGGGATTCACTCAGTTGTCCAACCTGCTGACCCACCAGCGAGTCCACACCGGGGAGAGGCCGTTCACCTGTCCTGAGTGCGGGAAGGGATTCACTAAGTTATTCAGCCTGCTGACGCACCGGCGCATCCACACCGGGGAGAGGCCGTTCACCTGCTCCGTGTGCGGGAAGGGATTCAGTGACTCGTCCACCCTGCGGAAGCACCGGCGCAGTCACACCGGGGAGAGGCCCTTCACCTGCACTGTGTGTGGGAAGGGATTCAGTGACTCGTCCACCCTGCGGAAGCACCGGCGAATTCACACCGGGGAGAGGCCGTTCACCTGCACCGTGTGCGAGAAGGCGTTCACGTGCTCATCCAACCTGCTGAGGCATCAAAGCCGTCACACCGATTAGAGACTGTGGGAGCTCGCTGTAAAAACCTGCGAATCTGGTGGCCCATCAGCGCGTTCCCCCGCCGAGGAGAAGCGGCTCTGCTGCTGTTGCTGCGCGAAGAGGCTTAGGTAACCATTGAATCTGCTGAGACACCAGCGAGTTCTCACCAGGGAGAGGCCGTTCGCCTGCTCCGAGTGTGGGAAGGGATTCGCTCAGTTGCCCAGACTGCTGAGGCATCAGCAAGTTCAGAAGTGATCACAGGGGCTGGATTCTGCTGTCGTTGCTGCTGTTAATCACATCCAGGACTGGACCATGTTCATTCTGACACTTGGGGCCTGTTTCTGCTGATGTTAATAGTCTCTGTAACTGGTCCGGAGATTAATATTCTGGATGTGTTAAATAAATCAGATGTGTTTAAACAATCAGTGTGTCAAGTTCTTGTTGTCTCTAAGATAGGGCGAGAGCTTATATACAACTCATTGCCAATACGGTGCACCTTTATGAGGCTGTAATAAAAGCCTGCGGGATGTTGTCTTTATTAATGGAGGCACAGAACACGAAAGCAAGGACGTTATGGTGAACCTTCCTAAAGCTCCAGTTCATCCTCAGCCGAGGTATTGTGTCCAATTCCAGGGGCCGCACTTTGGGAAGGAAGTGAAGGCATTAGAGAGGGTGCGGAAAGGACTCGAGAGACTGGTTCCAAGTATAAGGAACTTCAGTTACGTGGATGGGTTGGAGAAGCCGTGGGCTGTACTCCTTGAAGAAGGGAAAATTGGGAGGAGATTTGGGAGAGGCGTTGAAAAGCGTGATGGGTCTGGACAGAGAGAAACCATTCCCATTGGTGGGAGGGTCGAAAGCCAGAGGACAATGATTTGAGCTGTTTCCCGAAAGAAGCTAGGGCGACGTGGAAAAATATTTTCATGCAGTGAGTAGCTAGGATCTGGTTTGCACTTTTTAAAATTCTTTCTTGGGATGTGGGCGCCCGTCCCCAATTGCGCCTTGAGAAGGTGGGTGGTGAGCTGTCGTCTTGAACCGCTGCAGGTCCATGTGGTGTAGGTATGTGCTGTTAGAGAGGGAGTTTCAGGGTTTTGACCCAGCGACAGTGAAGGGAGGGCCGATATATTTCCAAGCCAGGATGGTGAGTGGCTTGGAGGGGAACTTGCAGGTGGTGGTGTTCCCATCTGTCTGCTGCCCTTGTCCTTCTAAGCGGTAGATTATGGGTTTGGAGGGTGCTGTCTAGGGAACCGTTGTGTGTTGCTGCAGTGCATCTTGTGCATTTCACATGCTGCGTCAGCGGTGCAGGCTGTAAACAGTGCAGGGAGTGGATAGGGTGCCGATCAAGCGGGCTGCTTGAGATCAGCCATGATCGTATTGAGTGGCGGGGCAGGCTCGAGGGGCTGATATTTTGTGCAGAGTGAGAATGAAATCAGAGAGTCAATAATTGTCCTTCCCGGGCAATGTGACCAAAGTTGGGAACTAGATGCCCCGCCCACTCATTGTCCCCGCTGCAAGATGGCTGCGCATGCGCCCTGATCCGCCCGCCTCCGGCCCCCAAGATGGCGGCCGGTTCCCATGGTAACGCTGGACGCCGGCCTCGGAGCCGATCGTCTGCCCGCGCTGCTCATCCAACCTGCTGAGGCATCAAAGGGGGGGGGGTGGTGGTTTAAACAGAAAGTGTTAAATTAATGCTTTTAAATTGTAGGATCTCATCTCTTCTCCGCCACCCTTCCCCCCCCCCCTCCCTCAAAAGGTACTCGCTGAGCGGTTTCCGTCATTCGCCTCGACTTCTGAGTCTCTTCCCTTCGGCTCCATTCGGCGGCGGAGCGGAACCGAACGCCGTGGACGTGACGCCGACGAGCGGATGATTGACGGGCACCTGGACCAATGGCGATCGGGCTGCGGACCAGTCGATCACAAAAGGGCGGGGGCGGGATTTCCCTTCCCCATTACCCCACCCCCCCTCCCCCCTCCCTCCGCTCGGCGGCGGGGCGCTGAGCGCACGGACGTGTCGCCGACGAGCGGATGATTGACGGACGCCTGGACCAATGGCGATCGGGCTGCGGACCCGTCGCTCCCGCCCAAAGGGCAGTGGGCGGGATTTCTCCCGCGAGCGCACGATTGACGTGTCCCTGGACCAATGAGGACCGGGCTTTGGGGGGGTGGCCCGGAGGACCAGGCGGTCCTCCAGCCAATCAGAGAGGGCCGGAGGCTGGGCTGTTCCATCACTCGCCCACCACCCCGGCGCCCCCTCCCCACCTCTTCTCCCCAGAGTTGGACACTCCCAAGGTTATTGTCTGAGCAGCACAGGAGCTCCTGGTGGGAGGTGGTTCAGTTTTGCCTGGGTTGTGCATCATATGTGGGTCTTTTAAGAAAAACGTGCAGATTGGTTTAGAGTTCCCTTTTTGGAGATAAAATCATCTTTTGCAATTCGTGGAGAAAGGTCAACTTGTGCTTTGGAGGCAACAGCTTGATTTGTGTGGGATGCAGATGAGGTGGGGGGTGGGGTTGGGGGATTTCATGGGCTGGTGGGGGGGAAAATGGTTAGTGCTGCTGTCTCCTGCTGGTTAAGACGGTGGCGGAGGCTGGGCAGGGGCCCCCCTCACCCACTGTGGGTGCGGGGCAGAGGGGTGGCACATTGTCCTGAGTGGGGGTGGGGGGGGGGGGGGGCGGTGGGGTTGGTGGGGGTGGGGGGTTGTGGTATGGGGTGGGAGGGAACAGGCGGAGACCCAAAATGTGGGAGTGGGGTGTGTGTGGGGGGGTAAGGGGGGGTTGTGTGGGGGGTGGGAGGGAACAGGCAGAGTCCCGAAATGTGGGGGGTGGGGTGTGTGTGGGGGGGGGGGGGGAAGGACACGTGCCCAGTGAGGGGTAGGGTGGGGTGGGGTGGGCACGTGGGGGTGGGTGCAAGGCTGATCCTCGCTGAAGAGGAGTGGGATAGGCCGGGACAGCGCGTTCAATTGTTTGGGGGGGGGGGCGGGGTGACGAAGAGGGGGAAAGGGCTGGGGGGATTTTGGGGCGGGATTGGGGGTTGGGGCGCAGTGACTCGAAAGGGGGGGCGGGCGCGCCACGTGGTTTTCCACCCCTGTGCCGACTCTCGTCAACTCCTCCTTTTGCAGGCTGTCGGGCGGGGGAAGGACCTGCAGGCGGGAGAACCCGAGCCCGAGGGGGGACCGAGGCTCGGTTCGCCCCGAGCGCCGTCGGCCCAGAAGGAGGAGGGGCGTTTTGTCGGCGGGGAGGGAAGGTTTCGGAAAAACGGCGCGTGGGAGAGCGCTCCAGGGCGCCGACGGCGGTGGGAGACTCAACCGGTTGCGCGGCCTGAAAGATAGCGTCGCACCGTTCAACGGTGGGGAGAGACCGGACACGCGTTCTGTGGGTGTGTGTGTGTGTGTGCGCGCGCGCGCGGACGAGGCTTCAACTGATCATCCAAGCTGGAGAGAGACAGGGATACCCGCACCGTGAAGAAACCCTGGAAATGCGGGGACTGCGGGAAGGGGTTCAAACAGCCGTCCCTGCTGGAAATCCACCGGCGCACCCACACCGGGGAGAGGCCGTTCTCCTGCCCCGAGTGCGGGAAGGGATTCACCACCGCCTGCAACCTCCTGACGCACCAGCGGGTCCACACGGGGGAGAGGCCTTTCGCCTGCCCCGAGTGCGGGAAGGGCTTCACCAATTCCTCCAGCCTGCGGAAGCACCGGCGGGTCCACACCGGGGAGAGGCCGTTCGCCTGCACCGCCTGCGGGAAGCGGTTCATCGACTCGTCCAACCTGCTGACACACCGGCGACGAAGTCATACCGAGGAGAAGCCGTTCACCTGCTCCGAGTGCGGTAAGGGATTCGGCGACTCCTCCTCCCTGCTGACCCACCGGCGCGTCCACACCGGGGAGAGGCCGTACGCCTGCTCCGTGTGCGGGAAGGGGTTCGGCGACTCGTCCACCCTGCGGAAGCATCGGCGCGTCCACACCGGGGAGAGGCCCTTCGCCTGCTCCGACTGCGGGAAGCGATTCACTCAGTCGACGCACCTCCTGACGCACCAGCGAGTTCACACCGGGGAGAGGCCCTTCACCTGCCCCTTGTGTGGTCAGAGATTCACTCGGTCGTCTGGCCTACGGACACACCAGCGAGTTCACAAGTGACTCCAGGGGTTGGATTCCGCAGTTGTTGCTGCTGTTAGTCACATCCCAGGGCTGAAGCATGTTCGTATTGACGGGGTTTAGTTTCTGGCGATGTTAATAATCCCAGTGATTGATGTGCAGATTAATATTCTGGATATATTAAATAAATCAGCTGTGTTTAATCAATCAGCGTGTCAAGTCCTCCTTGTCTCAGAGATCAGACGAGGCCTTTCTATGACTCACAGGACAAAGCAGCCCCGCTTGATTGGCACCCCATCCCACCGCCTTTAACATTCACTCCCTCCACCACCGACGCACAGCAGCAGCCAGTGTGCATCATCTACAAGATGCACTGCAGCAACTCACCAAGGCTCCGTCGACAGCACCTTCCAAACCCATGACCACTACCATCTAGAAGGACAAGGGCAGCAGACAGATGGGAACACCACCACCTGGAAGTTCCCCTCCCAGTCACTCACCATGCTGACTTGGAAACATATCGGCCGTCCCTTCACTGTCGCTGGGTCAAAATCCTGGAACACCCTCCCTAACAGCACGGCGGGTGTCCCTACACCACATGGACTGCAGCGGCTCACCACCCACCTTCTCGAGGGGCAATTAGGGACGGGCGATAAACGCCGGGCCCGGCCGGCGATGTGCGCATCCCTTAGAACGAATAAGAGAACTCACTGGCATCACCTTTATAAGGTTACTTGTGGAACCCTTGGTCTTATTTTTGGCGACAGGGAGCAAAAAAAAAAAGAAGCAATTACGGTGAAGCTGCGGAAAGCTCCAGTTCACCCTCAGCCGGGCGCTTGGCCTAAATAGCCAAGTGGTTATGGTGCTGGGCTTGCAACCCCAAGATCAAGCAGTTCAAATCTCACAATGGCAAACTATGAAACAATGTAACTTCATCTGAAACAGATGGAAACGGGTTTGTACGGGGAAGAGTTACTCCTTTTGGCCTAAATAGCCAAGTGGTTATGGTACTGGGTTTGTAACCCCAAGATCAAGAGTTCAAATCTCACAATGGCAAAACTAACGGGAGCTGATGGCATAGTGGTATTGACACTGGACTAATATTCTTCACATTTTGATTTAAAGTTTGTAAGTTTCCTTTAAAACTTTGTTCTTGGTTTTACAGCTGACCTGAATTAGGGGCTGTGCCTGATTTTTCCCAATTTTGTTGATTTGGTTTTCATTTAAAAGATTATCAAGAGTTCAAATCTCATAATGGCAAAACTATGAAACAATCTAACTTCATCTGAAACAGATGGAAACGGGTTTGTACTCGAAAGAGTTACAGTGATGTATTTTAAGAGGAGCTTTTTGTACGGACTGCTGCTGCACACCTTCCATTTTCTCGCCCTTGTCCGTCGACCGGACACGCCCTGGCGTGCCTTGTTGCCGTCCGGCGGCGGAGGCCCCCGATGGGAGGCCCTCTACGGAGGTGTCCTCCCCCTTTCTATCGGGGACCTGGGTTGGAGGGTGTTGCATGCAGCAGTCCCTTATAATAAGAGGATGCATAGGTTCACGGACTCTCAGGACACGTGCCCTTTTTGCGGTCTTGTGGAGTCCGTGGACCATGTATACATAGGGTGTTGTAGGCTGCACTCCCTTTTTAGTTATTTGAAAAACCTTTTATTGATGTTTTGTTTGCACTTCAGCCCCACGCTCCTGATCTATGGGCACCCGGTGCGGAAGGGGGTCGGGAAGGAGGAGGACCTCCTCGTGAACCTGCTCCTGGGCCTGGCCAAGTTGGCCATTAACAGGTCCAGGCAGCGGGCGATCGACGGGGGAGTCCCGCCCGATTGTTTGTCCCTCTTCCGCGGCTACGTTCGCTGCCGGATGTCCCTGGAGAAGGAGCACGCGGTGTCTGCTGGCACTCTCGAGGCCTTCCGTGCTCGGTGGGCACCGCGGGGACTGGGGTGTTTTGTTGACCCCTTTAATCACATTTTGATTTAAAGTTTGTAAGTTTCCTTTAAAACTTTGTTCTTGGTTTTACAGCTGACCTGAATTAGGGGCTGTGCCTGATTTTTCCCAATTTTGTTGATTTGGTTTTCATTTAAAAGATTATCAAGCAGTTCAAATCTCACAATGGCAAACTATGAAACAATGTAACTTCATCTGAATAAACAGATGGAAACGGGTTTGTACTCGAAAGAGTTACAATTCTAAAGTTACAAGGAAGAAAACCTTCACCCTCAGCCGGGCTTTTCTGTCCAACTCTGTGGACCGCACTTCGGGGGGAACGACGCGAAGGCACGAGAGAGGGTGCAGGAAGGTTTCAAGAGAACGGTTCCGGAGATGGCGTTGGTGGCGGGTGGCGGGTGGTGGTGGTGGTGGTGGGCTTCAGTGAGACGGGTTAATTGGAGGCGCCGGGGTGGGGTGGGGGGGGGGGGGCTGTTCTCCTGGGAGGAGAGAAGATCGAGGTGAATCTGGATCGACGATCATGAGGAGCCCTGGCGGGAGCAGATGGGCAGAAACCATTCCCCTTGGTGAGAGAGAGAGGGGGGGAGGGGGGGGGGGGCGAGAACCAGAGGACACCCCCATGTGAGGTGAGGGGGAGGGGGAGGGGGGGGGGACGAAGACACGATGTTCCCGCGCGGCTGGCGATGGTGGGCGGGTCGGGTCGGGTCGGGTGGGGGTGGGGGGCGGTGGGCGTCTACAATGCGCCGCCTGAGAGCGCAGAGGGGAGGCAGGTTCGATCGTGGCTTTTTTTTTGTCTTCCCCGCCCCCCACCCCCCCCCCCCCCCCTCCTCCCTCCACCTTGGGATGCGGGCGTCGACGGCAAGGCCACAGCATCTCTGGACGTTGTGGTCCTCCCTCCTTGCCTTGGTGTCCGTCCGCCCTCCGCGCCCCCCACCCCCCGCCCGCTACAACCACGGCTGCTCGGCCCGTTGCTAATTGTCCGAGTGCCAGCCGGGGCCTGCTCTGCAGCCGAGGGCGGTTCAGAGTCGAGGGCGTTGCTGCGTGGGTCTGGCGACAACGCGTAGGCCAGGCCGGACGGGCGAAGGATGTGCCCGAATTCCCCTCCCTCCCCCCCCCCCCCCATCCCCAAAAGGGCCTTGGTGAGCACATGTCCCCGAGCTGTCACCGACCCACCCTGAGCGAGGCCGGCTGACCCTTCGGGAAGTTCCAGAGGCCGCTGGATGAATTTTTAAACCCCGCCAGCAGCCCCGGAGGGATTTGTAACCCAGGGCGCGAGCCGGACTTCGCCACGGCACCGCTGCCCGGAAACGGAGCAGTTGGCGGAGCTGCGGGGGTAAAGGGAGGAACTGAGGCCCTCCTGGAGAGGGGGCCGGCATGGATTGCACCGGATTGGGCCGAGTGGCTGGGCGGTGACTGCTCCGTGGCTCCGCGGCAAGAGGCGGTTCTGATCTGCGTCCAGAGCTGAGGGACTTGTGAGTGGAGCCAATTTGCAATAAATGACTTAACTTTCCCTCCATCGCAGATTAATCCTTTGGCCCAACAACCCCTCCCCCCTCCCTCACACCCCCTCCCACACCCACACACCCACCCACCACCCACACCCCCTCCCACACCCACCGCCCACACCTACCGCCCACACACCCCCTCCCACACCCACCGCCCACACCTACCGCCCACACACCCCCTCCCACACCCACCACCCACACCCCCTCCCACACCCACCGCCCACACACCCCCTCCCACACCCACCGCCCACACACCCCCTCCCACACCCACCGCCCACACCCACCACCCACACCCCCTCCCACACCCACCACCCACACACCCCCTCCCACACCCACCGCCCACACACCCCCTCCCACACCCACCACCCACCTCCCACACCCACCGCCCACACACCCCCTCCCACACCCACCTCCCACACCCACCGCCCACATCCACCTCCCACACCCACTGCCCACACCCCCTCCCACACACCCACCTCCCACACCCCCTCCCACACCCACCGCCCACACCCCCTCCCACACCCACCGCCCACACCCACCTCCCACACCCCCTCCCACACACCCCCTCCCACACCCACACCCACCTCCCACACCCCCTCCCACACACCCCCTCCCACACCCCCTCCCACACCCACCGCCCACACCCCCTCCCACACACCCCCTCCCACACCCCCTCCCCCACCCACTGCCCACACACCCCCTCCCACACCCACTGCCCACACCCCCTCCCACACCCACCGCCCACACCCACCGCCCACACCCCCTCCCACACCCACTGCCCATGCCCCCTCCTACACCCCCTCCCACACCCACCGCCCACACCCACCACCCACCACCCACACCCCCTCCTACACCCCCTCCCACACCCACCGCCCACACACCCCCTCCCACACCCACCGCCCACACACCCACCGCCCACACACCCCCTCCCACACCCACCGCCCACACCCACCTCCCACACCCACTGCCCACACCCCCTCCCACACACCCACCTCCCACACCCACTGCCCACACCCACACCCCCTCCAACACCCACCGCCCACACCCACCTCCCACACCCCCTCCCACACCCACCGCCCACACACCCCCTCCCACACCCACCACCCACACACCCCCTCCCACACCCACCGCCCACACCCCCTCCTACACCCCCTCCCACACCCACTGCCCACACACCCCCTCCCACACCCACTGCCCACACCCCCTCCCACACCCACCGCCCACACCCCCCTCCCACACCCACCGCCCACACACCCCCTCCCACACACCCACCACCCACACCCCCTCCTACACCCCCTCCCACACCCCCTCCCACACACCCCCTCCCACACCCACTGCCCACACCCCCCCTACACCCCCTCCCACACCCACCGCCCACACCCCCTCCTACACCCCCTCCCACACCTACCCCCTCACACACCCACCACCCAGGTGTAAACCGTCCCGGCTCGGTTCAGGTGTAAACCTTCCCGGCTCGGTTCAGGTGTAAACCGTCCCGGCTCGGTTCAGGTGTAGACCGTCCCACCCTGGTCCACATGTAGAGCACCCCAGCGCGGTTCAGTTGAAGACCGTCTCAATGGTACAGCCTGCGTTTTCCCCCAGTACTGGTGCCAGTGCCCCAGAAACCAGAACCCATTTCTCCCACACCAGTCTTTGAGCCACGTATACATCCCTCTAATCTTATTTCCCCTCCACCAATTTGCTCCTGGCTCCGGTCATATTCCAGAGATTATTACCTTCGAGGTTGTGTTTCTTAATTTGGTACCTAGCTCCTCATACTAACTTTGCTGAACCCCTTTCCTAGTTGCACCTCTGTCGTTGGTACCTACATGGACCAAGACAACTGGAACCTCCCCCTCCCACTGCAAGTTCCACTCCAGCCCTGAGCAGATGTCCCAAACCCTGGCACCGGGCAGACAACATAGCGTTTGGACTCTCATTCCTCCCTGCAGAAAGCAGTGTCAATCCCCTTCCTTATATTATCCTCTAGGCTAGAAATCCTGAAGCGAGTAACTCACCTCCTGACTCCCCAAAGCCTCTCCATCATCTACAAAGCTCAAGTCAGGAGTGTGATGGAATATTCTCCACTTCCCTGGATGAGTGCAGCTCCCACAACACTCAAGAAGCTCGACACCATCCAGGACAAAGCAGCCCCGCTCGATCAGCACCACATCCACAAACATTCACTCCCTCCACCACCGATGCACAGTAGCAGCCAGTGTGCACCATCCACAAGATGCACCGCAGGAACTCACCAAGGCTCCTTCGACAGCACCTTCCAAACTCACCACCACTACCACCTGGAAGGACAAAGGCAGCAGATAGATGGAAACACCACCACCTGGAAGTTCCCTCCAAGTCACTCACCATCCTGACTTGGAAATATATCGGCCATTCCTTCAATGTCGCTGGGTCAAAATCCTGGAACTCCCTCCCTAACAGCACGGTAGGTGTACCTACACCACATGGACTCCGACGGTTCAGGGAGGCAGCTCACCACCACCTTCTCAAGGGGCAATTAGGGATGGGCAACAAAAATGCTGTCCTAGCCAGTGACGCCAACGTCCCATAACTTCTCTACATTTCCCCTCGCAATAAATCATATCATTCTATTCGCTTTCCTAATTATTTGCTGTACTTACACACTAACCTTTTGTGATTCATGCACTAGGGCACCCAGATCCCTCTGAACCACAGAGCTCTGCAGTCTCTCACCATTTGGATAGAAAGCTTCTTTTTTTATTCTTCCTGCCAAAATGGACAATTTCACATTTGCCCACATTGTATCCCATTTGCCAGATCTTTGCCCACTCACTTCCCCTAGCTACATGCCTTTTTAGCCTCCTTACGCCCTCTTCACAACTTACTTTCTTACCTGTCTTTGTGTTGTCAGCAAACTTAGCAACCATTCCTTTGATCCCTTGATCCAAGTAATTTATCTAAATTGTGAAAAGTTGAGGCTCCAGCACTGATCCCTGTGGCACACCACACATCACATCCTGCCAACCAGAAAAAGACCCATTCATGCCTACTCTCTGTTCCCTGTTAGCTGACCAATCTTCTATCCACGCCAACATGTTACCCCCTCTACACCATGAACTTTTATTTTCCGCAGTAATCTTTAATGTGGCACCTTATCAAACGCCTTCTGGAAATCTAAGTACAGGACATCCACCTTTACCCACAGCACATGTGACTCCTTCAAAGAACTCCAAGAAATTAGTTAAACATGATTTCCCCTTCACAAAGCCATGTTAACTCTGCCTGATTGCCTTGATTTTTTTTTTCTAAGTGCCCTGCTGTAACATCTTTTATAATAGCTTCCAACATTTTCCTTCTGGCAGGTGTGAGATATTTCTGTCTCCTTCCCTTTTGAATAATGGAATCACATTTGCTATTTTCCAATCTAATGCAACCTTCCCAGAATCCAGGGAATTTTGGAAAATTAAAACCAACGCATCAACTATCACATGAGCCACTTCTTTTAAGACTCTAGGATGAAGTCCATCAGGACCCAGGGACTTGTCAAGCCGCAGCTCCAACAGTTTGCTAAGTGCCACTTCCCTGGTGATTGTAATTTTCCTGAGTTCCTCCCTCCCTTGCAGTTCCTGATTGACAGCTGTTTCTGGGATGTTACATGTATCCTCTACAGTGAAGACCGATGCAAAATGCCTGTTCAAGTCATCTGCCGTCACTTATTTTCCATTATTAATTCCCCAGACTCACTTTCTATAGGACCAACATTCACTTTGTTAACTCTTTTTTCACTTAAGTATTGACAGAAGCTTTTACTATCCATTTACATTTATATTTCTAGCTAACTTTCTCTTGTACTCTAATTTTTCCCTCCTTGTTAATCTTTTTGTTATTCTTTGCTGTTCTTTATATTCTGTCCAATCTTCTGACCCGCCACCTGTCTTTGTGCAATTATATGCTTTCCCTTTAAGTTTGATACTGTCCTTAACTTTTTTAGTTAACCACAGATGGTGGGCCCTCCCCTTGGAATTTTTCTTTCTCATTGGAATGTATCTATTCTGTGTATTCTGAAATGTCCCTTTAAATATCTGCCACTGCATCCCTTTTGACCTATCCCTTAACCTCACTTCCCAGTTTACTTTAGCTAGCTCTGCTTCCATTCCCACATAATTGTTCTTATTTAAGTTTAAAACACTAGTCTCGGATGCATTCTTCTCTCCCTCAAATTGAATGTGAAATTCAATCATATTATGATCACTGCAACCCAGGGGTTCCTTCACTATGAGGTTATCAATTAATCCTATCTCGTTGCACAATACCAGGTCAAGTACAGCCTGCTCTTTGATTGGTTCCAGAATCTGCTGTTCTAAGAAACTATCCTGAACACATTCTATGAACTCCTCACCTAAGCTACCTTTGCCCATCTGATTTTTCCAGTCTACATTTAGATGAAAATCCCCTATGATTATCGCTGTACCTTTCTGACAAGCTCCCATTATCTCTTCCTTTTTACTCTGTACTACTGTGAAATTACAATTAGTACACCACTCCCACAAGTAACTTCTTGCCTTTATCATTCCTTATCTCAACCCACATCGCTTCCACATCCTGGTTTCCTGAACTTGGGTCATCCCTCTCTACTGCGCTAATACCATCACTAATTAGCAGAGCCACCTCTCCACCTTTTCCCAGCTTCCAGTCCTTCGTAAAAGTCATGTACCCTTCAGTATTCAGGGTCCAATCTATCTAATCCTGTAACCCTGTTTCTATAATGACTATCAGATTGTACTTATTTATTTCTATTTGTGCTATCGGTTCATCTGTTTTATTTCTACGTGCATTGAATAGAGCCTTTAGTTTTGTCGTTTTATTATTTTTGTAAGCTCTAGCTTTGTCTGCTGTTTTACTCTTAGATTTGTACTCTCTGTCCCTTCCTGTCACAGACTGTTTATCATTTCCCATATTCGTACCTTTCTCCCTTGCCTTGTCTCTACTCTTTGGTTTACCACATCTTCCCAAATTTGATCCCTTGCCCCCACGATTTACTTTAAAACCTTCTCTACTTTCCTAGTTATGTGGCTCGCTAGAACATCAGTCCCAGCACGGTTCAGGTGAAGACCATCCCAACCGTACAGCTCCCACTTTCCTCAGTACTGTGTGCCAGTGCCCCACGAACTGAAACCCACTTCTCCCACACCAGTCTTTGAGCCACGGGTTCATTCATCTAATCTTATTTGCCCTCTGACAATATGTATGCAGCTCAGGTAATAACCCAGGGATTATTACCTTTGAGGTTCAGCTTTTTAATTTAGTACCTAGCGCCTCATACTGGCTATGCAGAACCTCTTTCCTACTTCCATCTACGTCATTGGTACCTACATGGACCAAGACAACTGGATCCTCCCCCTCCCACTGTAAGTCCCTCTCCAGCCCTGAGCAGATGTCCCGAACCCTGGCACCGGGCAGACAACACAACCTTCTGGACTCTCGCTCTTTGCTGCAGAGAATAGTGTCAATCCCCCTCACTAAACCGTCCCCTACTACCACTACATTCCTTTGTGCTACCCCCACTTGGATGGCTCCCTGTATCACGGCACCATGGTCAGTTTGCTCATCCACCCTGCAGCCCCCACTCTCATCCAAACAAGCTGAGCGAACCTCCGACCCGTAGGACAATTGCAGAGGCTCACACTCCTGTCCTCTGGGTCTGTATTTAAGACCGAGATAGATAGGTTCTTGATTGGTAATGGGGATCAAAGGTTACGGGGAGAAGGCGGGTGAATGGGGTTGAGAAACGTATCAGCCATCATTGAATGGCGGAGCAGACTCGATGGGCCGAATGGCCTAATTTCTGCTCCTATGTCTTATGGTCTTATGGGTCCCCTTACCTGCCTCACTCGCAGTCACACCCTCCCGTCACTGATCACTGACCAAATCAGAAGACCCTGTCCAAAGTGGTGTGGCGGCCTCCTGGTACAAAGTATCCAAGTAACTTTCCCGCTTCCTGATGCGTCGCAGTGTCTGCAGCTCAGCCTCCAGCTCGATGACTCTGAGCCAAAGTTCCTCGAGCCGCAGACTATTTCTGCAGATGTGTTTGCCCTGGATCATAATGTTATCCAGCAGCTCCCACATGCTGCAGCCTCGACACATTGCTGGTCCTGTCCTCCTTAATGCGTCTTAACTAATGACTTAATTATATTATTCACTTACTTATTTTCCTTTATTTACGTGTATTTTATAACCGTACCACCAGTTTGTATTCTTTTCAAACCTCAGGGATAGAATACACCTTAACCACTCACCCAGATACTCACCAAACAGCCAGCCCCTGTAGTCGAGCAAGAACCAATCCCTATAGGGGGGGGATAAGTTAGAAAAGGCAAAAGCAAAGGAGCAGCTGCTTCCCCTCCTCCCTGGGCTCCCGAATCACCCAACTCCCAGCGCTCTGTTCAAAGTCGCACCGAAGTGGCTGTTTGTACATCCTGCTGAGATCAAGCAGATGGCCGACCTCAGTGACAGAAAAGCGGGTTTAGGCTGCTTTGCGCGATAGGCTAACTTCAGCTGCTCTTGCAGTGGAGTCCTGAGAACCTTGCTTAAAGTTGGGAAGTTTAGAAGTTAGACAGCCAATTTCAGTTCAACGCTAAATGCAAACAGAAGAAATTGGCTTTTACAAAGGGACTTACAGAGGCGATTCACCAAGATGTTGCCTGGGATGAAACATTTAAGTTATGAAGAGAGGTTGGATAGACTTGGGTTGTTTTCGTTGGAGCAGAGAAGACTGAGGGGGTGACCTGATTGAGGTGTACAAGATTGTGAGGGGCATGGACAGGGTGGATAGGGAGCAGCTGTTCCCCTTAGTTGAAGGGTCAGTCACGAGAGGGACACAAGTTCAAGGTGAGGGGCAGGAGGTTTAGGGAGGATGTGAGGAAAATCTTTTTTACCCAGAGGGTGGTGACTGTCTGGAATGCGCTGCTTGGGAGGGTGGTGGAGGCGAGTTGCCTCACATACTTTAAAAAGTACCTGGATGAGCATTCGGCACCTCATTACATTCAAGGCTATGGGGCCAAGTGCTGGTAAATGGGATTAGGTAGGTAGGACAGGTGTTTCTCACATGTCGGTGCAGACTCGATGGGCCGAAGGGTCCTCTGCTGCACTCTGTGAGTCTGTGATTAACAGTCCCTCACTCACCCAACCTGCCGCCAGCCATCAATCATTTGATGTGGAAAGCCTGATCCACACCCCTAGTCGTGACTGTCGGCAGGACCCAGCCTGGTTCAAACGGAGTCCGTCCCAATGGAACGGCTCGCTCTTCCCTGAGCACTGGTGGCAGTGCCCATTGCCACGACCGGTGCAGCTGGTAAAGTGGAGTTAATTTAAAATTCCCAGAGGGAAACTTTCAACAACTGTCACAACCTATAACTTTAAGTGTTATGTTTGAGATGCGACTTTGAATTCAGGAATCGGACCATCAGTTCTTGAGGTTTTACATTAAACTAAATGAAATGTTTTATTTATTTACACAGGTTAAAAATATATATGCACATGGCTACAAATTACTGCTGTCATCACTTTCAGCAAATTCCCAAACTAATCTCCATTAAGGCAGCAGCAGCAGACCACAGACTTAACCAAAAGCCAGGCAAAGCGTTTTCACCTTACGAATTCAAAATGAGGTTCTTTTCACTTTGGTCCCAGTGGAGCCAGTTGGCGGCTTACAACTGCCTTTTGATATCACATTGCCTCTGCTCTACACACATTAAAACTGCTGCAGTTATATCAATCACTCCCGTTGAATGTTAATTCTCACTGTATCAGCAAGCTCTGAACTAAACCTCTCTAACAGTAAAACCCCTTTTGTAGTACCAGCTTTATTAGTAATATAAACTTATGGCTTGGTAGCTGCTAGAAAGGTGTCAGTTTTCACCCCACTTCTTGATTGATCTATTCAAAAAATGTAACTGCACGCTATCTCTCTTCCGTATCAAAACTAGCACCCGTCAAAGCACCCAGGATAGCTGGCTTTAATCCAATTAAGACACACCCACAGACTAAACCTCTATTTTAAAAGAAAAATGTTTCCCAAAATATTATATACATTAATAGCTTCATGACACCATGAATTGAAATCTGGCACACACCACCCTTTGAGCCACATGTTTAATTCCCTAATCTGCTTGACCCTATGCCAGTTAGCACATGACTGAAGTGGCATATCAGGATGCATCATGGGATTGCCCAGGATTGGCCAAGTTGCAGATATATGTCTTAAAAGTGTTTGCAGTTAAAAAAACAAAGCGGAATGGATACGACCTTTTGGCCAGGCCAGGAAGTTGATGACTAGACCTCTGGGTCAGTCGATGAAAAGCTAAAGAACAGGTTTGGGTCAGAATAAAATAAATTGATGGGTGGTCTATGGATTATACTGCAACAAACTGAATGGCTTAAACTCAGGGCCAAGCTGATATATGCAGACGACTTGACGCAGCAGCAAATTATCAAGATGGATAAATAAAGTTCATGTTTTGGAATGAATTGTGGACATCGTTTGTGCTAAATGACAGGTCGTTCTGTGATTGTTTTTTAAATTTCTCTGTAACTGCAGAGGTAACGAATGGGTCATTTCACGTTTATGTTGTAATCTCCTTTGTAATTACGGTAGAAACAAATTAGACGTACAAGATAAGAACGTTGTGAGTTAATGGAGTTATCCCAAAGATGGTATATATAACCACCAGAAACTGTAACTTCGAATTGCGTTTTAGAGCATTCTGAATGGGCACTTCCCCTGTGTGCACACTTGGACTGAATAAAACTGTTGCTTGACTCCACTTACAGTTGACTCCATGCTGAGTGTCTTTCAGATACTCCACAACATGGCTCAGGTAACAATCCAGAGATAATCGCCTCTGATGTTCTGCATTTTAATTTGGACCTTAACTCCTCAAACCCGCTCAGCAGAGCATCGTTCATTGTTCCACCCATGTCGTTGGTTCCCACAGGGACCATGATGACTGGAGCCTCCTCCTCCCACTCTAGGTTTATCTCCGGCCCTGAGGGGATGTCCTTAACCCTAGCACCAGGTGGACCAGTCGAAACCATGAATTGGAGGTTTTGGACCAAAAGTGTATCCGGGGCAGATGTACAGTTCATTATTTTATTGCACGATAATTTCACTCAGCAGTCCCTGAGTCAAGGACACAGTGTCCCTTATTCTCGAAGCAGAGAATGCTTACAGCCCATTATGTCCTTATTGGCTTTCTCCAAGTGCAGCTTGACTCATTTCACCTCCCCGCCTTTCCCCACTAGTCCTGCAAATGTTTTCTCGTGATAATCGTCCAATTTGCTTTTGAAGCTCATGATTGAACCTGTCTCCAGTACATCCCCAGGCAGTGTTTTCCAGATCCTAACCGCTCGATGCATTAGAAACAGTTTTCCTCATGTCTCCTTTGCTCTTTGTGCCAATCACTGCAAGTCAGCGGTCATTTGGCCCTCCCACCAACAGGAATGGTTTCTCACCGTCTGCTCTGACCGGACCCTCTCGTGACTCTCGAGCACCTCTATCGAATCTCCTCTCTGCCTTCTCTTCTCCGAGGAGAGCAGGCCACAGCTTCCGCAATCGATCCGCGTAACTGAAGTTCCTCATCCCCGGGACCAGTCTCTTCAATCCTTTCCGCACCCTCTCTAATCCCTTCGCATCCATCCCAGAGTATGGTCCCCAGAATTGGAGACGCAACAGCCCAGCTGAGGAGGAACTGCAGCTTTAGGAAGATTCACCATAATGTCCTTGCTTTTGAGTTCTGTGCCTCCATTAATAAAGTCAAGGATCCCACAGGCTTTTATTACAGCCTCATAAAAGGTGCACCGTATTGGCAGTGAGTCGTATATAAGCTCTCGTCTTATCTCAGAGGGCATATGCTGTGTAGTCTTCATGTATCTATTTATTCATTTTTGAGACTGTAACCGTGCAGACAGGAGGCTGTCTGGTGAAGTAACTCAGGGAAGTTTAATTAAAGTTATAAAGTCGTCCTTAACAAAGCAGGGCAATGAACTTTACGGGCGCGCTCAGCCTCTTGCTTCCCAGTTCACCTCAGGGCGCGAGGCAATGCTCGGCCTCTGCTCTTTCCCGTCGCTTCTGCTCCCCTGTGGTGTTGGGGGGGCGGGGGGAAGAAACGTCAGGCTTTTCAAACCTCAGTTTCAAACTCGGTCCACGCCTTGGTTGTTGCTCATTAACCCTCCCCAAGCTGCAACCGGCAGCGGGCCCAGCAATGTTGTTGCCTTCTGACCGGCCCACGCCAGGGTGAGGCTGTTTTCTAATTGGCTGAGGGGGTGCATGCTCAGTCTGTGATTGGTCCCCCGAGGGTGACATCCATCAATTGACGCCACTTCCCAGTGCATCCCCCTGACTGGTTCTGTAAAATGCCAATTCCTTCTGCCGATTTCCTGATTATGGTTCGCTTCTGTTGCCGTTACGGTTTCTCACAAAAATACAAGGGTGCTTTACGATATCTCCCTTGCCTGTTTGTGGTAGGATGGGGGAAGGCGTGCTGTCATGTCCTCACCAAGGATACCTTGAGCTCATCGCCTCAAACTTTCCCCCCCCCCGATTGCTGATTGTTCGAACACGGTCGATTTACTAACCATGTCCCAAAATGTTAACCTCCGGCCCAGTCACAGGGATGACTAACGTCAGCAGAAACAAACCCCTGTTTAATGGTTCTACCGTCTCTGCTGCCCACCACCCACCACCTTCCACCTCCCCCGGCAAAAGTAAACCTACCCGTTCAAACTTATTGTTCATTGAAAACCGCAAGGAAGAGAAATTTCACAATTATTACAGGGATTTAGTCAGCTTTACTGACAATGGACTGGCGCCTGAAATGAAAGGCCCTCCCTCCTTGGGGCTTTCAATCCAATTATCTCAGGGTGGAACATATCCATGGGAATCTATATTATCCTAGAAACTTACCGATATGAGCCCTGAGGATACTAACTGAAGAACTCTAGGATAGCGTTATCTCGAGGTGGGCTCTTGAGGATTGAAGTATGAGGCTATGAGGCTTTTGTATTTGCTTATGAATGTTTATTGCAGGAATCAATTGTGGATTACATTATAGTAAGGAATACTATTTCACAGGATAGGTGGTAATTAAAACTAGTTGTACATGATAATTCTACTTAAGGTTACGTACGATTTTTAAATCCACCCAGCCAAACAATTTGGATGTGCAAACAGATGTTGATTTGAGGAAGGTTATACTTACAACCCAGTATAATTTCTTAATAGTATGGAATGTTTTTGGCTCAATCTTAGAGGGGGGGATTCTCTCAGACCTCAACCATTAGTGTCCTAAAGATGGGTGACCTCAGTCTTTGTGTGTGTGTGTGTTGGCTTTTTAAGAAACCGTCTTTGTCTCTGCAGCTGTAACAAAACAAGCTGGCATTCTATAAAGACGTTTTTTTTAAAAAATAAATTCTTATCAATCTCTCTTTGAATCCCTGAAGGTCACATTGTTGACCGGCTGGGTTCCTACAGTTGTTTGGCTTTATTCCAACAGTAAGGCATTCAAGGTTTTTATTTGCTGAGTTCCTGTGTTGTGTCTTGCACTGTGTTATTTTTTGGCAATGATTCAAACGCTGCAAATTGAAGTTCAATTTTTACTTCAGTAATGTAATCGGCACCTCAATTTCTTCATTAAATGGGTCGCTCCCTTGACACTCCAACTGTCAGAATGAACGTGGTTCAGTCCTGGATGTGATTAACAGCAGCAACAATGGCAGAATCCAGCCCCTGTCGTCACTTGGCCACTCGCTGGTCTCTCAGCAGCTTGGATGACATTCTAAACTTCTTCAAGCAGCAGGAGCAGCTGACCAGTCTCTCCTCACTGCGAATGCCATGTCAGTTCTTCAGAGCTTTTGAAAAAGTCACTCCCAAAGTCCGAGCACTGAAATGGTCTCTAATTGGTGTGGCTTCTGTGGTGTCTCAGCAGCTTGGAAGAGCAAGCGAACCCCTTCCCACACTCCGAGCAGGTGAACGGCCCCTCCCCGCTGTGGACGAGCCGGTGTTTCCTCAGGGTGGACGACTGAGTGAATCCATTCCCACACACGGAGCAGGTGAAGGGCCTCTCCCCGGTGTGGACGAGCCGGTGCTTCCGCAGCGTGGACGAGTCACTGAACCCGTTCCCGCACACGGAGCAGGTGAACGGCCTCTCCCCGGTGTGGATGCGTCTGTGCGTCAGCAGACTCGACAACTGAGTGAATCCCTTCCCGCACTTGGGGCAGGTGAACGGCCTCTCCCCGGTGTGACTGCCCTGGTGGGTCAGCAGGCTGGATGACCGAGTGAACCCCTTCCCACACACGGTGCAGGTGAAGGGCCTCTCCCCGGTGTGGATGAGCCGGTGTTTCCGCAGGGTGGATGAGTCACTGAACCCGTTCCCGCACACGGAGCAGGTGAATGGCCTCTCCCCGGTGTGAATGCGCCGGTGGGTCAGCAGACTCGACAACTGAGTGAATCCCTTCCCGCACTCGGGGCAGGTGAACGGCCTCTCCCCGGTGTGGACTCGCTGGTGCCTCAGCAGGTTGGACAGCTGAGTGAATCCCGTCCCACACTCGAAGCAGGTGAATGGCCTCTCCCCGGTGTGAACTCGCTGGTGTCTCAGGAGGTCAGAGGAATGAGCAAATCCTTTCCCACACTCAGTGCAAGTGAACGGCCTCTCCCCGGCGTGAACCTGCCAGTGAGTCTGCAGGGTGGATGGATCGCTGAATCCAGTCCCACACATGGAGCAGATGAAGGGGCTCTCCCCAGTGTGAAGACGCTGGTGGGTCAGCAGGCTGGAAGAACCAGTGAACCCCTTCCCGCACTCAGAGCAGGTGAATGGCCTCGGCCCAGAATGGATTCGGCGATGCCTCTGCAGGTTGGACGAATCAGTGAATCCCTTCCCACACTCCGAGCAGGTGAATGGCCTCTCCCCTGTATGAACCCGCTGGTGTGTCTGCAGGCTGGATGAATCACTGAATCCCTTCCCACACTGAGAGCAGGTGAACGGTCTCTCCCCGGTGTGAGTGCGTCGATGAGATTCCAGCTGGGATGGGTAATTGAATCCCTTCCCACAGTCCGCACATTTCCACGGTTTCTCCATGGTCCAGGTATCCTTGTGACTTTCCAGGTTGGACAATCAGCCAAAGCCTCGTCCGCACACAGAACAAGTGTACGGTTTCTCCCCGCTGTGAATGGTGATGTTTTTCTCAGGCTGTGTAACGGGCCTTTCCACAGTCAGTGCACTGGAAACACTCTCACTGTGTGTGTGAGTGTGTCTCGGTGCTTTTCCAGTCACACTGATGTTTGGAATCTTTTCCCACAGGTAAACACTTCTCCTTCCACATTCAAAGGCCGATTGATCAGATGCTGATGAATCGAGGGCCTCTGTCAGGCCCTGGCATGATTGTTGGTTTGATTTTCCTGCCTGTTCATCCTCCCCCGCTGATTCCCTGGAAAAGGAGGTCACAGAAATCATCACAACAAAAACAGAAAGTGCTGGAAAAAACTCAGCATGTCTGACAGCATCTGTGGAGAGAAAGACAAGAGTTAACATTTCCAGCCCGTATGACTCTCCTTCAGAGAAGAGTCATCTTCTTCAGAAGCCACCACTCTAAGTCCAGGATTGAAATTCACAACAGACAATTCTAGTTTCTATGCAACATTTCCCTTGGTATCCGGGTCCCCTCCCCCACAATTTGGAAAGCTCTCCTCCCCTACCTTACTCCGAACCCCCTCCATTTCATTGAACCCCCCCCCCCGGTCTGGTCCCCCTCCTCAGGACTCAGTCTGACGCCGTCACCGGGTACCTGTTCTTGCCCCTCTTTTTGGAGGGGGGGGGGGTCTGCCCCTTCCCCAATTTAGGGCACCCCACCCATTCTTTGCCATCCTGCCCTTTGCGCCGCCCCAGCGTGTCTGCTCGTCCTCCACCACCATCGTTGCTGAAGCCCTTGGAAATAAGGTCAACGATATTCCCACCATCAACCCACATTTCACTCACACAGCTCAAAATGCTTGGCACAAAATCACAATTAATTGCCTCTACCTAATTGGAGAAATGACTTATCCCTTTTTTTTCTTCGTGAGATAAAAAATCTGCATTTTGATCACAATTTAAAGAATAGCCCATCTCAATTGCACCTCCTCACTGGGAGCTTCCGCATGGACAATGAAGGTGGGACAACCTTGGCAGAGCCCAAATCGCAAGAGGTGGGAATCCAGCCCCGCCCCCTTCCCGCCGTGATTGGTTGGAGGACCGACTGGTCCTCCGGGCCGAACTCTTATCCCCATGGGTGCAGCCATCCGTCAATCACCCTCACGTCCACAATTCCCCGCAGCCGAGAGGGGGGGGGGTGGGGGGAGTCCAATCCTTCTGCGATTGGTGGGAGGACCGCCTGGTCCTCCGGGCCGAGATCTGACTGTGATTGGTGGAGACACCCTTCAATCAGCCGGGCCGCACGTCCCACACGATCAGTTCTCCGAAGCTCGGAGGCAGGGGGCGGGAAGAGGCGTCCAGCCCCACCCCCATCCCACTGTGATTGGTTGGAGGACATCCTGGTCCTCCGGGCCGGTAGCTGCTCGCTATTGGTCCAGAGACCCTTTAATCAGTCGGATGGGGCCGTCCACAACGTTCGGTTCCGCTCGGCCGCCGAGTGGAGAAGGAGGAGGGAGACCCAGAGACTGAGGCGAATGACAGAAACCTCAGCCGGTCAGCGAGCACTTTTGGGGTGGTGGTGGTGGGGTGATAAGGGGAAGAGATCCTTCAATTTAAAAGCACTAATTTAACGCTCGCTTTATAAACTCCCCTCGCCTGCGGTAGCGCGGGCAGACAACCGGCTCCGAAGCCGGCGGCCAGTGTTGCCGTGGGAACCGGCCGCCATCTTGGGGACGAGAGGCAGGCGGCCGGGTGAATCAGGGCGCATGCGCCGCCGCCATCTTGTGGCAGAGAGAATGAGTGGGCGGGACTTCTGGTTCCCAACTTTGCTCCCAGTGCCTGGGAGGGACAATCATTGTCTCCCAGGGATTTCATTCTCACTCTGCACAAAACCCACCCCCACAAACACCCTCCCACACACACACACACGGGAGTTTCCTCAACAACATCCCTCTTGCTCAGATTGAAGGCATTTTACAACTTAATGGGGCACCAACACTCGGCCATTCAGATGGCCTTTCGTGAGCAAGTGAGCTGGGACCTCAGAACAAGGGGAGACCATTCAGCCCCTTCTTCCACCTTTCAACGGGCTCACGGCTGACTTCCACTTGGACTCCATTCCTCTGCCTGTGCCCCATATCCATTGATACCCCTCACCCAATGAGAATTTGTCAATCTTAACCTTGAATATTTGTTGAAACATGTTTCTGAATCTTTTCATCTTCCGCTCATCAGGACAAACTCAAGAATGTCAAATTTCAAACAGTCACAACAATTTATGCTACAGAAGGGAAAAAGCAGTCCCTCGACCGATGGGAGTCGACCTGCCAAAATTGGGCGCGGGACGAGGACAAAAAGCTTTGGCGACATGTCTCTGTTGTCAGCAATATTCGAGTTCTGTACTGCCGAGCTACGACCTCAGTCTTGAAGAATTTCCAGTTTTGATGAATTTCACGGAGCTGATGTCTCTCCCCACAGACGTCAGCTGCCAGATCTGCTGACTATTTTCAGCATTTTCTGTTTTCGCTCTTGAACATTTCCAGCTGACTACCCCTACTATCCACAGGCTCTAGGTGGAAGGATTTGCTGTTGTGTGCACAGTTACGGTCATGCTTTACTGCAAATACACTGGCATGTTTACACCAATTAAAGGGTCAGTGGGAAGGGCTTTGGAAAAAAACAAACAAGCTCCCACTTCCAACCAAAGGCCCTTTCCTTTCCGCGGCGAACAGAGATCCCACTGCACCTAATCTGCAAGTCAGTCGGAGCACAGAAGCACAAGGAATAGGAGCAGGAGTGGACCCCATGGCCTGACGAGCCTCCTCCACCATTCACTACGATCACGGCTGATCTTGGGCTTCAACTCCACTTTCCTGCCCACTCCCAACATCTCTTAATTCCCCCAGGAGACCAAAAATCTGTCTCTCCGAGCGTTAAATATTTTCAACCATGAAAAATCCACAACCCTCTGGGGTTAGGAATTCCAAAGACTCGCAACTCCCCAGAATGAAGAATTTTCTCCAACTCTGTCCTCATTGAACATCCCCTTGTCCTGAGACAGCGCCACCCCCCCCCAATATTTTAAATTCCCCAGCCAGCGGAAAGGACCCACTCAGTGTCTATCCGATCAAGTCCGTTCAGAACCCTTCAGTATGTTTCAATAAAATCGCCTCTCATTCTTCTAAACTCCAAAGAGTATAGGCCCAATTTACTCAGACTCTCGTGACGGGACGACTCTCTAATCCCAGGGACCGACCTAGTGAACCTGCCTCCGATGCAAGTATATCCTTCCTTAAATACGGAGACCAAAATTGCACACGTTGTTCCAGGTGCGGTCTCACCTAAGCCAGGTACAATTGCAGCGAGACTTCGTTATTGTTGTTCTTCAATACCCTTGCACGAAAGGCCAAAATGCCACTTGCCTTCCTAATTGCTTGTACCTGCACGCTAACTTTACACAAGCACACCCAAAGTGTCTCTGAACAATAACATTTACAAGTTTCATGCCTTCATTAAAAAAAAAAGTCTGCTTTCCTGTCAATATCAAAACAGATAACCCTCACAGTTCCCCGCATTATATTCCATCTGCCATCCTGGACCGCTCACTTAACCTGGCTATGTCTCTTTGCAGACTCTTTGTGTTCTCCTCAGAGCTTACGTTTCCATCTAGCTTTGTTTCGTTAGCCAAACTTTGATATGTTATTCTCTGTCCCTTCATCTAAGCCACAAATATCTATTGTAAATAAATTGTGGCCTTAGCACTGATCCTTGTAGCACTCCGCTAATCACAGCCTGTCAAACTGAAAATGCCCCATTTATGCCTGTTCCTTGCTTCTTGTATGTCAAGCAAGCCTCTATCAATGCTAATAGAACCATAGAAAAGTTACAGCACAGAAGGAGGCCATTCGGCCCATCTTGTCCATGCAGCCCGAGGACACCCAGGTGTCCTTTCTAATCCCACCTTCCTGCACTCGGCCCATAGCCCTGCAGCTTACAGCACTTAAGGTTGCAACTCCATAAGCCTTTATCTTGTGTATTAACCTTTTGTGTGGCATCTTTTGTAATGTCTTTTGGAAATCCAGGTCTAGTGCATCTACTAGTTCCCCTTTATCTACCTTGCTAGTTGCATCCTCAAAAAAGAACTAAAAGAAATATGTCAAAGCACGATTTCCCTTTCGTAAAACCATGCTGATCATGCTATGATTTTCCAAGCTTCCCGTATTGTTAACGCTTCCTGAAGAATAGATTCCAGAATTTTTCCGATGACTGGCATCAGGCTGAGTGGCCTGCAGTTCCCTGTTTTGTCTCTCCCTCCTTTCTTGAACAGCAGCGTTACATTTGCTGACTTCCAACCTATTGGGGCCGTTCCAGAATCTAGGGAATTTTGGGAAATCGCTGTCTCTGCAGCTATCCCTTTTCAAACCCTTGGACGTAGGCCATCAGGTCTTGGGAATTTGTTGCATTTTAGTCCATTGAGTTTCTCCAGTCCTTATTTTTTTCTCTATTGATATTAATTACTTTTAATTCCTCATTCTTTTTAGCACCTAGGTTACCCTCTATTTCTGGTATGCAACTTGGGTCTCCCCACTGTGAAGACAGGCACAAAATATTTGGTCAATGTCAGTTGCTATTTCTACATTTCTCATAATAATTTCTGTTGTCTCTGCTTCTAGGGACCAACATTTACTTCAGCTATTCTTTCCCTTTTTATATATATATATATATATATATATATATACTCGTGAAAGGTCTGATAATCCTTTCTCTTTGTATTTCTGGCTAGTTTTTTCTCGTATTCTATATATTTTTTTCCTTTGATTAATTTCTTTGTGGCCCCTTAAACACTCCCAATCCAGGTAGAGCTGGATAGAGGATCAGTGATAGGTGGAGACTGCCAAATGATGTCACAGACAAAAGGACAAAGAGGTGTTGAAGGTGGTGATATTATCTAAGGAATGTGATAATAGGTGACATTAAGGGTAGAAAGCAGGATGAGCAAGGTACAGATAGCCCTAGTGGGGGTGGGTTAGGGGGGTTAAGGGATCGAAATAGGCTGAAAGGCAAAGATAAAACAATGGATGGAAATACATTTAAAAATAATGGAAATAGGTGGGAAAGGAAAAATCTATATAAATTATTGGAGAAAAGGAAGATTGGAAAGGGGGTGGGGATGGAGGAGAGAGTTCATGATCTAAAATTGTTGAACTCAATATTCAGTCCAGAAGGCTGTGAAATGCCTACTCGGAAGATGAGGTGCTGTTCCTCCAGTTTGCGTTGAGCTTCACTGGAACATTGCAGCAAGCCAAGGACGGACATGTGGGCAAGAGAGCAGGGTGGAGCATTTTGAATTGTTTAAGTGTTTCCCACTGTTTTATTTACCCTCATGCCTTTCTTGTCCATTTGCCCAATCAACCTCAGCCAGCTCTCCCCCTCCTAACTATGTAATCGGCTCGTTTAAGTTTAAGATTTCTGTTTGTGATTAGAGGCTTATGGAAAAAGTTATAGGCTATTATTGAATTATTATTATAGGAGGGCACTTGGAAAAATTCAAGGTAATCGGGCAGAATCAACATGATCTTGTGAAAGGGTAATCATGTTTAACTAATTTATTGGAGTTCTTTGAAGGAGTCACATGTGCTGTGGACATATACTGTACTTAGATTTCCAGAAGTAATTCGATAAAGTGCCACATCAAGGTTACTGTGGAAAATAAAAGCTCATTGTGCAAGGGATAACATATTGGCATAGATAGAAGATAGACTAGCTAACAGAAAACAGAGGGTAGTCCTAACTGGGTCATTTTCTGGTTGACCACAATTCTCTTTGTAATACCTCGTTTTGGTGGAGCAGACTCAATGGGCCGAATGGCCTAATTTCTGCTCCTATGTCTTATGGTCTTATGGAACCTGCCTCCACCACCCTCTCAAGAAGTTTGTTCCAGACTCCAACCACCCTCTGGGTGACAAATTTTTCCTTGCATCACTTTTACCAATTATTTTGAATCTGTGCCCTCTAATTCCTGATGCTCTCGAGTGGGAACAGTTTTTCACTATTTACCCTGTCCACACCCCTCAGGGGTCTTGAATACCTCTATCAAGTCTCCTCTCAGCCTTCTTTTCTCCAAGGAAAACGGTCCCAATCTATCCTCATAGCTACAGTTCTTCATCCCTGGAATCATTCTTGTGAATCTCCTCTGCACTCCCTCCAAAGCCTTCATATCCTTCCTCAAGTATGGCTCCCAGAACTGGACGCAGTACTCCAAATGATGCCTGACTAGTGTCTTACACAAGTTCAACATGACCTCCTTATCTTGTACTCAATGCCCCTATTAATAAAGCCTAAGATACAATATGCTTTGTTAACTGCTCTCTCAACCCGCTCTGCAATCTTCAATGACCAACGTACAGAGCACCTTCCAAAACCCACGACCTCTACCATCTAGAAGGACAGGGACAAGGGTGGCACACCATCATCTGCAAATTCCCCTCCAAGTCATAGACCATCTACATCATCCTCCCTTCACTGTCGCTGGGTCAACATCCTGTAACACCCTTCCTAACAGCACTGTGGGTCTATCTACACCACATGGACTGCAGCGGTTCAAGAAGGCAGCCACCACCACCACCTTCTAAAGGGCAATTCAGGATGGGCAATAAATGCTGGCCTAGCCAGCGAGGCCCACATCCCATGAAAGAATAGGGAAAAATAATTTTAAAAATACAAAATTGAGTTTTAGGAAGTAATGTTTAAACTGCAGAGCAACGGGGGATAAGAAACTGATAAGCAACCCTGATGTAAATGTAATTCAAACAAACTTGAAGTTAATTATACTTAAACGCTGACCTGTGGTTATCTTACAAGGTCAGAGGGAGAGGCCTAAGCATTTGCACAATGGATGACCCATTTTTAAAGCCTTAGGTATTAGTTCAGTAAAACTTCAGTAAAAGTGTTAAATTATGTATGTAGTTTCCAGCTGGATATCATGACGGCGGGGGGGGGGGGGGGGGGGGGGGGGGGGGGTTAAAAAAAAGGAGCTGCAGGAATGCTGAGATTGAAGCTGGAGGGAAAATCTACAGTGGTCCTCACAGAGCCTTGGGGCAAAGAAAGCGATCAGCAAAATTAACTCGAATGCACTGAGCAGGGAACCAGAACAGGGGACTGAAGCATCCACAGTCAAGAGGTATTCAATGTAAGGCTTACCTTGGAGAACAGCTGGAACACTGAGGAGAATGAAAGTGAATTCTGGAGGGCTATGGGCATACAAAGTCGTCTGGTGGTACTTAACTTGAGTATTGCTGAAAAGAGACACTTAGTCGAAGCACAAATTAAGGACAAAGGTGACAGTGTCTTTTATGAGAAACATAGAACGGTTACAGCCCATTATGTCCTTGCCGGCTCTCTCAAAGTGCAACCCCGCTCACTTCACTCCTCTGCCTTTTCTCTGTAGCCCTGTGATAATTATCCAATATCCTTTTGAAACTACCTCCAGCACATTCACAGGCAGTGCACTCCGGACCCTCGCTACTCGTCGCTTTTGCTGCTTGTGCTGATCACCGCAAATCAGCGTCCTCAGGTTCCGGGTCCTTCCACCAACGGGAATGGTTTCTCACCTTCTGGTCCGACCGGACTCTGTCAAGACTCTCGAGCACCTCTATCAAATCTCCTCTCCGCCTTCTCTTCTCCGAGGAGAGCAGGCCACAGCTTCCGCAATCGATCCGCGTAACTGAAGTTCCTCATCCCCGGGACCAGTCTCTTCAATCCTTTCCGCACCCTCTCTAATCCCTTCGCATCCATCCCAGAGCGTGGTCCCCAGAATTGGAGACGCAACAGCCCAGCTGAGGAGGAACTGGAGCTTTACGAAGGTTCACCATAACGTCCTTGCTTTTGAGTTCTGTGCCTCCATTAATAAAGTCAAGGATCCCACAGGCTTTTATTACAGCCTCATAAAGGTGCACCGTATTAGCAATAAGTCGTATATAAGCTCTCATCTGACCTTCGAGACTACAGGGACCTGACACACTGATTGTTTAAACGCAGCTTATTTATTTCACATATCCAAAATATTAATCTCCACATCAATCATTGGACTTATCAACATCAGCAGAAACAGACCCCAACTGTCAGAATGAACATGATTCAGTCCTGGATGTGATTAACAGCAGCAACAACAGCAGAATCCAGCCCCTGTAGTCACTTGGCCACTCACTGGTCTCTCAGCAGCTTGGATGACATTCTAAACCTCTTCAAGCAGCAGGAGCAGCTGACCGGTCCCTCCTCACTGAGAATGCAGTGCCAGACCTCAAGAGTTTATTTTTAAAGTCTCTAGTCAGTATGATTTCCGTGGTGTCTCAGCAGGTTGGATGAACAAGTGAAACCCTTCCCACACACGGTGCAGGTGAAGGGCCTCTCCCCGGTGTGGACGAGCCGGTGTTTCCGCAGGGTGGACGAGTCACTGAACCCGTTCCCACACACGGAGCAGGTGAACGGCCTCTCCCCGGTGTGAATGCGCCGGTGGGTCAGCAGACTCGACAACTGAGTGAACCCCTTCCCGCACACGGGGCAGGTGAACGGCCTCTCCCCGGTGTGGACTCGCCGGTGGGTCAGCAGGTTGGACAACTGAGTGAACCCCTTCCCGCACTCGGAGCAGGTGAACGGCCTCTCCCCGGTGTGAATGCGCTGGTGTTTCAAGAGATGGGAAGAATGAGCAAATCCTTTCCCGCACTCGGTGCAGGTGAACGGCCTCTCCCCGGCATGAACCTGCCAGTGAGTCTGCAGGGTGGATGGATCGCTGAATCCAGTCCCACACATGGAGCAGATGAATGGGCTCTCCCCAGTGTGAAGACGCTGGTGGGTCAGCAGGTTGGATGATTGAGTGAATCCCTTTCCACACACGGAGCAGGTGAAGGGCCTCTCCCCAGTGTGAACCCGCTGGTGTGCCAGCAGGTTGGCTGACTGAGCGAATCCCTTCCCACACTCAGAGCAGATAAAAGGCTTCTCCCCGGAGTGAACGCGCTGGTGGGTCAGCAGGCTGGATGAATCACTGAACCCTTTCCCACACTCAGAGCAGGTGAATGGCCTCGCCCCAGAATGGATTCGGCGGTGCCTCTGCAGGTTGGACGAATCAGTGAATCCCTTCCCACACTCCGTGCAGGTGAATGGCCTCTCCCCTGTGTGAACTCGCTGGTGTGTCTGCAGGCTGGATGAATCACTGAATCCCTTCCCACACTGAGAGCAGGTGAACGGTCTCTCCCCGGTGTGAGTGCGTCGATGAGATTCCAGCTGGGATGGGTAATTGAATCCCTTCCCACAGTCCGTACATTTCCACGGTTTCTCCATGGTCCAGGTGTCCTTGTGACTTTCCAGGATGGACAATCAGCCAAAGCCTCGTCCGCACACAGTAAAAGTGTACGGTTTCTCCTCGCTGTGAATGGTGTGATTTTTCTTTTCGGAAGTGTAATTGGTTAAAGCTCTTTCCACAGTCAGTGCACTGGAACACTCTCCCTTGGGTATGTGTGTTGCTGATTTTCCAGTCACACTGATGTTTCCAATCTTTTCCCAAACATTTCTCCTTCCACATTCAAAGACCGACGACATTCAGACGCTGATGAATCGAGTGACTGTCAGATCTTGACGTGATCGTTGGTTTGAGTTCTGTGTCTGTCAATCCTCCCCTTCTGATACGCTGTGAAAGGAGTTTACAGAAGTCATCACTAAGTCCAGGATTGAAATTCACAACAGACAATTCTACTTTCTGTGCAACATTTCCCTTCGTATCCGGGTCCCCTCCCCCAAAATTTGGAAATCTGCCCTCCCCTCCACTTCATTGACCCTCTGACTGGTCCCCCTCCTCAGGACTCAGTCTGATGCCATCACCGGCTGTTCTTGCCCCTCTTTTTGGGGTGGTCTGCCCCTTCCCCAATTTAGGACACAACCCACCCATTCTTTGCCATCCTGCCCTTTGCGCCGCCCCAGCGTGTCTGCTCGTCCTCCACCACCATCTTTGCTGAAGCCCCTGGAATTAAGGACAACGATATTCCCACCATCAACACACATTTCACTCACACAGCTCAAAATGCTTGGCACAAAATCACAATTAATTGCCTCCACCTAATTGGAGAAATGACTTATCCATTTTTTTCTTCGTGAGATAAAAATCTGCATTTTGATCACAATTTAAAGAATAGCCCATCTCAATTGCAACTCCTCACTGGAAGCTTCTGCATGGACAATGAAGACACACCAACCTTGGCAGAGCCCAACTCGCAAAGGGGTGGAAGTCCAGCCCCCCCCCTCTATGATTGGTGGGAGGACCGACTGGTCCTCCAAGCCGCTTCCAATCACCATTGGTCGGAGATACAGTCAATCATCCGCGCTTACGCGTCACGTTCACGCGTTCGGCGATCTGCAGCTGGAGTGACAGAGAGTCCGGCCCCCTCTCTATGGTTGGTGGGAGGACCGACTGGTCCTCCAAGCCACCGCGGATCACCATTGGTCAATCAATCATTCAAGTCCGGGCGTCACGTCCACACGTTAAGTTCTCCACAGTTGAATTGACGGGAGGGGCGGGTACCAGCCTCCAGCCCCCTGTGATTGGTCCTCCGGGCCAAGGCCCGATCGTTAATGGTCTGAATGCCTGTCAATCATGTACACGTCGGCGTCACGTGCGCGCGATCGATTCCGCTCCGCCGCCAAGTGGAGCAGGAGGTGGGAGAAGTGGATCCGGAAGGAAGATCCAGAAGCTGAGGCGAATGACGGAAACTGCTCAGCCGGTCAGCGAACTCCTTTTGGTGCGGGATAAGTGTTGAGGTCCTACAATTTAAAAGCACTAATTTAACACTCTCTGTTTCAAACTCCCCTCCCCACCCACCCACCCCACCGGGGCTGCGGGGGCAGACAACCGTTTCCGAGGTAGGCGACCAGTGTTACCATGGGAACCGGCCGCCATCTTGGGGATGAGAGGAAGGCAGCCTAGTGAATCAGGGCGCATGCGCGGCCACCGCCATCTTGTGGCATGGTACAATGAGTGGGCGGGGCTTGTGGTTTCCAACTTTGGTCCCAGTGCCTGGGAAATCCCAGGGATTTCATTCTCACTCTGCACAAAACCCACCCCCACAAACACCCTCACACACACAGAGGGGAGTTTCCTCAACAACATGTTCCCTCTTTCCTGTGCTGAAGGCACTGACGTGACAATTTGATGGGGTGCCACGTTGAAGTGCCCATTCGTTACGTGTGACCCGGGTGATAGGAACTGGAGGAGGCCATTCAGCCCCTCTTCCGCCACCCACCCACCTATGCTCCAGCTGTAACACGTGGGAGCTGTGCGAACCACGGCAACCCCATCTGGCATCTGCACCTCGAGGAGCTTCAGCTCGGATTTGATGAGCTGGGGGCAGTGCGATGCATCAGAGAGGGGTAGACTCCACTGGACGCTTTGCTCCAGGAGACGGTCAAACCCCTGAGGCCCGGCACTTCAGAGTCAGTCCGCGGTCAGGGTCAGGACGGTGTGACTGTGACTGAGGCAGTCTGGGGATCCAGAAAGTAGCAATGGAGAACCCACTGCCATTGCAGTTGTCCAACAGGTTTGATGTTATTGCAGCCTGTGAGGATGAGAGCAGGGACTGCAAGGAGGATGAGCAAACTGACAGCAGCACCTTGGTGCAGGAGGGCATTCAAGTCGGTGGGGGGGGAGGTGTTAAAAGGATTGTAATTGTCGTGGTGGCAGAACAGCTAGGGGTATCGACACAGCCAGGAGCGTGAGTCCTGAAGCCTTTTGTTACCTGCTCGGTGCCAGGGTTCAGGACATCTCGAGGCTGGAGTGGAAATTAGACTGGGAGGGAGAGGATCCAGTCGTTATGGTCTACGCGGCTATCAACGACACAGGGTAGGAGTAAAAAAGAGGTCCTGCTAAGGGAGTTTGAGCAGCTGGGAGCTAAATTTTAAAAAAAAACAAAACCACCAAGATATTCATTCCCACATAAGAGGCTAGTGGGCAAAATTAAAGCACATGGGATTGGGGGTAATATACTGGCACGGATCGAGAATTGGTTGACAGACCGTAAACAGAGAGTGGGAATAAATGGGTCTTTTTCCGGGTGGCAGGTGGTGACTAGTGGTGTACCACAGGGATCAGCGCTTGGGCCCCAGCTATTCATGATATATATAAATCACTTGGATGAGGGAGCCAAATGCAATATTTCCAAGTTTGCTGATGACACAAAACTGGGCGGGGTTGTGAGGAGGATGCAAGGAGGCTTCAGGGCGATTTAGACAAGTTGTGTGTGTGGGAAAACACATGGCAGATGCAGTATAACATTATAACAGTATAACTTATAAAGAACAAAATCACAAAGATATTCATTCCTACATAAGACGCTAGTGGGCATTAAGTTATACACTTCGGTGTGAAAAACAGAAAGACAGTATTATTTAAATGGTGATATATTGGGAAATGTGGATGTGCAAAGAGATCTGGGTGTCCTTGTACACCAGCCAATGAAAGTATATAGGCAGGTGCAGCAGCAATTAGGAAGGCAAATGGTATGTAGGCCTTCATTGCAAGAGGATTTGAGTTCAGAAGTAGGGATGTCTTACTGCAGTTATACAGGACCTTGGTGAGACCACACCTGGAGTTTTGCATGCAGCTTTGGTCTCTCTACCTAAGAAAGGATATACTTGCCATACAGGGAGTGCAGCGAAGGTTCACTAGGCTGATACCAGGGATGGCAGGACTGTCGTATGAGGAGAGATTGGTTCGACTGGGCCTGTATTCACGAGAGTTTAGAAGAATAAGAGGGGATCTGATTGAAACGTATAAAATTCTAACAGGGCTGGACAGACTGGATGCAGGGAGGATGTTTCCCCTGGTTGGGATGCCTAGAACCAAGGGCCACAGTCTCAGGATACGGGGCAACCCATTTAGGACTGAGATGAGGAAATATTTCCTCACTCAGGGTGGTCAATCTGTGGAATTCTCGACCACAGAAGGCTACGGAGGACTGAGTATCTTCAAGAAAGAAATTGATACATTTTTGGATATTAGGGGCATCGAGAGGTATGGGAAGCAAGCGAGAGTATGGCGTTGAGATAGAGGAGCAGTGAACGTATTGAATGGCCTCGAAAGTCCGACTGGCCTACTCCTGCTCCTAGTTTCTATGTCTATGTCTATTCCTGGATTGCGACATGACCCACAAGCAAATTGGCATAGACCAAAATAAGATCAGAAAATTCAATGCACAACTCAAAAACTGGAGTGGGAGAAACGGGCTTAGATTCATGCGGCACCGGCACCATTACTAGGGAAAGAGGGGGCTGTACCGCGGGCTGGCCTTCACCTGAGCTGTTCTGGGACCATTGTCCTGGCAAAACGCATAACTAGGGCTGTAGAGAGGGCTTTAAATTAAATAGCGGTGAGTGGGGCGGGGGGGGGAGGAGTTCACATGAGAAGAGATTGAAGAGAAAAGACAAGACGGTATTTCCCTGGCCCGAATCGAAAAATTAAAAAGAACTAAAAAAGATCGATTTGGTAATAATGCAGGACAGAGTATAAATCAAAAAAATAATGGAGGCTTGTAAGAAAGATTGTATGGATCAATACAAAGGTAGCCTGGAGGATGAGTGCGTAGCGTGTACTCGTGATGGTTTCTTCAAGCACTACATTCTGGAACCAGCCACGGATCAGGATATTTTGGACCTAGGTAATGTGTAATGAGACAGGATTAATTAAAACACCTCATTGGAAAGGATCCTTTAGGCAAGAGTGATCATAACGCGAGAGTGGTTTCGCATCCAATTTGAGGGTGGGAAATGTGGGTCTGAAACTAATTTCTTCAACTTAAATGAAGGCAATCACAGGGGGTATGAAGACAGAGTTGGCTAAAGTGGGCTAAAGATAGGTAAGAAGGCAAAACAGTGGATTGGTAGACATTTAAGGAGATATTTCATTACTCTCAACGAGGATCTATTCAATGGAGACAGAAAGGTTTTACGAGAAGGATGCACCAGCCGTGGCTAAGGAGTTTAAGGATGGTATCAAATTGAAAGAATGCTGCTGTGGTGGCCTTTGACCCAGAGGCAGTAACATCAAGGGAAATTTCTAATTATTTTAACATGGGATAATCCATGGGGGAAAGCCAACTTCAATGGGATGAGAATGCACCTGAGCCCAGTGAGTGGAATCAAATGTTGGCAGAAAAGACAGTGCCTGAACAACCTTCAAAGAAATAGTATTGCTGGCAATGTCAAGGTATATTCCCTTGAAGAGGAAAGATAGGACAAATAAACCCAGGGCGCACTGGATGACGAAAGAGGGAAGAGGTCACGATGAAAAGGAAGAAGTGCGCGTAAGACAGATGTCAGGTAGAAAATACAATGGAGCATCAGGCTGGATATAGAAGGACCCAAGGGGATGTGACGAAATGAGTAAGAAAAGCCAGGAGAGAGCACGAAAAGAGACTGGCAGCGAACATAAAGGGAGTCCCAAGGTCTCCTATAAGCATGTGTATGATAAAAGGGTGTTAAAGAAAGAGGAGGGCCAATTGGGGACAAAATGGGGGACTTGCATGTGGAGGCTGGAAAAATAGCTAGCGGAGGTGTTGAATGAGTACCTTGCATTTGTCTTAGCAAAGGTCGAACTTGCCACACAGGCCGAGGCGAGAGAGGAGGCAACTGGTACACTAGAAGAACTTACAATTGAGAGGAAGGAGGTGTTGGAAAGGCTATCTTTACTTAAAATAGATAAGGTACCAGGACCGGATGAGATACATCCAAGGGTACTGAGGTAAGTGAGAGTGGAAATTGCAGAGGCGTTAGCGATAACCTTCCAGCCTTCCTTCGGACTGGAGAGCTGCGAATGTTACAAAAGGAGATGCAAGGGATAAAACCGGCAACGACAGGCCAGTCAGTTTGACCTCAGTGTTAGGAAAACTTCTGGAAACCAAAGTTTGGGATGAGATCAATAATCACTTAGACAAGTGCAGGATAATTAAGGAAAGCCAGCATGGGTTCATCAAGGGAAAATCGTATTGAACTAACATGTTGGAGTCTTTTTGAGGTGGTAACAGAGAAAGGTTGATAAGGGAAATGCTGTTCATGTGATGTACATGGATTTTCAAAAGGCGTGTGGTATGGTGCCACACAACAGACCAAATGGTCGTTTTTCAGATTGGAGGAAGGTTTGTAGTAGAGTTCCTCAGGGGTCAGTGTTGGGACCCTTGCTCTTCCTGATGTATGTTAATGACCCAGACTGTGGTGTGCAGGGGCATGATTTCAAAATTTGCAGATGATGCGAAGATTGGCAATGTTGTCAACTGTGACGGGGATAGTCTTGAACTTCAAAAGGACATAGACGTGTTGGTGGATTGGGTAGCCAGGCGGCAGATGAAGTTCAATGCAGAGGAGCGTGAGGTGATTCGTTTTGGCAGGAAAGAAATGTCGAGACAGTGTAAAATAAGGGGAGAGCCTCTAAAGGAGGTGCAGGAACAGAGGAACCTCAGTGTATAAATACATAGGTCATTGAAGATGTTGGGAGAGCAGTTAATGAAGCATTTAGTATCTTAGGCTTTATTAATAGGGGTATTGAGTACAAGAGTAAGGAGGTTATGTTGAGCTTGCATAAGACACTAGTCAGGCCTCATCTGGAGTACTGCGTCCAGTTCTGGGCGCCATACTTGAGAAAGGGTGTGAAGACATTGGAGGAGATTCACAAGAATGACCCACAGGATGAAGAACTGTAGCTATGAGGATAGATTGGAGAGGTTGGGACTGTTTTCCTTGGAGAAAAGGCTGAGAGGAGACTTGACAGAGATATTCAAGATTCTGAGGGGTGTGGATGGGGTAAATAGTGAGAAACTGCCCCCACTCAAGGGAGCATCAAGAACTAGAGGGCACAGATTCAAAATAATTGGCAAAAGGAGTAACTGTGATGTGAGGAAAGTTTTTTCCACCCAGAGGGTGGTTGGAGTCTATAACGAACGTCCTGAGTGGGTGGTGGAGGCAGGTTCGATCAAGGCATTCAAAAAGGGACTCGGATTGCTCCCTGAAAAGAGAGATTGGGCAAGGTTACGGGGATAAGGCAGGGGAGTGGGATGAGGTGGATTGCTCTTTCAAGGAGCCAGTGCAAACTCGATGGGCCGAGTGGCCTCCTTCTGCACCATAAAGATTCTGGGATAGGTGTTTGGAGAATCTCTTATTGTTTATTTTTAAAATAAAATGTTTGAAAAGGACTTTTAAGACTTTATCACCTTTGAAGAGATCGACTTTTGGATGGTGAGAGATACTGGTCTGTGTGACCTGGCGACCATTGAGCTGGATGCAGCACCGACGGAGTTGAAATCCGGAGGCCGTGTGGCTGGCAGACACAGTGAGGAAAGGGGAGAGCTGGATCCAGGGGCCAGAGCAGGAGAGCCGGGTTCCTGAGCAATCGGACTGTTTCTGCTGTTTCCTCCGCTTCTCAACGACTGAGTGCCCAGGTTCAGCCATGCCACACGCAGGTAAAGGCGATTCCGTTACATCACGCTACCAATGGCCAGTGGGTGCTGAGAACCGAAAAGGTCCCAGAAGGAAGTGTGCCATTGTGTCGGAGATTGCACCTGACGGTGTCCTGTTTACAGAGAAGCTAGTGCCTGCGCAAAATCGGCTAGGTCCTTGAAGAAAAGGGACTGGAATCCTGCCCAAGGAAGAACTGTGTCCTTGAAATTGCGGCCATACAGGCTGAGTGGACTGCCTAGTAACACCGTGCGATACGCTTTGGTGTATCTGCTATTTCACATGTAATTTACACTGCACACTGACCATGATTTGCCTCCAAATCTATGTTTAATTTACGCCCATTCCGTTTGGTGTCAAACTAAATGTTACGCAAAGTGAAATCTTGTTTGTAATTTCTTCGTTTGGGAGTCTTTCAGTCAATTTGGTTGGCTTGGTTTACAGATCCCTGCGAGGACCACAGCAAAATCGGGACCTCTTGTGAGATGGAACCCCGAGACTGAGACTGTTGACCGGAACTTTCCGGCATTTAAGGAAAGACGATTTCACATTTGCCTTTGCTGCAGTTTATTGGGAAATCACAATGAGAACCTTTGAGACTCAAGTCTTTGTTGAGAGAGAGAGGATCTGACTTTCAGGGACTTGAAACAGTTGACAAAGCAGCCCAGCTTGATTGGCACCCCATCTGCCACCTTCAACATCCACTCCCTCCACCACCGACGCACAGTAGCAGCCAATGTGCACCATCTACAAGATTCACTGCAGCAACTCACCAAGGATCCTTCGACAGCACCTTCCTCCAAACTCGTGACCTCCACTGCCCAGAAGGTCAAGGGCAGCAGATACATGGGAACACCGCCACCTCCAAGTCACTCACCATCCTGACTTGGAAATATACCGACCGTTCCTTCAATGTCGCTGGGTCAATATCCTAGAATCCCCTCCCTAACAGCACGGTGGGTGTACCTACACCTCATGGACTGCAGCAGTTCAAGATGACGGCTCACCACCACCTTCTCAAGGGGCAATTAGGGATGGGCAGTAAATGCTGGCCCAGCCAGCGATGGCCATATCCCATGAACGAATAGGTAAAAAAACAAACCTTTTGTCCGTGAATCTCTCCTGCCCGCTACCCTATTTCTCTTGGTCTTCCTGCCACCCCACACCCCCACCTCCTCCCTTTCCACTGCCTTCAAAACTCTTCACATTTCTCTCTTTGCTCACTTCTGATGGGCCACTCGACAAGGCACAAGTCTGGAGTGTGATGGAACACTCCCCACTTGCCTGGATGAGTGCAGCTCCCACAACACTCAAGAAGCTCGACACCATCCAGGACAAAGCAGCCCCACTTGACTGGCACCACATCCACAAACATTCACTCCCTGCACCACCGACGCACAATAGCAGCCAGTGTGCACCATCTACAAGATGCCCTGCAGCAACTCACCAAGGATCCTTCGACAGCACCTTCCAAACCCATGACCACTACCATCTAGAAGGACAAGGGCAGCAGACACATAGGAACACCACCACCTGCAAGTTCCCCTCCGAGCCACTCACCATCCTGACTTGGAAATATATCGCCCATTCCTGCACTGCCGCTGGGTCAAAATCCTGGAACTCCATCCCGCACAGCACTGTGGGCGTACCTACACCACATTGTTGGACTTCTGCGTGGGGTCCATATGAATTCAACCCAATTTACTGGCAATTCATTTTCGGTCTTGGGTTCCAAACGAGACTTTACACCCACAATGTAAGGCGAGACTCTTCAAATAGTGATTTCAAAGAAGTTTTATTTAAAGAAGAATGTGAGCTACTATAGAGTTGCAATAGAACTGCAGCTTTGAGGATAGATTGGAGAGGTTGGGGCTGTTTTCCTTGGAGGAAAGAAGGCTGAGAGGAGACTTGATAGAGGTATTCAAGACCCTGAGGGGTATGGGCAGTGAGAAACTGTGCCCACTTGAGAATATCAAGAACTAGAGGGCACAGATTCAAAATAATTGGCAAAAGGAGTAAACGTGATGTAAGGAAATTTTTTTTTTTAACCCAGAAGGTGGTTGGAGTCTGGAACAAACTTCTTGAGAGAGTGGTGGAGGCAGGTTCAATCGAGGTATTCAAAAGGGAATTGGATTGCTATCCGAAAACAGAGAATGTGCAATGTTACAGGGAAAAGGCCGGGGAGTGGGGCTAGGTGGAATGCTCTTTCAGACAGCCAGTGCAGCCTCGATGGGCTGAATGGCCTCCTCCTGCACTGTAAAGATTCTGTGATACCTTTCCACATATCTATATTACATAATTAGTTAAATCAAAATATATAGGACTCATACATCGGTACAACTAAATCTTCTCCTGAGTATCGTTCTCTGACTTCTTTCTATGCTAAACTAATCTCAAGTACATAACACAAAAGGATTGATGAATACTCATCATATCCAAAAAGGCTCTGACAACTTTCGATGTGGTGATTAGTTCCTTGAGAGCGTGCATCTTCTTATCTTAAGCCTGAACACCGTGAGCGTCTTTTTTTTTTATTATCCCTTCATGGGAAGTAGAAGTTGCTAGCTAGGGCAGCATTTATTGCCCGTGTCCAAAGGGGCATTTCAGTGTCAACCACATCGCTGTGGGTCTGGAGTCTCATGTAGGCCAGACCAGGTAAGGACGGTAGATTTCCTTCCCTAAGAGTTTTTTTATGGCAATCATTTCATCAGACTTTACCGGTTTTTATTGAATTCAGATTTCACCATCTGCCATAGTGGGATTCAAACCCATATCCCCAGAGACCCTGGGTCTCTGGAATATGACTAGTCTAGTGACAATACCACTATGTCACTGGTGAACTAATAGTGTACCCAGAGATGGGATTTTTAACCTTCAGTAATGTTCACACCACACAAGTGTCAGGCAATGACCATCTCCAACAAGAGAGAATCTAACCATCGCCCCATGACTTTCAATGGCATTACCATCGCTGAATCCCCCACTATCAACATCCTGGGGGGTTACCATTGACCAGAAACTGAACTGGACCAGCCATACATATACCGTGTCTACAAGAGCAGGTCAGAGACTAGGAAGCCTGCGGCGAGTAACTCACCTCCTGACTCCCCAAAGCCCGTCCACCATCTACAAGGCACAAGTCTTTTGATAAAGTCCCACATCAGAGGTCAGTTTACAAAATTAAAACACATGGGATTGGGGGTAATATACTGGCATGGATTGAGAATTGGTTAGCAGACAGGAAACGGAGAGTAGGAATAAATAGGTCTTTTTTTGGAGTGGCAGGAGGTGACTACTGCAGGGATCCGTGCTTGGGTCCCAGCTATTCACAATATATATCATTGATGTGGATGAGGGAACCAAATGTAATCTTTACAAGTTTTCTGATGACACAAAACTAAGTGGGAATGTGAGGGGTGTGGACGATGTTAAGAGGCTTCAGTGCAATTTAGACAAGTTGACTGAGTGGGCAAATACATGGCAGATGCAGTATAACATGGAAAATGTGTGAAGTTATCTCTTTGGTAGGAAAAACAGAATGGCAGAGTATTCTTTAAATGGAGATAGATTGGGAAATGTTACTGTACAAAGGGACACGGGTGTCCTTGTACACCAATCACTGAAAGCAAACATAAGTGTAGCAAGCAGTTAGGAAGGCAAATGGTATGTTATTGCAAGAGGATTTGAGTATAGGAGCAATGATGTCTAACTGCAGCTGTACAGCCCATCCCTAATCGCTCTTGAGAAAGAGGCGGGGAGCTGCCTTCTTGAGCCGCTGCAGTCCATGTGGTGTAGGTACACCCACCATGCTGTTAGTGAGGGAGTCCCAGGATTTTGACCCAGCGACAGTGAAGGAACGGCCAATATCTTTACAAGTCAGGATGGTGAGTGGCTTGGAGGGGAACCTCCAGGTGGTGGTATTCCCGTGTGTCTGCTGCCCTTGTCCTTCTAGATGGTAGTGGCCGTGGGTTTGGAAGCTGCTGTCTAAGAAACCTTGCTGAATTCCTGCAGTGCATCTTGTAGATGGTGCACACTGGCTGCTACTGTGCGTCGGTGGTGGAAGGAGTGAATGTTTGTGGAGGGGTGCGAATCAAGCGGGCTGTTTTATCCTGGATGGTGTCGAGCTTCTTGAGTGTTGTGGGAGCTGCACTCATCCAGGCAAGTGGGGAATATTCCATCACACTCCTGACTTGTGCCTTGTAGATGGTGGAGAGGCTTTGGGGAGTCAGGAGGTGAGTTACTCATTGCACGATTCCCAGCCTCTGACCTGCTTTCGTAGCCATAGTATTTATATGGCTAGTCCAGTTCAATTTCTGGGTAATGGTAACCCCCAGAAAGCTGACAGTGGGGGATTCAGTGATGGTAATGCCATTGAACATCAAGGGAGCGATGGACAGATTCTCTCTTGTTGGAGATGGTCATTGCCTGGCACTTGTGATGCGTGAATGTTACTTGCCACATATCAGCCCAAGCCTGGATATTGTCCAGGTCTTGCTACATCTGGACATGGACTGCTTCAGTACCTGAGGAGTCACGAATGGTACTGAGTATTGTGCAATCATCAGCGAACATCCACACTTCTGACCTTATGATGGAGGGAAGGTCATTGATGAAGCAACTGAAGATGTTTGGGCTGGGGACACCACCCTGAGGAACTCCTGCAGTGATGTCCTGGAACTGAGATGACTGACTTCCAACAATCACAACCATCTTCCTTTGTACTCAGTATGACTCCAACCAGCGGAGAGTTTTCCCTCTGATTCCCATTGACTCCAGTTTTGCTAGGGCTCCTTGATGCCACATTCGGTCAAATGCTGCCTTGATGTCAAGGCCAGTCACTCTCACCTCACCCCGGGAGTTCAGCTGTTTTATCCATATTTGAACCAAGGCTGTAATGAGGCCAGACCCTGATGGAGCCCAAATTGGCATCAGTGAGCAGGTTATTGCTAAGCAAGTGTCCCTTGATAGCACTGGATAACCCCTTCCATCTCTTAACTGATGCTGGGGAGTAGACTGATGGGGCGGGTTGGATTGTCCCGCTTTTTGTGTACAGGACATACCTGGGCAAATTTCCACCCAGCCGGGTAGATGCCAGTGTTGTAGCTGTACTGGAACAGCTTGGCTAGGAGTGTGGCAAGTTCTGGAGCGCAAGTCTTCAGTACTATTGCCGGAATATTGTCAGAGCCCATAGCCTTTGCAGTACTCAGTGCCTTCAGCCATTTCTTGATATCACATGCAGTGAATCGAAATGGCTCATAACTGGCATCTGTGATGCTGAGGACCTCCGGAGAAGGCCGATATGGATCATTCGCTCGGCACTTCTGGCTGTAGATTGTTGTGAAATCTTCGGCCTTGTCCTTTGCACTGACGTGCTGGGCTCCTCTATCATTGAGGATGGGGATATTTGTGGAGCCTCCTCCTCCAGTGAGTTGTTTAATTGCAAGCCACCATTCACAACTGGATATGGCAGGAATGCAGAGCTGATTATTTGGTTGCTGAGAATCGCTTAGCTCTGTCTATCGTTTGCTGCTTATGCTGTTTGGCACACAAGTAGTCCTGTTTTATATCTTCACCAGGTTGACACCTCGTTTTTAGGTATGCCTGGTGCTGCTCCTGGCTTGCGCTCCTGAGCTGTTCATTGAACCAAGGTTGATCCCCTGGCTTGATGGTAATGGCAGAGTGGGGGATATGCCGGGACATGAGGTTGCAGATTGTGATTGAGTACAACTCTGCTGCTGTTGATGGCCCACAGCACCTCATGGATGCCCAATCCTGAGTTGCTAGATCTGTTCAAAATCTATCCCATGGTAGTGCCACCATGCTAAATGGGATAGGGATACCCTCAATGTGAAAGCAGGACTTTGTCACTCCTACCAATATTGTCATGGGCAGATGCATCTGCAGCAGGCAGGTTGGTGAGGATGAGGTCAACCATGTTTTTCCCCCTTGTTGGTTCCCTCACCACCTGCCGCAGACCCAGTCTTGCCGCGATGTCATTTAGGACTCGGCCGGCTCAGTCAGTCGTGGTGCTACCGATAGGCATGGGTGAACCAGGTGGGTTTTTACAACAATCGACAACGGTTTCATGGTCATCATTAGACCTTTAATTCCAGATTTTTATTAAATTCAAATTCCACCATCTGCTGAGGTGGCATTCAAATTCAGAGCATTGCCCCTGGGTCTCTGGATTACTAGCCCAGTGACAACACCACTACACCATCGCCTCTACACCTCCTGGCCCACCAGGACATACCCAGGGATGGTGATGGCGGTGTCTGGGACATTACCTGTAAGATTTGATTCTGTGAGGATGACTATGTCAGGCTGTTGCTCGGCTAGTCTGCGGGACAGATCTTTTGGCACGCGCCCCCGGATGTTAGTAAGGAGGACTTTGCAGGGTCGACAGGGCTGGGTTTGCTGTTGTCGCTTCCGGCGCTGAGGTCGATGTCGGGTGGTCCGTTCAGTTTCATTCCTTTTTATTCTGACTTTGTAGCGGTTTGATTCAACTGAGGGTCTCGCTGGGCCATTTCAGAGGGGCAGTTAAGAGTCGACCACATCGCTGTGGGCCTGGAGTCACATGTAGGCCAGACCGGGTAAGGACGGCAGATTTCCTCCCCTAAAGGACATTAGTGAACCAGATGGGTTTTTACAACAGTCGGCAACGGTTTCATGGACATCATTAGACTTTTAATTCCAGATACTTATTGAGATTCGAACCCAGAGCATCACGCTGGGCCTCTGGATTGCCAGTCCGGTGGCAATACAACTGCACCACCATAGTGAAGATCATACTGATTGGTTGGCAAGTGGCATTGCCATGGAGGATGCACCCAGTGATGATGATTGACAGTTAACTGCCAAGCATTATTTGAAACTTAAACCAGGCAGCTTGGCCCTGATTGGTCAAGGCATTGCCCTGAGGAATGAGTCAGCGAACAGCTGTCATTTATTTTGTTTCACTGAAGCAGCCGAAGTTGAATTTAATAGTTATTTAATTATAACTCAGATTAAATTTTCGTTTCTGGGCTCGGGTCCCACCATTCGTATGAGCTGACGCATCAAGGTCTCTCGGCTGTCCTTACGCTTACTCAAAATACAGAGTCAGCGGGCTGCTAGATTCTATGTCCCCAGATTTGAATTTTAACAAAGGAGAGCTGTTGAAACCAGTTTTCCACCAGTTAGTGTGAAAGAGCACTATTGTATATATGAATGGCCTTTTGCCTTTAAGCCATTCTGTGTGGACAATAGCTTTTGACCATGTGACTGAAACTGGCTTCTGAGACAGAGGTCGTTTATTATCCCAAGAGCCAGAAGAGACCTGGGCAGGCTGCAGAAGAACACCGGACAAGACGACTATCACAGAGAAAGGCTATGCCAAGTTTGTCTCTTAAGAGCCATCAGTCAGCAGCCCGTCTGAGAACTGACCTCTGAAGCTAGCCGCAAATCAGCCAGCAGCCAAAGTAACTGACCTGCTCCAGTTTGAAAGTTCACCTGAGAAACCTGTCTCCAGAGCATTCGACTACAAGAACCTCGCAGCCTGCCGTGAACCCTTTGCTGCACAAGACAGTGGCTTGACTTTAAATCGTTGAAACCGCTCAACAAGCCGCAGGACTGCCAGGTGGGAGAGTGGAAATTGTCAATCAGAGGTTGAATCAACCGCAATCTGTAAGAGCGCGCCACATTCTTACCTGCATCCGATCTTGGTTTATGTGCACCTGCTCGCGTGAGACTGAGGGTGGGGTTTTTCCGTGCCTGCTGGCATCAGGGGTCACAGCGGGGGTGAACGGACAATATCACGAGAAGGCCAAAAATCGGTTTCTCGACGTCGTGCAACCAGTTTGCCACCCTGCGCTCCGCCCGTCAATGGCTGGTTGCGTTTCCCGCCACCACGCGTCTGGAACCTCATTGTAATACATTTGTGTATCACTATAAGCCCAGCTCGCCGGAATCATTCTCCCCCCCGCCCCCCCAACTGGATCATCCGGGCACGTTGGCGTGTTTCACAACTGACCATAAGCGATGTGCACCTGGCGACCTGCACTTCATTCGAGGCTTTGAGGCTTTGTTTGCCTCCCTTGCTTTGGGCAGCGCTCGTGGTCATGGGCACCAGGCTTCGCGAGGCAGCACCACATCACTTCTAGAGGGGCTCGCGGGCAGGTCTGGACCTACCAGACCCTCCGTAAGGCGGGGGTGGCTTTCCAATGGCTGCAGGACCAGGGCTTGCTTGGGGAAGAGTTGGGGGTGGAGAAGTGGCCTCCGGCAAGGGAAGAGGCTGCAGGGCGGGGACTGCACTGGGAAAGGAGGGTGATCCCAGGGTCTGTGTGGGAGCGCGTGTTGAGCTGTGCCAGTTGGCCTCCAAGGGGGTGAGGGCTGAGGAGGCACCCTCTAGAGGGGATGAGGCCAGATGGAGATGTGAGGGTGTGCGCGAGAGAGTGAGCGGTGATGTCCCTTGAGCTGGCAGTGAGCGAGATGGATATGTGATGGGCATGTGAGTGTGTGAGTTTAGAGCGACGAGACGGTTGTCTTACACTGGCGGCAGGGATGAGATCGTTCATCCTCCTTCTGCACTGGATGGCGAACACCTTCTGTGCAGCATTGGCACTGACCACCGCTGCCACCAACTACTAGGCTGGAGTGGTGGTACTGATGGGATGATGCGGCCAGAGCAGGGGTAGGGGTTAGGGGACATCATGGCAGACTCCAGTGGTGTCCAGAAGGCGTCCCAGGGATGCGTCACTGAATCGATGGGGGGTGGGGGGGGCAGGGGAGGGGCTGCAGTCTTCTTGCCTTTCGATGCCATTTCTTCTGTGCAGCAGTCATGGGCTGGAAGCTCTGAGAGGTGTGCACGCAGCTGCGCTTTAATGTGGCACGCCATGTGTGGAGGAGTCGAGGTGATGGCATGGCGGGTGAATTGGAGGCCACCTGCCAGCGAAAATGTGTGTTTCCCGGGCTTGCATGATTAATGAGGCAGGACAATACGGCGCAAAAATGTCCTTTTTCCCACCCACTACCGTACTTAATGCAAATCTGGGACGACTCCGCCCTGAGTGTGTGATGTTGCGTTAATTCGGGGTAAGCTTGTGAGAATGAGTAACCTACTTTGTTTTTAAACTCATGAAAGCTTGCTGCTGAACTATTTAATTGGAATACGCCATATAGGTAAGAAAAAGCACATACCTTTCTGTACAAGCCATGCTGATTATGAGCAGTAAGAGCAAGTATGTTCCATCCGTCACAAAGGATAATAATTGAATTAGAAACAGTTCAGAGAAGTTCACTTGACTGATTCCCGGGATGAAGCAGTTACCTTGAGGAAAGAGACCACAATCAGATCAACCATGATCTTATCAAATGATGAAGCAGTTGAGGGGACCGAACGGCCGCCTGCTGCTCCTAATTCATATGTTCGGGTGTACACCCACCTTTGTGGGATTTCAAGCATACAGGCCCCAAGTCTGGGGTGACTATTTTACCTCAGTTCCTGTCAACAGCTAGAAAATGGTGGCTGTTAATTCCACGAGCAATCTGTTCCATCTTGATGTTTCTTCAATGGAAGGTCCCTCAAAAAGTCATTTACATTTTAATGACTCTCCAGAGACTTGTCCAGAAATGGGTTAGCCATTGTTTGTGCAGAGGCCATATTAAGTTCACCTGAACACATCACCAACCCCTCACCTGCTCCCGACTTCCCCTGAGTCCAATGTTTCGAGGCAACTTGTTCACATTCTCTGCTGCTTTTTGGAAGTGAAATGCTTGTCTTTTTCATCAGTTTACAGGCTGATGTCATGGGCATAACACTCTCAAGAGCCTTCCCTCGCAAAACGCCTTATATAAGTATAGTTCACTGTCCTTTCAGCTGATTCAGACTCATGGCATCTCCGCTCCCACCTCATTAAAGTTAGGTGAAATTAGCAGATCACAACAAAGGTGTCTCACAGAGTTACTAGGCAGCCTACTCGGGCCTGTACCGTCCCAAATTCAGATCTTCCAAGCTCAGATCTTCCTCGGGCAAAACTCCGGTCCTTTTCCTTCAAGGACTTAGCCAATTCTCAGTCGGCACCAGTTTCCCTGTAAAAAGGGTTCCACGTGTGCAATCTTCTGCACAATGGTGCACATCTTTCTAGAACATTCTCAACTCTCAGCTCCCATTTAAGTGAAAGTTTCCTGCCGATTCAACATGACGAGGAGTTCTCTCCGGGCCAGCCTCACTTCTCCTTGTCAACCCAAGTTCACCGAACTGGAACTCGTGCTTCATTTTGTGTTTCTTTCATCTCTCTCTCTCCCTCTCTCATTTTCTTTTTCTCTTGCTAATTTCTCTCTTACTAAGTCAACCTTTCTTAGTTCTGTGTCTTTTTCAATTCTGGCCATTTGCGCTCGATCGCTAATGGAGCCGGCCCTTTCTTCCTGGAGCCCCAGGCGCCAAGCCAACTCTTCAAGGATCCTGTCCCTCTTAGCTCCTGGTCTCATGTTAATCCCTACGTGCTGTATCGCAGCCAGTGGTTTGTTTTTTTTTCTTATTTGATCATGGGGTGTGGGCATCGTTGGCTAGACCAGCACTATTGCCCATCCCTAATTGTGCTTGAGAAGGCGGTGGTGAGCTGCCTTCTTGAACCGCTGCAGTGCATGTGTTGTAGGCACACCCAGAGTGTAAGTAAGCTTAGGTGGTGATTTTTAGTAAAAAAAAAGGAATCATTCTCAGACTAAACTGACTGAGTAAACTAACAGGGCCCAAATGAAGCCATCTTAGCAGGGACATGTGATTTCTTGACAGTAATCACCTTATGCGTTACTATGCTGACAAAGAATTAACCAAGCCGGCAACAGATAATTTTAAGAAAGTGAGCCTCGATTTTCAAGAACATGAGAGTGAATCAGCAGTCACGTCAAAAGGCTGGGTGGCGCAGTGGTTAGCGCTGCTGTCCCAGGGACCCAGGATCGATCCTGACCTCGGGTGTTCGCCTGTGTAGAGTTCACACATTCTCCCTGTTTCCACTGGGTGCTTTGGTATCCAAAGACAAGCTGGTTAGAATTGGCTCTGGTTAAAATTGCTCTTCTGTGTGTTTGTGTGTGTCCTGTGATGGACTGGTATTCTGCCCTGGGTGTACCCCACCTAGTGCCCAAGGCCACAGGACTGGCATCCCATCCTGGGTGTACCCCGCCTAGTGTCCAAAGCCACAGGACTGGCATCCCACCCTGGGTGTACCCTGCCTAGTGCCCAAAGCCACAGGACTGGCATCCCACCCTGGGTGCACCCTGCCCAGTGCCCAAGGCCTGTTGGGATGGACTCCAACACCCCATGACCCTGAATTGGATGAAGCGGTTCTGGAAAAGTGAGTGACGATATTAACACCCTTTTATTGTTAATACAATATTTAGTTTACAATCGAATACAATATCAATATTGCAGTTTCTTGCATTTTGCTTCTTTTTAGCACTCTTTTTTTAATCAAAAAGAAGCAAAATACAAGACACTGCAATATTGATATTGTACTCGATTGTAAATTAACTAAATTAAATATTGTACCCTACAATGATACAACAAATCACGCTGTACTGAAACATGTGCTAGTGATCTCAAAATTGCAAGCACTTTGTCTTTTAATAACAATCAAATATCTAACCCTGGATTATTAGGAAAAATGGCATTATTAATTCACCTTTTATAGGTGAATAACTTTAACGATGATATGTTGCATTTTTTAAGTCTTTACGTTTTCAGTTAAGATCAATTGACTGGAATTGCTTACGTAGTTTTAAGACAAACAGGACTGATCAGCACAAACGCAGTCAAAGAAGCAAGAGATCAGGGCAGCTGAGATGTTGGAGATGGTCATTGCCTGGGCACTTGCGCGGCACAAATGTCACTTGCCACTTGTCAGCCCAAGCCTGGATATTGTCCAGCTCTTGCTGCATTGGGACGCAGACTGCTTCAGCATCTGCAGAGTCGCAAATGGGTGCTGAACATTGTGCAATCCTCAGCAAACATCCCCACTTCTGACCCTATGATGGAAGGAAGGTCATTGATGAAGCAGCTGAAGATGGCTGGGCCTAGAACACTACCCTGAGGAACTCCTGCAGTGATGTTCTGGAGCTGAGATGACTGACCTCCAACAACTACAGCCATCTTCCTTTGTGTTAGATATGACTCCAACCAGTGAAGAATTTTCCCCCCGATTCCAATTGACTTCAGTTTTGCTAGGGCTGCTTGATGCCACACTCTGTCAAATGCTGCCTTGATGTCAAGGGCAGTCACTCTCACCTCACACAAAACAAAAACAGAATTACCTGGAAAAACTCAGCAGGTCTGGCAGCATCGGCAGAGAAGAAAAGGGTTGACGTTTCGAGTCCTCATGACCCTTCAACAGAACTCACCTCACCTCGGGAGTTCAGCTCTTTTGTCCATGTTTGAACCAAGGCTGTAGTTAGGTCAGAAGCTGAGTCATCCTGGAGGAACCCAAACTGGGCTTGATTGATTTGTCTTGCATTTTGTGTACAGGACATACCTGGGCAATTTCTCACACAGCCGGGTAGATGTCACTATTGTAGCTGTGCTGGAACAGCTTGGCTCGAGGGTACAGTAAACTCTAAAGCACAAGTTTTCAGTACTATTGCTGGAATATTGTCTAGGCCCCATAGCCTTTGCAGTATCCAGTGCCTTCAGCCATTTCTTGATATCACATACAGTGAATCAAATTGGCTGAAGATTGGCATCTGTGATGCTAGAGACCTCTGGAGGAGGCTGAGATGAATTATCCACTTGGCACTTCTGGCTGAAGATTAGAGCAAATGCTTCAGCTTTATCTTTTGCACTGATGTGCTGGGCTCCCCCATCATTCAGGATGGGGATATTTGTGGAGCCTCCTCCTCCAGTGAGTTGTTTAATTGTCCACCACCATTCACAACTGGATTTGGCAAGGCTGCAGAGCTTGGATCTGATCCGTTGATTGTGGGATTGCTTAGCCCTGTCTATCACTTGCTGCTTATGCAGTTTGGCACGCAAATAGTCCTGCGTTATAGCTTCACCAGGCTGATACCTGGGGTGCTGCTCCTGGCATGCCCTCCTGCACTCTTCATTGAACCAAGGTTGATCCCCTGGCTTGATGGTAATGGTAGAGTGGAGGATATGCTGGGCCATGAGGTTACAGGTTGTGTTTGAGTACAATTCTGCTGCTGGTGGCCCACAGTGCCTCATGGATGCCCAGTCTTGACTTGCTAGATCTGTTTGAAATCTATCCCGTTGAGCATGGTGGTAGTGCCGCACAATACGATGGAGAGTATCCTCAATCTGAAGATGGGACTTAGTCTCCACAACGACTGTACAGTGGTCATTCCTACTGATATTGTCATGGACAGATGCATCTGCGGCAGGCAGGTCGGTGAGGCTGAGTTCAAGTATCCCTTTGTTGGCTCCCTCACCACCTGCCGCAGACCCAGTCGAGCAGCTATGTCGTTTAGGACTTGGCCAGTAGTGGTGGTGCTGCCGAGCCACTCTTGGTGATGGACATTGGAGACCCCCACCCAGAGTACATTCTGCGCCCTTGCCACCCTCAGTGCTTCCTCCAAGTTCAATACAGACTAGCACTGCTTCATCAGCTGAAGGAGAGAGGTACGTCAGCAAGAGGTTTCCTTGCCCATGTTTGACCTGATGCCATGAGACTTCATGGGGTCCAGAGTCGATGCTGAGGACCCACAGGAGGGCAACTCCCTCCTGACTGTATGCCGCTGTGCTGCCACCTCTGCTGTATGTCCTGTCCCACTGGCAGGGCAGACCCAGGGATGGTGATGGTGGTGCCTGGGACATTATCTGTAAGGTATGATTCCGTGAGGATGACTATGTCAGGCTGTTGCTTGACTAGACGACTGTGATAGTAAGGAGGACTTTGCAGGGTCGACATGGCTGAGATTGACGTTTTCATTCCCGGTGCCTAGGTCGATGCTGGTTGGTCCATATGGTTCCATTTCTTTTTTTGTGACTCCGTAGCAGTTTGATACAACTGAGTGGCTTGCTAGACCATTTCAGAGGGCAGTTAAGAGTCAACCACATTGCTGTGGACCTGGAGGCCAGACCAGGTCAGGACAACAGATTTCATTCAATAGTGAACCAGATGGTTTCATGGTCATCGTTGGACTTTTAATTCCAGATTTTTATTGAATTCAAATTCCACCATCTGCCATTGCAGGATTCGAACCCGGGTCCCTAGAGCATTACTCTGGGTCTTTGGATTACTAGTCCAGGGACAATACCACTATACCATTGCCATCGCATTGCAGAACTCTGTAGTACAGAGGGATCCCGATTGTTTTAAGCTCCTCCCTCCCTTTCGTTCTTGACCTACAAGTATGTTTGGCATTTTATTTGCATCTTCGACAGTGAAGACAGACACAAAATATCTGTTCAACTACTTCCACCATTTCTTTATTTCCCATTGATTCTCCAGAATCACTCTGAGGGGACCCCAATGCTCACTTTAGTTACACTTCTTTTTAAATACTTGTGGAGCCGCTTACTCTCTGTTTTTATATTCCTTAGTGAGCTTTCTCTCATGCAATAATTTCTCCCTCTTTTTTAAGCCATTCTTTGCTGGTGTTTAACTTCTGTCAATCTGCTGATCCTACTACGAATCTTCTTGGAATTCTATAACTTTTCTTTCAATTTGATACTATCTTTAATTTCCTTAGTTAGCCATGGATGGTGCATTCTCGTCCCAGCATCTTTCTTTCTAACTGGGATGTATATTTTCTGAGAGTTATGAAATATCTCCTTTAATGCCTGCCACTACATCTCAACTGACCTGCCCCTTAACCTGATTTCCCAGCTCACTTTAGCAAACTGTTTCCATCCCCTCTTAATAGCCTTTAAAGTTCAAAATACTAGTCTCAGACCCACTCCCCTCTCCCTCAACCTGAATGCGAAATTCCAGCATGTTATGATCACTGGTACCTAGAGGCTCCTCTCCTGTGTGGTGGAAACCACCTTGTATCAGGAAGGTGTGAATGGCCGTCAGTCATTCCACAGGCCTGGCAGCATCTGTGGAGAGATAAACAATGTTAACTTTTTGAGTCCGTATGACTATTCTTCAGAGCTAACGAGAAGCAGAAATGTGGTGGATTTTATACTGTTTAAGAGGGGGTGGAGCAGGTAGAACCAAGTAGAAGGTCAAGCATAGGTGGGAGCTGAGGAGAAATTTGACAAAGATGTCATGGACGCAGGACAAAGGGGCGCGTTAATGGTAGCGTTAAAGACTAAAGAAGGTGCTGATAGTGGCATAAAGGTAAGATAGCAGAATGTGTTAACAGCAGAACAGGGGTCAGCAGCCTGTGAAAGCACAACGTAGAAACGAGTGACAGATGGCTCTGTGGTGGGTGTGGGGGGTGGGGCGGGGATGTTGGGGCAAAAGGGTACAAGAATAAATTTTTAAAAAATAACTCAAAAAAAAACAATTGGGATAAAGATGGAGGAGAGAGTTCATGGTATGAAGTTGTTGAATTCAATGTAGAGTCCGCAAGGCTGTTAAGTGTCTAATTGGAAGATGAGCTGCTGTGTTCCTTCAGTTTGCGTTGAGCTTCACTGGAACAATGCAGCAGGCCAAGGACGGACATGTGGGCATGGGAGCAGGGTGGATTTTGAAATGGCAAACGACAGGGAGGCCTGGGTAATGCTTGCAGACAGACCTAAGGTGTTCCGCAAAGTGGTCACCCAGTCTGCGTTTGGTCTCTCCAATGTAGAGGAAACTGCATTGGGAACAGCAAATGCAGTAGTCCCAACTGAAGGAGGTGCAAGTGAAATGCTGCTTCACCTGAAAGGAGTGTTTGTGCCCTTAGACGGTGAGGAGGGGGAGGTAAAGGGGCAGGTGTTGCACCTTCTGCGATTGCATGGGAAGGTGCCGTGGGAAGGGGATGAGTTGTTGGGGGTGATAGAGGAGTGGACCAGGGTGTCCCAGAGGGAACGGTCCCTACAGAATGCCGCCGGGGGGGGTGGCGAGGGGACGATGTGTTTGGTGGTGGCATCATGCTGGAGTTGGCGGAAATGGCGGAGGATGATCCTTTGAATGTGGAGGCTGGTGGGGTGATAAGTGAGGACAAGGGTTCTGGGAGGGAGGAGAAGCAGCAAGGGCAGAAATGTGGGAGATGGGTCGGATACAGTTGAGGGCCCTGCCAACCACAGTAGGAGCAGCAGTCCTCCCCCTGTTTAATGGATCCTTTCGCCCTCTTCCAGTATTCTCCCTCCGCCTGGACACCTCCCTCTGGCCTCTTACCTGTTCTTGATCTTTTCAATGAGAACTGTCGGCGTGACATTGGCCATCTTAATTTCTCTGCCACTCTAACCTGTCTCCTTCTGAACTTGTCGCACTCCGTTCTCTCAGGTCAAACCCTGACTTTGTCATCAAACCTGCTGACAAGGGTGGTGCTGTTGTTGTCTGGCGCACCGACCTCTACCTCGCGGAGGCTGAGCGCCAACTCGCAGACACTTCCTCCAACCTCCCCCTGGACCATGACCCCACCACTGAACATCAAGCCATTGTTTCCAGGACTGTCACTGACCTCATCTCCTCTGGAGATCTTCCCTCCACAGCTTTCAACCTCATAGTCTCCCAACCTCGGACGGCCCGCTTCTACCTCCTACCCAAAATCCACAAACAGGACTATCCCAGCAGACCGATCATGTCAGCCTGTTCCTGCCCCACGGAACTCATTTCTTGCTATCTTGACTCCATTCTCTCTCCCCTTGTCCAGTCCATTCCCACATACATCCATGATTCCTCTGACACCTTACGTCACATCAACAATTTCCAGCTCCCTGACCATAACCCTAACCGCCTCCTCTTTACCATATACGTCCAATCCCTCTACACCTCCATCCCTCGCTAGGATGGTCCAACGTCTCTCTGCTTCTACTTTGAACAGAGGCCCGAACAATCCCCATCCACCACTACTCTCCTCCGCCTGGCTGAACTTGTTCTCTCACTGAACAATTTCTCCTTAAACTCCTCTCACTTCCTCCAAATAAAAGGTGTGGCTATGGGTACCCGCATGGGCCCCAGCTATGCCTGTCTCTTTATGGGGTATGTGGAACATTCCTTGTTCCTGTCCTGCTCAGGCCCCCTCCCACAACTCTTTTTTCAGTACAGCAATGTCTGTTTCGGTGCTGCTTCATACTCTCATTTGGACCTGGAAAAAATTATCGATTTTGCTTCCAATTTCCACCCCTCTCTCACCTTCATACGGTCCATCGCCAACACTTCCCTTCCCTTCCTTGACCTCTCTGTCTCCATTTCTGGTGATGGACTGACCACGAATATTCATTATAAACCCACCAACTCCCACAGCTACCTCGACTACAGCTTCTCATACCCCGCTTTTATGTCAGGACTCCATCCCATTCTCTCAGTCCCTTCGCCTCCGTCGCACCTGTTCTGATGATGCCACTTTCCAAAACAGTTCCTCTGACATGTCCTCCTTCTTCCTTAACTGAGGTTTCCCACCCACTGTGGTTGACAGGGCCCTCAACCGTGTCCGGCCCATCTCCCGTGCCTCTACCCTCACTGCTTCTCCTCCCTCCCAGAACCATAATAGGGTACCCCTTGTCCTCACTTTTCACCCTGCCAGCCTTCACATTCAAAGGATCATTCACTGCCATTTCCGCCAACTCCAGCATGATGCCACCACCAAACACATCTTTCCCTCACCCTCCCTGTCAGCATTCCAAAGGGACCATTAGCTCTGGGACACCCTGGTGCACTCCTCCCTCACCCCCAATTCCTCATCCCCTTTCCCACGGCACCTTCCCATGCATTCGCAGAAGGTGCAATACCTGCCTCTTTACCTGCTCCCTGCTCACCGTCCAAGGCCCCAAACACTCCTTTCAGGTGAATCAGCGCTTCACTTGCACCACCTTCAATTTGGTCTACTGCATTCGCTACTCCTAAAGCGGTCTCCTCTACACTGGAGAGACCAAACATAGACTGGGTGACCGCTTTGTGGAACACCTTCACTCAGACCACAAGCATGACCAGACCTTCCTGTTGCTTGCTATTTCAACATCTTGCTCTCTTGCCCACATGTCCGTCCTTGGCCTACTGCAATGTTCCAGTGAAGCCCACTGCAAACTAGAGGAACAGCACCTCATCTTCCGATTAGGCACTTTACAGCCTTCCGGACTGAATATTGAGTTCAACAACTTCAGATCATGAACTGTCTCCTGCATCTTTAAGCCTTTTTTTATCCATTTAAATTTTTTAATTTATTTATTCATTTATTTTCAAAGATTCTTATAATCCTTCCCCCCCCAACACCCCCACCCTGCCCACCACGCACACACAGGGCCATCTGTCACTTGTTTCTATGTTGTGCTTTCACAGGTTGCTGACCCCCGTTCTGCTATTAACACATTCTGCTATTTTACCTTTATGCCACTATCAACGCCTTCTTTAGTCTTTAACACTACCATTAATACGCCCTTTCTCCTGTGACCATGACATCTTTGTCAAATTTCTCCTCAGCTACCACCTATCCCTACCTCTTTTCTCCACCTGCTCGATCCCCCACTTAAACAGTATAAAAATGGATCGCATTCCTACTTCTCTTTAGCTCTGAAGAATAGTCTTTCGGACTCAAAATGTTAACATTGTTTCTCTCTCCACAGATGCTTCCAGACCTGCTGAGATTTTCTGGAATTTTATGTTTTAATTTTAGATTTCCACCTTGCACAGTATTTTGCTTTTATCTTTCATTCCACATTGTCTCTCAATGGGTGTGTTATATCATTTAAGTGGATAATGGGAGTATTGATTTTGTGGTGACCTGACAGAAACTGGCTTGAGATAGCAAATATCTCATTATTCTAAGAACAGCCCAGAGAAGTCAGTCTGGACGAAGACCACAAAGGAAAACCATCTTGCTGAGGCCAAGGAGGAATCTTACCTAGGAAGAGAAATGGCGCTAATTTTTTTTACATGAAGGCTTATATCTTCACCACAGGAGTGATCACAACTTCGACTGGAAAAGCCAGAAACTTTTAACCACCGTTGTTGTCAGTGAATCAAGGGAGAATCCTCAGCTCCAATGATTCAACTACCATCTTGAGGACTGATAATAAAAATAATTATTTTTGACCCTTTAAGTAATCTAAGTGTGTGCTGTATGTTTAGAAATCATCTTTACTTTTTGTGTGTGTCTTGTGTGAATGTAGAGTGAGTGCTTATTGTGCTTACGTTTCTGGCGTTGTAAACATTTTTTTATCCTTTCTTGTGATTGAAAGTTTCAAGTCTTAAAAGCCATAGTACTCAAGGGGTAAAAACACTCCTCAAAAATACAGCTTATTGCAGTCAGTCCTGAGGTGGGAAAGAGGGGAAGTCACCCCACCTCTCTACCCCACATGTATAACAAGTTTACTCACCCCTTTCAAGGAAGTAAAAATTGCTTTATTCAATGTTTACGAGCTGGTGCCAGAGGGCCAGAGGTAACAAGTTAGAGATTTGAGCAGGAGAATGGGTCAGACTGATGTGGGATTTGCTAGGGAGGAGGAAATGGCATTGATAGGTGAGCTAAGCCGATGAAGGTGGAGCAAAACTTCAATTACTTTAGGGAGATGATGTTGGAAACAGCGACTGTCATGGTGGAGGTTTCACGTGAAAGAGTGCGGAGTGTGTAAAATAAGGGAAGCCTCACAGAATCACACACTGCAGAAGAGGCCCTTCAGCCCATCGAGTCTGCACCGACACGTGAGTGACACCTGACCTACCTACCTAATCCCATTTACCAGCACTTGGCCCCATAGCTTTGAATGTTATGATGTGCCAAGTGTTCATCCAAGTACTTTTTAAAGGATGTGAGGCAACTCGCCTCCACCACCCTCCCGGGCAGTGCATTCCAGACCGTCACCACCCTCTGGGTAAAAAAGTTTTTCCTCACATCCCCCCCACAAACCTCCTGCCCCTCACCTTGAACTTGTGTCCCCTCATGACTGACCCTTCAACTAAGGGGAACAGCTGCTCCCTATCCACCCTGTCCATGCCCCTCATAATCTTGTACACCCCGATCAGGTTGCTCCCCTCAGTCTTCTCTGCTCCAACGAAAACAACCCAAGTCTATCCAACCTCTCTTCATAACTTAAATGTTTCCCAGGCAACATCCTGGTGAATCTCCTCTGCACCCCCTCCACTGCAATCACATCCTTCCTATAATGTGGTGACCAGAACTGCACACCGTGCTCCAGCTGTGGCCTCACCAAGGTTCTATACAACTCCAACATGACCTCCCTACTTTTCTAATCTTGTGTTAAGCATTGTGAAATCAACAAAAACAATGTTTTGAACCCCCCCCTCCCCCCCGCCAGTTGCCCCACACCGGGGTGGGTCGATTGATGGAAAGCAATTGAGAGGCACAAGAGGGGCCGAATCCAAGAAAGGTCTGAGCGTTTTTCATGACAAGGGATCGCGTATGCGTTTTTATTCAAAGCAACAAAGTCACCGCTGCCTGAGGGGGCGGGAAAAAACATTTTTGTTTAATCATCTGGGGGAAATGCAAATGCTTCAAACGGGGGGATTGGAAAAGTACCGTGAGAGCGATGGGGTCGAGCCCACTTCTGGCCTCTAAATCTAGGAGCCACCCGGTCCGGCCAGGAGGCTGACATTCCAAACAAATGTTAAGAGTAAAGCAAAACTCCACGGATGCTGGAAACCTGAAACGCAAACAGAAATTGCCGGAAAAACTCGGCAGGTCTGAAAGCATCAGTGGAGAGAGCAACGGAATTAACGTTTCGAGTCTGTATGACCCTTAGAAGGATCATACAGTGGGCGAGAATGAAGAATGGGCCGGAGTGAGGAAGAATGGGTGAGGAGGAGGAGGAGTGGGCCCGGGTGAAGATGAGGAGTGGATGAGGATGAGTGGGCCGGGGGCGGGGGGAGGAGTGGGCGAAGATGCGGACGAGGTGGGAAGGAGGTTGGGGAAGGAAGAGAGTGTCGGAGGGGAGGGGAAGTGCAGGAGCGGTGGGACTGAGCCTCCGGTGGACAGATAGAAAAACGAAGAAAGCTCTGGAAAGGACTGAACTCTGGCTTTCTTTCTTGTTGGGCTGGTGTTTGGCCAACAGCAGTTTGTGAACTTGAGTCATTGCCCAAGAGGAGGGTTCCAGAAGGAGAAATAAAAGTTAGTTTTCAAAATAGAGTTCACAAATCATCTACATAGATAAATAAAATGACCTGTGTAAGTGTGAAACATGAGCAGTGTGGCCTGTTGCCCTTATCTTCTCTCTCCCTCTTGCCCTGAGACGTCTCCTTCTCCCCCTCGATGCCTCCCTCCTTCCTCAGTGTCTCTCTCTCTCTCTCTGCCTCTCCCTCCCTCTCACATTCCCTCTCTCTCAGACACAGCCGGAGCTGCTTTACCTGCACTGGGTCCAACATGATCCTCGTCTCCCTCTCTCTCTCCTCCCGATGATGGTGCCGAGATCCAAATTCTCCTCTTTTTATTCACTATTGAAACAGGAGGGTTGTTGTAATGGGGGTGGGGGGGCAATGAGGTGGGGGATAGGGAGGGGACTATTTATTTTTAAATAATTTGAAAAAGACCCATCTCAGTGCCTCCTCCCTGGCGGCTGACACAAACAGACCTCTCCCCAAAAACAAAATTCACACGACTCGATTAGGATTGTTAAAAAATATATAAATAATTCCAAAGGGAGGAAAATAGTATCAACTATCCATTGACTCCCAAATTCCAAGACTCTGCTCTAAAGAGAATTGTCTCCGTCTCTTTGTCTCTTTGTCTCTCTCTCTCCCTCGACTCGGGGAAAAGGTGTTTTTTGGTTTCCAAACTCTTGTCTCTCCCACATTCTGCTCCAGCTCCTCCATTCACAGATTTCCTCCCTCCCTCCCAGCTGGACTCGCCGTCTCCAGTGGTCTCGATAAAGCCCATCGAGGCTGCTGAGACTGAAAAGCCGGGCGTTGTGAAAGACCCCAGCGACCTTGTGTAAGCCTCCTGCCCGAATTGATGCTCCGACTAAAGACGTGTCCAAAAAAAGGTTCAGAAACTCAACCTGCCGACTGAAAACTGACATTGGAGCATCTGACAGAAAGGGAGAAGTTAATGGCGGCTGGAAAAGTTTTAAAACTGCCTCGAATAAAAAATGCAGGATAGGTGTCGAAGGCAGGATCTACTTGCCATAGAGGGAGCGCAATGGAGGGTCATCAGGTTAATCGCTGCGATGGCGGGATTATCGTATGAGGAGAGATTGAGGAAACTGGGCCTGTATTCTCTCAGGTTTCGAAGAATGAGAAGGAATCACATTGAAACTTAGAAAATACTCACAGGGTGTACAAGATTATGAGGGGCATGGACAGGGTGGATAGGGAGCAGCTGTTCCCCTTAGTTGAAGGGTCAGTCAGGAGAGGACATAAGTTCAAGGTGAGGGGCAGGAGGTTTAGGGGGGATGTGAGGAAAAACTTTTTTTACCCAGAGGGTGGTGATGGTCTGGAATGCGCTGTCTGGGAGGGTGGTGGAGGTGGGTTGCCTCACATCCTTTAAAAAGTAGCTGGATGAGCACTCGGCGCGTCATAACATTCAAGGCTATGGGGCAGAGCTCTGGTAAATGGGGTTAGGGAGGTAGGTCAGGTGCTTCTCACGTGTCGGTGCAGACTCGATGGGCCGAAGGGCCTCTTCTGCACTGTGTGATTCTGAGAATCCAACCTGTGGAATCACATGTGAACGCACTCTACTGTTCCAGCAGCTGTTGTGACTGACTGAATCCCTTCCCACACACGGAGCAGGTGAAGGGCCTCTCCCTTGTGTGAACTCACTGGTTTCTCTGCCCGGTGGATGAGTGTCGAAACCCCTTTGCGCAGTGAGATCTGCTTGTATGGTCTCTCCTCCGTGTGAATGCGCTGGTGTAAGCAGCAGTTCCCGAGAGCTTTTGAAGCCACCCCCACAGTCAGAGCACTTTAAGGGTCTCTCACTGGTGTGAGTGACATGGTGCCTCAGCAGGCTGGATGATGCACTGAATCCCTTCCCACACACACGGAGCAGATAAACGGCCTCTCCCTGGTGTGAACCCACTGGTGTGTTCAGAGGTGGGATGACCGAGTGAATCCCTTCCCACACTTGGAGCAAGAGAATGGCCTCTCCCAGGTGTAGTCGCTGGTGTGAGAGCAGGGTCGATGAATCAACTGATCCCTTCCCACAATGGGAGCAGGTGAATGACCTCTCCCAGGTGTGTAGTCGCTGGTGTCTCAGCAGGTGGCAAGACTGAGTGAATGCCTTCTCACACTTGGGAGCAGGAGAATGGTTTCTCGCCGGTGTGAACATGCCAATAAGTTTCCAGCTCAGGCAGGGAAGGGAAATCCCTTCCCACAGTCCCCACATTCCCACGGTTTCTCCATGGTGCGGGTGTCCCTGTGTCTCTCCAGGTTTGACGGTCAGTTGAAGTCTCGTCTTCACACAAAGAACACGTGTACAGTCTCTCCGCTGTGAATGGTGTGCTGTTTTTTCAGGCTGTGTAACTGGTGACAGCTGTTTCCACAGTCAGTGCACTGGAACACTCTCACTCAGGTGTGTGTGTGTGAATCTCGATGCTTTTCCAGTCACACCAATGTTTGAAATCTATTCCACAGACAGAACAGACATTTCTCCTTCCAAATTTTAAAGGCCGATAACATTCAGGTCCTGATGAATTGAGTGACTCTCACACACCTTGATGTCCTGTTTGGTTTGTGATTCCCGTCTGCAAACCCTCCCCTCCCGATAGCCTGCGAAAGGGGTTTGCAGGAATCATCAGTGTAAGTACAGGATTGAAACTTGCAACGGACAATCCTAGTTTCTATGCAATGTTCTGTCAATCCTTACTCTCTTTGGGAGCCAGCAGCTGAACTCCAATTTGGGACACTGTCCCACGTTACCCTGCGTTGATTCCTGCTGTTCCCCCACTCTCCTCTTCATTCAGCTCCTGCCTTGCACTCTCCTCTGGGTTCTACCCCGCTCTGACCCCCTCACTTTCCCCCCTCTTTGGGACTTCACCCCTTTCCCCCAATTTAGGATGTTCCCACCCGTTCCTTACCCTCCTGGGAGTCCGCCCATCATCCTGACTTAAACACCTAGAACATAACAGCAAATGTTCCCCCCATGAGCATCATTATACCTGCAAAACTCAAATATGTTTGGCCCAAATGACAATTAAATTTCTCGGCATGTTCTAAAAGTAATGTCTCTTTGTTAACTCTAATAATATTCTGCATTTTGTTATTTTTTTTAAAAAAAAATGTAAGCAAACCCATCCAAATTGCACCTCACTGGGAGCCCCTGCACCGAGCCACACAACAATCTGGCGGGGGTGGGGTTGGGGCAGGGAGGGGTCCAGCCCCACCCACCCCCGCCCTCTGTGATTGGCTGGAGGACCGCCTGGTCCTCCGGTCCAAGCCCCGAGCGTCACGGGCCCCAATCCCCGTCAACTGTCTGTGGCGTCTGCCTCAGGTCCGCTCGTTCGGGTCTGGTCCTCCCATCTCCCACACCCCAGCTCCGGTTGACCGGCAGCCCCATCTGCGCTCCCAGCCCCGGCGTGCCCCGCCTCCAGGTTTAAACCGAGGCAAGTTTGGCGGCGTGTGAGCCAAGGCCTCGCTGGGGTCAATGAGATGGTGAGCACGGCTCCTCCGCTTGAGCCTTTGCTCTTCCAGGCGGCTTGGCAAGGCCCTTCTCCAACGCCTGGGCCACCTTCCAGCCTGGAGCTGACTTGCTCGGTTGGCTTTCCTTCATTGGCCCCCCCTCCCCCGGTGAGCTGTCCGCGTAGGTGACTGCGATCCTTCCCGATCCCGGCACAGCGGCACTCACGCTCACTGACCTCTCCCAGCCACTCCGCCTCCCCTTCAAGGTGAAACACAACGCATCAGCAAACAAAGAAAGGCTTCTCAAGGGCAGGTGGGGAAGGGCAACGTTCGCTGGCCTAGCCAGCAAATGCCCGCATCCTGCCAACGAATAAATAAAGAAACGACCTCAGTTATGAAGAGAGAACGGAGAGCTTGGTGTTGCCGGGTGATGGTCACAGCTCAGCAGGCCTTGAAGAAGTTTTCATAGTCACATGTAGGTTAACTGTTAAGTCTTTATCGACTCTTAGAGCTATATACAAATATACAGCAAAGGGTACAAGCTTGGAGCAGTCTCCATGCTTGCTGGTACACAGGTCTCTGTCGAACACTCCACTGACCCTGGGTGCGGGGTCATGTGCCTCTTACATCACTATGTGGGTGGTACTGTATTTAGTCCCACATTAACCCTGTATGTGTCAGACACATACCACAGTTAGGGCGATTTTCCTTGGAGAAAAAAAGTTGAACAGGAGATCTGATAGGGGTTTTCAAACTCATGAGGGGTCTGGACAGAGTGGATAGGGAGAAACTGTTACCTCACTTGAAAGGATCGGGAAAGAGAGGGCACAGATTTAAAGTAATCCTCAAATGATACAAAAGCGACATGAGGAGAAATTGGTGTTGAGCTTCAGCTCCATTTTCCTGTCCACTCCCCATGTCCCTTAATCCCTCCGAAGGACCACAGATTCACCCAGTTACGGCACTGGGGTAACACAGGTCTGCCACTCTCTAACGCTGGGGCGCCAGAGAATGTGCAAGGTTAAGGGGATAAGGCAGGGGAGTGGGACTAGGTAGGATGACCTTTCAGAGAGCCAGTGTAGACTCGATGGGCTGAATGGCCTCCTTCTGCGCTGTGAGGAATCTGTGATTCTTTGTGGATTCTGTGTTATGATCCTGGACCAAAGATCCAGGTTTTTGGTACAAGCCGATCAGGGGCCAGTAATATTTTCTTTAATGTAGAGAAAGTTTGAGATTCAAAACACTCGCTGAGAGAATAAAGCCACAGGCTTTGAACAAAGAAAATAAGCTTTACTTTACAAAGTTAGAAATGTAAAACAATCTACAATATATATTTCGTAAATAATAAAATATATAATATACGATCTATATTATATATATATAAATGTTAGGCCAGCATTTTTATTACCCATCCCTAATTGCCCCTTGAGAGGTTGGTGGTGAGCTGCCTTCTTGAACCGCTGCAGTCCATGTGGTGTAGGTACACCCACCGTGCTGTTAGGGAGGTCGTTCCATGATTTTGACCCAGCGACAGTGAAGGAATGGCCAATATGTTTCCAAGTCAGGATGGTGAGTGACTTGGAGGGGATCTTGCAGGTGGTGGTGTTCCCTTGGATCTGCTGCCCTTGTCCTTCTAGATGGTAGTGGTCGTGGGTTTGGAAGGTGCTGACCAAGGAGGCTTGGTGAGTTCCTGCAGTGCATCTTATACATGGTACACACTGGCTGCTGCTGTGCGTCGGTGGTGGAGGGAGTGAATGTTTAACGTGGTGGCTGGGCTGCAAATGAAGTGGAAAAACTCAGCAGGTCTGGCAGCATCGGCGGAGAAGAAAAGAGTTGACGTTTCGAGTCCTCATGACCCTTCGACAGAACTGTTCTGTCAAAGTTCTGTCGAAGGGTCATGAGGACTCGAAACGTCAACTCTTTTCTTCTCCGCCGATGCTGCCAGACCTGCTGAGTTTTTCCAGGTAATTCTGTTTTTATTTTTGTTTTGGATTTCCAGCATCCGCAGTTTTTTTGTTTTTATGCAAATGAAGTGGGCAGCTTTGTCCTGGATGGTGTTGAGCTTCTTGAGTGTTGTTGGAGCTGCACTCATCCAGGCAAATGGGGAAATTCCATCACACTGCGATGAAAATATAATAATTTTCAGAATATTTTCCAGGTTTATTGTGAAGTAGGTTTACGGGGGTAAGAATAGTTGGGTCTGTGTGTGATTTAATTACATCTTGTAGTCAAGTAGACTGCAAGTTTGAAATCATCAAAAGAAACTAGGTGTTTGGCATGCTAATGAGTAAACATGGACGCTGGCTTAGCATGTAAGGTGTGAAGGGAATTTGCATTTTTAGATAAATGAAGAGATTTGGATTTCAAAGGGATTTTAGTCTGTTTACAACTAGCCAGATAAACAAGGCTAAGGAACGTGTTTATTTTTCCTGAAGGTTACCGACAATATATTGGTAACATGAAAGTTTTTATATTATGAGGAAGATACAGTTTCAAAGGCATATGGAACAATAGGATTTACATATTAAAAAGAGAGAAACATATAGAAAGGAGAAGGAAAGGTTATGTGTCAGAAGGCCATGTGTGAATGTGTGAAATAACCTTAATGAAGCCTCCAGCATGTGTGCATAAGTCTGCGATCTAATGAAACTGAAGTTGGGGAAAAGCCATTTGGAATTCCACTGTCCAGTGCACTGTGTTCACTTGATGATTCTGTTTTAAATCTAAAATCTATTGTGGACCGTTGCCTTAAATGGAGTGTAACTGGGAGTCAGGTTGATTAGGAGCTTTAAGAGTTATTATAGTAGTAAGTAATTGTAGTCTTATGTATGTGCTTGAAATCATTTATATTTTGTTAATAAATATTTTAATTTAATTTTTAAAATTTCTAAAGGTCTTGGTGGACTTATTACTTATGAATTCAGTGCACACATCTTGTAATAAATACAAATTGCAAAACCGTTGTAATAGCGTGACCAAGTTCCCCTTGAGGATTTGGTCTGCCTGGCACACATCATCTGTCATGTCATAACAACACTCCTGATTTGTACCTTGCAGATGGACAGCCTTTGGGGAGTCAGGAGGTGAGTTACTCTCCACGGAATTCCCAGCTGCTGATCTGCTCTTGTAGCCACAGTGTTTATATGGCTAGTCCAGTTCAGTTTCTAGTCAATGGTAATCCCAGGATGTTGATAGTGGGGGATTCAACGATGGTAATGCCATTGAATGTCAAGGGGAGATGGTTAGGTTCTTTCTTGCTGGAGATGGTCATTGCCTGGAACCTGTGTAGTGTGAATCTTACTTGCTACTTATCTACCCAAATCTGTATGCAGTTCAGGTTTTGCCGCATTTGGACATGGACTGTTTCAGCATCTGAGGAGTCGCAAATGGTGCTGAACATTGTGCAATCATCAGCGAACACCCCCACTTCTGACCTTATGATGGAGGGAAGGTCATTGATGAAGCAGCTGAAGATGTTTGGGCTGAGGACACCACCCTGAGGAACTCCTGCAGTGATGTCCTGGAACTGAGGTGACTGACTTCCAACAACCACAACGATCTTCCTTTGTGCTCAGTATGACTCCAACCAGTGGAGAGTTTTCCCTCTGATTCCCATTGACTCCAGTTTTTCTTGGGCTCCTTGATGCCACATTCGGTCAAATGCTGCCTTTAAATCAGGGGCAATCACTCTCACCTCACCTCTGTTCACCGCTTTTGTCCATGTTGGAACCAAGACAATAATCAGATGAGGAGCTGAGTGGCCCTGGTGGAACACAACCTGAGTGCCCATGAGTAAAGGTGTTGCTGAGTAAGTGCCTCTTGATAACGGCAGCCGATATTCCCACCCCCCAAGTTCCCTGTGGTAGAATCCATGGGTGAACCACTATCGATGGGAGAGCTGCAACAAGCAAACAGATGAAAAAAAAAATCTTTTTTTTCCATCTATCCATTTCCCCCACAGGGACACACAGGGTGATCTGTCACTCGTTCTTCTTGCATGTTGTGCTTTCACAGAGCGCTGACCCCTCTTCTGCTATTAACGCCATTCTGCTATCTTACCTTTACGCCGCTATCAGCACCTGCTTAAGTCTTTAACGCTACCACCGACACTCCCTTTGTCCCATGTCAACTTCGTCAATCTCTCCACAGGAGCCGCCAGGACCTGCTTGAGTTTTTCCAGCGTTTTCCGTTTTTATTTCAGCTTTCCAGCATCCGCAGTATGTTGCTTGCGTGTTACTGAACCTGTGGCCCCGATGGTTCTCCGGAGGAGGTCTTCAAAAGCCGCTGGGCCTCTGTTGGCATCGAGACTTGGGAGAAAAGAGGATGTGACCGCCACCCCCCACCCCCTCCCCAATCCCACCACCCCCCACCCCCGCAATCCCACCACCACCACCCCCCACCCCCTCCCCAATCACACCACCGCCCCAACCCCGCAATCCCACCACCACCACCCCCCACCCCCTCCCCAATCACACCACCCCCCATCCCCCAATCCCACCACCCACCACCCAATCCCAACACCCCCCACCCCTCCCCAATCCCACCAACCCCCACCCCCTCCCCAATCCCACCACCCCCCACCCCCTCCCCAATCCCACTACCCACCACCCCCCACCCCCTCCCCAATTCCAACACCCCCCACCCCTCCCCAATCCCACCACCCCCCCACCCCTGCCCCAATCCCACCATCCCCCCCATCCCCTCCCCAATCCCACCAACGCACCAACACCATCACCCCCCACCCCCTCCCCAAACCCACCAACCCCCCAACCCCATCACCCCCCAACCCCCTCCCCAATCCCACCACCCCCCACCCCCTCCCCAATCCCACCAAACCCCCACCCCCTCCCACCCCCACCCCAATCCCATCACCCCCCACCCCCTCCCCAATCCCACCACCCCCCACCCCCTCCCCAATCCCACCACCAACCCCCTCCCCAATCCCACCACCACCAACCCCCTCCCCAATCCCACCACCACCAACCCCCTCCCCAATCCCACCACCACCAACCCCCTCCCCAATCCCATCACCCCCCCACCCCCTCCCCAATCCCACCACCCCCCAACCCCCCCAATCCCACCCCCCCCAACTTCAGGAGCACCACAATTGTAACTATCTTTGAGAGGGGAGATAATTCACACTGCGGAAGCCACTGAGGTTTTTCCTTCTCGTCCACAGCGGGACAAAACCCCGACAAGCGTTCTCCTGGATGGCCTGCCTCCGGCGGCTGAGGGAATCCTCCCGGAGGCGCAGTGTGGCTTCAGGCCTTCCGGAGGATTCTCCGGCGCGGCCCCTGTCAAGAGGGACAGCATCAGTTCTGTGCCGCGCTCAATCGAACCCGGCCGAAGCATTTGGCTCGGTGGATCTGTGGATGGTCTTTGGGTGCCCAAGGAACTTCACCACAGCCCGGCAACTGCTTCAAGGTGATTTGGCCGCAGCAGTCCTGATTGGGAGAGCTGAAACAGACACTTGCAAAATCCGGACCGGGGGTCAAACGAGGCCGTGGCGCAGCCCCCTTTACCATTTACACTCTACCCGACAGTGGCCATTCATCTCATCAAAGCGGCCACAAAAACAGAAGATGCTGGAAAAGCTCAGCGGGTCTGGCAGCATCTGTGGGGAGAGGAACAGAGTTGACCTTACGAGTCCGTAAGACTCTTCTTCAGAGCTAAAGAGGAGTAGGAACGTGATGACATTTATACATTTTAAAGGGGGGTTGGTGGAGCAGGTGAAACTGGATAGAAGGCCAGCAACAGGTGGGAGGCAAAGGATAGATTGACAGAGACGTCACGGACAAAAGATCAAGGGGAGTGTTAATGGCAGTGGTGAGGACTAAAGAAGGTGCTGATGGCGGCGATAAGGGTTAGAAAGCAGAATGTGGGAAAAGCCGGACAAGGGTAAGCACTCTGGGAAGAACAACATGAACAAGTGACAGGTGGCCCTTGTGGGGAGGGTGGGGGGGGGGCGGTGGTGGGTGGGGGGGTGTGGTGGGAAAAAAAGGGGATCGAAAACGGGATAAAAAAAGTGGGGGGATAAAACAATGAATAAATAAATGAAAATAAAAATGAACAAAGGCAAAAATAAGTGGGTAAAAAATAAAAATGAATTTTGAAGAAAAAATGGTGGGAATCGGAAAGGGGGTGGCGACGGAGGAGAAAGTTCATGATCTGAAATTGTTGAACTCGATAATCAGTCCGGAAGGCTGTAAAGTGCCTAGTCGGAAGATGAGGTGCTGTTCCTCCAGTTTGCGTTGGGCTTCACTGGAACAATGCAGCAAGCCAAGGACAGACATGTGGGCAAGAGAGCAGGGTGGAGTGTTGAAATGGCAAGCGACAGGGAGGTTTGGGTCATTCTTGCGGACAGACCGCAGGTGTTCTGCAAAGCGGTCGCCCAGTTTACGTTTGGTCTCTCCAATGTAGCGGAGACCACATTGGGAGCAACGAATGCAGTAGACTATGTTGGGGAAATGCAAGTGAAATGCTGCTTCACTTGAAAGGAGTGTTTGGGCCCTTGGACGGTGAGGAGGGGGTAAGTGAAGGGGCAGGTGTTGCATCTTTTGCGTGGGCGTGTTAAAATGCCAAGCGACAGGGTCAAGCTTGCGGACGGACTGCGAGTCACTGCCAGATCGACTGGCCCCCCCCCCACCCCCCACTTGGCGCCAGCGCTGAATACTTTGCAGGTGAAAAGCTCTTTAACCTCGGTCGCCCCCCCCCCCCCCCCCCCCCCCCCCCCCCGGTATCAGAGCTAAAGGGACTGCGATAGAGGTGCACGATGGACCATTTGGGGGAGGGGGGGTGACTGCTCGCTCGGTCCGCAGTCTGACGTACCGGGGCCGGCCAAGGATTCCGCCTCCCGCATACGTCGGGGGGGGGGGGGGGGGGGGGGGTGGTGGGGTTGCTCTGGATTGCGTTGAGCGCTCCCCCGGTCCTGGGTAGTCACCTCTCTCAAAAGGCCACCGTTGAGGAGGAGACAGGACCCCCCAGGGTCAGCTGCGCCAGCTCAAGCCCCCCGCAAGCTCCGGCGGCGGCGACGAGACGGTGACAGCCAAGACCCAGGCAGGGGACAGGCAAGTCAACGGAAGTCCGAGCGCAGAGTGGCTCTGGTCAACGTGCTCCTGTGGATGTGCACGAGCGACGCACCAGGGGCGCCAGAGAAACTCCGACAGCACTGCCACTGGATTCAATGGGAGGGCCATTGAGCAAGCTCTGGGGGAGCCCCCCGCCCCACCCCCGCCCCGCCCCCTTGAAACGAGCCCCGCAAGCATTCAGGCAAAGAAAACAAAAATCAACTTATTAAAATCAATCGTTCGTGGGGTGTGGGCGTCGCTGGCCAGGCCAGCATCTATTTCCCATCCCTAATTGCCCTCGTTCAGGGGGCACTTTAAGTGTCAACCAGGTCGCTGTGGGTCTGGAGTCACGCGTAGGGCCAGACTGGGTAAGGACGGCAGATTTCCTTCCCTGAAGGACATGAGTGAACCAGGTGGGTTTTTACCGACAATCGACACGGGTTTCACGGTCAACATCAGACTTTTTAATTCCAGATTTTTATTGAATTCAATTTCCAACATCTGCCTTGGTGGGATTCGAACCCGGGTCCCCCAGAGCATCGCCCTGGGTCTCTAGGTTACTGGTCCAGTGACAATACCGCGATGACACCGCATAAGAACACTGGGCGAGACACTGTGTCCGGACGGCCGCAAGACCATCTCCCCCAGTGCGTCCTGGTTCCTTGACTCTCGGAGTCTGGGGAGGCCTGAGGGGGAGGGGAGGGGTCGGGGGTGGACTGAGGGGGAGGGGAGGGGTCTGGAGAGGCCTGAGGGGGAGGGGAGGGGTCTGGGGAGGACTGAGGGGGAGGGGAGGGGTCTGGGGTGGACTGAGGGGGAGGGGAGGGGTCTGGAGAGGCCTGAGGGGGAGGGGAGGGGTCTGGGGTGGACTGAGGGGGAGGGGAGGGGTCTGGAGAGGCCTGAGGGGGAGGGGAGGGGTCTGGGGTGGACTGAGGGGGAGGGGAGGGGTCTGGGGAGGTCTGAGGGGGAGGGGAGGGGCATGGGGAGGCTGACGAGGTTTACTAGGTTGACAGTTCTGTCGAAGGGTCATGAGGACTTGAAACGTCAACTCTTCTCTTCTCCGCCGATGCTGCCAGACCTGCTGAGTTTTTCCAGGTAATTCTGTGTTTGTTTTGGATTTCCAGCATCCACAGTTTTCTGTTTTTATTTTTACTAGGTTGATAGCTGGAATGAGCGGGTTGTCTTATGAGGAAAGGGTGAACAGGCTGGGCTGGTTTCCACTGAAGAGTGAGGGGTGATTTGACTGAAGTGAACAAGATCCTGAACGATCTCGACAGGGTGGACGTGGAAAGGATGTTTCCTCTTGTGGGTGAGTCCAGAACTGGAGGGCACAGGTTTAAAATTAGGGGGGGTGGCCCTTTTAGGACAGAGATATGGAGAAGTTATTTTCTCTCAGAGGGTTGTGCAACTTTGGAACTCTCTGCCTCAGAAGGCGGTGGAGACGGAGCCACTGAATATTTCTAAGGCGGAGGTAGATAGATTCTTAACAAAAACAGAATTACCTGGAAAAACTCAGCAGGTCTGGCAGCATCGGCTGAGAAGAAAAGAGTTGACGTTTCGAAACGCCAACTCTTTTCTTCTCCGCCGATGCTGCCAGACCTGCTGAGTTTTTCCAGGTAATTCTGTTCTTGTTTTGGATTTCCAGCGTCCGCAGTTTTTTTGTTTTTATTAGATAGATTCTTGTTGGGCCAGGGAATCAAATGTTATCGGGGTTAGATGGGAAGGAGAAACATGAACAAATCAGCCATGATCCTATTGCATGGCGGAGCAGGCTTGAGGGGGCGGGAATGGCTGACTCCTATCTTGTATCTGTGATCGTAAGATGCGCAGCAGTCTGGGGAGGCCTGAGGGGGAGGGGAGGGGTCTGGGGAGGCCTGAGGGGGAGGGGAGGGGTCTGGGGAGGCCTCAGGGGGAGTGGAGGGACAAGGGGAGGTCTGAGGGGTGGGGTGGGATCCAGAGAGGACTGAGGGGGGGCGAGGCTTTCTGGGCAGGCTGGAGGAGGTTTGAAGCATCTGGACAAGCCTGAGGGAGGGGCAGGCCGGAAGGCGAGGAGATGGTAGGGGCTGAGGCAGGAGGGAGGGAGAGAGGGGATGGTAGGGGCTGGGTCAGGCTGGAGGGAGCGGTGCCTGGGCTGGGCAGGTCGGATCAGAGTGGGCTTGTCTGGTCTCGGAGACCCAGGTGTGTGGTGGTGGTGGTCTCGGCACAATGAAGGGGAGAGGTTGTGGGGTGGGGTGGGGTGATCTGAGCAAGGCCACTCCACCAGGCGGGGCCACCTCACCCCTTACCCCCTCCTCCGGGCCCAGTGGCCCTTCTTTTCCTTCCCACATTGTCGTTCACCCTGTGGGCAGGGGGGGGGGGGGGGGGCGACCTGGCAGCCAGCGATTCGGCACGGGAAGGGGGTCGGAGGCTGGGGGGTTGCGGGGTGGGGGGGGGGCAAACACCTGAACCCTGGGACCATCCATTAAAATCCGGGGTGGCCGGGTGTGCCCCCTGGTTGTGCCCTCGTTAATACAGTAATGTCAGTGGTTGCAGCTCAGGAAAGAGGGAACATGTTGTTGGGGAAACTCCCCTGTGTGTGTGTGTGTGTGTGTGTGTGTGTGTGGAGGGGGGGGAAGGGGCTGAATGGCCTCCTCCTGTTCCGATGACCTGGGTGACACATGACGAGTGGCCATTTGAATGGCCGAGGGTTGGTGCCCCATTAAGTTGTAAAATGCCTTCAGTCTGAGCAAGAGGGATGTTGTTGAGGAAACTCCCCTGTGTGTGTGTGTGTGTGGGAGGGTGTTTGTGGGGGTGGGTTTTATGCAGAGTGAGAATGAAATCCCTGGGAGTCAGTGATTGTCCCTCCCGGGCAGAGCTCCCACGTGTTACAGGTGGAGCATAGGTGGGTGGGTGACGGAAGAGGGGCTGAATGGCCTCCTCCTGTTCCTATCACCCAGGTTACTCGTAGCGAATGGGCTCTTCAGCGTGGCACCCCATCAAATTGTCATGTCAGTGCCTTCAGCACAGGAAAGAGGGAACATGTTGTTGAGGAAACTCCCCTGTGTGTGTGTGTGAGGGTGTTTGTGAGGGTGGGTTTTGTGCAAGAGTGAGAATGAAATCCCTGGGAGTCAGTGATTGTCCCTCCCGGGCACTGGGACCAACGTTGGGAACCGCAAGCCCCGCCCACCCATTCTTTCCCCGCCGTTAAGATGGCGGCGGGCGCGCATCCCGGCCGGCTTCCTTTTGCCCCCAAGATGGCGGTCCGGTTCCCATGGTGACGCTGGCGGCCGCCTGCCTCGGAGCCGGTTGTCTGCCGGCGCTGCCTCGGTGGGGGTTTAAATTGTAGGAATTGTGCTTTCAAATTGTAGGATCTCCTCCCTTATCCCCGCCCCCTTAAAAAGGTGCTCGCTGACCGGCTGAGAGGTTTCCGTTATTCGCCTCGGTCCCTGGGTCTCTCCCTTCCGGCTCCACTCGGCGGCGGAGCGGAACCGAACGAAAAAAAGGAGGACGCGACGTCAACGGGCGGATGATTGACAGGGTATTCGAGCCAATGGCGTTGGGGGGGATCAGCATTGGAGGACCAACTGGTCCTCCAACCAATCACAGCGAGCGGGAGCCGGACACTTCTCCCCACCCCCCCCTCCCATGCTCTGATTGGACGTGGGGGGGGGGGGGCAGGCATCGACGCGCGGATAATTGACGGCTCTCGGAACCAATGGTGTGCGTGATCCTGCCCGACAGCCTGGCAGCCGTCCAACCAATCACGGAGGGCTGGGGGCTGGACTCCCCTCTCCACGCGCCCGCCCCTACCCCCAACCCCCCAGATTGTTGTGTGGGTGTAGGTGCAGGAAGCTCCTAGTGAGGAAGTGCAATTTGGATGGATATTAGTTATAGTTAAAACAAGTTAACAATGCAAAATTTAGAGTTAGAGATAAAGAATAGAGATAACTTTTACAATATTAAGAGAAATTGAGTTGTGATTTGGGACAAACATTTTGAGTTTTGTAGGTACAATGATGCTCATCGGGGGAATATTTACTGTTATGTCCTAGGTGTTTAAGTCAAGATGATGGGCAGACTCTCAGGAGGGTAAAGAATGAGTGGGAATGTCCTGAATTGGGGGAAACGGGCAAAGTCCCATAGAGGGGGAAAGACCACGTGCCCATTGAGGGGTCAGAGTGGGGTAGGACCCAGAGGAGAGTGCAAAGCAGGAATGTAGAGGAGAGGGAGGGGAGGGGGGTGAACGGCGGGAATCAACGTAGGGTATCGTAGTGCGGGGCAGTGTCCCAAATTGGAGATCCAAAAGACGTAGGAGCAGGAGTAGGCCATTCGGCCCATCGAGTCTGCTCCGCTGTTCAATGTGATCATGGCTGATCTGGTGATCCTCAGCTCCACTTTCCTGCCTTTTCCCCATGACTCTTGGTTCCCTTACTGATTAAAAATCTGTCTGCCTCAGCCTTGAATATGACCCAGCCTCTGCAGCCCTCTGCGGTAAAGTATTTCACGGTTTGACTACCCTGAGAGAGGAAATTCCTCCTCACCTCTGTTTTAAATGGGCGACCCCTTACTCTGAGATTATGCCCTCTGGTCCTAGACTTCTCCGCAAAGGGAAACAACCTCTCAGCATCTACCCTGTCAAGCCCCCTAAGAATCTTATGTTTCAATAAGTTCGCCTCTCATTCTTCTAAACTCCAACGAGTACAGTCCCAACCTACTCAACCTCTCCTCATAAGAAAATCCCTCCATCCCCGGGATCAACCTAGTGAACCTTCTCTGGACTGAATCCAATGCCAGCATATCTTTCCTTGGATAAGGGGACCAAAACTGTTCACCATATTCTAGATGGGGTCTAACAATCGAGCTTTGTATAGTTTTAGCAAGACTTCCCTATTTTTATACGTAAAGATTCACCAGCCTCTGAGTGAAGAAATTCCTCCTCATCTCAGTCTTAAATAGCCAACCCCTTATTCTGAGATCATGGCCCCTGGTTCTAGACTCACCAGCCTTGGGAAACGTCCTTTCCACATCTACCCTGTCACGGAATCACAGTGCAGAAGAGGCCCTTCGGCCTATCGAGTCTGTACCGACATGTGAGAAGCACCTGACCTACCTACCTAATCCCATTTACCAGCACTCGGCCCATAGCCTTGAATGTTATGACGCGCCGAGTGCTCATCCAGCTACTTTTTAAAGGATGTGAGGCAACTCGCCTCCACCACCCTCCCAGGCACGCATTCCAGACCGTCACCACCTTCTGGGTAAAAAACGTTTTTCCTCACATCCCCCCTAAACCTCCTGCCCCTCACCTTGAACTTGTGTCCCCTCGTGACTGTCCCTTCAACTAAGGGGAACAGCTGCTCCCTATCCACCCTGTCCATGCCCCTCATAATCTTGTACACCCTGTGAGTATTTTCTAAGTTTCAATGTGATTCCTTCTCATTCTTCGAAACCTGAGAGAATACAGGCCCAGTTTCCTCAATCTCTCCTCGTACGATAATCCTGCCATCGCAGCGATTAACCTGATGACCCTCCATTGCGCTCCCTCTATGGCAAGTAGATCCTGCCTTCGATACCTATTCTGCATTTTTTATTTGAGGCAGTTTTAAAACTTTTCCAGCCGCCATTAACTTCTCCCTTTCTGTCGGATGCTCCAATGTCAGTTTTCAGTCAGCAGGTTGAGTTTCTGAACCTTTTTTTGGACACGTCTTTAGTCGGAGCTTCAATTCAGGCAGGAGGCTTACACAAGGTCGCTGGGGTCTTTCACAACGCCCGGCTTTTCAGTCTCAGCAGCCTCGGTGGGCTTTATCGAGACCACTGGAGATGGCGAGTCCAGCTGGGAGGGAGGGAGGAAACCTGTGAATGGAGGAGCTGGAGCAGAATGTGGGAGAGACAAGAGATTGAAAACCAAAAAACACCTTTTCCCCGAGTCAAGGGAGAGAGAGACAAAGAGACAAAGAGATGGAGACAATTCTCTTTAGAGCAGAGTCTCGGAATTTGGGAGTCAATGGATAGTTGATACTATTTTCCTCCCTTTGGAATTATTTATATATTTTTTAACAATCCTCATCGAGTCGTGTGAATTTTGTTTTTGGGGAGGGGTCTGTTTGTGTCAGCCGCCAGGGAGGAGGCACTGAGATGGGTCTTTTTCAAATTATTTAAAAATAAATAGTCCCCTCCCTATCCCCCACCTCACTCCCCCCCCAACCACCCCCATTACAACAACCCTCCTGTTTCAATAGTGAATAAAAAGAGGAGAATTGGGATCTCGGCACCATCATCGGGAGGAGAGAGAGAGGGAGACGAGGATCATGTTGGAACCAGTGCAGGTAAAGCAGCTCCGGCTGTGTCTGAGAGAGAGGGAATGTGAGAGGGAGGGAGAGGCAGAGAGAGAGAGAGACACTGAGGAAGGAGGGAGGCATCGAGGGGGAGAAGGAGACGTCTCAGGGCAAGAGAGAGGGAAGATAAAGGCAACAAGCAACACTGCTCACGTTTCACACTTACACAGTTCATTTTAATTGTCTATGTAGATGATATATGAAATCTGCTTCAGGGGAAGTGGGAAGGAAGTGGGGGCATTGAGAGGGTGGAGGAGGAGTGGGGGCAAGTGCGGGAGCGGTGGGATGGAGTATCCGGTGGCAAGTGTAAAGATATTTCTAAAATAGAGTTCAGAAAGCATATACATACGTAACTAAAATAAACAGTGAGCGTAAAGATATTTCTAAAATATCCCACATTCCAGCACCTGGTCCGTAGCCTTGCAGGTTACAGCACTTTAGGTGCAGATCCAGGTACTTTTAAAATGAGTTGAGCGTTTCAGCCTCATCCACCAACTTAGGCAACAAATTCCAGACGCCCACCACCCTCTGGGTGAAAAAGTTTTTCCTCACATCCCCTCTAATCCTACCAATCACCGTAAATCTATCCCCCCGGTAATTGAACCCTCAGCTATGGGGAAACGAGTCTTTCCTGTCCACCCTATCTCGGCCCCTCATAATTTACTACAACTCAGTTAGGTCACCCCTCAGACTCCTCTGTTCTAAGAAAAACAACACTAACCTGTCCAATCTCTCCTCAAAGCCGCAATTTTCCAGCCCTGGCCACATTCTTGTAAATCTCTTCTATACTCTCCCCCGAGCAATTATGTCCTTCCTGTACTGTGGTGACCAGAACTGGACACAAGATCCCAGCCGTGGCCTCACCAGCATCTTATACAGTTCCATCACTACGTCCCTGCCTTTGTAACCAATACCTTGCCCGATAAAGGAAAGCATTCCATATGCTTTCTTGACCACCTTGCCTGCCTGTCCTGACGCCTTCAGGGACCTGTGGACATGCACTCCAAGGTCTCTCACTTCCTTAACCCCTCTCAATAACTTCCCGTTTATCGAATATTCCCTGGCTTTGTTTGCCCTCCCCAAATGCATCAGCCCTCACTTTTCCGGATTGAATTCCATTTGCCACTTCTCGCTGATTTGAAGAAGTGAAGCTCCAGACCTTGTCCTCACTGATTATAAACAGTGGAACTCCCAACTCCTTCCTCGCTGATTTTAAACAACAAAACCCTCGAATCCCTCCTCGCTGATTTGAAACAGTGCATTTCCCGACTCCATTCTCACCGATTTTAAACAGTGATGCTCCCGATTAACTCCACACTCACACACTCTTAAGTGTTATTTTGAGTTTATTTGGTGAGCTGAGAGATATCATTATGGATAACGGTCCGCAATTCATTGGTAAGCCAATTGAGCACATGTGTGAGAAGTAGGATATTGATCACGTTATTTTTTTCCCCTCATTACCCTAGATGTAATGGCCCAACTGAATGAATGATTCACGTGGTGAAATCCCTAAATTGCAAATGTAGACAGACCAAGCCAGGTCTACACGTTGCATTATTGAGTATTCCCTTGCTTTGTTTGCCCTCCCCAAGTGCATCAGCTCTCACTTTTCCGGATTGAATCCCATTCGCCACTTTTCCGCCCTCTCAACCAAACCACTGATATCACCCTGGAGACGACAACTCTCCTCTTCACTATCAACTACACGGCCAACTTTTTTGTCAACTGCAAATTTCCCAATCGTGCCTCCCACGCTTAAGTCTAAATTGTTAATATATACGACAAACAGCAAGGGCCCTATTCGCAAAAACATCCATCGACCCTACCCTTTGTTTCCTGTCACTGAGCCAATTTTGGATCCAACCTGCCACCTTCCCCTGTATCCCATGCGATCTCACTTTCCTGACCAGTCTGGGACCTTGTCAGATGCCTTACTGAAATCTATGTAGACAACATCTACTGTACTCCCCTCATCAATCCTCCTTGTTCCTTTCTCAAAAGATTCTATTAGGTTAGTAAGACATGATCTTCCTCTAAAAGGACAATGTTGACTATCCCTGATTAATCTGTGCCTTTCTAAGTGACAGTTTAAGCTGTCTCTCAGAATTTGCCCATCACCGAAGTCAGACTGACCGACTGATAGTTTTCTGGCCTATCCCTTGCACCCTTTTTAAAACATTGGTACAACGTTCGCAGTTCTCCAGGCCTCTGGGACCTCACCTGTAACTAGAGAGGATTACAAAATGATCCTCAGAGCATCCGCTATTTCCTCCCTGGCTTCCTTCAATGGCCTGGGATACAATCCATCTGACCCTGGTGACTTATCCACCATCAAGGATGCCAATCCCTCCAGGACATCTCTCTCACTATGCTTATTGTATCTAATATTCCACACTCCTACTCTTTAACTAGAATGTCTGTATCATTCTTCCCCTTAGTGAAGACAGAGACAAAGTGCTCATTGAGAACCCTGTCCAATCTCCTGCATCAACCCTCGAGTTACCATGTACATCTCTGATAGGCCCTACCTTTTCCTTAGTTAATGTACTGGTAAAACATCTTAGGATTTTTTTGATTTTACCCGCCAATATTTTTTGGTATCCTCTCTTTGTTTTCCCAATTTCCATTTTTACTTTACCCCTGTACTTTCTATACTCCTCAAGGCTTTCTACACCATTAAGTCATTTCTGTCTGTTATAAGCTTTCTTTTTCTGCTTTATCTTGGACTGTATGCTTATGGATAACCAGGGGGCTCCAGATTTGTCAGTACCACCCTTTTTCTCTGTGGGGACATATCTACGCTGTGCCTGTAGAATCTCACCTTTGAATGCCTCCCACTGATTTGACACGGATTTTCCTTCTCATAGCTGTACTCAGTCCACTCTCGCCAGCTCACCTCTCAGCTTTGTAAAATTTGTCTTCACAGAATCACACAGTGCAGAAGAGGCCCTTCGGCCCATTGAGTCTGCACCAACACCTGAGAAACACCTGACCTACCTACCTAACCCCATTTACCAGCACTTGGCCCCATAGCCTTGAATGTTATGAGGTGCCAAGTGCTCATCCAGGTACTTTTTAAAGGATGTGAGGTGACTCGCCTCCAGCACCCTCCCGGGCAGAGCATTCCAGACCGTCACCACCCTCTGGGTAAAAAAGTTTTTCCTCACATCCCCCCCACAAACCTCCTGCCCCTCACCTTGAACTTGTGTCCTCTCATGACTGACCCTTCAACTAAGGGGAACAGCTGCTCCCTATCCACCCTGTCCATGCCCCTCATAATCTTGTACACCTCGATCAGGTCGCCCCCTCAGTCTTCTCTGCTCCAACGAAAACAACCCAAGTCTATCCAACCTCTCTTCATAACTTAAATGTTTCATCCCAGGCAACATCCTGGTGAATCTCCTCTGCACCCCCTCCAGGGCAATCACATCCTTCCCCCAACTTAGAACTTTTACTCCTGTTCTGTCTTTGTCCTTTTCCATAACGATGACAAATCTATCTGTATTATGGTCACTATCTCCAAAATTAAGGAGGGGCAAAAAATGGCAGCTCATCATCACTGGATATAGAAGCTTCAGGCAGGATAGGGAGGGGGGATAAAAAAAAGGTTGGTGTGGAGCATTATTGGTTAAAGAATCAATTACTACAGTGAGGAGGGATGGTATGCTAAATGAAGCGTCAAATAAGATCATATCCAAATCCCCCTCCCCCCCCCCCATACCCCCCACTGCTATTTCATCCACTTGTCCCAGATGCATTTCCAAAGACTAAATCTAGAATGAAGCCCCTTCTCGTTGGCCTTGCTTTGTACTGGCCAAAAAAAAAAATCTCTTGAATGCAGTTCAAGAATTTTGCACTCTCTGTGCGCTTCACACTGTTCGTACCCAAATTGATATTAGGATAAAAACAAAAAAACTGCGGATGCTGGAAATACAAAACAAAAACAGAATTACCTGGAAAAACTCAGCAGGTCTGGCAGCATCGGCGGAGAAGAAAAGAGTTGGCGTTTCGAGTCCTCGTGACCCTTCGATAGAACCTGATCTTTCTTTACAAGGGTATTATTAGGATAGCTGAAGTCCACAACGATTACTGCCCTCAGTAATTTCCGCTCAGAAATTTGCCTAAATATTCGCTCTTCTAACTCCCTTCCACCATTTGGGGGTCTATAGAACACTCCTATCAGTGTAGATGCTCCTTTTTTTTATCAACCGATATGATCTTATTTGACGCTTCATTTAGCATACCATCCCTCCTCACTGTAGTAATTGATTCTTTAACCAATAATGCTCCACACCAACCTTTTTTTTATCCCCCCTCCCTATCCTGCCTGAAGCCTCTATATCCAGTGACGATGAGCTGCCATTTTTTGCCCCTCCTTAAGCCAAGTTTCCTTTATAGGGATGATATCATGCTGCCATGTGCCCTCAGCTCATTGGCTTTATTTACTATGCTCCTTACATTTACATATCTACCTTTTAACACTGCCAAGCCCCTGTGCTGTACACTTTTCAACCTGTGCTGCTTCTGTCTTTCAGAGTCACTCACTAATTCTCCATCTCCCGTTCCCTGCTTTGGATTTGCCCTCAGGTTCCCACCCCGCTGCCAATCTAGTTTAAACTCCCCAGCAGCACTAACAAACCTCCCTGCCAGCATATTCATCCCAGTCCTGTTCAGGTGTAGACTGCCCAGCTTGCGCAGGTCCCACTTTCCCCCAGCACCGGTCCCAATGCCGCTGCAATCCGATGCCCTCTCTCCCACACCAGCTTTCCAGCTATGTGTTTATTCGCTCAATTCTCCTATTTCTATACCCGCTTGCATGTGGGACTGGGAGTAATCCTGAGATTACTGCTTTAGAGGTCCTGCTTTTCAATCTCCTCCTTAGCTCCCTGGAATCTGCTTTCAGGAACTCACCCCCCCATCTTTCCTACCCAAGTCATTGGTACCAACGTGGACCACGGCCTCTGGCTGTTCACCCTCCCCCAGAAGAATGTCCTGCAGCCGCTCCGTGACATCCTTGGCCCTGGCAACAGGGAAGCTACACACCATCCTGGAGCCCCATCTATGGCCTGTCTGTTCCCCTACCTAACAAATCCCCTATTAATACTGTCCTGCCCTTCATCTTTCTCCCCTCCTGTACAGCAGAGCTGCCTGTGGTGCCACAAACCTGGCTCTGACTGCACTCCTTCGAGGATCCAATGCCCTCACTGATATCCAAAATGGAAAACAAACTGGTGGGCGGGACCCCAGGGGACTCCGGCACTACCTGCCTAGTTCTCTTGGACTGCCTGGTGGTCACCCTTTCTGCCTCCGGGCTCCTAAGCTGTGGTGTGGCCACCCCTCTGAATATGCCATACACATAGCTCTCAGCCTCGAGGATAGGCCACAGTAACTCCAGCCTGCCGCTCGAGTTCCAAAACCTGGAGCTCAAGGTTCTGCAGCTGGTGACACTTCCTGCATATGTGGTTGTCTCGGACACTGGGAGTGTCCATGACTTCCCACATATTACAAGACATGCATTCCACACAACCGATCTGTCCTGCCATGGCTTCAATTTACTTCCCTTGTGTTAACTTTATATTTCACTTTGGTTTACTTATGCAACCTCATTTTACCTGGCCCCGATTTAACTTTATTTCCCTATTGCTTATGTTTCTTACTTAAATATAAGCAGCCCCTTCTTTTAAAAAGACTGCGTTTTTCTAATTCTCAGCAACTTGATGACACTCCCTCACAGCAGTTTCCCATTAACCATGAATTTATGTTTCTCTTGTGATGTTAGGTGCTGGCTGCTGCTGACTGCCTGTTCCAGGGTCCTCCTCTCACTCTCTCCCCTAGGTGCTGCTGACTGCCTGTTCCAGGGTCCTCCTCTCACTCTCTCCCCTAGGTGCTGCTGACTGCCTGTCCCAGGATCCTCCTCTCACTCTCTCCCCTAGGTGCTGCTGACTGCCTGTCCCAGGGTCCTCCTCTCACTCTCTCCCCTAGGTACTGCTGACTGCCTGTCCCAGGGTCCTCCTCTCGCACTCTCCGCAAGGTGCTTCTGACTGCCTGTCCCAGGGTCCTCCTCTCACTCTCTCCCCTAGGTGCTGCTGACTGCCTGTCCCAGGGTCCTCCTCTCACTCTCTCCCCTAGGTGCTGCTGACTGCCTGTCGCAGGGTCCTCCTCTCACTCTCTCCCCTAGGTGCTGCTGACTGCCTGTCGCAGGGTCCTCCTCTCACACTCTCCTCTAGGTGCTGCTGACTGCCAGTTCCAGGGTCTTCCTCTCACACTGTCCTCTAGGTGCTGTTGACTGCCTGTCCCAGTGTCCTCCTCTTGCACTCCCCTCTTGGTGCTGCTCACTCCCTGGTTTCCTCCGTTCCCTGGATTTGGGGGTGGTGCCAGAGGACTGGAGAATTGCAAACATTACACCCTTGTTCAAAAAAAGGTTGTAAAGATCTGCCCTGCAATTACAGACCGGTCAGTTTAACTTCGGTGGTGGAGAAACTTCTAGAAACAATTATGCGGGATAGAATTAATAGTCACATGGAACAATGTGGATTGATTCAGAAGAGTCAGCATGGATTTGTTAAAGGAAAATCCTGTCTAACTAACCTGATGGAGTTTTTGAAGAGTTAACAGAGATGGTTGATGAGGGCAAGGCTGTTGATGTGGTGTATATGGACTTCAAAAATGCATTTGATACAGTGCCACACAACTTATGAGGGAACTTATAGGTCATGGAATAAATTGGGCAGTAGCAACATGGATACAAATTGGCTGAGGGATAGAAAACAGAGACTAATGGTTAATGGGTATTTTTCAGGCTGGAAGAACGTTTCTAGTGGAGTTCCCCAGGGGTCGGTATTGGGACCATTGCTTTCCCTGTTTTATATATAAATGATTTAAATCTTGGTGTGCAGAGGAACAATTTCAAAGTTTGCCGACAACAGAAAATTGTAAACTGTGAGGAGGACAGTGTAGGACTTCAAAAGAACATTGACACATTGGTGGAGTGGGCAGAGAGGTGGCAGATGGAGTTCACTGCGGAGAAGTGTGAGGTGATGCACTTTGGTAGAACAAAGAACATGGAGAGACAGTATAAAATAAAGGATATTATTCTAAAGGATGTGCAGGAGCAGAGCGACCTGGGTATATATGTACATAAGTTATTAAATGTGGCAGGACAGGTAGAGAGAGCTGTTTCTAAAGCAGACAGTATTCTAGGCTTCATTGATAGAGGCATAGAGTACAAGAGCAGGGGGGTTATAATGAACTTTTATATAAGACACTGGTTAAACCTCAGCTGGAATATTGTGTACAGTTCTGGGTGCCAGACTATAGGAAGGGTGTGAACGCATTAGAGAGAATGCAGGAGACGTTTACGAGAATGGTTCCAGGGATGAGACACTTCAGTCATGAGGAAAGACTGGAGAAGTTGGGACTGTTTTCCTTGGAGAGGAGAAGGCTAAGAGGAGACTTAATAGAAGTTTACAAAATCATGAGGGGTCTGGGCAGAGTAGATCGGGAGAATCTGTAAAAAACGATTTAGTTTTAAGCCATTCTGTGTGGACAATGGCTTTTGACTATGTGACTGAAACTGGCTTCTGAGACAGAGGTCGTTTATTATCCCAAGAGCCAGAAGAGACCTGGGCAGGCTGCAGAAGAACACCGGACAAGACGACCATTGCAGAGAAAGGCTGTGCCCTATTTGTCTTTTAAGAGCCGTCAGTCAGTGGCCTGTCAGAGAACTGACTCTGAAGCTAGCCGCAAATCAGCCAGCAGCCAAAGTAATTGACCTGCTCCAGTGTGAAAGTTCACCTGAGAAACCTGTCTCCTAGGCATTCGACTACAAGAAACCTCGCAGCCTGCTGTGAACCCTTTCGCTATACAAGACAGTGACTCAACTTTAAATCATTGAAACCATTTAACAAGCCACAGGACTGTCATGTGAGAGAATGGAAATTGTACATCAGACAGGGAATGAATTAACTGTAATCTGTAAAGGTGCACTACCTTTTATCTGTATTCAGTCTCTGCTTGTGTGTGTGTGTGGGTGTGTGAGACCGAGTGTGTAACATTGCATTAATTCGAGCTTGTGTATGAAAATTAATAACCTACTTTATTTTTAAAGTCACGAAAGCTTGCTGCTTAATTATTTAATTGGAATACACACTCCAAGGGAAAGACATGTACCTTACCGTATAAAGCATATTGAATTATGAGCAGCAAGGGAGAAAATATATTCTGTCCATGACAAAGGATAATAATTGCATTGGAAGCAGTTCAGAAAAGGTTCGCTCGACTGTTTCCTGGGATGAAGCAGTTATCTTAAGGAAAGATTGGACAGGTTGGGCTTGCATCCATGGGAGTTTAGAAGAATGAGAGGTGATCTTATTGAAACATATAAGATCCCTGAGGGGGGACTTGACAGTGTGGGTGCTGGGAGAATGCATCTGCTTGTGGAAGAGACTAGAACCAGGATACCATGGTTTAAAAATTAGGGATGTCCTATTTAAGACAGATGAGAATATTTTTTCTCTGAGGTCTGTGGAATTCTCTCTTTCAGAAAGCAGTGGAGGCAGGGTCATTGAATATTTTAAGGCTGATTTCTTGACTGACAAGGGAGTCGAAGGGTATTGGCGCGAGACAGGAAAGTGGAGTTGAGGCCACAACCAGATCAGCCACCATCTTATCAAATGGTGAAGGAACTGAATGGCCTCCTGCTGCTCCTAAGTCAAATGTCCGGCTGTACGCCTGTCTCTGTGGGACCTCAAGGATGCAGGCCCCAAGTCTGGGGTGACTGTCGTACCTCGGTTCCTGTAAACAGACAGAAAATAGTGGCTGTTAACTCCACAAGCGATCTGTTGCATCTTGGTGTTTCCTCAGTGCAAGGTCCCTCACAAAGTCATTTACATTCTAATGACCCTGCAGAGGCTTGTCCAGAAATGGGTTAGTCCTCGTCTGCGCAGAGGCCACATCAAGGACACCTGAACCTCCGCACCCCGCCCACACCCCCCCAAGTCCAACGTGTCGAGGTAGCCTGTACATACTCTCCGCTGCTTTCATAAAAAAGTTAAAAGTCCATCTTTTTCATCAGTTCATGGGCTTATGTCGTGGGCATAACGACCTCCTGAGTTTTCCCTACGCTTTGTAGGCTTGTAACCCACTGTGGCCATTTCAGATTCGTGGTATTTCCGCTCCCACCTCATTGAATTTAGATTTAATTTGCAGGTTCAGCAGAGGGGTCACACAGAGTTACTGGGCAGTCCACTCGACCCGTATCGTCCCAAACTCAGGCAGGCGGTTCATCCAAGCTCAGACCCTCCTCGGGGAGAATTCGGTCCCTTTCCTTCAAGGGCTTAGCCAATTCCCAGCAGGCACCAGTTTCCCTGCGCAGGGGGTTTCCGTGTTGTGCCATCCTTCACACATCCCTTCCGGAACATTCTCGATCCTCAGCTCCCATTGAGGTGATAATTCTTTGCCAACTCAGAGCTAAGGGGAGTTCCCTCCAGGTCAGCCTCACCTTTCCCCTCACTTCAACCCAAGTTCACATATTTGGAACTTGTGCTCCATTTCGAGTTTTTTCATCTCTGCCAAGCTGTATTTCTTTCCTTGCTTGCTTAATTTCTCCCTTACCAAGGCGATCTTTCTAACTTCTTTTGCGATTCTGGCCAGGGAAATATGCTGCACTATTGTCTTGTCCTTGCTCTTCAACTTTCCCAATTGCCTCTCACATGAACTGTCCCCCGCCTCACCCACCAGTACTTTGTTTGAAGCCCTCTCTCTAGCCCTAGTTACGCGATTTGCCAGGATACAGGTCCCAGCACAGTTCAAGTGAAGACCACCCCATCGATTTGCCAGGACACAGGTCCCAGCACAGCTCAAGTGAAGACCATCCCATTGATTTGCCAGTACACAGGTCCCAGCACAGTTCAAATGAAGACCATCCCATTGGTGGAGCCTCCTCTTTCCCCAATACTGGTGCCAGTGCCCCACGGATCGAAACCCATTCCTCCCACACCAGTCTTTGAGCCATGCATTCAACTTTCTAATCTTGTTTAGTCTGTGCCTATTTGCTCCTGGCTCAGGTCGTAACCCAGGGAGGAATATCTTTCTGGTTTTGTTTTTTTTTCAGTTGAGCTCCCAGCTGCTCAAACTCCCTTAGCAGGACCTCTTTTTTACTCCTACCCTGTGTCGTTGATAGCCGCATGGACCATAATGACTGGATCCTCTCCCTCCCAGTCTAATTTCCACTCCAGCCTCGAGATGTCCTGAACCCTGGCACCGAGCAGGTAACAAAGGCTTCAGGACTCAAGCTCCTGGCTCTGCCGATACCCCTAGCTGTGCTGCCACCACGACAATTACAATCCTTTTAACAACCCTCCCACCCCCACCGACTTGAATGCCCTCCTGCACCAAGGTGCTGCGGTCAGTTTGCTCATCCTCCCTGCAGTCCCTGCTCTCATCCTCACAGGCTGCAACAACATCAAACCTGTTGGACAACTGCAATGGCAGTGGGTTCTCCATTGCTACTTTCTGGATCCCCAGACTGCCTCAGTCACAGTGACACCATCCTGACCCTGACCGCGGACTGACTCTGAAGTGCCGGGCCTCGGGGGTTTGACCGTCTCCTGGAGCAAAGCGTCCAGGGGAGTCTCCCCCTCTCTGATGCATCGCACTGCCCCCAGCTCGGACTCCAGCTCGAGGACCTAGCCGATTTTGCGCAGGCACTAGCTTCTCTGTAAACAGGACACCGCCAGGTGCAATCTCCCACACAATGGCACACTTCCTTCTGGGACCTTCTCGGTTCTCAGCACCCACTGGCCATTGGTAGCGTGATGTAACGGAATCGCCTTTACCTGCGTGTGGCATGGCTGAACCTGGGCACTCAGTCGTTGAGAAGTGGAGGAAACAGCAGAAACAGTCCGATTGCTCAGGAACCCGGCTCTCCTGCTCTGGCCCCTGGATCCAGCTCTCCCCTTTCCTCGCTGTGTCTGCCAGCCACACGGCCTCCGGATTTCAACTCTGTCGGTGCTGCATCCAGCTCAATGGTCGCCAGGTCACACAGACCAGTATCTCTCAGCATCCAAAAGTCGATCTCTTCAAAGGTGATAAAGTCTTAAAAGTCCTTTTCAAACGTTTTATTTTAAAAAAAACAATAAGAGATTCTCCAAACACCTATCCCAGAATCTTTATGGTGCAGAAGGAGGCCACTCGGCCCATCGAGTTTGCACTGGCTCCCTGAAAGAGCAATCCACCTCATCCTACTCCCCTGCCTTATCCCCGTAACCTTGCCCAATCTCTTTTTTCAGGGAGCAATCCGAGTCTCTTTTTGAATGCCTTGATTGAACCTGCCTCCACCACCCTCTCAGGACGTTCGTTATAGACTCCAACCACCCCCTGGGTGGAAAAAACTTTCCTCACATCACATTTACTCCTTTTGCCAATTATTTTGAATCTGTGCCCTCTAGTTCTTGATGCTCCCTTGAGTGGGGGCAGTTTCTCACTATTTACCCCATCCACACCCCTCAGAATCTTGAATATCTCTGTCAAGTCTCCTCTCAGCCTTCTTTTCTCCAAGGAAAACAGTCCCAACCTCTCCAATCTATCCTCATAGCTACAGTTCTTCATCCTGCGGGTCATTCTTGTGAATCTCCTCCAATGTCTTCACACCCTTTCTCAAGTATGGCGCCCAGAACTGGACATAGTACTCCAGATGAGGCCTGACTAGTGTCTTATACAAGCTCAACATGACCTCCTTACTCTTGTACTCAATACCCCTATTAATAAAGCCTAAGATACTAAATGCTTCATTAACTGCTCTCTCAACATCTTCAATGACCTATGTATTTATACACTGAGGTTCCTCTGTTCCTGCACCTCCTTTAGAGGCTCTCCCCTTATTTTACACTGTCTCGCCATTTCTTTCCTGCCAAAATGAATCACCTCACGCTCCTCTGCATTGAACTTCATCTGCCGCCTGGCTACCCAATCCACCAACACGTCTATGTCCTTTTGAAGTTCAAGACTATCCCCGTCACAGTTGACAACATTGCCAATCTTCGCATCATCTGCAAATTTTGAAATCATGCCCCTGCACACCACAGTCTGGGTCATTAACATACATCAGGAAGAGCAAGGGTCCCAACACTGACCCCTGAGGAACTCTACTACAAACCTTCCTCCAATCTGAAAAACGACCATTTGGTCTGTTGTGTGGCACCATACCACACGCCTTTTGAAAACCCATGTACATCACATGAACAGCATTTCCCTTATCAACCTTTCTCTGTTACCACCTCAAAAAGACTCCAACATGTTAGTTCAACATGATTTTCCCTTGATGAACCCATGCTGGCTTTCCTTAATTATCCTGCACTTGTCTAAGTGATTATTGATCTCATCCCGAACTTTGGTTTCCAGAAGTTTTCCTAACACTGAGGTCAAACTGACTGGCCTGTAGTTGCCGGTTTTATCCCTTGCATCCCCTTTTGTAACATTTGCAGCTCTCCAGTCCGAAGGAAGGCTGGAAGGTTATCGCTAACGCCTCTGCAATTTCCACTCTCACTTCCCTCAGTACCCTTGGATGTATCTCATCCGGTCCTGGTACCTTATCTATTTTAAGTAAAGATAGCCTTTCCAACACCTCCTTCCTCTCAATTGTAAGTTCTTCTAGTGTACCAGTTGCCTCCTCTCTCGCCTCGGCCTGTGTGGCAAGTTCGACCTTTGCTAAGACAAATGCAAGGTACTCATTCAACACCTCCGCTAGCTATTTCTCCAGCCTCCACATGCAAGTCCCCCTTTTTGTCCCCAATCAGCCCTCCTCTTTCTTTAACACCCTTTTATCATACACATGCTTATAGGAGACCTTGGGACTCCCTTTATGTTCGCTGCCAGTCTCTTTACATGCTCTCTCCTTGCTTTTCTTACTCATTTCGTCACATCCCCTTGGGTCCTTCTATATCCAGCCTGATGCTCCATTGTATTTTCTACCTGACATCTGTCTTACACGCACTTCTTCCTTTTCAGTGTGACCTCTTCCTTCTTTCGTCATCCAGGGCGCCCTGGGTTTATTTGTCCTATCTTTCCTCTTCAAGGGAATATACCTTGACATTGCCAGCAATACTATTTCTTTGAAGGTTGTTCAGGCACTGTCTTTTCTGCCAACATTTGATTCCACTCACTGGGCTCAGGTGCATTCCCTAGTAATGGTGCCGGTGCCGCATGAATCGAAGCCCATTTCTCCCACTCCAGTTTTTGAGTCGTGCATTGAATTTTCTGATCTTATTTTGGTCTATGCCAATTTGCTTGTGGGTCATGTCGCAATCCAGGGATAGACATAGACATAGAAACTAGGAGCAGGAGTAGGCCAGTCGGCCTTTCGAGGCCATTCAATACGATCACAGCTGATCGTCTATCTCAACGCCATACTCTCGCTTGCTTCCCATACCTCTCGATGCCCCTAATATCCAAAAATGTATCAATTTCTTTCTTGAAGATACTCAGTGACCTGTCCTCCGTAGCCTTCTGTGGTCGAGAATTCCACAGGTTGACCACCCTGAGTGAGGAAATATTTCCTCATCTCAGTCCTAAATAGGCTGCCCCGTATCCTGAGACTGTGGCCCTTGGTTCTAGGCATCCCAACCAGGGGAAACATCCTCCCTGCATCCAGTCTGTCCAGCCCTGTTAGAATTTTATACGTTTCAATCAGATCCCCTCTTATTCTTCTAAACTCCAGTGAATACAGGCCCAGTCGAACCAATCTCTCCTCATACAACAGTCCTGCCATCCCCGGTATCAGCCTAGTGAACCCTAACCCTTCGGCCCATCCAGCCCGTGCCAGCTTAAGGGGACCTGGGTTTTCCCTCGCTGGCGGCTCCAGTGTGTTCCTTTCCAGTATTTATTCGATTCCGCTTCACGTCGCAAGTATTAAAATGCTCACCCCTCCTTGGTGCATGTGGTTCATTCAGAAGCCGGGAAGCTGGATTGGCCAAGTGAGGGGAGGGTGGTGGTGGTTCGAGGGCTAGGTTGCCGGGGGGTGGTGGGGGGGGGGGGGGTGGTTTGGGGGGAGGTGAAGAGAAGCGGGAGGAGACTCGAGGGGAGCACAGACACCAGCGGGTGGGCCGAATGGCCTGTTCCTGTGCTGTACAGGCAATGGACGAACACAGGATATAGGAGCAGGAGTAGGCTATTCGGCCCCTCGAGCCTGCCCCGCCCATTCGATAAGATCGCACGGCTGACCTGTTTGTGTTTCGAGCTTCACGTTCCCGTCTCACCCCCGATAACCTTTGATTCCCCCGGCCTCACAAGAATCAATCTGCCTCCTTAAAAATATTCAGTGGCTCCGTCTCCACCGCCTTCTGAGGCAGAGAGTTCCAAAGTTGCACAACCCTCTGAGAGAAAAAATTTCTCCACATCTCTGTCCTAGAAGGGCGACCCCCTAATTTTAAACCTTCCCCCCGCCCCCCCCCCCCCGCACCCCCCCCCCCCCCAAAGTTCTGGACTCACCCGCAAGAGGAAACATCCTTTCGATGTCCACCTTGTCGAGGCCGTTCAGGATCTTGTTCACTTCAATCAAATCACCCCTCACTCTTCTAAACTCCAGTGGAAACCAGCCCAGTCTGTCCAACCTTTCCTCATAAGACAGCCTGCTCATTCCAGCTATCAACCTAGTAAACCTGCTCTGAACCGCCTCCAACACATTCACATCCTTTCTTGAATAAGGAGACCAGAATTGTACTGACTATTTGAGGCGCGGTCTCCCCAATGCCCTGTATAACTGAAGCATAACATCCTTTTATGTTCAATTCCTCTCATAATCAAGCATTCCATTAACCTTCTTAATTTCATACTGTAACTGAATACTAACTGTGTGACTCATGTACTAGAACACCTAGATCCCTCCGCACCTCCGAATTCTGCAGTTGTTCTCCCTTTAAGTTTTACTCTGCTTTGTTATTCTTCCTGCCAAAATGAACAACTTCACATTTTCCCACGTTATACTCCATCTGCCAGATTTTTGCCCGCTCACTCATCCTATCAACATCCGTCTGCTACCTCCTTATGTCTTCTTCACAACCTACTTTCCTACCTATCTTTGTGTCATCTGCAAATGTAGCTACCGTGCCTTCACTCCCCTCGTCTAAGTCATTGATGGAAACTGTAGAAAGTTGAGGCTCCAGCTCCGATCACTGCGGAACCCCGCTCATCACGTCCTGCCACTCAGAAAAAAAACCCATTTATGCTTACTCTCTGTTTTCTGTCAGCCAGTCAATCATCTATCCACGCTAATATGTTACCCCCTACACTGTGAGCTTTTATTTTCCACAATAACCTTTTGTGTGGTAATTCTGTGTGCTGAGATGTGGCTCCTGCCCACGAGGTAGCCCATCTTTGGTCTCTGGTAGCAATTTGCATTGGTTAGGAGGTGGGATATTCTGAATACAAGCTCATTTCTTCTCGCACATCACGTACAGGTCAAGTATCCCTTGTCCGGACATCTGAAAATCGAAATATTTTTGAACCTCATTGAATTTTAGCATGGGACGTCTGGTTGTTTGCCTGCACTGTTAACCTTGCGATGTTTGTGGTGAAACTTATTACAGGTATCCTGTGATACATCTTATTTTTCGAGCCGTTTCATTTACTTTAGTCTACAGGTAGCCTAGGCTTAGGCTATTGTGATGTAAGTTTATATGCGGTATCCAAAAACCAAATTTATCTGATATCCAAAATGCTCTGAGCGTTTCTGATAAAGGGTACTCGAGCTATACATACGGACATATGAATTCAGAGCAGGATTAGGCCACTCGGCCCGTCAAGCCTGCACCCCCATTCATTAAGATCGTGACTGATCTGATTGTAATCTCAACTCCATATTTCCTGCCCACCCCTGATCACCTTTGACACACTCGTCAGTCAAGAATCTGTCTAGCTCTGCCTTAAAAATATTCATTGACCCTGACTCCACCTCTCCCTTTTAACCCCACAAAGCCGGTCCACCATCTGCAAGACACAAGTCTGGAGTGTGATGGAATACTCCCCACTTGCCTGGACGAGTGCAGTTCCCACAACACTCAAGAAGCTTGACACCGTTCAGGACAAAGCAGCCCTGCTTGATCGGCACCACATCCACAAACATTCACTCCCACCACCACCGACGCACAGTGGCAGCCAGTGTGCACCATCTGCAAGATGCACTGCAGGAACTCACCAAGGCTCCTTCGACAGCACCTTCCAAGCCCATGACTGCTACCATCTAGAAGGTCAAGGGCAGCAGATGGATGGGAGCACCACCACCTGGAAGTTCTGTAGGGGGTGGTGGTGTGTGTGTCAGCTTCACCTCTGACTTCTGAGCGGTCCGAATCGCTCCCACTCCTTGGGTTCTAGACCTTGGACTTATTTGGGGGTGGGACAAAGTGCAGCAACCAATTGGTTTTGGTGCAAGAAAAAAACTGGGTTTATTGAAGTCACAAATGAACTTATAACATTAAGATTACACTGAGATTATACAGACCTACAAGGTACACTTAGTTAAGAACGGGGAACACACAGCATAAGGAGGGAAAATCACGCTACTAATCCCCTTACCCTTGTCCCACCCCCAAAGCCTAACTAAATTGAACTAGGAGAGGTCAGGGATCACGCTTACCAACCAGCGTTCCTTGACAGTTCGAAATCCAGCCAGGTAAGCCGGTTGCAGTTTTGGGGTACGCTCTTTGTGTCCTCTGGGGCCTTTGGGTGGAGGGCGTGGTTATGGGTGGTCGATCTTCGTGGAGGGCTGCGGTTGTGGCCTTGTCTTCGGTTGAGCCTGCCACACTGTGCCCCTCGCCGTGATGTTGCATGCGGGCCTGCAAACCTACAGATCTCTCTCCACTTAAACTCTGCTTCAACCGCTCCAAAACTGCTCACTGCCCAAAATTGCACACCCCCTTCGTACTGGTGGCCCAGTTATACTGTTTTTTAAAAAAAATTCTTATCTGAAACCAAATCAAGGTTAGTTCTTTGCCTGATTTGGGCTTCTTCAGGTGATTGTTGTCTCGTTGTTTTTAATGGGCTTGCATGATGTTTATCGTTGTCTTCCTGTCCCTGTAACTAGTCTTGAACTGAAAGCCATTGTATATGTGGAGTATTGATGTGTTCGCATAATTGCATTGATTGCTGCCTTCCTGCCTTAGTAGTTAGTAGCGATTATTTATGCAAGATTTTGATGGGCTTTAGTTTAATGTAAGATGAAGTCTTTCTCTGGATTGATTGTTTTAAAGGGAAGAATGCGTATTCTGTCTCCTCTTGTTGTCTGGCTTCAAGCAACAATCCACACTGCACTCAACAAGCTGGGCACGTCCAGTCCCAGGCCTTCATGGGCCTAGTCTCCTGTCTGCAGGGTTCTACATTTAACTCAGCAGTTGGGTCCTCTGCCATAAAAGTCCAAAAGTCATATCCTTGTTGATGATATGAAAAATGTGGGAATTTTGAGAACCCTTCAGTTCCCCTCCAAGTCACTCACCATCCTGACTTGGAAATGTATTATCTGTTGCTGGGTCAAAATTCTGGAACTCTTCTTCCTAATGGCACTGTGGGTGTACCTACACCACATGAACTGCAGCAGTTCAAGATGGCAGCTCACCACTTTCTCGAGGGGCAATTAGGGATGGGCAATAAAAACGTTGGTCTTGCCAGTGACGCTCACATCCCGTGAATGAATAAAAAGAGTTCCAAAAGCTCACGACCCTCAGAGAAAAATATTCCTGTCTCCTCCGTCTTAAATGGAAGACCCCTTGTTTCGAAACAGTGCCCCCTAGATCCAGTCTACCTCACAAGGTGAACGATCCTTTCAGGTGTCCCAAGTCTCTTCGATGGAGAGCCAAGATTGGTAAAAATGATATCCTGCCAGCAGGGTTCAGCGGAATCACTTGTTCTGGATCTGGCAACAATTCCCCGCTTTCTTTGCGTTATATTCGTTTCCGATCTCAAGAGGTGGCAACTGGTTTACTGGATCTGACTGACCAGGGGCAGGTATCCTGGAATATTAAGTGGGACCAATCGGGTAAAGATTGAACAGGCTGGTGTTCTTTTCCCGAGGGAAGAGAAAGTGGAGGGGTGATCTGATAGAGGTTGGTTAGGATAGAGATAGATGTTTACACTTGCGGGGTGGGGGAGGGATCAGAAATGGGGGACGGAGTGAGGGGCACACAAATATGAGATAGTCGCTGATAAATCCAATAGGGAATCCTGGAGGAAGCGTCTTTTCCCGGAGAGGGGTGAGAATGTGGGACCCGCTACCACAGAGGGCGGTGGAGATGAATGACATGCATACATTTTAAGGGGAAGCTGGGGTAAACGCAGGAGGGATATGGTGTTAGAGGGTTAGGTGTCTTGTGCGATGTGTGAGATGAAGAGGGGTGGGAGGAGGCTCAAGGGAAGCGCAAACAGCACAGACCAGATGGGCCGAATGGCCTGTTTCTGTGCCAGAGAGGCAACGTAATTCCATGTCCGTCCCCGAATAAGGAAGCTCAGAATACGGTGCTTGGATATGTGGGTCCGTTGCTCGTATAGGGAAATAGTTCGCTGGAATGAGGGACCATTCTCCGAGTATGAAAGGAGGCTAATGTATGTCCACGTTTCAGGCGGGTTGATAAAGGCAGGACCGGGTAACTATAGGACCCATTATCTTCACCTCATTAGCTCCGGGGAATCATTACAGATGCCCTAAGTGGGGCAGTTGGACTGAGAAGCCCTCTTTGAAGGCACCCAGTGTGGAGAAAAGAGTCACACCTCTCAAAATTTATAAGACTGGCGCTGAAAGCCATTCATTCCAACTAGTCCAAACGCCCCCACTAGGCTCTTCCCACCCCTCTTCATCTCCCCCTCTCCAGGTGAGATGGTGGTCTTGCGTTCATGTCAATGGACTTACAATCCAGAGGAATGAAAGCAATTAGGATAAAACCTGCCTGGTTTGAATTTCAACAAAAGCTTGGCAGTTAACTGCTCCCTGGTGCTTTCTGCATGGCAATGCCTCACCCAATCAGAGCCCATTTGCCAACCCAATCAGCACTCTCTTCTCATGCGGTGTAAATCGTTGTTCCCTTCACATTTGGTATTCTTGCGAACCTGTCCTGATGAGTGCAAAGTGAAAAGCTTCGACACGTCTCTTTTTTTCCAGCAAGACTCAAGTTCTGTGCGACCAAGTGATGACTTAAAAGCGAAATCACTGTGGATGCCGGAGATCACAGAATCACACAGTGCAAAAGAGGCCCTTCAGCCCATCGAGTCTGCACCGACACGTGAGAAGCACCTGACCTATCTCCCTAACCCCATTTACCAGCACTTGACCCATAGCCTTGAATGTTATGAGGTGCCAAGTGCTCATCCAGGTACTTTTTAAAGGATGTGAGGCAACTCACCTCCACCACCCTCCCAGGCAGCGCATTCCAGACCGTCATCACCCTCTGGGTAAAAAGGTTTTTCCTCACATCCCCCCCACAAACCTCCTGCCCCTCACCTTGAACTTATGTCCCCTTGTGACTGACCCTTCAACTAAGGGGAACAGCTGCTCCCTGTCCGTGTCCCTCATAATCTTGTACACCTCGATCAGGTTGCCCCCTCAGTCTTTTCTGCTCCAACGAAATTATGAGATTTGAAGTAAAAACAGAAAGTGTCGGAAAAGCTCAGCAGGGTCTGGCAATGTCTGTGGAGAGAGAAACAGTTGATGTTTTGGAGTCCAATGGGACTCTTCTTTGGAGCTGGAGGGAGGTAGAAATATGAAGGGGGTTTATGCTGTTGAAAAAGGGGGAGGGGGCAGGTGGAACAAAACGGGGGGCAGGGTCAGGATAGGTTAGAGGGCGGTGGGAGGGGGAGACTGGATGACAAAGGTGTCATGGAACACACGACAAAGATTAAAGTTTTGTAACCATCGTTACTGAGGCTAGCTTTATATTTCAGATTTTTATTATTATTAATTCATTGAATTTACGAATGACATTTAAATTCCACCAGCTGCCGTGGGAATTTGAAACTGTGTACCCAGAGCAATTATGTAAAAGCAAAATATTGCGGATGCTGGAAATCTGAAACAAAAACAGAAGATGCTGGAAAAACTCAGCGGGTCTGGCAGCGTCTGTGGAGAGAGAAACAGAGTTAATGTTTCGAGTCTGTATAACCCTCCTTCAAAGCTCAGCATTTGGTCCTGCGAGTTACAGCACTTGAGGTACACATCCAGACAGCTTTGAAATGGGTTTAGGGTTTCTGGCTCTCCCACCCTTTCAGGCAGCGAGTTCCAGACACCACCCCCCCCCCGCCCCCAACAACCCTCTGGGTGAAAAACATTTTTCCTCATCTCCCCTCTTACGCCAATCACTTTAAACCCCTGCCTCCCTCGTCACTGACTCCTCTGCTGAGCTAAGTGGGCCCTTCCCCACCCACTCTCTCCAGACCCCTCACAATTATTGTTACATCTCAATCAAATCTCCCTGCTCCGCGGAGAACAACCCCAGCCTCTCCGGTCTTCCCTCTGGGCCCTGGCAACATCCTTGTAAACCTCCTCTCCGCCCTCTCTGGTGCAATTACCTCCTTTCAGTCATGAGGCGACCAGAGCTGCGCAGAGCACACAAGTTGCGTTCCCTGACCGGGAACCGAACCCAGGTCGCAGCCGGCCTCAGGATGTGGTCATTGAGTCGGAGCTTCCCGAGAGGAATTGTCTCTTTTAAACTCTTCTGTGGGATATCGGCATCGCGGCCAAGGGCAGCATCCCTAATTGGGTCGCCCATCCCTCAACTCCCCAAGCTTGTTCATAAGAACATAAGAAATAGCAGCAGGGTTAGGCACATTCGGCCCCTCAAGCCTGCCCCGCCATTCAGTAAGATCATGGCCGATCTGCCCCAGGCCTCAACTGCTCTTCCGTGCCAGCTCCTCATAGCCCTCAGCTCCCCGATATTTCTAAAACCTACCGACCTCCTCCTTAAATACTTTCAGCGATTTAGCCTCCACAACTCTCTGGGGTAGAGAATTCCAGACATCCACTACTCTCGGAGAGGAAAAAATTCCTTCACATCTCAGTTTTAAATGAGTGCCCCCTTTTTCTGTCACCATGTCCCCTTGCTGGAGATTCCCCCACTAGTGGAAACATCTTCTCAACATCTACCCTGTCAAGCCCTCTCAGAATCTTGTACGTTTCAATAAGATCACCCCTCAGTCTTCTCAACTCTAATGAATAAAGGCCTAAACTGTTTCGTCGTTCTTGACAAGTCAACCCCTTCGTCCCAGGAATCAGCCTAGTGAATCTCTTTTGATCTGCTTCCAATGCCAGTATACCCTTTCTTAGATACGGGGGGGCCAAAACCGTGCGCAGTACTCCAAGTGCAGCCTCACCAACACCCTGCACGGTTTTAACAAGACTTCTCCATTTTTAAGCTCCAACCCGCCCCCCCACCCCAGCAATACAGACCAAAATTCCATCCGCTTCCTCGATCGCTTGCTGTGCCTGCATGCTAACTTTTTGGGTTTCATGCACAAGAACACCCAGCTCCCTCTGTGCTGCAACTTTTTTTCTGGAGTCTTCTCTCCATTTAAATAATAGTCTGCCTTTTGATTCCTCTCTGCCAAAGTGCATGACCTCACACTATCCCACATTAAGAACTCCATTTGCATGTTTTTTTCCCCATTCACTCTGAGTATATCCCTTTGCAGATTCCTTATGTCCCCATCACAACCAGTCCTCCCACCTACTTTTGTATCAGCAGCAAATTTGGATACATTATACTCTGCCCCCCAACCCCCTCCCCCCCCCCCCAAGTCATTGATATAGATTCAAACTCCTATCAATTTGATTGATTTATTTTTCTTTGTGTGAGAGAAATGCAGCATTTTTGCATTGGGAACTTGTGACAAAGGATCGAGGTATAAACCTCTTGCTTCTTATCCCCTCCACAGGAAAAGGGGCGGGGTTTGGGGGCGGGCTGCTGCAGGTCCCACCCCTGCGCCACGCTGATTGGTCCATTGGATCAATCAGCCCCGCCCCTTGCCAGCCTCCACGCACCCATTTGGCGGAGCGGCACGTCAATCACCATCACCCGCCCCTTTCCCCCCACGTCAGGTGAAACCGCTGGAGCTGGGCAGAAAAAAAAGAGCGAGGAGCCCTCCGGTCAAGGTGACAGGCACCAGGGGACTGACCTAACGTTCGGCTTCGCCTATGTGGGTCCGGCGCGTGTTTTATTTTTGTTCAAAAGTCGATTCGGCCGAACCCTCTGGATGAGGGGGAGGCGCAGGCGGCGTGCCTGTGACGTCGGCCTAAGCACGTGCTTGCGTGACGTGACACGCGGGTTGGTGACGCGCTACGTCAGATGCTGACCGGAGGCGGGAGGGGGAGGACCCATGCGGCGGATGAAAGGGGGTGGGAGGGAGCGAACGAGGGCCGACCTGTCTGTTTTACCATTCCGCTTCGGTGCGTTTGTTTATTGGCGACCCGGCGAGGCCGGGTCAGCGTCGATGAAGAAACCAGGATCGTGTTTGAAAGGATATCAATGCAGGTACGCAGAGGACGGCTGGCCGGGTAAGGGGTGGGGTGGTGTGGGGGACTGGCAATGTTGAAGCTCTGGGCGCATCGGCGGGAGGTTGGCGCAGGCGCGCTGTCGGGGGCGGGGCGGTTGGCTCAGTCGCGCGGTCGGGGGCTGGGCCTGGCGCAGGCGCGCGGTCGGGGGCTGGGCCTGGCATAGGCGCGCAGTCGCGCGGTCGGGGCTGGGGCTGGGCCTGGCACAGGCGCGCGGTCGGGGGCGGGAGGGCTGGGCCTGGGCCTGGCACAGGTGCGCGGTAGGGGGCGGGAGGCCTGGCGCAGGCGCAGAGTCTTGTCCAGAGTAAAGTAATTTTCTGGAATAAGAGCCTCTGATTTCAGGATGTCACAAACTGTGGCTCAGAATTGACATTCTGTGTTGCAAAGCTCATCATGTGGCTAAAGGAACAGGTCTGAGGTTAGGAATGGTGCAGTGGGTAATTCACCTCTTGACTCCCCAAATCCTGTCCACCATCTACAAGGCAGAAGTCAGGAGTGTGATGGAATACTCACCGCTTACCTGGATGAGTGCAGCTCCCACAACACTGAAGAAGCTCGACAGCATCCAGGACAAAGCAGCCCTGCTCGATCGGCACCCCATCCACAAACACTCACTCCCTCCACGCACAGTAGCAGCCAGTGTGCATCATCTACAAGATGCACTGCAGCAACTCACCAAGGCTCCTTTGACAGCACCTTCCAAACCCACGACCGCTACCTTCTAGAAGGACAAGGGCAGCAGGTAGATGGGAACACCACCACCTGGAAGTTCCCCTCCAAGTCACTCACCATCCTGACTTGGAAATATATTGGCCGTTCCTTCACTGTCGCTGGGTCAAAATCCTGGAACTCCCTCCCTACACCACGCGCACTGCAGCGGTTCAAGAAGGCGGCTCATCACCACCTTCCCGAGGGGCAATTGGGGACGGGCAATAAATGCCGGCCCACCCAGCGACGCCTGCGTGCCACAAACGAAAATAAAAATAAAACAAAAACCAAGCTGAATAAATGAGACAAAAATGCAAAGTGGCCATGGGGTCTGCTTGGTTAGTGAAAGCCGAGTTCAGGGGCAGGTTCTCTGAGCATGGATAATTGCAAGTGCTGGCTTAGCTTTAGAGAAACTGGAAACATTTTGATTTTGGAGGGGAGGTTCTCAATGTCCACTGCAGAGAAGCAAAATTCTTCTCTTTTTTGTTTGTAAGGTATAGGAGCATAGAAGCAGGAGGAGGCCATTCTGTCCTTCGAGCCCGCTCCGCCATTCTACTAGATCATGGCTGACCAGCCACCACCATTTTCCCTCACTGTCCCCGTATCCCTTGATGTGAATCACAGAAGGTCAGTGTGCAGGTACAGCAGGTAATTAAAATGTTCTCATTTATTGAGAGGGGAATTGATTTCAAAAGTAGGGAGGTTACGCTTCAGTTGTACAGAGCATTGGTGAGACCACATCGGGAGGACTGTGTACAGTATTAGTCACCTTATTTAAGGAAGGGGGTAAGTGCATTGGAAGCAGTTCAGAGAACGTTTATCAGACCAACACCTGGAATGGGAGGGTTGTCTTATGAGGATAGGTTGAACAGGCATGGCTTGTATCCTCTGTGGTTTAGAAGAGTAAGAGGCGACTTGATTGAAGCATATCAGATCCTGAGGGGTCTTGACAGGGTGAATGTGGAGAGGATGTTTCCTCTTGTGGGAGAAACTAGAACCAGGGGGTCACTGTTGGACAGAGATGAGAAATGTTTTCACTGTGAGGGTGGTGAGTCTTTGGAACTCTTCCTCCAAAGGCAGTGGAAGCATAGCCTTTGAATATTTTTAAGGCAGAGATGGATAGATTCCTGGTAAGCAAGGGGGTGATAGGTTATCAGGGGGTAGGTGGGATGCAGACTTCAGGCTACTATCAGATCAGCCATGATCTTATTAAATGGCGGAGCAGGCTCGAGGGGTGGAGTGGCCTCCTCCTGCTCCCTGTTCATATGTTAGTATGTTATTTTGCCCTTCATTTTGTAGGTTTCAATGAGATCACATCTCGCTCTTCTAAACTCTATGAGAATATAAACTCAATTTACTCAACCTCTCATCATAGAACAACCTCCTCAACCCTGGGAACAACCTAGTGAACCTTGTATCCAGCTCTGCCTTAAAGATATTCAAAGACTCTGCTTCCACCGCCTTTCGAGGAAGACTCATCACTCTCAGAGAAACAAACTTCTCCTCATCTCTGTCCTTAATGGGCGTCCCTTTACTTTTAAATAGTGACCCCTAGATTAGAACCATTGAAAAGTTACAGCACAGGAGACCATTCGGCCCATCCTGTCCATGCCAGCCCGAGGACACCCAGGTGCCCTTTCTAATCCCACTTTCCTGCACCCGGCCCATATCCCTTCAGCTTACAGCACTTTAGGTGCAGATCCAGGTACTTTGTAAAAGAGTTTAGAGTTTCTGCCTCTACCACCAACTTGGGCCGCGAATTCCAGACACCCACTATCCTCTGCATGAAAATGTTCCCCTACACCTTCTGCCGCTTATCTTGAATCTATGTCCCCTAGTTCTAGAATTCTCCACCAAGGGAAACAATTTGATCCTGTCCACTCTATCTATTCCCCTCATAATTTTGTACACCTCAATCAAGTCACCTCTCAGCTTTCTTTGTTCCAAGGAAAATAACCCCAACCTATCCAATCTCTCCTCGTAGCTACACGTTTCTAACCCCGGCAGCATTCTTGTAAACCTCCTCTGCACTCTCTCCAAGCTATTACGACCTTCCTGTAATGTGGTGACCAGAACTGCACACAATACTCCAGTTGTGGCCTCACCAGTGTTTTCTACAATTCCAACATTATATCCTTACTTTTATATTCTATACCTCTGCCAATGATGGAGATCATTCCATATGCCTTCTTTACAACCTTGTCTACTTGAACTGCTGCCTTCAGGGACCTGTGTACTTGTACGCCAAGATCTCTCCCTTCATCTACCCCTCTTAGTATATTCCCATTTATTGTGTAATCGCTATAAAGGTTTGATTTCCCTAAATGTATGACCTCACACTTTTCTATGTTAAAATCCATCTGCCAGTTTATCGCCCACTCCACCAACCCAACTATATTATTTTGGAGATTTATGGCTATCCTCCACATTATCCACTACTCGGCCAATCTTTGTGCCATCTGCAAATTTCCCAATCGTGCACCCCCACGTTCACATCTAAATCATTAATATATAACACAAACAGCAAGGGTCCCAACACCGATCCCTGTGGAACACCACTTGAGACAACTTTCCATTCGCAAGGGAATCCATCGACCATTACCCTTTGTTTCCTGTTACAAAGCCAACCTTTTATCCAGTTTGCCACGTTACCCTGAATCCCATGGGCTTTTACTTTCCTGACCAATCTGCCATGTGGGACCTTGTCATATGCCTTGCTAAAATCCATGTACATAACATCCACTGCACTACTTTCATCAACCCTTCCTATCACTTCCTCCAACAAGAAGAAACATCCTCTCCACATCCACCCTGTCAAGACCCCTCAGCATAAAACCGTAAGACATAGGAGCAGAAATCAGGCCATTCAGCCCATCGAGTCTGCTCCGCCATTCAATCATGGCTGATAAGTGTCTCAACCCCATTCTCCCACCTTCTCCCCGTAACCTTTGATCCCCTTACCAACCAAGAGCCTATCTATCTCAGTCTTAAATACACACAATGACCTGGCCTCCACAGTCTTCTGTGGCAATGAATTCCATAGATTCACCACTCTCTGGCTAAAGAAGTTTCTCCTCATCTCAGTTCTAAAAGGTCTTCCCTTTACTCTGAGGCTGTGCCCTCGGGTCCTAGTCTCTCCTACTAATGGAAACATCTTCCCTACGTCCACTCTATCCAGACCTTTCAGTATTCTGTAAGTTTCAATCAGATCCCCCCTCATCCTTCTAAACTCCATCGTATATAGACCCAGAGTCCTCAAACGTTCCTCATATGTTAAGCCTTTCATTCCCGGGATCATTCTCGTGAACCTCCTCTGGACCCTCTCCGGGGCCAGAACATCCTTCCTGAGATATGGGGCCCAAAATTGCTCACAATAGAGCCTTATAAAGCCTCAGCAGCACATTCCTGCTTTTATATTCTAGTCCTCTCGAAATAAATGCCAACATTGCATTTGCCTTCCTAACTACCGACTCAACCTGCAAGTTAACCTTAAGAGAATCCTGGACTAGGACTCCCAAGTCCCTTTGTACTCCAGATTTCTGAATTCTCTCCCCATTTAGAAAATAGTCTATGCCTCTATTATTCTTACCAAAGTACATGACCTCACACTTCCCCACGTTGTATTCCATCTGCCACTTCTATGTCCATTCTCCTAACCTGTCCAAATCCTTCTGCAGCCTCCCCGCCTCCTCAATAATACTTGTCCGTCCACCTATCTTTGTATCATCTGCAAACTTAGCCAGGATGCCCTCAGTTCCTTCATCTAGATCACTAATGTATAAAGTGAAAAGTTGTGGTCCCAACACTTACCCCTGCGGAACTCCACTAGTCACCGGCCGCCATCCTGAGAAGGACCCCCTTATTCCCACTCTTTGCCTCCTGCCAGACAGCCAACCTTCTATCCATGCTAGTACCTTGCCTCTAACACCATGGGCTCTTATCTTACTGAGCAGCCTCCTGTGCGGCACCTTGTCAAAGGCCTTCTGGAAGTCCAAGTAGATTCCATTGGCTCTCCTTTGTCTAACCTACTCGTTACCTCCTCAAAGAATTCTAACAGATTTGTCAGGCATGACCTCTCCTCGATGAAACCATGCTGACTTTGCCCTATTTTACCATGCGCTTCCAAGTATTCTGAAATCTCATCCTTAATAATGGACTCTAAAATCTTACCAACGACCGAGGTCAGGCTAATCGGCCTGTAATTTCCTGTCTTTTGCCTCACTCCCTTCTTAAACAGGGGGGTTACATTAGCGATTTTCCGGTCCTCTGGGACCCTCCCTGACTCCAGTGATTCCTGAAAGATCACCACTAATGCCTCCAGTATCTCTTCAGCTATCTCCTTCAGAACTCTGGGGTGTAATCCATCTGGTCCAGGTGATTTATCCACCTTCAGACCTTTCAGTTTTCCTAGCACCTTCTCCTTGGTAATGGCCACTATACTCACCTCTGCCCCCCGACTCTCTTGAACTTTGGGAATGTTACTCATGTCTTCCACAGTGAAGGCTGACACAAAGTACCAATTTAGTTCCTCCGCCATTTCTTTGTTCCCCACTACTACTTCTCCAGCATCATTTTCCAGCGGCCCAATGTCCACTTTTGCCTCTCTCTTACTCTTTATATATCTAAAAAAACTCTTGCAATCTTCTTTTGTATTACTGGCTCGTTTACCCTCATATTTAATCTTCTCCCTCCTTATTTCTTTTTTAGTTGTCCTCTGTTGGTCTTTGTAGGCTTCCCAATCCCCTGGTTTCCCACTGCTCTTCGTTGCATTGTATGCTTTCTCTTTAGCTTTTATGCTGTCCCTGACTTCCCTTGTCAGCCATGGTTGCCTCGTCCTCCCTTTGGTATGCTTCTTCTTCCTAGGGATGAATTTTTTTTGTGTCTCCCAAATTACTCCCAGAAACTCCTGCCATTGCTGTTCCACTGTCTTTCCTGCTAGGCTCATCTCCCAGTCAATTCTGGCCAGCTCCTCCCTCATGCCTCTGTAGTTGCCTTTATTCAATTGTAATACCATTACATCTGATTCCAGCTTTTTCCTCTCAAACTGCAGGGTAAATTCCATCATATTATGGTCACTTCCTCCTCAGGGTTCTTCAACTTAAGCTCCCTTATCAAATCTGCCTCATTACACATCACTAAATCTAGAATTGCCTGTTCCCTAGTGGACTCCACTATAAGCTTGTTTCAATCAAGTCGCCTCTTATTCTTCTAAACTCCAGCGCATACAAGACTAGCCTTTCCAGCCTTTCCTCATAAGTCAACCTGCCCATTCCTGGTATTAGTTTGGTAAACCTTCTCTGAACTGCTAACCCATTTACATCTTTCCTTAAGTAAGGAGATCAATACTTAACACAATACTCCAAATGTGGTTTCACCAGTGTCCTGTACAACTGAAGCATAACCTCCCTACTTTTGTAATCAATTCCCCTCGCAATAAATGATATCATTGTATTAGCTTTCCTAATTATCTGCTGTACTTGCAGACTAACCTTTTGGATTCATGCACTAGGGCACCCAGATCCCTCTGAATCTCAGAGCTCTGCAATCTCTCACCATTTAGATAATAGACTTGATTTTTATTCTTCCTGCCAAAATGGACAATTTCACCTTTGCCCACTCACTTAGCCTATCTACATCCCTTTGTAGCCTCCTTATGTCCTCTTCACAACTTACTTTCCTGCCTTTGTGTCATCAGCAAATTTAACAACCATACCTTCAGTCCCTTCATCCAAGTCATTTATATAAATAGTAAAAAGTTGAGGCCCCAGCACTGATCCCTGTGGCACACCACTTGTCACATTCTGCCGACCAGAAAATTACCCATTTAAGCCTACTTTCTCTTTCCTGTTAGCTATCCATTGCCGATATGTTACCTCCTACACCATGAGCTTTTCTTTTCTGCAATAACCTTTGATGTGGGCACCTTATCAAGTGCCTTCTGGAAATCTAAGTACAGTACATCCACCAGTTCCCCTTTATCCACAGCACATGTGACTCCTTCAAAGAACTCCAATAGAATGGTTAAACATGATTTCCCTTTCACAAAACCATGTTGACTCTGCCCGATTTCCTTGAATTTTTCTAAGTGCCCTGCGATAACATCTTTAATAATATTTTCCAACTTTTTCCCTATGACGGATGTTAGGCTGACTGGCCTGTGGTTTCCCTTTATTCCCTTTTTTTGGAATAAAGGAGTTACATTTGCTGTTTTTCAAACTAATGGGACCTTCCCCGAACCAAGGGAATCTTGGAAAGTTAAAACCAGCACAAAAACTATTTCACTCCCCACTTCTTTCAAGACCCGACGACGAGCAGCCCCAACAATTTGCTCAGTACCACTTCTCTGATGACCATTCTTTGCTGCTTTTTATAATCTGGCCAATCTTCTGACCTGCTGCCCATCCTTGTGCAATTACATGAATTTTCTTTAAGATTATCACTCTCTTTAACTTTTATAGTTAACCACGGGTGGTGGCTCCTCCCCTTGGAATTTTTCTTTCTCATTCGAATGTCTCTGTTCTGTCTATTCTGAAATGTCCCCTTAAATGTCCGCCACAAAATCTGCATGGATCTATCCCTTAACCTCATTTGCCAGTTCGCTTTAGCTAGCTCTGCTTTCATGCCCTCATAATTGCCCAGAAGAGTGAGGGGGTGACTTGATTGAAATATATAAGTTCCTGAAAGGACTCGACAAGGTGGACGTGGAAAGGATGTTCCCTCTGGTGGGTGAGTCCGGAACTAGGGGGGTGGGGCACTGTTTTAAAATATTAGGGGGTCGCCCTTTTGGGACAGAGATGAGGAGAAATATTTTCCCCGGGGTCATCGAATGCCTCTTAAGTTGGAAGTAGATTCTTGTCAGGCAAGGGAATCTAAGGTTATCGGCAGGAGATGGGAACGTGGAATTCGGAACACAAGCAGATCAGCCGTGATCTTAATGAGTGGCGGAGCAGCCTCGAGGGGCCGGATGGACCACTCCTTCCCCTATTTCTTGTGTTCTGAGGGCTGTGCGACTTTGGAACTCTCCGCCTCAGAAGGCAGTGGAGGCGGGGGTCATTGAATATTTTTAAGGCAGTGGATAGATTCTTGTTGGGCGAGGGAATCAAAGGTTACCAGGGTTAGACGGGAATGAGGAGATTGAAACACAAACAGATCAGCCGTGATCCTGTTGAATGGCGGAACAGCCTCAAGGGGCCACCTTCTGCTCCTGTTCCGTGTGTTTGTGCTAGTAGAGAATTCCAAAGACTCTCAACCCTCTGAGTTTTAAAAAAAAATCCCCTCATCTTGGTCTTAAGTGGCTTCCCCTTATTTTGAAATTATGTCCCCTGGTTCTAGACTCCCCACCCAAGGGAACCATCTTACCCACGTCTATCTGTCCCTCTCATTACTTTGTAGGTTGCAATGAGATCACCTCTCATCCTTCGAAACTCTTAAAGAATACAAGGCCCGGTTTCCCCAATCTCTCTTCATAGGACATAAATTCTCCTGTCTCTACTTTTAAAGAACCAACATTTACTTTAGCTATTCCCTTCCTTGTGAAAGCCCCAGCACTGACCCCTGTGGCATACCAGTTGTTACATCCTGCCAACCAAGGAAAAGGCCTATTTATGACTATTCTCTGCTTCCTGTTGGCCAGCCAATTTTCTATCCATGCCAATATGTTACCCCCTACACCATAAGCTTTTCTTTTCTGCAATAACCTTTGATGTGGCACCTTATCAAATGCCTCCTGGAAATCTAAGTGCAGTACATCCACTGGTTCTCCTTCATCCACAGCACATGTGACCCCTTCAAAGAGCTTCAATAAATTGGTGAAACATGATTTCCCTTTCACAAAACCATGTTGACTCTGCCTGATTCTTGAACCGCTGCAGTATATCGGCCCTTCCTCCACTGTCGCTGGGTCAAAATCCTAGAACTCCCTTCCGAACGGGTGTACCGACACCACATGGACTGCAGCGGCTCAAGAAGGCGGCTCACCACCGCCTTCTCAAGGGGCAGTTAGGGATGGGCAATAAATGCTGGCCCGGCCAGCGATGTCCCATCACGTAAATGAATTCAAAAAAACTTATGTAGGGAGAAAGAGGTTGCAATGAGGTATTTGGATCTGCAAGTACATGGGAAAGAGGTTTTAAAAGAATATAAATGACACAACTGAGGGCAAGGCCCAGGGATCTCCCAGAGGCCAGGTCAGGGGAAAGAATTCTGCTTTGCCCTCGCTATATTTAATGCCCCGTTTCCTGGATTCAAATCAGTGCAACAGGGGCCGATTGTAGTGAAGGGAAACAGGAGAGAGAATGTCAGATTGGCTTCATTTGAGAGGGCGGCCCTTGGGGTTGAGAGGAGAGATAGCTGGAGAGCGGGTGATGAGTCGCAAGACGTTAAGGTACAGGAGTAGGAATCGGCCATTCGGCCCATCAAGCTATTCAATAAGGTCACGGCTGATCTGACAGTGGCCTGATCTGCACTTACCTGCCCTGAGGGGTCTCGACAGGGTGGATGGAGAGAGGATGTTTCCTCTTGTGGGATAACCTAGAACGAGGGGGGGTCACTGTTTAAAAATAAGGGGTCGCCCATTTAAGACAGAGACGAGGAAAAATTTTTTCTCTCAGAGGGCGGTGAGTCTGTGGAACTCTCTTCCTCGAAAGTGGTGGAAGCAGAGTCTTTGAATATTTTTTAGGCAGAGCTGGATAGATTCTTGATTAACAAGAGGGTGAAAGGTTATCGGGGGTTCGGCGGGAATGTGGGGTCGAGGTTACAATCAGATCAGCCACAATCTTATTTAATGGGTGGAGCAGGCTTGAGGGGCCGAGTGGCCGACTCCTGCTCCTAATTCATACAGTTTGGATCAAAAGCCTGTCTAACTCAGCCTTGAATATAATCAATGACCAGCCTCCCCTGCCTGGGAAAGAGAGTGCCAAAGGCTAACGACTGTCTGACAGAAGAAATTGCTCCTCTTGTCTGTCTTAAATGGATGACCCCATATTTTTAAACTTTGCCCCTCCACCATCCCCGAACTCTAGGTTCCCCCACCAGAGTCTGAATTAGCAGCAGAGAGAGGGAGGTGTGTGTGAGGCAGGATTTATCGCCTTGCAGGGAGGGGAGTGGGAAGAGTGTTGCACTGGACACTCGAATTGTCTGTTCGAAATCTCGACCCTGTATTTACGGTGATGCCTTCCGTCAACTGCTTTCACAGGGTGTGACGAAGGGAGAATTTGCAGATGGATTGTCCAAGATTGGACCGAATCGCTCGATCCATCGGGACCTGAATATCACCCTTTGAATGTGGAAGGAGAGACGCTTGCCTGTTCTGTCTGTGGGAAAGGATTTTGAACATCGGTGTGACTGGAAAAGCACCGAGACACACGCACACACACACCCGAGTGAGAGTGTTTCCAGTGCACTGACTGTGGAAAGAGCTTTCACCACTTACACAGCCTGAAAGTACATCACACTGTTCGCAGTGAGGAGAAACCGTGCACACCTTCGCTGTGTGGACGAGGCTTCAACTGATCGTCCCACCTGGAGAGACACAGAGACCCCCGCACCATGGAGAAACCGTGCAAGTGTGCGGACTGCGGGAAGGGATTCAACTACCCGTCCCTGCTGGAAATCCATCGACGCGGCCACACGGGGGAGAGGCCGTTTGCCTGCTCCGAGTGCGGCAAGGGCTTCACCCAGTCTTCCCACCTGCTGACCCACCAGCGGGTCCACACCGGGGAGAGGCCCTTCATCTGCTCCGCGTGCGGCAAGGGCTTCACCCGGCTGTCCAACCTGCTGACCCACCGGCGAGTCCACACCAGGGAGAGGCCGTTCACCTGCCCCGTGTGCGGGAAGGGGTTCACCCAGTCCTCCACCCTGCTGACCCACCAGCGGGTCCACACCAGGGAGAGGCCGTTCGCCTGCCCCATGTGCGGGAAGGGGTTCACGAGCTTAGCCAACCTTCTGACCCACCAGCGCCTTCACAGCGGGGAGAGGCCGTTCTCCTGCTCCGAGTGCAGGAAGGGATTCACCCAGCTATCCCACCTCCTGACGCACCAGCGGGTTCACACTGGGGAGAGGCCGTTCACTTGCTCCGCCTGCGGGAAGGGATTCAAAAGCTCATCCAACCTGCTGACCCACCAGCGGGTTCACACCGGGGAGAGGCCATTCGCCTGCTCCGAGTGCGGGAAGGGATTCAGTCAGCTGTCCCACCTCCTGACCCACCAGCACGTTCACACCGGGGAGAAGCCATTCACCTGCTCCGAGTGCGGGAAGGGATTCGCCGTCTCCACCAGCCTGCAGGCACACCAGCGCACTCACGCCGACAAATGCAAATGCCCGGACTGTGGGAGGGCCTTCCAGAGCGCAAAAGAGCTGCTGGGTCACCGCCGCACCCACACCGGGGAGAGGCCGTTCGCTTGCTCCCTGTGCGGGAAGGGGTTCACTCACTCGACACACCTCCTCACGCACCAGCGAGTCCACAGCGGGGAGAGGCCCTTTACCTGCTCTGTGTGCGGGAAGGGGTTCACCCAGTCGTCCAACATGCTGAGACACCAGCGAGCTCACGGGACTGCGGGGGCTGGACTATAGAGTCGGCGATTCAACACCTCAAGGCAGCTTCCCATCCAATCATGGTTGATCTCTATCTGAACTCCATCGGCACAGAAGGAGGTCATTTGTCCCACCCGGTCCATGCCGGTGTTTATGCCCCATTTGAGCTCTTTCCTCATCTTAAATCGATTGTGGTAACCCTCTACTCCCTCCTCCCTCAAACATTTTTCTCACTGCCTTAAATACATCTTGTACTATTCGCTCCAATCGCCCTTTGTGGTAGCGAGTTCCACATTCTTACCACTGTTTTGGCGGGGGGGTGGGGTGGTGGGGGGGCAGCTAAGAAGTTTCTCCTGAATTTCCTGTTGGATTTCTTGCAGACTCTTATATTGATGGCCTCTAGTTATGCTCTTCCCCACAAGATTAGGTCACCCCCTCAACCTATTTTTAGTAGAATCCCTGCCTCTCGATCCTTTCCTTTCTGTTATCCTTTCGTGGGCTGTGGGTGTCGCTGGGCCAGGCCAGCATTTGTCGCCCGTCCCTGATTGCCCATGAGCTGCGCGTCTGTCTTGCCCGGGCCATTTCAAAGGAGGGGCAGTTAAGAGTCGACCCACATCGCTGTGTGGACCTGGGGTAAGGATGGCAGACTTCCTCCGCTAAAGGGACATGAGTGAACCAGATGGGGTTTTTACGACAGTCGACGATCGTTGTCATGGTTACTGTCACCGAGACTATCTTTATAATTCCAGACTTTATTAACTGGATTTAAATTCCACCAGCTGCCGTGGTGGGATTTGAACCCACGTCCCCCAGAGCATTAGCCTGGGCCTTTGGATTACCAGTCCAGTGATATTACCGCAATGCTGCCTGACATGCATTTCTGGTATCATCCTTGTAAATCTCCCCTGCACTCCTTGCAGTGCCTCTGAAACCCTTTTGGTCTAAGCTGGCGGCCTGTGATTGCACACAGTACTTTGAAGTGATGGCTAATCAAGCTTTGGTGCAGGCTTAGCAACGCTTTTTTGAGACTTTTCAATTCTATCCCTCCAGAAAGGTCGAACTAGTTAACTCCTTTGACCCATCTTTGATTCATGATCCGTCACCGACTTCCCCAGTAAGAACGTATTCACCTGAGTCTTGAGGATTTCAGTCAACACCCGACATTCACAACCTCATCCAGCACCTTTTCCTGGGTATCAGTGACTGTCGGTTTGTTTTATATCAGACAGGAGGAGATTGGTGTCATTGACTGTGAGGTTGGTTTATATCAGACAGGAGGAGATTGGTGTCATTGACTGTGGGGTTGGTTGATATCACTCAGAAGGAGGTTGCCACTTTCATGTTCCTCTGACATGTCCTCCTTCCTTAACCGAGGTTTTCCACCCATGGTGGTTGACAGGGCCCTCAACCGTGTCCGGCCCATCTCCCGCGCATCCGCCCTCACACCTTTCTCTTCCTCCCAGAACCATGATAGGGTCCCCCTTGTCCTCACTTATCACCCCACCAGCCCCCACATTCAAAGGATCATCCTCTGCCATTTCCGCCAACTCCAGCATGATGCCACCACCAAACACATCTTCCCTTCACCCCCCCAGCAGCATTCTGCAGGGATTGTTCCCTCCGGGACACCCTGGTCCACTCCTCCATCACCCCCTACACCTCAACCACTTCCCAAGGCACCTTCCCATGCAACCGCAGAAGGTGCAACACCTGCCCCTTTACTTCCTCTCTCCTCACCATCCAAGGGCCCAAACACTCCTTTCAAGTGAAGCAGCGTTTCACTTGCACTTCCCTCAATTTAGTTTACTGCATTCGCTGTTCCCAATGTGGTCTCCTCTACATTGGAGAGACCAAACGCAGACTGGGCGACCGCTTTGCAGAACACCTGCGGTCTGTCCGCAAGCATTACCCAGACCTCCCTGTCGCTTGCCATTTCAACACTCCACCCTGCTCTCATGCCCACATGTCCGTCCTTGGCTTGCTGCATTGTTCCAGTGAAACTCAACGCAAACTGGGGGGGAACAGCACCTCATCTTCCCAATAGGCACTTCACAGCCTTCCGGACTGAATATTGAGTTCAACAACTTTAGATCATGAGCTCTCTCCTCCATCCCCACCCCCTTTCTGATCCCCCTTTTTCCCAATAATTTATAGAGATTTTTCTTTTCCCACCTATTTCCGTTATTTTTAAATGTATTTCTATCCATTGTTTTATCTCTATCTTTTAGCCTATTTTGATCATTTTGCCCCACCCACCCCCACTAGGGCAATCTGTACCTTGCTCATCCTGCTTTATACCCTTAATGTCACCTATTATCACATTCCTTAGAATTATTATTATCATTATCACCACCTCTTTGTCCTTTTGTCTATGACATCTTTTGGTTACCTCCGCCTATCATTGGCCCTCTATCCAGCTCTACCTGTCCCACCACACCCCCCTTAAACCAGCTTATATTTCACCTCTTCTATTTTTCCTTCCTTCTGTTGAAGAGTCATTCGAGCTCGAAACATTAACTGTGTTCCTCTCTGCAGATGCTGTCAGACCTGCTGAGTTTTTCCAGGCATTTTTGTTTTTGTTTTGGATTTCCAGCATCCGCAGTTTTTTGCTTTTATTATAGGCGGAGATTGGTGTCAGTGACTGCGGGTTTGGTTTATATCAGACCGGCGGAGACTGGTGTCAGTGACTGTGAGGTCGGTTTATATCAGATAGGAGGAGATTGGTGTCAGTGACTGTAAGGTTGGTTTATATCAGAAAGGAGGAGATTGGTGTCAGTGACTGTGGGTAGTTGTATATCAGACAGGAGGAGATTGGTGTCAGTGACTGTGGGATTGGTTTATATCAGACAGGAGGAGATTGGTGTCAGTGACTGTGGGGTTGATTTATATCAGACCGGGGCAGATTGGTGTCAGTGACTGTGAGGTTGGTTTCTATCAGACAGGAGGAGATTGGTGTCAGTGACTGTGCGGTTGGTTTATATCAGACAGGTGGAGATTGGTGTCAGTGACTGTGGGGTTGGTTTATATCAGACAGGAGGAGATTGGTGTCAGTGACTGTGAGGTTGGTTTATATCAGACAGGTGGAGATTGGTGTCAGTGTTCCCATATCCACACGAGCATTGCTGGCAAGACCAGCGTTTATTGGCTTTCTCCAACTGCCTTTGAGATGGTCATGGTCAGCTGCTCTCTTGACAAGCAAGCAACCTGCTGGACCACTGCAGAGGGAATTGGTCACGTTGCTGGGGGCCTGGAGTCAGTCACACGTGGGCCAGACCGGGTAAGGAAGGCAGATTTCCTGAGAGAACCGGATGGGTTTGTGTAGCTACCTGATGGTGACGTGGACACTGTGACAGATACCCGCCATTTCTTTTTACAGTCAGCTCCAGATTTATTTACTAAATTTAAATCCCTCCCAGCGGCAATGTTGGGACTTGAACTCTTGCTGCTCCCAGATCATTTGCCCAGGCCTCTGGATCACAGCAGCGTAACTCCTCTGCTTCCCAGTGATGCTCCGGCGCTGTCATGGCCAAGGACATTCCTTTCAACTCATTCTTTCGAGGGACGAGGTGCGTCGCTGGGCAAGGCCAGCATTTGTTGCCCACCCCTAATTGCCCTCGAACTGAGTGCCTTGCCGCACCATTTCAGAAGGGGGCAGTTAAGAGGGGGAGGGACAGGGATAGATGGGTTTTTAACAACAATTGACAATGGTTCTCACCGAGATTGGCTTTCAATTCCAAGTATTATGAATTGAGTTTAAATTCCACCAGCTGCCGGCGGTGGGACTTGAACCTGTGGCCCCCTCGGTGGAGGGGGTGGGGATGCGCCTGGGCCTCTGGATTCCCAGCCCAGTGCCGTTACCGTGACACCACCGTCTCTTCTCCCCCTGAGCCCTTAATCACAATAATCGCACAGTGCAGAAGAGGCCCTTTGGCCCATCGAGTCTGCACCGACACGTGAGAAACACCTGAACTACCTACCTAATCCCATTTACCAGCACTTGGCCCATAGCCTTGAATGTTATGATGCGCCGAGTGCTCATCCAGGTACTTTTTAAAGGATGTGAAGCAACCCGCCTCCACCACCCTCCCAGGCAGCGCATTCCAGACCGTCACCACCCTCTGGGTAAAAAAAAGTTTTTCCTCACATCCCCCCTAAACCTCCTGCCCCTCACCTTGAACTTGTGCCCCCTTGTGACTGACCCTTCAACTAAGGGGAACAGCTGCTCCCTATCCAACCCTGTCCATGCCCCTCACAATCTTGTATACCTCAATCACCCCCACCTCAGTTTTCTCTGCTCCAGCGAAAACACCCAAATCTATCCAAGTTCTGCCGAAGGGTCACGAGGACTCGAAACATCAATTCTTTTCTTCTCCGCCGATGCTGCCAGACCTGCTGAGTTTTTCCAGGTAATTCTGTTTTTGTTTTTGTTTTGGATTTCCAGCATCCGCAGCTTTTTGTTTTTATCTACATTTTTAACCAAGTCTATCCAACCTCTCTTCATAACTTATAAATGTTTCATCCCAGGCCACATCCTTGGTGAGCCTCCTCTGCACTCCCGGGGGGAGTCAAACGCCTGCTGTATGTCTAAAACTTTAAAAAAAAGGTGACGGACTGCCGTTCGACAGCGCGATTTGCCAAGGGGGGGGTGGCCGCTCGGGGGTGGGGGGGGAGGGGCACGTGTTACCAGCAGTGAGCTCAGTCTGCCAGGGCAGCCCCCACCCCATCTTCATGTCTTGACCTCTCCCTCCCCCCCCCGCCACCCCCCACCACCACCGAGTGAGCGAACCCACCACACCATCTTGCTGAATCTTGGCATCGGCTTTCGCTTCCCCTGCCAGCCACGAACTGAAATATCGGCAAGTTTGAAAGGTGTACCTCTGTCCAAACGTCCCCCTGGCCCCCCAGTCCCCCCACAAGAGTAACTGGCTGCTGTTCAAGGTAAGCAAGGCGTGGGGTGTCCCGTTCCGATCCGCAGCAGCGAGCTTGGCGCTCCGTGTTTTCAGCGACTCGCACCCTCGTCACCTGTCAGCTCTCGGACGGGGGATCGAACTCTCTCCACCCCTCTGCAGAGACCCCAAGCGTGGGCTTTCAGCAACTCAATAAAGGCATAGAAAGTAACTCCCGGTGTGCAAAGTGGACTCTTTTGCGAGCTCCGGCTCCTGGTCCCCAGCAGGTGGAGGCCCTTCCGCCAACTCTCGCCGACAATCGTGGAACCTTGCTGGATGGCAGGGGCCATCGTGTCCATCCTGGACCTCCGAAAGGTGAAGGGACTCGTTAGAAACCCCTCTGCGCCACCCCCCTGGATGTTGTCTGAGGGGTTGTGCCCCCACCAGCCTTTTGTGTTTTGATCCCCTGCAGACAATGTCCACTTACTCCTGTTCCTCGACCCTTTGGAATGTTTCTCTTCCCTCTCCTCCCCGATGTTTGTGGTCAGATATTCCATGTCCGAACCCTCTCTTCCCTGATTTTTGTGGTCAGACGTTCCATGTACGAAATCTCCCCTCCCCGGTGTTTGTGGTCAGATATTCCATGTCCGAGCCCTCTCCTCCCCGATGTTTGTGGTCAGACGTTCCATGTCCGAGCCCTCTCTTCCCTGATGTTTGTGGTCAGACGTTCCATGTCCTAACCCTCTCTTCCCCGGTGTTTGTGATCAGATATTCCATGTCCGAACCCTCTCTTCCCCGGTGTTTGTGGTCAGATATTCCATGTCCGAACCCTCTCTTCCCTGATGTTTGTGGTCAGACATTCCATGTCCGAACCCTCTCCTCCCTGATGTTTGTGGTCAGATATTCCATGTCCGAGCCCTTTCTTCCCTGATGTTTGTGGTCAGACATTCCATGTCCGAACCCTCTCTTCCCTGATGTTTGTGGTCAGACATTCCATGTCCGAGCCCTCTCTTCCCTGATGTTTGTGGTCAGATATTCCATGTACGAAATCTCCCCTCCCCGGTGTTTGTGGTCAGATATTCCATGTCCGAACCCTCTCCTCTCCCTGATGTTTGTGGTCAGACATTCCACGTCCGAACCCTCTCTTCCCTGATGTTTGTGGTCAGACATTCCACGTCCGAACCCTCTCTTCCCTGATGTTTGCGGTCAGATATTCCATGTCCGAATCCTCTCCTCCCTGATGTTTGTGGTTAGATATTCCATGTCCGAACCCTCTCCTCCCTGGTGTTTGTGGTCAGACATTCCCTGCGGAAGCAGATTCTCCCAACCTCAGCTCGTTCTCCTGGTACTGACCGGTGACTCCCCCCACCCTCCCTCTCGTCACTGACTTGCTGGCCTGTGAAGCGTTGATGAGGAGGAACACGTTGTCGAATCTTTTCATCTTGCATTCATCAGGACAAATGCGAGAATGCCAAATTTCAAGCAAGCAAAACAATTTACACTACTGGAGAAAAAGCCACATTACGAGCTTGACTGCCCTGGCTCACTATCACAGCCAGGGACTGTTCTCTGCAAAGGAGAGGAATATGTTTGAGCCTTGCACCTTTTTTCCATTGCCAGGCAGCTTGGGGGTGCTATGGCTCCCTGCCGCTTTCGCCATGGCAACGTCTCGGCCAATGAGAGTCGACTTGTCAATTGATCAGCACCCTTTTCTTCCGAGGCATAAATTGTTGTGATCATTTGAAATTTGGCATTCTTGTGTTTGTCCGGATGAGTATGAGATGAAAAGCTTAGGCCACGTGTCTCTCTTTTCAGCAATATTTGAGCCCTGTGATATAGTTCTTCCTTTCCTGATCAAGCTCTGAACAACTCCACCCCCGCAACCCCCCCCTCCTCCCCGCGTCTCTTTTTAACCTTGGCTCCAAAGAAGGGCCCTGCTTTCTCCAGATGACTGAAGCATCTCATCCCTGACATCATCTCAGTGAATCTCCTGTGTATGGCTGAGAAAAAAAGAGACAAGCTGTCAAAGCTTTTCACCTTGCACTCAACAGGGTAATTCGCAAGAATATCGCGTTGTAAAGGGAACAATTCATACCGCACGAGAAGAGAGTGCTGAGTCTCCTTCTGCACCCTCTCCATGGCCTTGATGCCTTTCCTAGTGGAAGGTGCTGAAAACGTGACACGAAACACCAGCAGCAGCCTCACCTGAGATTTTGCGCTCGACACCCACGATTCACAATTTCTAAGTGTCTTTATCAACTTGTTCCCCCGCTTTTCGAGACCCTGGTGTCTGAACCTCAGACTGCTTGCTCCTCTGCACATTTTACTACCGTCCCTTTTATTTTTGATTCCCAGAAAGTGCCGGCTCAACTCCCTGGTGTTAAATTTCACCCGCCACCTCCCTGCCCCGTTAGGTAATTTGTGTGTCTGGTGCGGTGTCACTCACCGTCCCCTGCTCTGCTCTCCATTTCTAGTGGTGGTCTCGATCTTAAGCCCCCATACACCCGAGCCGAGATAATTTCTCAATAGTGAGATGAGCTGTGGTCCCCGCACTGACCCTGTGGGATGCTGCTATTTACATCCGTCAAGCCTGACGAACATCCATGGATCCCGATTCCCTTTTTGGTTCTGCCTGTGGAGTCCTAGGAACCTTCAGCACAGGGGGAGTCCATTTGACCCATCCTGCCTGTGCTGTCTTTTTGAAAGAACCATCGTGCTTAGTCCCACATCTCGTCTTATGACCCCCAACCCTGTAAAGTCCTCATGTTCCAAGTACCTGACCAACTCCCTTTTGAAGATTACTTATGGAGCCGCCTCCCACCACCTTCACGAGTGGACCATTCCAGAATTCCGGATCAGTGAGGGAGGAATGGTGCTACTCTCCACACTTGAGTCGGAGGGCTGGGGGTCCAAGACCTGTTCCAGAAAATAAGCGCTGCACTGTCAGGGGTGCCATCTTTAGGATGGGGTGTTGAGGTTTAATGAGGTTTCCTCAGTTGCATGTAAAGGATCCCATGTTACATTTTTTTAAAAACTCTTTCACGAGGGGAGGGCATCGCTGACTAGGCCAGCATTTGTTGCCCATCCCTAAGTGCCCCTTGAGAAGGTGGTGGTGAGCTGCCTTCTTGAACCGCTGCAGTCCATGTCCAGGTACAGCCACCGTGCTGTTGGGGAGGAAGTTCCAGGATTTTGACCCAGCGACAGTGAAGGAACAGCCGATATATTTCCAAGCCAGGATGGTTGTGTGGCTTGGAGGGGAACTTGCAAATGGTGGTGTCCCCATACAGCTGCTGCCCTTGTCCTTCCGGGTGGTAGAGGCCGCAGGTTTGGAAGGTGGTGTTTAAGGAGGCTTAGTGAGTTGCTGCAGTGCATCTTGTAGATGGTACACACACTGGCTGTCACTGTGCGTCGGTGGTGGAGGGAGGGGTGGATGGGGTGCCAGTCAATGGGGCTGCTTTGTCCTGGATGGTAATAAAAGTGACACACGGCGGATGCTGGAGATCTGAAATAAAAAAACAGAAAATTCCGGAAACCGGAAAAACTCAGCAGGGCTCACAGCATCTGTGGAGAGAGAGAAACAGTTAATGTTTTTGAGTCCAATATGACGTTGACAGAGAGACGGAAATGTGATAGTTTGTATGCTGTATGAATAAAGTGGGGGATGTTGGGGCGGGGGGGTGTGAGTTGTTTGAGCAAAATAGAATACCAGGGATAGGTTGGAGGGCATGGGAGATTAAATGACAAAGATGTCATGGAACAGAAGTCAAAGAAGATACCTAGTTCTGTTGAAGGGTCATGAGGACTCGAAACGTCAACTCTTTTCTTCGCCGATGCTGCCAGACCTGCTGAGTTTTTCCAGGTAATTCTGTTTTTGTTGTAGAAGACAAAGGGATTGGTCATGATAGCATTAAAGACTATGAAGCTATGATCCAGAATAGGTGTTAAAAGTAGAACAAAGGTCAGCACTGTTTGAAAGCAAAGTAGCAGAATGTGTTAATTGTGGGAAAAGGGTCAGTGCTGTCTGAAAGCAGAACATGAGATACAGACTGGCACTGGTAGGGGGGGAGACATCAAATGGAGGAGTTGTCCCCTCTCAGCCTTCTCTGCTCTAAGGAAAACAGCCCTAGCCTATCCAGTCTCTCTTCATAGCTGACGTGCTCCAGCCCAGGGCAACATCCTGTTGAATCTCCTCTGCACCCTCTCCAGTGTAATCACATCCATCCCATAGTGTGGTGACCAGAACTGCACAGAGTACTCCAGATGTGGCCTAACTAGCATTTTATACAGCTGCAACGTAACCTCCTTGCTCTTGTATTCAATGCCTCAACTAATAAAGGCAAGTATCCCATATGCCTTCTTAACCACCTTATCTATCTGTGTTGCTGCCTTCAGGGATCTATGGGCATGTACACCAAGGTCCCTCTGGTCCTCTGTACTTCCTGGGGTCCTACCATTCATTGTGTATTCCCTTGCCGGAGTCCTCCCAAAATGCATCACCTCACATTTCTCAGGATTAAATTCCATTTGCCACTGCTCTGCCCATCTTACCAGCCCATTTATATCGTCCTGTAATTGAAGGCTTTCCTCCTCACAGTTTACGACATCACCAATTTTCATGTCACCTGCGAACTTACTGATTATACCTCCAATACTCATGTCCAAATCTTCAACGTATACTACAAACAGCAAGGGTCCCAGCACCGATCCCTGCGGTACTCCACTCATCACAGGCTTCCAATCACAAAAACAGCACTCAACCTTTACCATCTGACTCCTGCCACTAAGCCAATTTTGGATCCAATTTGCCAAATTACCCTGGATCCCATGGGCTCTTACCTTCTTGACCAGTTTTCCATGCGGTTCCTCATCAAAAGCCTTACTGAAGTCCATGCGGACTACAGCAAATGCACCACCTTCATCTACACAACTAGTCATCTCCTCAAAAAGTTAAATCAAATTAGACATGATCTCCCCCTGACAAAGCCAAGCTGACTATCCCTGATTAATCCCTGCCTCTCCAAGCGGAGATTAATCCTGTCCCTTGGAATGTTTTCCAATACTTTCCCTGCCACTGATGTTCGACTCACTGGCCTGTAATTACCTGGTTTATCCCTACTATCCTTCTTGAAGTGTCTTCTGAAAGCCCATTTACATATCTACTGCAAGATCTTGATTAACATCTGGGACAAAGCTGCCCATTGATTGGCACCCCATCCCACCACCTTCAGCATTCACTCCCTCCGCCACCGATACACAGCAGCAGCCAGTGTGCACCATCTACAAAATGCACTTCAGGAACTCACCAAGGCACCTTAGACAGCACCTTCCAAACCCACGACCACTACCACCTAGAAGGACAAGGGCAGCAGATAGATGGGAACACCACCACCTGGAAGTTTCCCTCCAAGCCACTCACCGTCCTGACTTGGAAATATATCGGCCGTTCCTTCGCTGTCGCTGGGGTCAAAATCCTGGGAATCCCTCCCTAACGGCAAGGTGGGTGTACCTTCACCACGCGGACTGCAGTGGGGTTCAAGTAGTTCTCAAGAGGCAATTAGGGATGGGAAATAAATGCTGGTCATGCCACCGATGCCCACACCTCATGAAAGAAGGCTCCATCACACAAGGTTTGAGATACAGAGGGGCGGAAGATATCCAACAGTTGTGTGAAACTTAGAGCCCATCTGGGGTTGCTGGTACTTGGTGGGGGGGGGGGGGGGGGGGTGTGGGTAGAAGTGGCAGCATACTGTTATTGTCACTGGACTGGTAATCCAGGAGATCCAGGGTTCGAATCCTGCCACAGCCGATGGTGAAATTTGAATTCAATTAAAAAAAAAACTGGAATTAAAAGTCTAATGACGATCATGAGGGGAGAGGGCAGGAAATTGGAGTTGAGGTGGAAATGAGATCAGCCATGATTGTAATGAATGGCAGGGAAGGCTCGAGGGGCTGAATTGCCTACTCCTGCTCCCAGTTCTTATGTATGAGTCAATTATCATTTAAAAAAAAAACATCTGGTAGACTCTGAAATGGCCGAGCAAACCACTCAGTCCTCAAGAGTGCTTAGGGATGGGGAGTAAGCGCTTGCCTGGCCAGTGCCGCCCCTATCACCACGATCGAATAAAGTAGAAGTTCTGGCCCCCACATCTCAGCAAGGATAAGTTGGTAAATTATGAGGGGGTGAGGGAGGCTCTTTCCCCTTGAGTAGGGAAGAAATGAAGTGACCTAACTGAGCCATGGAAAGGGATTCGATAAAATCGACTGCTTCCTCCAGTGGCTGGACAAAGGGGTGGGGCGTGACCTTACAACGAGGGCCTGGTAAAGGGACGTGCAAATCTGGAACTCCCTCCCCTCCCCACCCCAAGAAGCTCGGAGGTCAGCTGAAAAATTTCAAAACTGCAACTCATGATTTGTGAGGGGCAAGGCTGACACGTGATCGGGGGGGTGGGTGGGGGGGACCAAAGGTGGATTAAATGGACTTACGATACAGATCAGCCAGGAGGAACAGCTTCCTCCTCCTATGTCCCAACTCCTGTCATCCCTTTTAAATATATTCCTTCATGGGATGTAGGCATCCGCTGTCTTGCTGGGGCCATTTCAGTCAATCACATTGCTGTAGGGTGTCACACATGTAGGGCAGCCAGACTGGGTAAGGACTGCAGATTTCTTTCCCTAGTGGACATGAGTAAACCAGGTGGGTTTTTACAACAACGGCTAGCTTTTCAATTCCAGATTTTATGAATTGAATTTAAATTCCACCAGCTGCCGTGGTGGGATTTGAACCTGTGTCCATCCCCACCACAGCATTATCCAGGGTCTCTCTGTCGTCCAACCGTGCCACTGTCCCCATGGAGCACTCCCCCTTTATTCTGGAAGAGCGTGGGCCACAGCAACACTCCAGGCAGAGCCACCCATGCGATGGGTGCCCCATCCATTCATCAAACTGCTCACTGTCGCGGGGTTGTCCAATGAGGAAAGGCTGAGGAGGCTGGACCTGCATTCCTCAGAGTTTAGAAGGAGGAGAGGTGATCTTTCAATGAAGTGTACAAAGTCCTGACAGGGCTGGAACAGGGTAGATGCAAGAAGGATGTTTCCCCTGGTCGGGAGGTGAGTTGGGGGGCGGTCGAGAACCAGGGGACACAGTCTCAGAATAAGAGGCAGGACATTTAGGACTGAGATGCGGAGGAATTTCGCCCACTCAGAGGGTGGCGAATCTTTGGAACCCTCTACCCCAGGGGGCTGGGGAGGCTCAGTCATTGAGCACGTTCAACCACAGAACCATAGAAAAGTTACAGCGCAGAAAGAGGCCATTCAGCCCATCGTGTCTGCGCTGGCCAAAAAGGGGGGAAAAAATTAAACTAGCCGCTCGTTTTAACCCCACGTTCCAGCACCTGGTCCGTAGCCTTGCAGGTTACAGCACTTGAGGTGCAGATCCAGGTACTTTGAAAATGAGTTGAGCGTTTCAGCCTCAACCACCAACTTAGGCAGCGAATTCCAGATGCCCACTACCCTCTGGGTGAAAAAGGTTTTTCCTCACGTCCCCTCTCATCCTTCTACCAATCACCGTAAATCTATCCCCCCTGGTAATTGACCCCTCAGCTATGGGGAAACAAGTCTTTCCTGTCCATCCTAACTAGGCCCCTCATAATTTACTACAACTCAGGTCACCCCTCAGCCTCCTCTGTTCTAAGGAAAACAACCCCAGCCAACCCACTCGTTCATCACAGCTGCAATTTTCCAGGCCTGGCCACATTCTTGCGAGCCTCCTCTGTACTCTCTCCAGAGCAATTACGTCCTTCCCGTAACGTGGTGAGCAGAACTGGACACGATGTCACTGGTATCCAGAAATCTATCCCTCTCTGTCTTGAACGGGAGGGCATTGAGAGGGGTTGAGGAAGTGAGAGACCTTGGAGTGTACGTTTGGAGGTCCCTGACAGGCGGATAAGGTGGTGAAGAAAGCGTATGGAGCGCTTTCCTTTATTGGGTGGGGTCTTAAATACCAAAGCAGGGATGCAATGCTGGAACTGTATGAAACGGTGGTGAGGCCCCAGCTGGGATTTTGTGTCCAGTCCTGTGCAGGAAGATGGCGTTGAGGTAGAGGATCGGCCATGATCTAGTTAAATGGTGGAGCAGGATCGAGAGGCCGAATGGCCTACCCCCCCCTCCCCCCGATCCTATGACCCCCGTCCACGGGACCCCCTGCAGAGATTCACAAAGGCTCCTTCAGCAGAACCTCCTAAAATCATGAACCTCCCCTGTCACCAGAAGGGCAGGGTCAGTTGGGAGCATTGGTGACATCATTGCTTCCCAGGGCCCCTCCCAAGTTGCCCCATCATCCTGAGCTGGGGCATTTACCAATCCTTGCTCATCGCTGCATTAAAATCCTGGAACTCCTTAATGGCACCTTTGGGGGGGGGGGGGGGGGGGGGGGGTGGTGTGAGGGGGCAGGGAGGGACCATCGCCACATGGTGTCGTGTGGTTCAAGAAGAAGGTTCAGCGCCAACTTCACGTGGAGGACTAAGGATCGAAAGTTAACGTGTCATGACCGCAGCCGATGTTAATCACTGCACAAACCAAATCCCAGAGGGAAACTTGGCTTCCCCCTTTCGTTTGTGTTCGGAAAACAAGAAAACGGACGTACCGATCTCAGCAGGAAGAGGTCCAGTAACACTTCTGGGACTTTAAAAAGTAAAAGTTTTATTAACAAGTTTAAAAGAAAACTTAAGCACACAAGATTACAGTTACATGGTTAAAATTAGTCTTACAAAACATTTCCCCAGAAAGACTTTATGCTTGGTCAGACCCACATAGTTGAACACCTTCTAGGCAACAATCCCTTATAGATGATTAACTATAAAAAAATCCAGTAATATTACCCAAGGAAAACTGGTGTAGCTTCAATAAACGAATACCACATGACCTGTAACTCTCTTCCGCTCCGCTGTGAAAATCCAAATTTCAGAATAAAATTGCTTTTTGCAGCCCAAGACTTTTCTGGCTTGACTGAATGGCTGATTCAAATTGCATCCGCTCTCAGCCCACAGCTCCAGCTGCTATGTTTCACAACTCAACAGCCCAACAGCTACAGCTCAAAACAGCAACTCTAAATTACCTTTTTTCCCCTTTTATCTCAGGTTCCTTGTTTTCACACCTCTTTGAAACTCAAATCCTTTCAAATATAAGATCTATCATGTTTCTGTCATGTCTTTGCTTTCGGGTCACTAAAATATAATAGTCCCCCTTTCTATTTACCGATGTCCTTTTGGACTCGGCCAACTTGGTCAATCACTCTTGGTGAAGCCCCCTACTGAGAGTACATTTTGCACCCTTGCCACCCTCAGTATTTCCTCCAAGTGATGTCCAACATGCAGGAGCACTGATTCATCAGCTGAGGGAGGGTGGTACATGGTAATCAGCAGGAGGTTTCCTTGCCCATGTTTGACATGATGCCATGAGACTTACGGAGTCGATGTTGAGGACTCCCAGGGCAACTCCCTCCTGATTGTATACCACTGTGCCACCACATCTCCTGGGCCTGTCCTGCCGGTGGGACAGGACATACCCGGTGATGGTGGTGTTTAGGACATTATCTGTAAGATATGATTCCATGAGGGTGACTATGTCAGGCTGTTCCTTGACTTGTCTGTGGGACAGCTCTCCCAATTTTGGCACCAGCCCCCAGATGTTAGTAAGTAGGACTCTGCAGGGTCGACTGGGCTGAGATTTTCGTCGTTGTTTCCGGTGCCTAGGTCGACACCGGGTGGTCCGTCCGGTTTCATTCTTATTCGGCTTTTCTGCAGTGGTTGGATACAACTGAGTGGCTTGCCAGGGTCATTTCAGGGGGCACTTGAGAGCCAACCACATTGCTGCAGGTCTGGAGTTATGTGGTGGCCCAGACCAGGTAAGATAGCAGATTTGCATCCCTAGAGGACATCAGTGAACCCCAGCACGGGGTTAGATACAGAGTAAAGCTCCCTCTACACTGCCCCCATCAAACACTCCCAGGACAGGTACAGCACGGGGTTAGATACAGAGTTAAGCTCTGTCTACACTGACGCCATCAAACACTCCCAGGACAGGTACAGCACGGATTAGGAATCCTGCCCTGGATGTACATCGGACAATTCGAGGTTTCTCCCCAATTCCTTACCGCTTGTGGCTGGCTCCGGCTCAGTTGCCATGTGATGGCCATCTGTACGCAGGACTGGGTGATGCCCGGCAGGGTCTCCATGGTGACCTCCATCATTGTAGTCCCCTTGTGGGTCGGCGGAGGCTTCCTCAATGAGCAGGGGGTGTTCGGAACCCAAGAGTTCCAGACGTCCTGTCGAGACACAGAGGGACGTGGAGGGTTCATGAGACGGATTGAGGCCCTGGGGGAATCAGCGAAGCATTGCAACTTGCAACAGCGGAGAAGGCCATTCAGCCCCTCACTTAAACACTGTAGCTGCGGGAGCTGGTCAGAGGCTAGGAATCCTGCAGCGAGTAAGCCACCTCCAGACTCTCCCAAAGCCTGTCCACCATTTACAAGGCACAAGTCTGGAGTGAGTTGGAATACTCCCCACTTGCCTGGATGAGTGCAGCTCCCACAACACTCAAGAAGCTCGATACTGTCCAGGACAAAGCAGCCCCGCTCGTTCGGCACCACATCCACAAACACTCACTCCCTCCACCACCGATGCACAGTAGCAGCCAGTATGCAGCATCTACAAGATGCACTGCAGGAACTCACCAAGGCTCCTTTGACAGCATCTTCCAAACCCACGGCCACTTCCATCTAGAAGGACAAGGGCAGCAGATAGATGGGAACACCACCACCTGGAAGTTCCCTCCAAGTCACTCACCATCCTGACTTGGAAATATATCGGCCGTTCCTTCACTGTCGCTGGAGTCAAAATCCTGGAACACCCTCCCTAACAGCACGGTGGGTGTACCTACACCACATGGACTGCAGCGGCTCACCACCCACCTTCTCGAGGGGCAATTAGGGACGGGCGATAAATGCTGGTCCCGTCCAGCAAAGCCCCCATCCCGTGAACGGATTTAAATGAAACCCTGCCTGTGCCCGCTCTCTGTGCTTCCCACCCCAGGTTGCTGCTTCCAAAACAGTGGCCCTGTAAGCGCTTCGTCCTGGAGCAGCCTGCCCAGCTCCCTTTCAAAGTGTTTTATCGAACGACCTTTCAGCCTCTGTTCAGCTGGAGGCCCAAGCACCCCTCTGACTGACAACGTTCCTGCTCATCCCGCCTCCCGGATCAGTTCCCGGGTGGGGTTGGTGGGTTGGGTGGGGGGGGGGGGGTGGATTTTTACATCTCTGACCTCTGGGGCACGAGGCGCTCGCCGGCGCCAACCTGTTTTCCTTTCTCAGTCGCTTCTCAGTTTCCCCCATCGGTTTGGAGTTGGCGAATCTTCAGGCTGCGAGTGGGAGAGGAGCACCGAGCTCAGGAGAGCCGGCCTGGAAGGGTTTTAAAGCCATTCCACTGCAAAAAAAAAATGGCTTTTATCCATGGCTTTTCTGGGAGTAGACGGCGGAACTCCGATGGGCGTGCAAAACAGCTCGGAGGGCGAGTGAGCAGAATTGGCCGACGAGTTGCAGTTGAGCTTACCGGTAGGGGCAACGGGTGAAGACAGAGGGCAGAATTTTACCTGCCCCCCCCCCCCCCTCCCTGCTGTTGGGGAGTGGATGTTGATGGGCGGGTGCATGCGGGTACACATCCGATCAGAGGCGCGACGCCATTTTACATGGGCGGGCCGATTAAGGCCCGCCCAGCATGACGTCCGCAGGGAAGCGGGAAGCGCTATGCACTCCCTGTGCGGGCGGGGTGGATTCCCTAAAATCGAGAGTGCGCACGAGAGAGCGCATTTGTCCCCCTGAGGCTAAGTGCAGCCTCAGGGAGATCGCCTCCACTTTCAAAAATATTAAAAATAGAAAAATAACATTCCCAAACTCGTCCCCCTCATGGGGACAATGTCACATGAGTTGGGACATGTCCATAATCTCCAAAAAAAAACTTCCTTAAACTTTTCAAAAACCCTGCATGAAACCTCATCCCGCCGCGGGACGAGGTTTCATGTTTTCTCTATTGTCCGCCGGGGCTCCTGGCCTGCCTACCAACCTTAAGGTTAACAGGGCAGGTCCTTTAATTGTTTCAATGATCCCGTTAATGGCCTCAATTGGCCATGGACAGGCGGGTGGGGCCTCAGCTGATTTGGCTGCGCCCCCGCCTTCCTGAATATTGAAATGGGACGGGTAGACGTCGGGGGTTCCGCCCGATGTCACCACGCGTAATTTCACCTGTCGGCGAGCGGCACCCCCCCGCTCACCGAGGGCAAAATCCTGCCCATAATTGAAGTACTAGCACGTATTCGGAATTGGACGGAGTACCTGACGCTAGGGAGTCACAGCTGAAGGGGGTGAGACTTCAGTTGCAAATGAAGGCGCTGGAACGTGAATCAGCAACGGACACGATAAAAGCTGGATATGAAAAGGCTAGAGGCAGAGGAAGAGGGAAGGGCAAGAGAAAGGGCATTTCAAAGTGGGTGGGGGGACGGCAAGAAGAAAGGCAGGAGAGAGGAAGAAAACAGGAAAAGGAACTGGCTCTGGAGAAATTAGCAAGGGAGGGAGACAGTGAGAGAATTTCAGCTTAGAAAGCTGCAAGTTTAAAATAAAATCTCAGAGGCTGAGGGATGTTCGGAGGATGAAACGATCAAGTCCAATCTAAAAGCCAGGGTGGGGGTGGGAGGGGGAATGTTTAAACTTGTGATCTTCTTCCCAGGAAAGGGAGGTAGAGACGATCTTTATTTCGTTTGAGAAGATGTCACATGAGTTGGGACATGTCCATAATCTCCAAAAAAAAAACTTCCTTAAACTTTTCAAAAACCCTGCATGAAACCTCATCCCCAAGCAGGTGAAATGGCCACAAGAAATCCGGACATTGCTTTTACAGTCTAGTGGTGTCTCTCAGTCCTGCACTCCCAGGGAGATATCTGAACACTGACTGGTGTCTCTCAGTCCCTCTCACTCAGGAAGTTAGCTGCACACTCGCTGGTGTCTCTCAGTCCTTCTCTCTCAGGGAGATATCTGAACGCTGACTGGTGTCCCTTGGTCGCTTCCTCTCAGGGAGATATCTGAACACTGACTGGTGTCTCTCAGTCCTTCTCTCTCAGGGAGATATCTGAACACTGACTGGTATCTCTCAGTCGCTCTCTATCAGGGAGATAACTGTACACTGACTGGTGTCTCTCAGTCCCTCCGTCTCAGGGATATATCTGAACACTGACTGGTGTCTCTCAGTCGCTCTCTTTCTCAGGGAGATATCTGAACAATGACTCGGGTCTCTCAGTGCCTCACTCTCAGGGAGATAACTGTACACTGACTCGTGTCTCTCAGTCGCTCCCTCTCAGGGAGATATCTACACTGACTGGTATCCCTCAGTTCCTCTCTCTAAGGGAGATATCTGAACACGAACTGGTGTCTCTCATTTGCTCACTCTCTCAGGGAGATATCTGAACAATGACTGGTATCTCTGAGTCCTTCTCTCTCAGAGAAATATCTGTACACTGAGTGGTGTCTCTCAGTCGCTCCCTATCAGGGAGATATCTGTCCACTGACTGGTGTCTCTCAATCCCTCTCTCTCAGGGAGATATCTGAACACTGACTGGTGTCTCTCAGTCGCTCCCTATCAGGGAGATATCTGTCCACTGACTGGTGTCTCTCAATCCCTCTCTCTCAGGGAGATATCTGAACACTGACTGGTGTCTCTCAGTCCCTCTCTCTAAGGGAGATATCTGAACACTAACTGGTGTCTCTCATTTGCTCTCTCTCTCAGGGAGATATCTGAAGACTGACTGTTGTCTCTCAGTCATTCTATCTCAGTGAGATATCTGTACACGGACTGGTGTCTCTGAATCCCTCTCTCTCAGGGAGATATCTGTCCACTGAGACGTGTATCTCAGTCCCTCTCTCTAAGGGAGATATCTGAAAAATGACTGGTGTCCCTCAGTCCATCTCTCTAAGGGAGATATCTGAACACTAACTGGTGTCTCTCATTTGCTCTCTCGCTCAGGGTGATATCTGAACACTGACTGGCGATTCTCAGTCGCGCTCTCTCAGGGAGATATCTGAACAATGACTGGTGTCTCTCAGTCCTTCTCTTTCAGGGAGATATCGGAACACTGATTGGTTTCTCTCAGTCAAACTCTCTCTCAGGGAGATAGCTGAACAATGACTGGTGTCTCTAAGTCCATCTCTCTCAGGGAGATATCTGAACACTCACTGGTGTCTTTCAGTTGCTCCCTCTCAGGGAGATATCTGTACACTGACTGGTGTCCCTCAAATCCTCTTTCTCAGGTAGATAACTGAAGACTGACTGGTGTCTCTCACTCCCTCTCTGTCAGGGAGATATCTGAACACTGACTGGTGTTTCAAAGTCGCTCCCTCTCTCAGTTAGATATCTGAACACTGACTGGTGACACTCAGTCCCTCTCAGGGAGATATCTGAAGACTGACTGGGGTCTCTCAGAACCCCCCTCTCTCTGGGAGATGAATGTACACTGACTAGAGTGTCCCAGTCCCTCTCTGTTAGGGAGATATCTGGACACTGACAGGTTTCTCTCAGTCGCTCTGTCTCTCAGGAAGAAATCTGTACACTGACTGGTTTCTCTCAGTCGCTCTCTCTCTCAGGGAGATATCTGAACACTGACTGGTGTATCTCAGTCGCTCTCTCTCTCAGGAAGAAATCTGTACACAGACTGGGGTCTCTCAGTCCCTCTCTGTCAGTGAGATGTCTGGACACTGACTGGTATCTCTCAGTCATCCTCTCTCTCAGGGAGAAATCTGTACACTGACTGGTGTTTCACAGTCGTTCTGTCTCAGGGAGATATCTGAAGACTGACTGGGGTCTCTTAGTCCCTCTCTCTCTCTGGGAGATATCTGAACCCTGACTGGTGTTTCTCAGTCCCTCTCTCTCAGGGAGATATCTGAACAGGGACTGGTGTCACTCAGTTGCTCTCCATCTCAGGGTGATATCAGATCACTGACTGGTGTCTCAGTCCCTCTCTCTCAGGGATATATCTGTACAGTGACTCGTGTATCGCAGTCCCTCTCTCTCAGGGAGATATCTGTCCACTGACTCGTGTATCTCGGTCCCTCTCTCTCAGGGAGATATCTGAACACTGACTGGTGTCTCTCAATCCCTCTCTCTCAGTGAGATATCTGAACACTGACTGGTGTCTCTCAGTCCCTCTCTCTCAGGGAGATATCTGAAGACTGACTGGGGTCTCTCAGAACCGCTGTCTCTCTGGGAGATATCTGAACACTGGTGTCTCTCAAATTCTCTCTCCCAGGGAGATGAATGTACACTGACTAGAGTCTCTCAGTCCCTCTCTGTCAGGGAGATATCTGGACACTGACTGGTGTATCTGAGTCGCTCTCTCTCTCAGGAAGAAATCTGTACACTGAATGGTGTTTCACAGTCGCTCTCTCTCTCTCAGGGAGATATCTGAACACTGACTGGTGACACTCAGTCCCTCTCTCTCAGGGAGATATCTGAACACTGACTGGTATCTCTCAGTCACTGTCTCTCTCAGGAAGAAATCTGTACACTGAATGGTGTTTCACAGTCGCTCTCTGTCTCAGGGAGATATCTGTACACTGACTGGTGTCTCGCAATCCCTTTCTCTCAGGGAGATCTCTCAGACTGACTTGGGTGTCTCAGAACCCCTCTCTCTCTCTGGGATTTATCCGAACACTGACGAGTGTCTCTCAATCCCTCTCTCTCAGGGAGATATCTGAACGCTGACGGCTGTCGCTCAGTCGCTCTCTCTCGGAGAGATATCTGTACACTGACTGGTGTCTCTCAATCCCTCTCACTCAGGGAGATATCTGAACACTGACTAGTATCTCTCAGTCGCTCTCTCTCTCAGGGAGATATCTGAACAATGACTCGGGTCGCTCAGCATACCTCTCAGGGAGATATCTGAACACTGACTGGTGTCTCAGTCCCTGTCTGTCAGGGAGATGTCTGGACACTGACTGTTATCTCTCAGTCGTCCTCTCTCTCAGGGAGAAATCTGTACACTGACTGGTGTTTCACAGTCGCTCTGTCTCAGGGAGATATCTGAAGACTGACGGGGTGTCTCTTAGTCACCCTCTCTCTCTGGGAGATATCTGAACATTTACTGGTGTCTCTCATTTGCTCTCTATCGCAGGGTGACATCTGATCACTGACAGGTGTCTCAGTCACTGTCTCTCAGGGAGATATCTGAACACTGACTTGTGTCTCTCAGTCCCTCTCTCTCAGGTATATATCTGTACAGTGACTCGTGTATCGCAGTCCCTCTCTCTCAGGGAGATATCTGTCCACTGACTCGTGTATCTCAGTTCCTCTCTCTCATGGAGATATCTGAACACTGACTGGTGTCTCTCAGTCATTCTCTCTCAGGGAGATATCTGAACACTGACTGGTGTCTCTCAGTCGTTCTCTCTCAGGGAGATATCTGTACGCTTACTGGTCTCTCTCAATCCTTCTCTCTCAGGGAGATATCTGTACACTGACTGGTGACACTCAGTCCCTCTCTCTCAGGGAGATATCTGAACACTGACTGGCGTCTCTCTAACCCTCTCTCTCAGGGAGATATCTGAACACTGACTGGTGTCTCTCAGTCCCTCTCACTCAGGGATATATCTGAACACTGACTAGTATCTCTCAGTCGCTCTCTCTCAGGGGGATATCTGTACACTGACTGGTGTGTCTCAGTCCCTCCCTCTCAGGGATATATCTGAACACTGACTGGTGTCTCTCAGTCCCTCTCTCAGGGAGATATCTGGACCCTGACTGGTGTCTCTCAGTCGCTCTCTCTCTCAGGAAGAAATCTGTACACAGACTGGTGTCTCTCAGTCCCTCTCTGTCAGTGAGATGTCTGGACACTGACTGGTATCTCTCAGTCATCCTCTCTCTCAGGGAGAAATCTGTACACTGACTGGTGTTTCACAGTCGTTCTGTCTCAGCGAGATATCTGAATACTGACTGGTATCTCTCAGTCGCTTTCTCTATCAGGGAGATATCTGAACACTGACTGGTGTATCTCAGTCACTCCCTCTCAGGGAGATATCTACACTGACTGGTGTCTCTCTAACCCTCTCTCTCAGGGAGATATCTGAACACTGACTGGTGTCTCTCAGTCCCGCTCACTCAGGGATATATTTGAACACTGACTAATATCTCTTGGTCGCTCTCTCTCAGGGGGCTATCTGTACACTGACTGGTGTGTCTCAGTCCCTCCCTCTCAGGGATATATCTGAACACTGACTGGTGTCTCTCAGTCGCTCTCTCTCTCTCAGGAAGAAATCTGTACACAGACTTGTGTCTTTCAGTCCCTCTCTGTCAGTGAGATGTCTGGACACTGACTGGTATCTCTCAGTCATCCTCTCTCTCAGAGAGAAATCTGTACACTGACTGGTGTTTCACAGTCGTTCTGTCTCAGGGAGATATCTGAAGACTGACTGTGGTCTCTTAGTCCGTCTCTCTCTCTGGGAGATATTTGAACCCTGACTGGTGTCTCTCAGTCCCTCTCTCTCAGGGAGATATCTGAACAGGGACTGGTGTCTCTCAGTCCCTCTCTCTCAGGGAGAAATCTGTACACTGACTGGTGTTTCACAGTCGCTCTGTCTCAGGGAGATATGTGAAGACAGATGGGGTGTCTCTTAGTCACTCTCTCTCTCTGGGAGATATCTGAACATTTACTGGTGTCTCTCATTTGATCTCTATCTCAGGGAGATATCTGAACACTGACTGGTGTATCTCAGTCGCTCTCTCTCTCAGGAAGAAATCTGTACACAGACTGGGGTCTCTCAGTCCCTCTCTGTCAGTGAGATGTCTGGACACTGACTGGTATCTCTCAGTCATCCTCTCTCTCAGAGAGAAATCTGTACACTGACTGTACAGTCGCTCTGTCTCAGCGAGATATCTGAAGACTGACGGGGTGTCTCTTAGTCACCCTCTCTCTCTGGGAGATATCTGAACATTTACTGGCGTCTCTCATTTGCTCTCTATCTCAGGGTGACATCTGATCACTGACAGGTGTCTCAGTCACTGTCTCTCTCAGGGAGATATCTGAACACTGACTGGTGTCTCTCAGTCCCTCTCTCTCAGGGGTTTATCTGCACAGTGACTCGTGTATCGCAGAGCCTCTCTCTCAGGGAGATATCTGTCCACTGACTCATGTATCTCAGTCCTTCTCTCAGGGAGATATCTGAACACTGACTGGTGTCTCTGAGTCGTTCTCTGTCAGGGAGATATCTGTACGCTTACTGGTGTCTCTCAATCCCTCTCTCTCAGGGAGATATCTGTACATTGACTGGTGTCTCTCAGTCCTTCTCTCTCAGGGAGATATCTGAACACTGACTGGTGTCTCTCTGTCGCCCTCTCTCGCAGGGAGAAATCTGTACACGGATTGGTGTTTCACTGTCCCTCTCTCTCTCAGGGAGATATCTGAACACTGAGTGGTGTCTCTCAGTCACACTCTCTCAGGGAGGTGTCTGAACGGTGACTGATGTCTCTCAGTCCCTCTCTGTCAGGGAGATGTCCGAACACTGACTGGTGTCTCTCTGTCACCCTCTCTCGCAGGGAGATATCTGTACACTGAGTGGTGTTTCACTGTCACTCCCTCTCAGGGAGATATCTGTACACTGACTGGTGTCTTTCAGTCACTCTCTCTCTCAGGGAGATCTCAGAAACTCACTGTGGTCTCTCAGAACCCCTCTCTCTTTGGGAGATATCCGAACACTGACTGGTTTCTCTCTGTCCCTCTCTCAGGGAGATATCTGTACACTGACTTGTGTCTCTCAGCCCCTTTCTGTCAGGGAGATATCTGTACATTGACTGGTGTCTCAGTCACTGTCTCTCTCGGAGATATCAGAACACTGACTGATGACACTCAGTCCCTCTCTCTCAGGGAGATATCTGAAGCCTGTCTGGGGTCTCTCAGAACCCCTCTCTCTCTGGGAGATATCTGAACACTGGTGGCTGTCTAATCTTCTCTCCCAGGGAGATGAATGTACACTGACTAGAGTCTCTCAGTCCCTCTCTGTCAGGGAGATATCTGGACACTGACTGGTGTCTCTCAGTCGCTCTCTCTCTCAGGAAGAAATCTGTACACTGAATGGTGTTTCACAGTCGCTCTCTCTCTCAGGGAGATATCTGAACACTGACTGGTGACACTCAGTGCCTCTCTCTCAGGGAGATATCTGGACACTGACTGGTGTCTCTCAGTCGCTCTCTCTCTCAGGGAGATATCTGAACACTGACTGGTTTCTCTCAGTTGCTCTCTATCTCAGGGAGATATCTGAACACTGACTGGTGTCTCTCTAACCCTCTCTCTCAGGGAGATATCTGAACACTGACTGGTGTCTCTCAGTCCCGCTCACTCAGGGATATATTTGAACACTGACTAGTATCTCTTAGTCGCTCTCTCTCAGGGGGATATCTGTACACTGACTGGTGTGTCTCAGTCCCTCCCTCTCAGGGATATATCTGAACACTGACTGGTGTCTCTCAGTCCCTCTCTCAGGGAGATATCTGGACACTGACTGGTGCCTCTCAGTCGCTCTCTCTCTCAGGGAGATATCTGATCACTGACTGGTGTCTCTTAGTCACTCTCTCTCTCAGGGAGATCTCGGAGACTGACTGGGGTCTCTCAGAACCCGTCTCTCTCTGGGAGTTATCCGAAGACTGACTGGTGTCTCTCTGTCCCTCTCTCTCAGGGATATATCTGTACAATGACTTGTGTCTCCCAGTCGCTCTCTCTCTCAGGGAGATATCTGAACACTGACTGGTTTCTGTCAGTTGCTGTCTCTCTCAGGGAGATATCTGAACACTGACTGGTGTATCTCAGTCACTCCCTCTCAGGGAGATATCTGTACACTGACTGGTGTCTCTCTAACCCTCTCTCTCAGGGAGATATCAGAACACTGACTGATGACACTCAGTCCCTCTCTCTCTGGGAGATATCTGAACACTGGTGTCTGTCTAATCTTCTCTCCCAGGGAGATGAATGTACACTGACTAGAGTCTCTCAGTCCCGCTCTATTAGGGAGATATCTGGACACTGACTGGTGTCTCTCAGTCGCTCTCTCTCTCAGGAAGAAATCTGTACACTGAATGGTGTTTCACAGTCGCTCTCTCTCTCAGGGAGATATCTGAAGACTGTCTGGGTTCTCTCAGAACCCCTCTCTCTCTGGGAGATATCTGAACACTGTTGTCTGTCTAATCTTCTCTCCCAGGGAGATGAATGTACACTGACTAGAGTCTCTCAGTCCCTCTCTGTCAGGGAGATATCTGGACACTGACTGGTGTCTCTCTGTCGCACTCTCTCTCAGGAAGAAATCTGTACACTGAATGGTGTTTCAAAGTCGCTCTCTCTCTCAGGGAGATATCTGAACACTGACTGGTGACACTCAGTCCCTCTCTCTCAGGGAGATATCTGGACACTGACTGGTGTCTCTCAGTCGCTCTCTCTCTCAGGGAGATATCTGATCACTGACTGGTGTTTCACAGTCGCTCTCTCTCTCAGGGAGATATCTGAAGACTGACTGGTGTATCTCAGTCACTCCCTCTCAGGGAGATATCTGTACACTGACTGGTGTCTCTCTAACCCTCTCTCTCAGGGAGATATCAGAACACTGACTGATGACACTCAGTCCCTCTCTCTCAGGGAGATATCTGAAGCCTGTCTGGGGTCTCTCAGAACCCCTCTCTCTCTGGGAGATATCTGAACACTGTTGTCTGTCTAATCTTCTCTCCCAGGGAGATGAATGTACACTGACTAGAGTCTCTCAGTCCCTCTCTGTCAGGGAGATATCTGGACACTGACTGGTGTCTCTCTGTCGCACTCTCTCTCAGGAAGAAATCTGTACACTGAATGGTGTTTCAAAGTCGCTCTCTCTCTCAGGGAGATATCTGAACACTGACTGGTGACACTCAGTCCCTCTCTCTCAGGGAGATATCTGGACACTGACTGGTGTGTCTCAGTCCCTCCCTCTGAGGGATATATCTGAACACTGACTGGTGTCTCTCAGTCCCTCTCTCAGGGAGATATCTGGACACTGACTGGTATCTCTCAATCGCTCTCTCTCTCAAGAAGAAATCTGTACACTGACTGGTTTCTCTCAGTCGCTCTCTCTCTCAGGGAGATATCTGAACACTGACTGGTTTCTCTCAGTCGCTCTCTCTCTCTGGGAGATATTTGAACACTGACTGGTGTCTCTCAGTCCCTCTCTGTCAGGGAGATGTCTGGACACTGACTGGTATCTCTCAGTCGTCCTCTCTCTCAAGGAGAAATCTGTACACTGACTGGTGTTTCACAGTCGTTCTGTCTCAGGGACATATCTGAAGACTGACTGGGGTCTCTTAGTCCCTCTCTCTCTCTGGGATATATCTGAACGCTGACTGGTGTCTCTCAGTCCCTCTCCCTCAGGGAGATATCTGAACACGGTCTGGTGTCTCTCATTTGCTCTCCATCTCAGGGTGATATCTGATCACTGACTGGTGTCTCAGTCACTGTCTCTCAGGGATATATCTGTACACTGACTCGTGTATCTCAGTCCCTCACTCTCACGGATATATCTGTCCACTGACTCGTGTATCTCAGTCCCTCTCACTCAGGGAGATATCTGAACACTGACTGGTGTCTCTCAATCGCTCTCTCTAAAGGAGATATCTGAACACTAACTGAACTCAATCCCACTCTCTCAGGGAGATATCTGAACCATGACTCGTTTCTCTCAGTCGCTGTCCCTCTCGGAGGTATCTGTGTACTGACTGGTGTCTCTGATTTGCTCTCTCTCAGGGAGATATTTGAACACTGACTGGGGTTTCTCAATCCCTCTCTCTCAGCGAGATATCTGAACACTGACTGCTGTCTCTCAGTCGCTCTCTGTCAGTGAGATATCCGTAAACTGACTGGTGTGTCTCAGACCCTCTCTCTTAGGGAGATATATGAACAATGACTCGGGTCTCTGAGTCCCTCTCTCTCAGGGAGATGACTGTACGCTTACTGGTGTCTCTCAGTCCCTCTCTGTCAGGGAGATATCTGAAGCCTGTCTGGGGTCTCTCAGAACCCCTCTCTCTCTGGGAGATATCTGAACACTGGTGTCTGTCTAAACTTCTCTCCCAGGGAGATGAATCTACACTGACTAGAGTCTCTCAGCCCCTCTCTGTCAGGGAGATATCTGGACACTGACTGGTGTCCCTCAGTCGCTCTCTCTCTCAGGAAGAAATCTGTACACTGACTGGTGTCTCTCAATCCCTCTCTCTCAGGGACCTATCTGAACTCTGACTGGTTTCTCTCAGTCGCCCTCTCTCTCAGGGAGATATCTGAAGACAGACTGGTGTCTCTCATTTGCTCTCTCTCTCTCAGGCAGAAATCTGCAAACTGACTGGTGTCTCTCAGTCACTCTCTCTCTCTCAGGGAGATATCTGAACACTGACTGGTGTCTCTCAGTCATTCTCTCTCAGGGAGATATTTGAACACTGACTGGTGTCTCTCAGTCGTTCTCTGTCAGGGAGCTATCTGTACGCTTACTGGTGTCTCTCAATCTCTCTCTCTCAGGGAGATATCTGTACACTGACTGGTGTCTCTCAGTCCTTCTCTCTCAGGGAGATATCTGTACACTGACTGGTGTCTCTCAATCCCTCTCTCTCAGGGGGATATCTGAACACTGACAGGTGTCACTCACTCGCTCTCTCTTTCAGGGAGATATCCGAACACTGATTGGTGTCTCTCAGTGCCTTTCTCTCAGGGAGATATCTGTACACTCACTGTTGTCTCTCAGTCCCTCTCTCTCAGGGAGATATCTGAACACTGACTGGTGACACTCAGTCCCTCTGTCTCAGGGAGGTATCTGAACACTGACTGGTGTCACTCACTCGCTCTCTTTCTCAGGGAGATATCTGAACACTGGCTGGTGTCTCTTAGTCCCTGTCTGTTAGGGAGATGTCTGGACACTGACTGTTATCTCTCAGTTGTCGTTTCTCTCAGGGCGAAATCTGTACACTGACTGGTGTTTCACAGTCGCTCTGTCTCAGGGAGATATGTGAAGACAGACGGGGGGTCTCTTAGTCACTCTCTCTCTCTGGGAGATATCTGAACATTTACTGGTGTCTCTCATTTGATCTCTATCTCAGGGTGACATCTGATCACTGACTGGTATCTCAGTCACTGTTGCTCTCAGGGAGATATTTGAACACTGACTTGTGTCTCTCGGTCCCTATTTCTCTCTGGGAGATATCTGAACAATGACTGGTGTCTCTCAGTCACTGTCTCTCTCAGGGAGATATCTGTACACTGACTGGTGTCTCTCAATCCCTCTCTCTCAAGGGGATATCTGAACACTGACAGGTGTCACTTACTCGCTCTCTCTTTCAGGGAGATATCCGAACACTGATTGGTGTCTCTCAGTCCCTTTCTCTCAGGGAGATATCTGTACACTGACTGTTGTCTCTCAGTCCCTCTCTCTCAGGGAGATATCTGAACACTGACTGGTGACACTCAGTCCCTCTGTCTCAGGGAGGTATCTGAACACTGACTGGTGTCACTCACTCGCTCTCTCTCTCAGGGAGATATCTGAACACTGACTGGTGTCTATCAGTCGCTCTCTCTCTCAGGGAGATATCCGAACACTGATTGGTGTCTTCAGTCCCTTTCTCTCAGGGAGATATCTGTACACTGCCTGTTGTCTCTCAGTCCCTCTCTCTCAGGGAGATATCTGAACACTGACTGGTGTCTCTCAGTCGCTCCCTCTCAGGGAGATATCTGTACACTGACTGGTGTCTCTCAATCCCTCTCTCTCAGTGAGATATCTGAACACTGGCTGGTGTCTCTCAGTCACTCTCTCTCTCAGGGAGATCTCTGAAACTGACTGTGGTCTCTCAGAACCACTCTCTCTCTGGGAGATATCCGAACACTGACTGATGACACTCAGTCCCTCTCTCTCAGGGAGATATCTGAAACCTGTCTGGGGTCTCTCAGAACCCCTCTCTCTCTGGGAGATATCTGAACACTGGTGTCGGTCTAATCTTCTCTCCCAGGGAGATGAATGTACACTGACTAGAGTCTCTCAGTCCCTCTCTGTCAGGGAGATATCTGTACACTGACTGGTGTCTCTCAGTCGCTCTCTCTCTCAGGAAGAAATCTGTACACTGAATGGTGTTTCACAGTCTCTCCCTCTCTCAGGGAGATATCTGAAGACTGTCTGGGGTCTCTCAGAACCCCTCTCTCTCTGGGAGATATCTGAACACTGTTGTCTGTCTAATCTTCTCTCCCAGGGAGATGAATGTACACTGACTAGAGTCTCTCAGTCCCTCTCTGTCAGGGAGATATCTGGACACTGACTGGTGTCTCTCAGTCGCTCTCTCTCTCAGGGAGATATCTGTACACTGACTGGTGTCTCTCAGTCGCTCTCTCTCTCAGGGAGATATCTGATCACTGACTGGTGTCTCTCAGTCACTCTCTCTCTCAGGGAGATCTCCGAGACTGACTGGGGTCTCTCAGAACCCCTCTCTCTCTGGGAGATATCCGAAGACTGACTGGTGTCTCTCTGTCCCTCTCTCTCAGGGATATATCTGTACAATGACTTGTGTCTCCCAGTCGCTCTCTCTCTCAGGGAGATATCTGAACACTGACTGGTTTCTCTCAGTTGCTCTCTCTCTCAGGGAGATATCTGAACACTGACTGATGTATCTCAGTCACTCCCTCTCAGGGAGATATCTGTACACTGACTGGTGTCTCTCTAACCCTCTCTCTCAGGGAGATATCAGAACACTGACTGATGACACTCAGTCCCTCTCTCTCTGGGAGATATCTGAACACTGGTGTCTGTCTAATCTTCTCTCCCAGGGAGATGAATGTACACTGACTAGAGTCTCTCAGTCCCGCTCTGTCAGGGAGATATCTGGACATTGACTGGTGTCTCTAAGTCGCTGTCTCTCTCAGGAAGAAATCTGGACACTGAATGGTGTTTCACAGTCGCTCTCTCTCTCAGGGAGATATCTGAAGACTGTCGGGGTCTCTCAAAACCCCTCTCTCTCTGGGAGATATCTGAACACTGTTGTCTGTCTAATCTTCTCTCCCAAGGAGATGAATGTACACTGACTAGAGTCTCTCAGTCCCTCTCTGTCAGGGAGATATCTGGACACTGACTGGTGTCTCTCAGTCGCTCTCTCTCTCAGGAAGAAATCTGTACACTGAATGGTGTTTCACAGTCGCTCTCTCTCTCAGGGAGATATCTGAACACTGACTGGTGACACTCAGTCCCTCTCTCTCAGGGAGATATCTGGACACTGACTGGTGTCTCTCAGTCGCTCTCTCTCTCAGGGAGATATCTGATCACTGACTGGTGTCTCTCAGTCACTCTCTCTCTCAGGGAGATCTCCGAGACTGACTGGGGTCTCTCAGAACCCCTCTCTCTCTGGGAGATATCCGAACACTGACTGGTGTCTCTCTGTCCCTCTCTCTCAGGGATATATCTGTACAATGACTGGTGTCTCCCAGTCGCTCTCTCTCTCAGGGAGGTATCTGAAAACTGACTGGTTTCTCTCAGTCGCTCTCTCTCTCAGGGAGATATCTGAACACTGACTGGTGTCTCTCAGTCACTCCCTCTCAGGGAGATATCTGTACACTGACTGGTGTCTCTCAATCCCTCTCTGTCAGGGAGATATCTGAACACTGACGGCTGTCGCTCAGTCGCTCTCACTCAGGGATATATCTGAACATTGACTAGTATCTCTCAGTCGCTCCCTCTCACGGGGATATCTGAACACTGACTGGTGTGTCTCAGTCCCTCCCTCTCAGGGAGATATCTGAACACTGACTGGTGTCTCTCAGGGAGATATCTGTACACTGCCTGTTGTCTCTCAGTCCCTCTCTCTCAGGGAGATATCTGAACACTGACTGGTGTCTCTCAGTCGCTCCCTCTCAGGGAGATATCTGTACACTGACTGGTGTCTCTCAATCCCTCTCTCTCAGTGAGATATCTGAACACTGGCTGGTGTCTCTCAGTCACTCTCTCTCTCAGGGAGATCTCTGAAACTGACTGTGTTCTCTCAGAACCCCTCTCTCTATGGGAGATATCTCAACACTGACTGATGACACTCAGTCCCTCTTTCTCAGGGAGATATCTGAAACCTGTCTGGGGTCTCTCAGAACCCCTCTCTCTCTGGGAGATATCTGAACACTGGTGTCGGTCTAATCTTCTCTCCCAGGGAGATGAATGTACACTGACTAGAGTCTCTCAGTCCCTCTCTGTCAGGGAGATATCTGGACACTGACTGGTGTCTCTCAGTCGCTCTCTCTCTCAGGAAGAAATCTGTACACTGAATGGTGTTTCACAGTCGCTCTCTCTCTCAGGGAGATATCTGAAGACTGACTGGTGTATCTCAGTCACTCCCTCTCAGGGAGATATCTGTACACTGACTGGTGTCTCTCTAACCCTCTCTCTCAGGGAGATATCAGAACACTGACTGATGACACTCAGTCCCTCTCTCTCAGGGAGATATCTGAAGCCTGTCTGGGGTCTCTCAGAACCCCTCTCTCTCTGGGAGATATCTGAACACTGGTGTCTGTCTAATCTTCTCTCCCAGGGAGATGAATGTACACTGACTAGAGTCTCTCAGTCCCGCTCTATTAGGGAGATATCTGGACACTGACTGGTGTCTCTCAGTCGCTCTCTCTCAGGAAGAAATCTGTACACTGAATGGTGTTTCACAGTCGCTCTCTCTCTCAGGGAGATATCTGAAGACTGTCTGGGTTCTCTCAGAACCCCTCTCTCTCTGGGAGATATCTGAACACTGTTGTCTGTCTAATCTTCTCTCCCAGGGAGATGAATGTACACTGACTAGAGTCTCTCAGTCCCTCTCTGTCAGGGAGATATCTGGACACTGACTGGTGTCTCTCTGTCGCACTCTCTCTCAGGAAGAAATCTGTACACTGAATGGTGTTTCAAAGTCGCTCTCTCTCTCAGGGAGATATCTGAACACTGACTGGTGACACTCAGTCCCTCTCTCTCAGGGAGATATCTGTACACTGACTGGTGTCTCTCAATCCCTCTCTCTCAGTGAGATATCTGAACACTGGCTGGTGTCTCTCAGTCACTCTCTCTCTCAGGGAGATCTCTGAAACTGACTGTGTTCTCTCAGAACCCCTCTCTCTATGGGAGATATCTCAACACTGACTGATGACACTCAGTCCCTCTCTCTCAGGGAGATATCTGTACACTGACTGGTGTCTCTCTAACCCTCTCTCTCAGGGAGATATCAGAACACTGACTGATGACACTCAGTCCCTCTCTCTCAGGGAGATATCTGAAGCCTGTCTGGGGTCTCTCAGAACCCCTCTCTCTCTGGGAGATATCTGAACACTGTTGTCTGTCTAATCTTCTCTCCCAGGGAGATGAATGTACACTGACTAGAGTCTCTCAGTCCCTCTCTGTCAGGGAGATATCTGGACACTGACTGGTGTCTCTCTGTCGCACTCTCTCTCAGGAAGAAATCTGTACACTGAATGGTGTTTCAAAGTCGCTATCTCTCTCAGGGAGATATCTGAAGACTGACTGGTGACACTCAGTCCCTCTCTCTCAGGGAGATATCTGGACACTGACTGGTGTCTCTCAATCGCTCTCTCTCTCAGGGAGATATCTGATCACTGACTGGTGTCTCTCAGTCACTCTCTCTCTCAGGGAGATCTCCGAGACTGACTGGGGTCTCTCCGAACCCCTCTCTCTCTGGGAGATATCCGAAGACTGACTGGTGTCTCTCCGTCCCTCTCTCTTAGGGAGGTATCTGTACAATGACTGGTGTCTCCCAGTCGCTCTCTCTCTCAGGGAGATATCTGAACACTGACTGGTTTCTCTCAGTTGCTCTCTCTCTCAGGGAGATATCTGAACACTGACTGATGTAGCTCAGTCACTCCCTCTCAGGGAGATATCTGTGCACTGACTGGTGTCTCTTAGTCCCTGTCTGTTAGGGAGATGTCTGGACACTGACTGTTATCTCTCAGTTGTCGTTTCTCTCAGGGCGAAATCTGTACACTGACTGGTGTTTCACAGTCGCTCTGTCTCAGGGAGATATGTGAAGACAGACGGGGGGTCTCTTAGTCACTCTCTCTCTCTGGGAGATATCTGAACATTTACTGGTGTCTCTCATTTGATCTCTATCTCAGGGTGACATCTGATCACTGACTGGTATCTCAGTCACTGTTGCTCTCAGGGAGATATTTGAACACTGACTGGTGTCTCTCAATCCCTCTCTCTCAGGGAGATATCTGTACATTGACTGGTGTCTCTCAGTCCTTCTCTCTCAGGGAGATATCTGTACACTGACTGGTGTCTCTCAATCCCTCTCTCTCAGGGGGATATCTGAACACTGACAGGTGTCACTCACTCGCTCTCTCTTTCAGGGAGATATCCGAACACTGATTGGTGTCTCTCAGTCCCTTTCTCTCAGGGAGATATCTGTACACTGACTGTTGTCTCTCAGTCCCTCTCTGTCAGGGAGATATCTGAACACTGACTGGTGACACTCAGTCCCTCTGTCTCAGGGAGGTATCTGAACACTGACTGGTGTCACTCACTCGCTCTCTCTCTCAGGGAGATATCTGAACACTGACTGGTGTCTATCAGTCACTCTCTCTCTCTGAGGGAGATATCCGAACACTGATTGGTGTCTCTCAGTCCCTTTCTCTCAGGGAGATATCTGTACACTGCCTGTTGTCTCTCAGTCCCTCTCTCTCAGGGAGATATCTGAACACTGACTGGTGTCTCTCAGTCGCTCCCTCTCAGGGAGATATCTGTACACTGACTGGTGTCTCTCAATCCCTCTCTCTCAGTGAGATATCTGAACACTGGCTGGTGTCTCTCAGTCACTCTCTCTCTCAGGGAGATCTCTGAAACTGACTGTGGTCTCTCAGAACCACTCTCTCTCTGGGAGATATCCGAACACTGACTGATGACACTCAGTCCCTCTCTCTCAGGGAGATATCTGAAACCTGTCTGGGGTCTCTCAGAACCCCTCTCTCTCTGGGAGATATCTGAACACTGGTGTCGGTCTAATCTTCTCTCCCAGGGAGATGAATGTACACTGACTAGAGTCTCTCAGTCCCTCTCTGTCAGGGAGATATCTGGACACTGACTGGTGTCTCTCAGTCGCTCTCTCTCTCAGGAAGAAATCTGTACACTGAATGGTGTTTCACAGTCGCTCTCTCTCTCTCAGGGAGATATCTGAAGACTGACTGGTGTATCTCAGTCACTCCCTCTCAGGGAGATATCTGTACACTGACTGGTGTCTCTCTAACCCTCTCTCTCAGGGAGATATCAGAACACTGACTGATGACACTCAGTCCCTCTCTCTCAGGGAGATATCTGAAGCCTGTCTGGGGTCTCTCAGAACCCCTCTCTCTCTGGGAGATATCTGAACACTGGTGTCTGTCTAATCTTCTCTCCCAGGGAGATGAATGTACACTGACTAGAGTCTCTCAGTCCCTCTCTGTCAGGGAGATATCTGTACACTGACTGGTGTCTCTCAGTCGCTCTCTCTCTCAGGAAGAAATCTGTACACTGAATGTTGTTTCACAGTCGCTCTCTCTCTCAGGGAGATATCTGAAGACTGTCTGGGTTCTCTCAGAACCCCTCTCTCTCTGGGAGATATCTGAACACTGTTGTCTGTCTAATCTTCTCTCCCAGGGAGATGAATGTACACTGACTAGAGTCTCTCAGTCCCTCTCTGTCAGGGAGATATCTGGACACTGACTGGTGTCTCTCAGTCGCTCTCTCTCTCAGGAAGAAATCTGTACACTGAATGGTGTTTCACAGTCGCTCTCTCTCTCAGGGAGATATCTGAAGACTGACTGGTGTATCTCAGTCACTCCCTCTCAGGGAGATATCTGTACACTGACTGGTGTCTCTCTAACCCTCTCTCTCAGGGAGATATCAGAACACTGACTGATGACACTCAGTCCCTCTCTCTCAGGGAGATATCTGAAGCCTGTCTGGGGTCTCTCAGAACCCCTCTCTCTCTGGGAGATATCTGAACACTGTTGTCTGTCTAATCTTCTCTCCCAGGGAGATGAATGTACACTGACTAGAGTCTCTCAGTCCCTCTCTGTCAGGGAGATATCTGGACACTGACTGGTGTCTCTCTGTCGCACTCTCTCTCAGGAAGAAATCTGTACACTGAATGGTGTTTCAAAGTCGCTATCTCTCTCAGGGAGATATCTGAACACTGACTGGTGACACTCAGTCCCTCTCTCTCAGGGAGATATCTGGACACTGACTGGTGTCTCTCAGTCGCTCTCTCTCTCAGGGAGATATCTGATCACTGACTGGTGACTCTCAGTCACTCTCTCTCTCAGGGAGATCTCCGAGACTGACTGGGGTCTCTCCGAACCCCTCTCTCTCTGGGAGATATCCGAAGACTGACTGGTGTCTCTCCGTCCCTCTCTCTTAGGGAGGTATCTGTACAATGACTGGTGTCTCCCAGTCGCTCTCTCTCTCAGGGAGATATCTGAACACTGACTGGTTTCTCTCAGTTGCTCTCTCTCTCAGGGAGATATCTGAACACTGACTGATGTAGCTCAGTCACTCCCTCTCAGGGAGATATCTGTACACTGACTGGTGTCTCTTAGTCCCTGTCTGTTAGGGAGATGTCTGGACACTGACTGTTATCTCTCAGTTGTCGTTTCTCTCAGGGCGAAATCTGTACACTGACTGGTGTTTCACAGTCGCTCTGTCTCAGGGAGATATGTGAAGACAGACGGGGGGTCTCTTAGTCACTCTCTCTCTCTGGGAGATATCTGAACATTTACTGGTGTCTCTCATTTGATCTCTATCTCAGGGTGACATCTGATCACTGACTGGTATCTCAGTCACTGTTGCTCTCAGGGAGATATTTGAACACTGACTGGTGTCTCTCATTCCCTCTCTCTCAGGGAGATATCTGTACATTGACTGGTGTCTCTCAGTCCTTCTCTCTCAGGGAGATATCTGTACACTGACTGGTGTCTCTCAATCCCTCTCTCTCAGGGGGATATCTGAACACTGACAGGTGTCACTCACTCGCTCTCTCTTTCAGGGAGATATCCGAACACTGATTGGTGTCTCTCAGTCCCTTTCTCTCAGGGAGATATCTGTACACTGACTGTTGTCTCTCAGTCCCTCTCTGTCAGGGAGATATCTGAACACTGACTGGTGACACTCAGTCCCTCTGTCTCAGGGAGGTATCTGAACACTGACTGGTGTCACTCACTCGCTCTCTCTCTCAGGGAGATATCTGAACACTGACTGGTGTCTATCAGTCACTCTCTCTCTCTGAGGGAGATATCCGAACACTGATTGGTGTCTCTCAGTCCCTTTCTCTCAGGGAGATATCTGTACACTGCCTGTTGTCTCTCAGTCCCTCTCTCTCAGGGAGATATCTGAACACTGACTGGTGTCTCTCAGTCGCTCCCTCTCAGGGAGATATCTGTACACTGACTGGTGTCTCTCAATCCCTCTCTCTCAGTGAGATATCTGAACACTGGCTGGTGTCTCTCAGTCACTCTCTCTCTCAGGGAGATCTCTGAAACTGACTGTGGTCTCTCAGAACCACTCTCTCTCTGGGAGATATCCGAACACTGACTGATGACACTCAGTCCCTCTCTCTCAGGGAGATATCTGAAACCTGTCTGGGGTCTCTCAGAACCCCTCTCTCTCTGGGAGATATCTGAACACTGGTGTCGGTCTAATCTTCTCTCCCAGGGAGATGAATGTACACTGACTAGAGTCTCTCAGTCCCTCTCTGTCAGGGAGATATCTGGACACTGACTGGTGTCTCTCAGTCGCTCTCTCTCTCAGGAAGAAATCTGTACACTGAATGGTGTTTCACAGTCTCTCTCTCTCTCAGGGAGATATCTGAAGACTGTCTGGGGTCTCTCAGAACCCCTCTCTCTCTGGGAGATATCTGAACACTGTTGTCTGTCTAATCTTCTCTCCCAGGGAGATGAATGTACACTGACTAGAGTCTCTCAGTCCCTCTCTGTCAGGGAGATATCTGGACACTGACTGGTGTCTCTCAGTCGCTCTCTCTCTCAGGAAGAAATCTGTACACTGAATGGTGTTTCACAGTCGCTCTCTCTCTCAGGGAGATATCTGAACACTGACTGGTGACACTCAGTCCCTCTCTCTCAGGGAGATATCTGGACACTGACTGGTGTCTCTCAGTCGCTCTCTCTCTCAGGGAGATATCTGATCACTGACTGGTGTCTCTCAGTCACTCTCTCTCTCAGGGAGATCTCCGAGACTGACTGGGGTCTCTCAGAACCCCTCTCTCTCTGGGAGATATCCGAAGACTGACTGGTGTCTCTCTGTCCCTCTCTCTCAGGGATATATCTGTACAATGACTTGTGTCTCCCAGTCGCTCTCTCTCTCAGGGAGATATCTGAACACTGACTGGTTTCTCTCAGTTGCTCTCTCTCTCAGGGAGATATCTGAACACTGACTGATGTATCTCAGTCACTCCCTCTCAGGGAGATATCTGTACACTGACTGGTGTCTCTCTAACCCTCTCTCTCAGGGAGATATCAGAACACTGACTGATGACACTCAGTCCCTCTCTCTCTGGGAGATATCTGAACACTGGTGTCTGTCTAATCTTCTCTCCCAGGGAGATGAATGTACACTGACTAGAGTCTCTCAGTCCCGCTCTGTCAGGGAGATATCTGGACATTGACTGGTGTCTCTAAGTCGCTGTCTCTCTCAGGAAGAAATCTGGACACTGAATGGTGTTTCACAGTCGCTCTCTCTCTCAGGGAGATATCTGAAGACTGTCGGGGTCTCTCAAAACCCCTCTCTCTCTGGGAGATATCTGAACACTGTTGTCTGTCTAATCTTCTCTCCCAAGGAGATGAATGTACACTGACTAGAGTCTCTCAGTCCCTCTCTGTCAGGGAGATATCTGGACACTGACTGGTGTCTCTCAGTCGCTCTCTCTCTCAGGAAGAAATCTGTACACTGAATGGTGTTTCACAGTCGCTCTCTCTCTCAGGGAGATATCTGAACACTGACTGTTGACACTCAGTCCCTCTCTCTCAGGGAGATATCTGAACACTGACTGGTGTCTCTCAGTCACACTCTCTCAGGGAGGTGTCTGAACGCTGACTGATGTCTCTCAGTCTCTCTCTGTCAGGGAGATATCCGAACACTGACTGGTGTCTCTCTGTCGCCCTCTCTCGCAGGGAGATATCTGTACACTGAGTGGTGTTTCACTGTCACTCCCTCTCAGGGAGATATCTGTACACTGACTGGTGTCTTTCAGTCACTCTCTCTCTCAGGGAGATCTCAGAAACTCACTGTGGTCTCTCAGAACCCCTCTCTCTTTGGGAGATATCCGAACACTGACTGGTTTCTCTCTGTCCCGCTCTCAGGGAGATATCTGTACACTGACTTGTGTCTCTCAGCCCCTTTCTGTCAGGGAGATATCTGTACATTGACTGGTGTCTCAGTCACTGTCTCTCTCAGGGAGATATCAGAACACTGACTGATGACACTCAGTCCCTCTCTCTCAGGGAGATATCTGAAGCCTGTCTGGGGTCTCTCAGAACCCCTCTCTCTCTGGGAGATATCTGAACACTGGTGGCTGTCTAATCTTCTCTCCCAGGGAGATGAATGTACACTGACTAGAGTCTCTCAGTCCCTCTCTGTCAGGGAGATATCTGGACACTGACTGGTGTCTCTCAGTCGCTCTCTCTCTCAGGAAGAAATCTGTACACTGAATGGTGTTTCACAGTCGCTCTCTCTCTCAGGGAGATATCTGAACACTGACTGGTGACACTCAGTGCCTCTCTCTCAGGGAGATATCTGGACACTGACTGGTGTCTCTCAGTCGCTCTCTCTCTCAGGGAGATATCTGAACACTGACTGGTTTCTCTCAGTTGCTCTCTATCTCAGGGAGATATCTGAACACTGACTGGTGTCTCTCAGTCCCGCTCACTCAGGGATATATTTGAACACTGACTAGTATCTCTTAGTCGCTCTCTCTCAGGGGGATATCTGTACACTGACTGGTGTGTCTCAGTCCCTCCCTCTCAGGGATATATCTGAACACTGACTGGTGTCTCTCAGTCCCTCTCTCAGGGAGATATCTGGACACTGACTGGTGCCTCTCAGTCGCTCTCTCTCTCAGGGAGATATCTGATCACTGACTGGTGTCTCTTAGTCACTCTCTCTCTCAGGGAGATCTCGGAGACTGACTGGGGTCTCTCAGAACCCGTCTCTCTCTGGGAGTTATCCGAAGACTGACTGGTGTCTCTCTGTCCCTCTCTCTCAGGGATATATCTGTACAATGACTTGTGTCTCCCAGTCGCTCTCTCTCTCAGGGAGATATCTGAACACTGACTGGTTTCTGTCAGTTGCTGTCTCTCTCAGGGAGATATCTGAACACTGACTGGTGTATCTCAGTCACTCCCTCTCAGGGAGATATCTGTACACTGACTGGTGTCTCTCTAACCCTCTCTCTCAGGGAGATATCAGAACACTGACTGATGACACTCAGTCCCTCTCTCTCAGGGAGATATCTGAAGCCTGTCTGGGGTCTCTCAGAACCCCTCTCTCTCTGGGAGATATCTGAACACTGGTGTCTGTCTAATCTTCTCTCCCAGGGAGATGAATGTACACTGACTAGAGTCTCTCAGTCCCGCTCTATTAGGGAGATATCTGGACACTGACTGGTGTCTCTCAGTCGCTCTCTCTCTCAGGAAGAAATCTGTACACTGAATGGTGTTTCACAGTCGCTCTCTCTCTCAGGGAGATATCTGAAGACTGTCTGGGTTCTCTCAGAACCCCTCTCTCTCTGGGAGATATCTGAACACTGTTGTCTGTCTAATCTTCTCTCCCAGGGAGATGAATGTACACTGACTAGAGTCTCTGAGTCCCTCTCTGTCAGGGAGATATCTGGACACTGACTGGTGTCTCTCTGTCGCACTCTCTCTCAGGAAGAAATCTGTACACTGAATGGTGTTTCAAAGTCGCTCTCTCTCTCAGGGAGATATCTGAACACTGACTGGTGACTCTCAGTCCCTCTCTCTCAGGGAGATATCTGGACACTGACTGGTGTCTCTCAGTCGCTCTCTCTCTCAGGGAGATATCTGATCACTGACTGGTGTCTCTCAGTCACTCTCTCTCTCAGGGAGATCTCCGAGACTGACTGGGGTCTCTCTGAACCCCTCTCTCTCTGGGAGATATCCGAAGACTGACTGGTGTCTCTCTGTCCCTCTCTCTTAGGGAGGTATCTGTACAATGACTGGTGTCTCCCAGTCGCTCTCTCTCTCAGGGAGATATCTGAACACTGACTGGTTTCTCTCAGTTGCTCTCTCTCTCAGGGAGATATCTGAACACTGACTGATGTAGCTCAGTCACTCCCTCTCAGGGAGATATCTGTACACTGACTGGTGTCTCTCTAACCCTCTCTCTCAGGGGGATATCTGAACACTGACTGGTGTCTCTCAGTCCCTCTCACTCAGGGATATATCTGAACACTGCCTAGTATCTCTCAGTCGCTCTGTCTCAGGGGGATATCTGTACACTGACTGGTGTGTCTCAGTCCCTCCCTCTGAGGGATATATCTGAACACTGACTGGTGTCTCTCAGTCCCTCTCTCAGGGAGATATCTGGACACTGACTGGTATCTCTCAATCGCTCTCTCTCTCAAGAAGAAATCTGTGCACTGACTGGGCGCTCTTAGTCACTCTCTGTCTCTGGGAGATATGTGAACACTGACTAGTATCTCTCAGTCGCTCTCTCTCTCAGGGAGATATCTGAACACTGACTGGTGTCTCTCAGTCCCTCTCTGTCAGGGAGATGTCTGGACACTGACTGGTATCTCTCAGTCGTCCTCTCTCTCAGGGAGAAATCTGTACACTGACTGGTGTTTCACAGTCGTTCTGTCTCAGGGACATATCTGAAGACTGACTGGGGTCTCTTAGTCCCTCTCTCTCTCTGGGATATATCTGAACGCTGACTGGTGTCTCTCAGTCCCTCTCCCTCAGGGAGATATCTGAACACGGTCTGGTGTCTCTCATTTGCTCTCCATCTCAGGGTGATATCTGATCACTGATTGGTGTCTCAGTCACTGTCTCTCAGGGATATATCTGTACACTGACTCGTGTATCTCAGTCCCTCACTCTCACGGATATATCTGTCCACTGACTCGTGTATCTCAGTCCCTCTCACTCAGGGAGATATCTGAACACTGACTGGTGTCTCTCAATCGCTCTCTCTAAAGGAGATATCTGAACACTAACTGGTGTCTCTCAATCCCACTCTCTCAGGGAGATATCTGAACCATGACTCGTTTCTCTCAGTCGCTGTCCCTCTCGGAGGTATCTGTGTACTGACTGGTGTCTCTGATTTGCTCTCTCTCAGGGAGATATTTGAACACTGACTGGGGTTTCTCAATCCCTCTCTCTCAGCGAGATATCTGAACACTGACTGCTGTCTCTCAGTCGCTCTCTGTCAGTGAGATATCCGTAAACTGACTGGTGTGTCTCAGACCCTCTCTCTTAGGGAGATATATGAACAATGACTCGGGTCTCTGAGTCCCTCTCTCTCAGGGAGATGACTGTACGCTTACTGGTGTCTCTCAGTCCCTCTCTGTCAGGGAGATATCTGAAGCCTGTCTGGGGTCTCTCAGAACCCCTCTCTCTCTGGGAGATATCTGAACACTGGTGTCTGTCTAAACTTCTCTCCCAGGGAGATGAATCTACACTGACTAGAGTCTCTCAGCCCCTCTCTGTCAGGGAGATATCTGGACACTGACTGGTGTCCCTCAGTCGCTCTCTCTCTCAGGAAGAAATCTGTACACTGACTGGTGTCTCTCAATCCCTCTCTCTCAGGGACCTATCTGAACTCTGACTGGTTTCTCTCAGTCGCCCTCTCTCTCAGGGAGATATCTGAAGACAGACTGGTGTCTCTCATTTGCTCTCTCTCTCTCAGGCAGAAATCTGCAAACTGACTGGTGTTTCACAGTCAATCCCTCTCTCTCACGGAGATATCTGAGCACTCACTGGTGTCTCTCAGTCGTTCTCTCTCAGGGAGATATCTGAACACTGACTGGTGTCTCTCAGTCGTTCTCTGTCAGGGAGCTATCTGTACGCTTACTGGTGTCTCTCAATCTCTCTCTCTCAGGGAGATATCTGTACATTGACTGGTGTCTCTCAGTCCTTCTCTCTCAGGGAGATATCTGTACACTGACTGGTGTCTCTCAATTGCCCTCTCTCTCAGGGGGATATCTGAACACTGACTGGTGTCACTCACTCGCTCTCTCTTTCAGGGAGATATCCGAACACTGATTGGTGTCTCTCAGTCCCTTTCTCTCAGGGAGATATCTGTACACTGACTGTTGTCTCTCAGTCCCTCTCTGTCAGGGAGATATCTGAACACTGACTGGTGACACTCAGTCCCTCTGTCTCAGGGAGGTATCTGAACACTGACTGGTGTCACTCACTCGCTCTCTCTCTCAGGGAGATATCTGAACACTGACTGGTGTCTATCAGTCACTCTCTCTCTCTGAGGGAGATATCCGAACACTGATTGGTGTCTCTCAGTCCCTTTCTCTCAGGGAGATATCTGTACATTGACTGGTGTCTCTCAGTCCCTCTCTCTCAGGGAGATATCTGAACACTGACTGGTGTCTCTCTGTCGCCCTCTCTCGCAGGGAGATATCTGTACACTGACTGGTGTCTCTCAATCCCTCTCTCTCAGGGAGATATCTGAACACTGACTGGTGTCTCTCAGTCACTCTCTCTCTCAGGGAGTTCTCTGAGACTGACTGGGGTCTCTCGGAAGCCCGCTGTCTCTCTGTGATTTATCCGAACACTGACTGATGACACTCAGTCCCTCTCTCTCAGGGAGATATCTGAAACCTGTCTGGGGTCTCTCAGAACCCCTCTCTCTCTGGGAGATATCTGAACACTGGTGTCGGTCTAATCTTCTCTCCCAGGGAGATGAATGTACACTGACTAGAGTCTCTCAGTCCCTCTCTGTCAGGGAGATATCTGGACACTGACTGGTGTCTCTCAGTCGCTCTCTCTCTCAGGAAGAAATCTGTACACTGAATGGTGTTTCACAGTCTCTCTCTCTCTCAGGGAGATATCTGAAGACTGTCTGGGGTCTCTCAGAACCCCTCTCTCTCTGGGAGATATCTGAACACTGTTGTCTGTCTAATCTTCTCTCCCAGGGAGATGAATGTACACTGACTAGAGTCTCTCAGTCCCTCTCTGTCAGGGAGATATCTGGACACTGACTGGTGTCTCTCAGTCGCTCTCTCTCTCAGGAAGAAATCTGTACACTGAATGGTGTTTCACAGTCGCTCTCTCTCTCAGGGAGATATCTGAACACTGACTGGTGACACTCAGTCCCTCTCTCTCAGGGAGATATCTGGATACTGACTGGTGTCTCTCAGTCGCTCTCTCTCTCAGGGAGATATCTGATCACTGACTGGTGTCTCTCAGTCACTCTCTCTCTCAGGGAGATCTCCGAGACTGACTGGGGTCTCTCAGAACCCCTCTCTCTCTGGGAGATATCCGAAGACTGACTGGTGTCTCTCTGTCCCTCTCTCTCAGGGATATATCTGTACAATGACTTGTGTCTCCCAGTCGCTCTCTCTCTCAGGGAGATATCTGAACACTGACTGGTTTCTCTCAGTTGCTCTCTCTCTCAGGGAGATATCTGAACACTGACTGATGTATCTCAGTCACTCCCTCTCAGGGAGATATCTGTACACTGACTGGTGTCTCTCTAACCCTCTCTCTCAGGGAGATATCAGAACACTGACTGATGACACTCAGTCCCTCTCTCTCTGGGAGATATCTGAACACTGGTGTCTGTCTAATCTTCTCTCCCAGGGAGATGAATGTACACTGACTAGAGTCTCTCAGTCCCGCTCTGTCAGGGAGATATCTGGACATTGACTGGTGTCTCTAAGTCGCTGTCTCTCTCAGGAAGAAATCTGGACACTGAATGGTGTTTCACAGTCGCTCTCTCTCTCAGGGAGATATCTGAAGACTGTCGGGGTCTCTCAAAACCCCTCTCTCTCTGGGAGATATCTGAACACTGTTGTCTGTCTAATCTTCTCTCCCAAGGAGATGAATGTACACTGACTAGAGTCTCTCAGTCCCTCTCTGTCAGGGAGATATCTGGACACTGACTGGTGTCTCTCAGTCGCTCTCTCTCTCAGGAAGAAATCTGTACACTGAATGGTGTTTCACAGTCGCTCTCTCTCTCAGGGAGATATCTGAACACTGACTGTTGACACTCAGTCCCTCTCTCTCAGGGAGATATCTGAACACTGACTGGTGTCTCTCAGTCGCTCTCTCTCTCAGGGAGATATCTGATCACTGACTGGTGTCTCTCAGTCACTCTCTCTCTCAGGGAGATCTCCGAGACTGACTGGGGTCTCTCAGAACCCCTCTCTCTCTGGGAGATATCCGAACACTGACTGGTGTCTCTCTGTCCCTCTCTCTCAGGGATATATCTGTACAATGACTGGTGTCTCCCAGTCGCTCTCTCTCTCAGGGAGGTATCTGAAAACTGACTGGTTTCTCTCAGTTGCTCTCTCTCTCAGGGAGATATCTGAACACTGACTGATGCATCTCAGTCACTCCCTCTCAGGGAGATATCTGTACACTGACTGGTGTCTCTCTAACCCTCTCTCTCAGGGAGATATCTGAACACTGACTGGTGTCTCTCAGTCCCTCTCACTCAGGGAGAGATCTGAACATTGACTAGTATCTCTCAGTCGCTCCCTCTCACGGGGATATCTGAACACTGACTGGTGTGTCTCAGTCCCTCCCTCTCAGGGAGATATCTGAACACTGACTGGTGTCTCTCAGGGAGATATCTGTACACTGCCTGTTGTCTCTCAGTCCCTCTCTCTCAGGGAGATATCTGAACACTGACTGGTGTCTCTCAGTCGCTCCCTCTCAGGGAGATATCTGTACACTGACTGGTGTCTCTCAATCCCTCTCTCTCAGTGAGATATCTGAACACTGGCTGGTGTCTCTCAGTCACTCTCTCTCTCAGGGAGATCTCTGAAACTGACTGTGTTCTCTCAGAACCCCTCTCTCTATGGGAGATATCTCAACACTGACTGATGACACTCAGTCCCTCTCTCTCAGGGAGATATCTGAAACCTGTCTGGGGTCTCTCAGAACCCCTCTCTCTCTGGGAGATATCTGAACACTGGTGTCGGTCTAATCTTCTCTCCCAGGGAGATGAATGTACACTGACTAGAGTCTCTCAGTCCCTCTCTGTCAGGGAGATATCTGGACACTGACTGGTGTCTCTCAGTCGCTCTCTCTCTCAGGAAGAAATCTGTACACTGAATGGTGTTTCACAGTCGCTCTCTCTCTCAGGGAGATATCTGAAGACTGACTGGTGTATCTCAGTCACTCCCTCTCAGGGAGATATCTGTACACTGACTGGTGTCTCTCTAACCCTCTCTCTCAGGGAGATATCAGAACACTGACTGATGACACTCAGTCCCTCTCTCTCAGGGAGATATCTGAAGCCTGTCTGGGGTCTCTCAGAACCCCTCTCTCTCTGGGAGATATCTGAACACTGGTGTCTGTCTAATCTTCTCTCCCAGGGAGATGAATGTACACTGACTAGAGTCTCTCAGTCCCGCTCTATTAGGGAGATATCTGGACACTGACTGGTGTCTCTCAGTCGCTCTCTCTCTCAGGAAGAAATCTGTACACTGAATGGTGTTTCACAGTCGCTCTCTCTCTCAGGGAGATATTTGAAGACTGTCTGGGTTCTCTCAGAACCCCTCTCTCTCTGGGAGATATCTGAACACTGTTGTCTGTCTAATCTTCTCTCCCAGGGAGATGAATGTACACTGACTAGAGTCTCTCAGTCCCTCTCTGTCAGGGAGATATCTGGACACTGACTGGTGTCTCTCTGTCGCACTCTCTCTCAGGAAGAAATCTGTACACTGAATGGTGTTTCAAAGTCGCTCTCTCTCTCAGGGAGATATCTGTACACTGACTGGTGTCTCTCAATCCCTCTCTCTCAGTGAGATATCTGAACACTGGCTGGTGTCTCTCAGTCACTCTCTCTCTCAGGGAGATCTCTGAAACTGACTGTGTTCTCTCAGAACCCCTCTCTCTATGGGAGATATCTCAACACTGACTGATGACACTCAGTCCCTCTCTCTCAGGGAGATATCTGAAACCTGTCTGGGGTCTCTCAGAACCCCTCTCTCTCTGGGAGATATCTGAACACTGGTGTCGGTCTAATCTTCTCTCCCAGGGAGATGAATGTACACTGACTAGAGTCTCTCAGTCCCTCTCTGTCAGGGAGATATCTGGACACTGACTGGTGTCTCTCAGTCGCTCTCTCTCTCAGGAAGAAATCTGTACACTGAATGGTGTTTCACAGTCGCTCTCTCTCTCAGGGAGATATCTGAAGACTGACTGGTGTATCTCAGTCACTCCCTCTCAGGGAGATATCTGTACACTGACTGGTGTCTCTCTAACCCTCTCTCTCAGGGAGATATCAGAACACTGACTGATGACACTCAGTCCCTCTCTCTCAGGGAGATATCTGAAGCCTGTCTGGGGTCTCTCAGAACCCCTCTCTCTCTGGGAGATATCTGAACACTGGTGTCTGTCTAATCTTCTCTCCCAGGGAGATGAATGTACACTGACTAGAGTCTCTCAGTCCCTCTCTGTCAGGGAGATATCTGTACACTGACTGGTGTCTCTCAGTCGCTCTCTCTCTCAGGAAGAAATCTGTACACTGAATGGTGTTTCACAGTCGCTCTCTCTCAGGGAGATATCTGAAGACTGTCTGGGTTCTCTCAGAACCCCTCTCTCTCTGGGAGATATCTGAACACTGTTGTCTGTCTAATCTTCTCTCCCAGGGAGATGAATGTACACTGACTAGAGTATCTCAGTCCCTCTCTGTCAGGGAGATATCTGGACACTGACTGGTGTCTCTCAGTCGCGCTCTCTCTCAGGAAGAAATCTGTACACTGAATGGTGTTTCACAGTCGCTCTCTCTCTCAGGGAGATATCTGAAGACTGACTGGTGTCTCTCAGTCACTCCCTCTCAGGGAGATATCTGTACACTGACTGGTGTCTCTCTAACCCTCTCTCTCAGGGAGATATCAGAACACTGACTGATGACACTCAGTCCCTCTCTCTCAGGGAGATATCTGAAGCCTGTCTGGGGTCTCTCAGAACCCCTCTCTCTCTGGGAGATATCTGAACACTGTTGTCTGTCTAATCTTCTCTCCCAGGGAGATGAATGTACACTGACTAGAGTCTCTCAGTCCCTCTCTGTCAGGGAGATATCTGGACACTGACTGGTGTCTCTCTGTCGCACTCTCTCTCAGGAAGAAATCTGTACACTGAATGGTGTTTCAAAGTCGCTCTCTCTCTCAGGGAGATATCTGAACACTGACTGGTGACACTCAGTCCCTCTCTCTCAGGGAGATATCTGATCACTGACTGGTGTCTCTCAGTCACTCTCTCTCTCAGGGAGATCTCCGAGACTGACTGGGGTCTCTCCGAACCCCTCTCTCTCTGGGAGATATCCGAAGACTGACTGGTGTCTCTCTGTCCCTCTCTCTTAGGGAGGTATCTGTACAATGACTGGTGTCTCCCAGTCGCTCTCTCTCTCAGGGAGATATCTGAACACTGACTGGTTTCTCTCAGTTGCTCTCTCTCTCAGGGAGATATCTGAACACTGACTGATGTAGCTCAGTCACTCCCTCTCAGGGAGATATCTGTACACTGACTGGTGTCTCTCTAACCCTCTCTCTCAGGGGGATATCTGAACACTGACTGGTGTCTCTCAGTCCCTCTCACTCAGGGATATATCTGAACACTGCCTAGTATCTCTCAGTCGCTCTGTCTCAGGGGGATATCTGTACACTGACTGGTGTGTCTCAGTCCCTCCCTCTGAGGGATATATCTGAACACTGACTAGTGTCTCTCAGTCCGTCTCTCTCAGAGAGATATCTGAACAATGACTAGTATCTCTCAGTCGCTCTCTCTCAGGGAGATATCTGTGCACTGACTGGGCTCTCTTAGTCACTCTCTGTCTCTGGGAGATATGTGAACACTGACTAGTATCTCTCAGTCGCTCTCTCTCTCAGGGAGATATCTGAACAATGACTGGTGTCTCTCAGTCCCTGTCTGTCAGGGAGATGTCTGGACACTGACTGGTATCTCTCAGTCGTCCTCTCTCTCAAGGAGAAATCTGTACACTGACTGGTGTTTCACAGTCGTTCTGTCTCAGGGACATATCTGAAGACTGACTGGGGTCTCTTAGTCCCTCTCTCTCTCTGGGATATATCTGAACGCTGACTGGTTTCTCTCAGTCCCTCTCCCTCAGGGAGATATCTGAACACGGTCTGGTGTCTCTCATTTGCTCTCCATCTCAGGGTGATATCTGATCACTGATTGGTGTCTCAGTCACTGTCTCTCAGGGATATATCTGTACACTGACTCGTGTATCTCAGTCCCTCACTCTCACGGATATATCTGTCCACTGACTCGTGTATCTCAGTCCCTCTCTCTCAGGGAGATATCTGAACACTGACTGGTGTCTCTCAATCGCTCTCTCTAAAGGAGATATCTGAACACTAACTGGTGTCTCTCAATCCCACTCTCTCAGGGAGATATCTGAACCATGACTCGTTTCTCTCAGTCGCTGTCCCTCTCGGAGGTATCTGTGTACTGACTGGTGTCTCTGATTTGCTCTCTCTCAGGGAGATATTTGAACACTGACTGGGGTTTCTCAATCCCTCTCTCTCAGCGAGATATCTGAACACTGACTGCTGTCTCTCAGTCGCTCTCTGTCAGTGAGATATCCGTAAACTGACTGGTGTGTCTCAGACCCTCTCTCTTAGGGAGATATATGAACAATGACTCGGGTCTCTGAGTCCCTCTCTCTCAGGGAGATGACTGTACGCTTACTGGTGTCTCTCAGTCCCTCTCTGTCAGGGAGATATCTGAAGCCTGTCTGGGGTCTCTCAGAACCCCTCTCTCTCTGGGAGATATCTGAACACTGGTGTCTGTCTAAACTTCTCTCCCAGGGAGATGAATCTACACTGACTAGAGTCTCTCAGCCCCTCTCTGTCAGGGAGATATCTGGACACTGACTGGTGTCCCTCAGTCGCTCTCTCTCTCAGGAAGAAATCTGTACACTGACTGGTGTCTCTCAATCCCTCTCTCTCAGGGACCTATCTGAACTCTGACTGGTTTCTCTCAGTCGCCCTCTCTCTCAGGGAGATATCTGAAGACAGACTGGTGTCTCTCATTTGCTCTCTCTCTCTCAGGCAGAAATCTGCAAACTGACTGGTGTTTCACAGTCACTCTCTCTCTCTCACGGAGATATCTGTGCACTGACTGGTGACACTCAGTCCTTCTTTCTCAGGGAGATATTTGAACACTGACTGGTGTCTCTCAGTCGTTCTCTGTCAGGGAGCTATCTGTACGCTTACTGGTGTCTCTCAATCTCTCTCTCTCAGGGAGATATCTGTACATTGACTGGTGTCTCTCAGTCCTTCTCTCTCAGGGAGATATCTGTACACTGACTGGTGTCTCTCAATCCCTCTCTCTCAGGGGGATATCTGAACACTGACAGGTGTCACTCACTCGCTCTCTCTTTCAGGGAGATATCCGAACACTGATTGGTGTCTCTCAGTGCCTTTCTCTCAGGGAGATATCTGTACACTGACTGTTGTCTCTCAGTCCCTCTCTGTCAGGGAGATATCTGAACACTGACTGGTGACACTCAGTCCCTCTGTCTCAGGGAGGTATCTGAACACTGACTGGTGTCACTCACTCGCTCTCTTTCTCAGGGAGATATCTGAACACTGGCTGGTGTCTCTTAGTCCCTGTCTGTTAGGGAGATGTCTGGACACTGACTGTTATCTCTCAGTTGTCGTTTCTCTCAGGGCGAAATCTGTACACTGACTGGTGTTTCACAGTCGCTCTGTCTCAGGGAGATATGTGAAGACAGACGGGGGGTCTCTTAGTCACTCTCTCTCTCTGGGAGATATCTGAACATTTACTGGTGTCTCTCATTTGATCTCTATCTCAGGGTGACATCTGATCACTGACTGGTATCTCAGTCACTGTTGCTCTCAGGGAGATATTTGAACACTGACTGGTGTCTCTCAATCCCTCTCTCTCAGGGAGATATCTGTACATTGACTGGTGTCTCTCAGTCCTTCTCTCTCAGGGAGATATCTGTACACTGACTGGTGTCTCTCAATCCCTCTCTCTCAGGGGGATATCTGAACACTGACAGGTGTCACTCACTCGCTCTCTCTTTCAGGGAGATATCCGAACACTGATTGGTGTCTCTCAGTCCCTTTCTCTCAGGGAGATATCTGTACACTGACTGTTGTCTCTCAGTCCCTCTCTGTCAGGGAGATATCTGAACACTGACTGGTGACACTCAGTCCCTCTGTCTCAGGGAGGTATCTGAACACTGACTGGTGTCACTCACTCGCTCTCTCTCTCAGGGAGATATCTGAACACTGACTGGTGTCTATCAGTCACTCTCTCTCTCTGAGGGAGATATCCGAACACTGATTGGTGTCTCTCAGTCCCTTTCTCTCAGGGAGATATCTGTACACTGCCTGTTGTCTCTCAGTCCCTCTCTCTCAGGGAGATATCTGAACACTGACTGGTGTCTCTCAGTCGCTCCCTCTCAGGGAGATATCTGTACACTGACTGGTGTCTCTCAATCCCTCTCTCTCAGTGAGATATCTGAACACTGGCTGGTGTCTCTCAGTCACTCTCTCTCTCAGGGAGATCTCTGAAACTGACTGTGGTCTCTCAGAACCACTCTCTCTCTGGGAGATATCCGAACACTGACTGATGACACTCAGTCCCTCTCTCTCAGGGAGATATCTGAAACCTGTCTGGGGTCTCTCAGAACCCCTCTCTCTCTGGGAGATATCTGAACACTGGTGTCGGTCTAATCTTCTCTCCCAGGGAGATGAATGTACACTGACTAGAGTCTCTCAGTCCCTCTCTGTCAGGGAGATATCTGGACACTGACTGGTGTCTCTCAGTCGCTCTCTCTCTCAGGAAGAAATCTGTACACTGAATGGTGTTTCACAGTCTCTCTCTCTCTCAGGGAGATATCTGAAGACTGTCTGGGGTCTCTCAGAACCCCTCTCTCTCTGGGAGATATCTGAACACTGTTGTCTGTCTAATCTTCTCTCCCAGGGAGATGAATGTACACTGACTAGAGTCTCTCAGTCCCTCTCTGTCAGGGAGATATCTGGACACTGACTGGTGTCTCTCAGTCGCTCTCTCTCTCAGGAAGAAATCTGTACACTGAATGGTGTTTCACAGTCGCTCTCTCTCTCAGGGAGATATCTGAACACTGACTGGTGACACTCAGTCCCTCTCTCTCAGGGAGATATCTGGACACTGACTGGTGTCTCTCAGTCGCTCTCTCTCTCAGGGAGATATCTGATCACTGACTGGTGTCTCTCAGTCACTCTCTCTCTCAGGGAGATCTCCGAGACTGACTGGGGTCTCTCAGAACCCCTCTCTCTCTGGGAGATATCCGAAGACTGACTGGTGTCTCTCTGTCCCTCTCTCTCAGGGATATATCTGTACAATGACTTGTGTCTCCCAGTCGCTCTCTCTCTCAGGGAGATATCTGAACACTGACTGGTTTCTCTCAGTTGCTCTCTCTCTCAGGGAGATATCTGAACACTGACTGATGTATCTCAGTCACTCCCTCTCAGGGAGATATCTGTACACTGACTGGTGTCTCTCTAACCCTCTCTCTCAGGGAGATATCAGAACACTGACTGATGACACTCAGTCCCTCTCTCTCTGGGAGATATCTGAACACTGGTGTCTGTCTAATCTTCTCTCCCAGGGAGATGAATGTACACTGACTAGAGTCTCTCAGTCCCGCTCTGTCAGGGAGATATCTGGACATTGACTGGTGTCTCTAAGTCGCTGTCTCTCTCAGGAAGAAATCTGGACACTGAATGGTGTTTCACAGTCGCTCTCTCTCTCAGGGAGATATCTGAAGACTGTCGGGGTCTCTCAAAACCCCTCTCTCTCTGGGAGATATCTGAACACTGTTGTCTGTCTAATCTTCTCTCCCAAGGAGATGAATGTACACTGACTAGAGTCTCTCAGTCCCTCTCTGTCAGGGAGATATCTGGACACTGACTGGTGTCTCTCAGTCGCTCTCTCTCTCAGGAAGAAATCTGTACACTGAATGGTGTTTCACAGTCGCTCTCTCTCTCAGGGAGATATCTGAACACTGACTGTTGACACTCAGTCCCTCTCTCTCAGGGAGATATCTGAACACTGACTGGTGTCTCTCAGTCGCTCTCTCTCTCAGGGAGATATCTGATCACTGACTGGTGTCTCTCAGTCACTCTCTCTCTCAGGGAGATCTCCGAGACTGACTGGGGTCTCTCAGAACCCCTCTCTCTCTGGGAGATATCCGAACACTGACTGGTGTCTCTCTGTCCCTCTCTCTCAGGGATATATCTGTACAATGACTGGTGTCTCCCAGTCGCTCTCTCTCTCAGGGAGGTATCTGAAAACTGACTGGTTTCTCTCAGTTGCTCTCTCTCTCAGGGAGATATCTGAACACTGACTGATGCATCTCAGTCACTCCCTCTCAGGGAGATATCTGTACACTGACTGGTGTCTCTCTAACCCTCTCTCTCAGGGAGATATCTGAACACTGACTGGTGTCTCTCAGTCCCTCTCACTCAGGGAGAGATCTGAACATTGACTAGTATCTCTCAGTCGCTCCCTCTCACGGGGATATCTGAACACTGACTGGTGTGTCTCAGTCCCTCCCTCTCAGGGAGATATCTGAACACTGACTGGTGTCTCTCAGGGAGATATCTGTACACTGCCTGTTGTCTCTCAGTCCCTCTCTCTCAGGGAGATATCTGAACACTGACTGGTGTCTCTCAGTCGCTCCCTCTCAGGGAGATATCTGTACACTGACTGGTGTCTCTCAATCCCTCTCTCTCAGTGAGATATCTGAACACTGGCTGGTGTCTCTCAGTCACTCTCTCTCTCAGGGAGATCTCTGAAACTGACTGTGTTCTCTCAGAACCCCTCTCTCTATGGGAGATATCTCAACACTGACTGATGACACTCAGTCCCTCTCTCTCAGGGAGATATCTGAAACCTGTCTGGGGTCTCTCAGAACCCCTCTCTCTCTGGGAGATATCTGAACACTGGTGTCGGTCTAATCTTCTCTCCCAGGGAGATGAATGTACACTGACTAGAGTCTCTCAGTCCCTCTCTGTCAGGGAGATATCTGGACACTGACTGGTGTCTCTCAGTCGCTCTCTCTCTCAGGAAGAAATCTGTACACTGAATGGTGTTTCACAGTCGCTCTCTCTCTCAGGGAGATATCTGAAGACTGACTGGTGTATCTCAGTCACTCCCTCTCAGGGAGATATCTGTACACTGACGGGTGTCTCTCTAACCCTCTCTCTCAGGGAGATATCAGAACACTGACTGATGACACTCAGTCCCTCTCTCTCAGGGAGATATCTGAAGCCTGTCTGGGGTCTCTCAGAACCCCTCTCTCTCTGGGAGATATCTGAACACTGGTGTCTGTCTAATCTTCTCTCCCAGGGAGATGAATGTACACTGACTAGAGTCTCTCAGTCCCGCTCTATTAGGGAGATATCTGGACACTGACTGGTGTCTCTCAGTCGCTCTCTCTCTCAGGAAGAAATCTGTACACTGAATGGTGTTTCACAGTCGCTCTCTCTCTCAGGGAGATATTTGAAGACTGTCTGGGTTCTCTCAGAACCCCTCTCTCTCTGGGAGATATCTGAACACTTTGTCTGTCTAATCTTCTCTCCCAGGGAGATGAATGTACACTGACTAGAGTCTCTCAGTCCCTCTCTGTCAGGGAGATATCTGGACACTGACTGGTGTCTCTCTGTCGCACTCTCTCTCAGGAAGAAATCTGTACACTGAATGGTGTTTCAAAGTCGCTCTCTCTCTCAGGGAGATATCTGTACACTGACTGGTGTCTCTCAATCCCTCTCTCTCAGTGAGATATCTGAACACTGGCTGGTGTCTCTCAGTCACTCTCTCTCTCAGGGAGATCTCTGAAACTGACTGTGTTCTCTCAGAACCCCTCTCTCTATGGGAGATATCTCAACACTGACTGATGACACTCAGTCCCTCTCTCTCAGGGAGATATCTGAAACCTGTCTGGGGTCTCTCAGAACCCCTCTCTCTCTGGGAGATATCTGAACACTGGTGTCGGTCTAATCTTCTCTCCCAGGGAGATGAATGTACACTGACTAGAGTCTCTCAGTCCCTCTCTGTCAGGGAGATATCTGGACACTGACTGGTGTCTCTCAGTCGCTCTCTCTCTCAGGAAGAAATCTGTACACTGAATGGTGTTTCACAGTCGCTCTCTCTCTCAGGGAGATATCTGAAGACTGACTGGTGTATCTCAGTCACTCCCTCTCAGGGAGATATCTGTACACTGACTGGTGTCTCTCTAACCCTCTCTCTCAGGGAGATATCAGAACACTGACTGATGACACTCAGTCCCTCTCTCTCAGGGAGATATCTGAAGCCTGTCTGGGGTCTCTCAGAACCCCTCTCTCTCTGGGAGATATCTGAACACTGGTGTCTGTCTAATCTTCTCTCCCAGGGAGATGAATGTACACTGACTAGAGTCTCTCAGTCCCTCTCTGTCAGGGAGATATCTGTACACTGACTGGTGTCTCTCAGTCGCTCTCTCTCTCAGGAAGAAATCTGTACACTGAATGGTGTTTCACAGTCGCTCTCTCTCAGGGAGATATCTGAAGACTGTCTGGGTTCTCTCAGAACCCCTCTCTCTCTGGGAGATATCTGAACACTGTTGTCTGTCTAATCTTCTCTCCCAGGGAGATGAATGTACACTGACTAGAGTGTCTCAGTCCCTCTCTGTCAGGGAGATATCTGGACACTGACTGGTGTCTCTCAGTCGCTCTCTCTCTCAGGAAGAAATCTGTACACTGAATGGTGTTTCACAGTCGCTCTCTCTCTCAGGGAGATATCTGAAGACTGACTGGTGTATCTCAGTCACTCCCTCTCAGGGAGATATCTGTACACTGACTGGTGTCTCTCTAACCCTCTCTCTCAGGGAGATATCAGAACACTGACTGATGACACTCAGTCCCTCTCTCTCAGGGAGATATCTGAAGCCTGTCTGGGGTCTCTCAGAACCCCTCTCTCTCTGGGAGATATCTGAACACTGTTGTCTGTCTAATCTTCTCTCCCAGGGAGATGAATGTACACTGACTAGAGTCTCTCAGTCCCTCTCTGTCAGGGAGATATCTGGACACTGACTGGTGTCTCTCTGTCGCACTCTCTCTCAGGAAGAAATCTGTACACTGAATGGTGTTTCAAAGTCGCTCTCTCTCTCAGGGAGATATCTGAACACTGACTGGTGACACTCAGTCCCTCTCTCTCAGGGAGATATCTGGACACTGACTGGTGTCTCTCAGTCGCTCTCTCTCTCAGGGAGATATCTGATCACTGACTGGTGTCTCTCAGTCACTCTCTCTCTCAGGGAGATCTCCGAGACTGACTGGGGTCTCTCCGAACCCCTCTCTCTCTGGGAGATATCCGAAGACTGACTGGTGTCTCTCTGTCCCTCTCTCTTAGGGAGGTATCTGTACAATGACTGGTGTCTCCCAGTCGCTCTCTCTCTCAGGGAGATATCTGAACACTGACTGGTTTCTCTCAGTTGCTCTCTCTCTCAGGGAGATATCTGAACACTGACTGATGTAGCTCAGTCACTCCCTCTCAGGGAGATATCTGTACACTGACTGGTGTCTCTCTAACCCTCTCTCTCAGGGGGATATCTGAACACTGACTGGTGTCTCTCAGTCCCTCTCACTCAGGGATATATCTGAACACTGCCTAGTATCTCTCAGTCGCTCTGTCTCAGGGGGATATCTGTACACTGACTGGTGTGTCTCAGTCCCTCCCTCTGAGGGATATATCTGAACACTGACTGGTGTCTCTCAGTCCCTCTCTCAGGGAGATATCTGGACACTGACTGGTATCTCTCAATCGCTCTCTCTCTCAAGAAGAAATCTGTACACTGACTGGTTTCTCTCAGTCGCTCTCTCTCTCAGGGAGATATCTGAACACTGACTGGTTTCTCTCAGTCGCTCTCTCTCTCTCAGGGAGATATTTGAACACTGACTGGTGTCTCTCAGTCCCTCTCTGTCAGAGAGATGTCTGGACACTGACTGGTATCTCTCAGTCGTCCTCTCTCTCAAGGAGAAATCTGTACACTGACTGGTGTTTCACAGTCGTTCTGTCTCAGGGACATATCTGAAGACTGACTGGGGTCTCTTAGTCCCTCTCTCTCTCTGGGATATATCTGAACGCTGACTGGTTTCTCTCAGTCCCTCTCCCTCAGGGAGATATCTGAACACGGTCTGGTGTCTCTCATTTGCTCTCCATCTCAGGGTGATATCTGATCACTGATTGGTGTCTCAGTCACTGTCTCTCAGGGATATATCTGTACACTGACTCGTGTATCTCAGTCCCTCACTCTCACGGATATATCTGTCCACTGACTCGTGTATCTCAGTCCCTCTCACTCAGGGAGATATCTGAACACTGACTGGTGTCTCTCAATCGCTCTCTCTAAAGGAGATATCTGAACACTAACTGGTGTCTCTCAATCCCACTCTCTCAGGGAGATATCTGAACCATGACTCGTTTCTCTCAGTCGCTGTCCCTCTCGGAGGTATCTGTGTACTGACTGGTGTCTCTGATTTGCTCTCTCTCAGGGAGATATTTGAACACTGACTGGGGTTTCTCAATCCCTCTCTCTCAGCGAGATATCTGAACACTGACTGCTGTCTCTCAGTCGCTCTCTGTCAGTGAGATATCCGTAAACTGACTGGTGTGTCTCAGACCCTCTCTCTTAGGGAGATATATGAACAATGACTCGGGTCTCTGAGTCCCTCTCTCTCAGGGAGATGACTGTACGCTTACTGGTGTCTCTCAGTCCCTCTCTGTCAGGGAGATATCTGAAGCCTGTCTGGGGTCTCTCAGAACCCCTCTCTCTCTGGGAGATATCTGAACACTGGTGTCTGTCTAAACTTCTCTCCCAGGGAGATGAATCTACACTGACTAGAGTCTCTCAGCCCCTCTCTGTCAGGGAGATATCTGGACACTGACTGGTGTCCCTCAGTCGCTCTCTCTCTCAGGAAGAAATCTGTACACTGACTGGTGTCTCTCAATCCCTCTCTCTCAGGGACCTATCTGAACTCTGACTGGTTTCTCTCAGTCGCCCTCTCTCTCAGGGAGATATCTGAAGACAGACTGGTGTCTCTCATTTGCTCTCTCTCTCTCAGGCAGAAATCTGCAAACTGACTGGTGTTTCACAGTCACTCTCTCTCTCTCACGGAGATATCTGTGCACTGACTGGTGACACTCAGTCCTTCTTTCTCAGGGAGATATTTGAACACTGACTGGTGTCTCTCAGTCGTTCTCTGTCAGGGAGCTATCTGTACGCTTACTGGTGTCTCTCAATCTCTCTCTCTCAGGGAGATATCTGTACATTGACTGGTGTCTCTCAGTCCTTCTCTCTCAGGGAGATATCTGTACACTGACTGGTGTCTCTCAATCCCTCTCTCTCAGGGGGATATCTGAACACTGACAGGTGTCACTCACTCGCTCTCTCTTTCAGGGAGATATCCGAACACTGATTGGTGTCTCTCAGTGCCTTTCTCTCAGGGAGATATCTGTACACTGACTGTTGTCTCTCAGTCCCTCTCTCTCAGGGAGATATCTGAACACTGACTGGTGACACTCAGTCCCTCTGTCTCAGGGAGGTATCTGAACACTGACTGGTGTCACTCACTCGCTCTCTTTCTCAGGGAGATATCTGAACACTGGCTGGTGTCTCTTAGTCCCTGTCTGTTAGGGAGATGTCTGGACACTGACTGTTATCTCTCAGTTGTCGTTTCTCTCAGGGCGAAATCTGTACACTGACTGGTGTTTCACAGTCGCTCTGTCTCAGGGAGATATGTGAAGACAGACGGGGGGTCTCTTAGTCACTCTCTCTCTCTGGGAGATATCTGAACATTTACTGGTGTCTCTCATTTGATCTCTATCTCAGGGTGACATCTGATCACTGACTGGTATCTCAGTCACTGTTGCTCTCAGGGAGATATTTGAACACTGACTGGTGTCTCTCAATCCCTCTCTCTCAGGGAGATATCTGTACATTGACTGGTGTCTCTCAGTCCTTCTCTCTCAGGGAGATATCTGTACACTGACTGGTGTCTCTCAATCCCTCTCTCTCAGGGGGATATCTGAACACTGACAGGTGTCACTCACTCGCTCTCTCTTTCAGGGAGATATCCGAACACTGATTGGTGTCTCTCAGTCCCTTTCTCTCAGGGAGATATCTGTACACTGACTGTTGTCTCTCAGTCCCTCTCTGTCAGGGAGATATCTGAACACTGACTGGTGACACTCAGTCCCTCTGTCTCAGGGAGGTATCTGAACACTGACTGGTGTCACTCACTCGCTCTCTCTCTCAGGGAGATATCTGAACACTGACTGGTGTCTATCAGTCACTCTCTCTCTCTGAGGGAGATATCCGAACACTGATTGGTGTCTCTCAGTCCCTTTCTCTCAGGGAGATATCTGTACACTGCCTGTTGTCTCTCAGTCCCTCTCTCTCAGGGAGATATCTGAACACTGACTGGTGTCTCTCAGTCGCTCCCTCTCAGGGAGATATCTGTACACTGACTGGTGTCTCTCAATCCCTCTCTCTCAGTGAGATATCTGAACACTGGCTGGTGTCTCTCAGTCACTCTCTCTCTCAGGGAGATCTCTGAAACTGACTGTGGTCTCTCAGAACCACTCTCTCTCTGGGAGATATCCGAACACTGACTGATGACACTCAGTCCCTCTCTCTCAGGGAGATATCTGAAACCTGTCTGGGGTCTCTCAGAACCCCTCTCTCTCTGGGAGATATCTGAACACTGGTGTCGGTCTAATCTTCTCTCCCAGGGAGATGAATGTACACTGACTAGAGTCTCTCAGTCCCTCTCTGTCAGGGAGATATCTGGACACTGACTGGTGTCTCTCAGTCGCTCTCTCTCTCAGGAAGAAATCTGTACACTGAATGGTGTTTCACAGTCTCTCTCTCTCTCAGGGAGATATCTGAAGACTGTCTGGGGTCTCTCAGAACCCCTCTCTCTCTGGGAGATATCTGAACACTGTTGTCTGTCTAATCTTCTCTCCCAGGGAGATGAATGTACACTGACTAGAGTCTCTCAGTCCCTCTCTGTCAGGGAGATATCTGGACACTGACTGGTGTCTCTCAGTCGCTCTCTCTCTCAGGAAGAAATCTGTACACTGAATGGTGTTTCACAGTCGCTCTCTCTCTCAGGGAGATATCTGAACACTGACTGGTGACACTCAGTCCCTCTCTCTCAGGGAGATATCTGGACACTGACTGGTGTCTCTCAGTCGCTCTCTCTCTCAGGGAGATATCTGATCACTGACTGGTGTCTCTCAGTCACTCTCTCTCTCAGGGAGATCTCCGAGACTGACTGGGGTCTCTCAGAACCCCTCTCTCTCTGGGAGATATCCGAAGACTGACTGGTGTCTCTCTGTCCCTCTCTCTCAGGGATATATCTGTACAATGACTTGTGTCTCCCAGTCGCTCTCTCTCTCAGAGAGATATCTGAACACTGACTGGTTTCTCTCAGTTGCTCTCTCTCTCAGGGAGATATCTGAACACTGACTGATGTATCTCAGTCACTCCCTCTCAGGGAGATATCTGTACACTGACTGGTGTCTCTCTAACCCTCTCTCTCAGGGAGATATCAGAACACTGACTGATGACACTCAGTCCCTCTCTCTCTGGGAGATATCTGAACACTGGTGTCTGTCTAATCTTCTCTCCCAGGGAGATGAATGTACACTGACTAGAGTCTCTCAGTCCCGCTCTGTCAGGGAGATATCTGGACATTGACTGGTGTCTCTAAGTCGCTGTCTCTCTCAGGAAGAAATCTGGACACTGAATGGTGTTTCACAGTCGCTCTCTCTCTCAGGGAGATATCTGAAGACTGTCGGGGTCTCTCAAAACCCCTCTCTCTCTGGGAGATATCTGAACACTGTTGTCTGTCTAATCCTCTCTCCCAAGGAGATGAATGTACACTGACTAGAGTCTCTCAGTCCCTCTCTGTCAGGGAGATATCTGGACACTGACTGGTGTCTCTCAGTCGCTCTCTCTCTCAGGAAGAAATGTGTACACTGACTGGTGTTTCACAGTCGCTCTCTCTCTCAGGGAGATATCTGAACACTGACTGTTGACACTCAGTCCCTCTCTCTCAGGGAGATATCTGAACACTGACTGGTGTCTCTCAGTCGCTCTCTCTCTCAGGGAGATATCTGATCACTGACTGGTGTCTCTCAGTCACTCTCTCTCTCAGGGAGATCTCCGAGACTGACTGGGGTCTCTCAGAACCCCTCTCTCTCTGGGAGATATCCGAACACTGACTGGTGTCTCTCTGTCCCTCTCTCTCAGGGATATATCTGTACAATGACTGGTGTCTCCCAGTCACTCTCTCTCTCAGGGAGATATCTGAAAACTGACTGGTTTCTCTCAGTTGCTCTCTCTCTCAGGGAGATATCTGAACACTGACTGATGCATCTCAGTCACTCCCTCTCAGGGAGATATCTGTACACTGACTGGTGTCTCTCTAACCCTCTCTCTCAGGGAGATATCTGAACACTGACTGGTGTCTCTCAGTCCCTCTCACTCAGGGATATATCTGAACATTGACTAGTATCTCTCAGTCGCTCCCTCTCACGGGGATATCTGAACACTGACTGGTGTGTCTCAGTCCCTCCCTCTCAGGGAGATATCTGAACACTGACTCGTGTCTCTCAGGGAGATATCTGTACACTGCCTGTTGTCTCTCAGTCCCTCTCTCTCAGGGAGATATCTGAACACTGACTGGTGTCTCTCAGTCGCTCCCTCTCAGGGAGATATCTGTACACTGACTGGTGTCTCTCAATCCCTCTCTCTCAGTGAGATATCTGAACACTGGCTGGTGTCTCTCAGTCACTCTCTCTCTCAGGGAGATCTCTGAAACTGACTGTGTTCTCTCAGAACCCCTCTCTCTATGGGAGATATCTCAACACTGACTGATGACACTCAGTCCCTCTCTCTCAGGGAGATATCTGAAACCTGTCTGGGGTCTCTCAGAACCCCTCTCTCTCTGGGAGATATCTGAACACTGGTGTCGGTCTAATCTTCTCTCCCAGGGAGATGAATGTACACTGACTAGAGTCTCTCAGTCCCTCTCTGTCAGGGAGATATCTGGACACTGACTGGTGTCTCTCAGTCGCTCTCTCTCTCAGGAAGAAATCTGTACACTGAATGGTGTTTCACAGTCGCTCTCTCTCTCAGGGAGATATCTGAAGACTGACTGGTGTATCTCAGTCACTCCCTCTCAGGGAGATATCTGTACACTGACTGGTGTCTCTCTAACCCTCTCTCTCAGGGAGATATCAGAACACTGACTGATGACACTCAGTCCCTCTCTCTCAGGGAGATATCTGAAGCCTGTCTGGGGTCTCTCAGAACCCCTCTCTCTCTGGGAGATATCTGAACACTGGTGTCTGTCTAATCTTCTCTCCCAGGGAGATGAATGTACACTGACTAGAGTCTCTCAGTCCCGCTCTATTAGGGAGTTATCTGGACACTGACTGGTGTCTCTCAGTCGCTCTCTCTCTCAGGAAGAAATCTGTACACTGAATGGTGTTTCACAGTCGCTCTCTCTCTCAGGGAGATATCTGAAGACTGTCTGGGTTCTCTCAGAACCCCTCTCTCTCTGGGAGATATCTGAACACTGTTGTCTGTCTAATCTTCTCTCCCAGGGAGATGAATGTACACTGACTAGAGTCTCTCAGTCCCTCTCTGTCAGGGAGATATCTGGACACTGACTGGTGTCTCTCTGTCGCACTCTCTCTCAGGAAGAAATCTGTACACTGAATGGTGTTTCAAAGTCGCTCTCTCTCTCAGGGAGATATCTGTACACTGACTGGTGTCTCTCAATCCCTCTCTCTCAGTGAGATATCTGAACACTGGCTGGTGTCTCTCAGTCACTCTCTCTCTCAGGGAGATCTCTGAAACTGACTGTGTTCTCTCAGAACCCCTCTCTCTATGGGAGATATCTCAACACTGACTGATGACACTCAGTCCCTCTCTCTCAGGGAGATATCTGAAACCTGTCTGGGGTCTCTCAGAACCCCTCTCTCTCTGGGAGATATCTGAACACTGGTGTCGGTCTAATCTTCTCTCCCAGGGAGATGAATGTACACTGACTAGAGTCTCTCAGTCCCTCTCTGTCAGGGAGATATCTGGACACTGACTGGTGTCTCTCAGTCGCTCTCTCTCTCAGGAAGAAATCTGTACACTGAATGGTGTTTCACAGTCGCTCTCTCTCTCAGGGAGATATCTGAAGACTGACTGGTGTATCTCAGTCACTCCCTCTCAGGGAGATATCTGTACACTGACTGGTGTCTCTCTAACCCTCTCTCTCAGGGAGATATCAGAACACTGACTGATGACACTCAGTCCCTCTCTCTCAGGGAGATATCTGAAGCCTGTCTGGGGTCTCTCAGAACCCCTCTCTCTCTGGGAGATATCTGAACACTGGTGTCTGTCTAATCTTCTCTCCCAGGGAGATGAATGTACACTGACTAGAGTCTCTCAGTCCCTCTCTGTCAGGGAGATATCTGTACACTGACTGGTGTCTCTCAGTCGCTCTCTCTCTCAGGAAGAAATCTGTACACTGAATGGTGTTTCACAGTCGCTCTCTCTCAGGGAGATATCTGAAGACTGTCTGGGTTCTCTCAGAACCCCTCTCTCTCTGGGAGATATCTGAACACTGTTGTCTGTCTAATCTTCTCTCCCAGGGAGATGAATGTACACTGACTAGAGTGTCTCAGTCCCTCTCTGTCAGGGAGATATCTGGACACTGACTGGTGTCTCTCAGTCGCTCTCTCTCTCAGGAAGAAATCTGTACACTGAATGGTGTTTCACAGTCGCTCTCTCTCTCAGGGAGATATCTGAAGACTGACTGGTGTATCTCAGTCACTCCCTCTCAGGGAGATATCTGTACACTGACTGGTGTCTCTCTAACCCTCTCTCTCAGGGAGATATCAGAACACTGACTGATGACACTCAGTCCCTCTCTCTCAGGGAGATATCTGAAGCCTGTCTGGGGTCTCTCAGAACCCCTCTCTCTCTGGGAGATATCTGAACACTGTTGTCTGTCTAATCTTCTCTCCCAGGGAGATGAATGTACACTGACTAGAGTCTCTCAGTCCCTCTCTGTCAGGGAGATATCTGGACACTGACTGGTGTCTCTCTGTCGCACTCTCTCTCAGGAAGAAATCTGTACACTGAATGGTGTTTCAAAGTCGCTCTCTCTCTCAGGGAGATATCTGAACACTGACTGGTGACACTCAGTCCCTCTCTCTCAGGGAGATATCTGGACACTGACTGGTGTCTCTCAGTCGCTCTCTCTCTCAGGGAGATATCTGATCACTGACTGGTGTCTCTCAGTCACTCTCTCTCTCAGGGAGATCTCCGAGACTGACTGGGGTCTCTCCGAACCCCTCTCTCTCTGGGAGATATCCGAAGACTGACTGGTGTCTCTCTGTCCCTCTCTCTTAGGGAGGTATCTGTACAATGACTGGTGTCTCCCAGTCGCTCTCTCTCTCAGGGAGATATCTGAACACTGACTGGTTTCTCTCAGTTGCTCTCTCTCTCAGGGAGATATCTGAACACTGACTGATGTAGCTCAGTCACTCCCTCTCAGGGAGATATCTGTACACTGACTGGTGTCTCTCTAACCCTCTCTCTCAGGGGGATATCTGAACACTGACTGGTGTCTCTCAGTCCCTCTCACTCAGGGATATATCTGAACACTGCCTAGTATCTCTCAGTCGCTCTGTCTCAGGGGGATATCTGTACACTGACTGGTGTGTCTCAGTCCCTCCCTCTGAGGGATATATCTGAACACTGACTGGTGTCTCTCAGTCCCTCTCTCAGGGAGATATCTGGACACTGACTGGTATCTCTCAATCGCTCTCTCTCTCAAGAAGAAATCTGTACACTGACTGGTTTCTCTCAGTCGCTCTCTCTCTCAGGGAGATATCTGAACACTGACTGGTTTCTCTCAGTCGCTCTCTCTCTCTCAGGGAGATATTTGAACACTGACTGGTGTCTCTCAGTCCCTCTCTGTCAGAGAGATGTCTGGACACTGACTGGTATCTCTCAGTCGTCCTCTCTCTCAAGGAGAAATCTGTACACTGACTGGTGTTTCACAGTCGTTCTGTCTCAGGGACATATCTGAAGACTGACTGGGGTCTCTTAGTCCCTCTCTCTCTCTGGGATATATCTGAACGCTGACTGGTTTCTCTCAGTCCCTCTCCCTCAGGGAGATATCTGAACACGGTCTGGTGTCTCTCATTTGCTCTCCATCTCAGGGTGATATCTGATCACTGATTGGTGTCTCAGTCACTGTCTCTCAGGGATATATCTGTACACTGACTCGTGTATCTCAGTCCCTCACTCTCACGGATATATCTGTCCACTGACTCGTGTATCTCAGTCCCTCTCACTCAGGGAGATATCTGAACACTGACTGGTGTCTCTCAATCGCTCTCTCTAAAGGAGATATCTGAACACTAACTGGTGTCTCTCAATCCCACTCTCTCAGGGAGATATCTGAACCATGACTCGTTTCTCTCAGTCGCTGTCCCTCTCGGAGGTATCTGTGTACTGACTGGTGTCTCTGATTTGCTCTCTCTCAGGGAGATATTTGAACACTGACTGGGGTTTCTCAATCCCTCTCTCTCAGCGAGATATCTGAACACTGACTGCTGTCTCTCAGTCGCTCTCTGTCAGTGAGATATCCGTAAACTGACTGGTGTGTCTCAGACCCTCTCTCTTAGGGAGATATATGAACAATGACTCGGGTCTCTGAGTCCCTCTCTCTCAGGGAGATGACTGTACGCTTACTGGTGTCTCTCAGTCCCTCTCTGTCAGGGAGATATCTGAAGCCTGTCTGGGGTCTCTCAGAACCCCTCTCTCTCTGGGAGATATCTGAACACTGGTGTCTGTCTAAACTTCTCTCCCAGGGAGATGAATCTACACTGACTAGAGTCTCTCAGCCCCTCTCTGTCAGGGAGATATCTGGACACTGACTGGTGTCCCTCAGTCGCTCTCTCTCTCAGGAAGAAATCTGTACACTGACTGGTGTCTCTCAATCCCTCTCTCTCAGGGACCTATCTGAACTCTGACTGGTTTCTCTCAGTCGCCCTCTCTCTCAGGGAGATATCTGAAGACAGACTGGTGTCTCTCATTTGCTCTCTCTCTCTCAGGCAGAAATCTGCAAACTGACTGGTGTTTCACAGTCACTCTCTCTCTCTCACGGAGATATCTGTGCACTGACTGGTGACACTCAGTCCTTCTTTCTCAGGGAGATATTTGAACACTGACTGGTGTCTCTCAGTCGTTCTCTGTCAGGGAGCTATCTGTACGCTTACTGGTGTCTCTCAATCTCTCTCTCTCAGGGAGATATCTGTACATTGACTGGTGTCTCTCAGTCCTTCTCTCTCAGGGAGATATCTGTACACTGACTGGTGTCTCTCAATCCCTCTCTCTCAGGGGGATATCTGAACACTGACAGGTGTCACTCACTCGCTCTCTCTTTCAGGGAGATATCCGAACACTGATTGGTGTCTCTCAGTGCCTTTCTCTCAGGGAGATATCTGTACACTGACTGTTGTCTCTCAGTCCCTCTCTCTCAGGGAGATATCTGAACACTGACTGGTGACACTCAGTCCCTCTGTCTCAGGGAGGTATCTGAACACTGACTGGTGTCACTCACTCGCTCTCTTTCTCAGGGAGATATCTGAACACTGGCTGGTGTCTCTTAGTCCCTGTCTGTTAGGGAGATGTCTGGACACTGACTGTTATCTCTCAGTTGTCGTTTCTCTCAGGGCGAAATCTGTACACTGACTGGTGTTTCACAGTCGCTCTGTCTCAGGGAGATATGTGAAGACAGACGGGGGGTCTCTTAGTCACTCTCTCTCTCTGGGAGATATCTGAACATTTACTGGTGTCTCTCATTTGATCTCTATCTCAGGGTGACATCTGATCACTGACTGGTATCTCAGTCACTGTTGCTCTCAGGGAGATATTTGAACACTGACTGGTGTCTCTCAATCCCTCTCTCTCAGGGAGATATCTGTACATTGACTGGTGTCTCTCAGTCCTTCTCTCTCAGGGAGATATCTGTACACTGACTGGTGTCTCTCAATCCCTCTCTCTCAGGGGGATATCTGAACACTGACAGGTGTCACTCACTCGCTCTCTCTTTCAGGGAGATATCCGAACACTGATTGGTGTCTCTCAGTCCCTTTCTCTCAGGGAGATATCTGTACACTGACTGTTGTCTCTCAGTCCCTCTCTCTCAGCGAGATATCTGAACACTGACTGGTGACACTCAGTCCCTCTGTCAGGGAGATATCTGAACACTGAGTGGTGTCACTCACTCGCTCTCTCTCTCAGGGAGATATCTGAACACTGACTGGTGTCTATCAGTCACTCTCTCTCTCTGAGGGAGATATCCGAACACTGATTGGTGTCTCTCAGTCCCTTTCTCTCAGGGAGATATCTGTACACTGCCTGTTGTCTCTCAGTCCCTCTCTCTCAGGGAGATATCTGAACACTGACTGGTGTCTCTCAGTCGCTCCCTCTCAGGGAGATATCTGTACACTGACTGGTGTCTCTCAATCCCTCTCTCTCAGTGAGATATCTGAACACTGGCTGGTGTCTCTCAGTCACTCTCTCTCTCAGGGAGATCTCTGAAACTGACTGTGGTCTCTCAGAACCACTCTCTCTCTGGGAGATATCCGAACACTGACTGATGACACTCAGTCCCTCTCTCTCAGGGAGATATCTGAAACCTGTCTGGGGTCTCTCAGAACCCCTCTCTCTCTGGGAGATATCTGAACACTGGTGTCGGTCTAATCTTCTCTCCCAGGGAGATGAATGTACACTGACTAGAGTCTCTCAGTCCCTCTCTGTCAGGGAGATATCTGGACACTGACTGGTGTCTCTCAGTCGCTCTCTCTCTCAGGAAGAAATCTGTACACTGAATGGTGTTTCACAGTCTCTCTCTCTCTCAGGGAGATATCTGAAGACTGTCTGGGGTCTCTCAGAACCCCTCTCTCTCTGGGAGATATCTGAACACTGTTGTCTGTCTAATCTTCTCTCCCAGGGAGATGAATGTACACTGACTAGAGTCTCTCAGTCCCTCTCTGTCAGGGAGATATCTGGACACTGACTGGTGTCTCTCAGTCGCTCTCTCTCTCAGGAAGAAATCTGTACACTGAATGGTGTTTCACAGTCGCTCTCTCTCTCAGGGAGATATCTGAACACTGACTGGTGACACTCAGTCCCTCTCTCTCAGGGAGATATCTGGACACTGACTGGTGTCTCTCAGTCGCTCTCTCTCTCAGGGAGATATCTGATCACTGACTGGTGTCTCTCAGTCACTCTCTCTCTCAGGGAGATCTCCGAGACTGACTGGGGTCTCTCAGAACCCCTCTCTCTCTGGGAGATATCCGAAGACTGACTGGTGTCTCTCTGTCCCTCTCTCTCAGGGATATATCTGTACAATGACTTGTGTCTCCCAGTCGCTCTCTCTCTCAGGGAGATATCTGAACACTGACTGGTTTCTCTCAGTTGCTCTCTCTCTCAGGGAGATATCTGAACACTGACTGATGTATCTCAGTCACTCCCTCTCAGGGAGATATCTGTACACTGACTGGTGTCTCTCTAACCCTCTCTCTCAGGGAGATATCAGAACACTGACTGATGACACTCAGTCCCTCTCTCTCTGGGAGATATCTGAACACTGGTGTCTGTCTAATCTTCTCTCCCAGGGAGATGAATGTACACTGACTAGAGTCTCTCAGTCCCGCTCTGTCAGGGAGATATCTGGACATTGACTGGTGTCTCTAAGTCGCTGTCTCTCTCAGGAAGAAATCTGGACACTGAATGGTGTTTCACAGTCGCTCTCTCTCTCAGGGAGATATCTGAAGACTGTCGGGGTCTCTCAAAACCCCTCTCTCTCTGGGAGATATCTGAACACTGTTGTCTGTCTAATCTTCTCTCCCAAGGAGATGAATGTACACTGACTAGAGTCTCTCAGTCCCTCTCTGTCAGGGAGATATCTGGACACTGACTGGTGTCTCTCAGTCGCTCTCTCTCTCAGGAAGAAATCTGTACACTGAATGGTGTTTCACAGTCGCTCTCTCTCTCAGGGAGATATCTGAACACTGACTGTTGACACTCAGTCCCTCTCTCTCAGGGAGATATCTGAACACTGACTGGTGTCTCTCAGTCGCTCTCTCTCTCAGGGAGATATCTGATCACTGACTGGTGTCTCTCAGTCACTCTCTCTCTCAGGGAGATCTCCGAGACTGACTGGGGTCTCTCAGAACCCCTCTCTCTCTGGGAGATATCCGAACACTGACTGGTGTCTCTCTGTCCCTCTCTCTCAGGGATATATCTGTACAATGACTGGTGTCTCCCAGTCGCTCTCTCTCTCAGGGAGGTATCTGAAAACTGACTGGTTTCTCTCAGTTGCTCTCTCTCTCAGGGAGATATCTGAACACTGACTGATGCATCTCAGTCACTCCCTCTCAGGGAGATATCTGTACACTGACTGGTGTCTCTCTAACCCTCTCTCTCAGGGAGATATCTGAACACTGACTGGTGTCTCTCAGTCCCTCTCACTCAGGGAGAGATCTGAACATTGACTAGTATCTCTCAGTCGCTCCCTCTCACGGGGATATCTGAACACTGACTGGTGTGTCTCAGTCCCTCCCTCTCAGGGAGATATCTGAACACTGACTGGTGTCTCTCAGGGAGATATCTGTACACTGCCTGTTGTCTCTCAGTCCCTCTCTCTCAGGGAGATATCTGAACACTGACTGGTGTCTCTCAGTCGCTCCCTCTCAGGGAGATATCTGTACACTGACTGGTGTCTCTCAATCCCTCTCTCTCAGTGAGATATCTGAACACTGGCTGGTGTCTCTCAGTCACTCTCTCTCTCAGGGAGATCTCTGAAACTGACTGTGTTCTCTCAGAACCCCTCTCTCTATGGGAGATATCTCAACACTGACTGATGACACTCAGTCCCTCTCTCTCAGGGAGATATCTGAAACCTGTCTGGGGTCTCTCAGAACCCCTCTCTCTCTGGGAGATATCTGAACACTGGTGTCGGTCTAATCTTCTCTCCCAGGGAGATGAATGTACACTGACTAGAGTCTCTCAGTCCCTCTCTGTCAGGGAGATATCTGGACACTGACTGGTGTCTCTCAGTCGCTCTCTCTCTCAGGAAGAAATCTGTACACTGAATGGTGTTTCACAGTCGCTCTCTCTCTCAGGGAGATATCTGAAGACTGACTGGTGTATCTCAGTCACTCCCTCTCAGGGAGATATCTGTACACTGACGGGTGTCTCTCTAACCCTCTCTCTCAGGGAGATATCAGAACACTGACTGATGACACTCAGTCCCTCTCTCTCAGGGAGATATCTGAAGCCTGTCTGGGGTCTCTCAGAACCCCTCTCTCTCTGGGAGATATCTGAACACTGGTGTCTGTCTAATCTTCTCTCCCAGGGAGATGAATGTACACTGACTAGAGTCTCTCAGTCCCGCTCTATTAGGGAGATATCTGGACACTGACTGGTGTCTCTCAGTCGCTCTCTCTCTCAGGAAGAAATCTGTACACTGAATGGTGTTTCACAGTCGCTCTCTCTCTCAGGGAGATATTTGAAGACTGTCTGGGTTCTCTCAGAACCCCTCTCTCTCTGGGAGATATCTGAACACTTTGTCTGTCTAATCTTCTCTCCCAGGGAGATGAATGTACACTGACTAGAGTCTCTCAGTCCCTCTCTGTCAGGGAGATATCTGGACACTGACTGGTGTCTCTCTGTCGCACTCTCTCTCAGGAAGAAATCTGTACACTGAATGGTGTTTCAAAGTCGCTCTCTCTCTCAGGGAGATATCTGTACACTGACTGGTGTCTCTCAATCCCTCTCTCTCAGTGAGATATCTGAACACTGGCTGGTGTCTCTCAGTCACTCTCTCTCTCAGGGAGATCTCTGAAACTGACTGTGTTCTCTCAGAACCCCTCTCTCTATGGGAGATATCTCAACACTGACTGATGACACTCAGTCCCTCTCTCTCAGGGAGATATCTGAAACCTGTCTGGGGTCTCTCAGAACCCCTCTCTCTCTGGGAGATATCTGAACACTGGTGTCGGTCTAATCTTCTCTCCCAGGGAGATGAATGTACACTGACTAGAGTCTCTCAGTCCCTCTCTGTCAGGGAGATATCTGGACACTGACTGGTGTCTCTCAGTCGCTCTCTCTCTCAGGAAGAAATCTGTACACTGAATGGTGTTTCACAGTCGCTCTCTCTCTCAGGGAGATATCTGAAGACTGACTGGTGTATCTCAGTCACTCCCTCTCAGGGAGATATCTGTACACTGACTGGTGTCTCTCTAACCCTCTCTCTCAGGGAGATATCAGAACACTGACTGATGACACTCAGTCCCTCTCTCTCAGGGAGATATCTGAAGCCTGTCTGGGGTCTCTCAGAACCCCTCTCTCTCTGGGAGATATCTGAACACTGGTGTCTGTCTAATCTTCTCTCCCAGGGAGATGAATGTACACTGACTAGAGTCTCTCAGTCCCTCTCTGTCAGGGAGATATCTGTACACTGACTGGTGTCTCTCAGTCGCTCTCTCTCTCAGGAAGAAATCTGTACACTGAATGGTGTTTCACAGTCGCTCTCTCTCAGGGAGATATCTGAAGACTGTCTGGGTTCTCTCAGAACCCCTCTCTCTCTGGGAGATATCTGAACACTGTTGTCTGTCTAATCTTCTCTCCCAGGGAGATGAATGTACACTGACTAGAGTGTCTCAGTCCCTCTCTGTCAGGGAGATATCTGGACACTGACTGGTGTCTCTCAGTCGCTCTCTCTCTCAGGAAGAAATCTGTACACTGAATGGTGTTTCACAGTCGCTCTCTCTCTCAGGGAGATATCTGAAGACTGACTGGTGTATCTCAGTCACTCCCTCTCAGGGAGATATCTGTACACTGACTGGTGTCTCTCTAACCCTCTCTCTCAGGGAGATATCAGAACACTGACTGATGACACTCAGTCCCTCTCTCTCAGGGAGATATCTGAAGCCTGTCTGGGGTCTCTCAGAACCCCTCTCTCTCTGGGAGATATCTGAACACTGTTGTCTGTCTAATCTTCTCTCCCAGGGAGATGAATGTACACTGACTAGAGTCTCTCAGTCCCTCTCTGTCAGGGAGATATCTGGACACTGACTGGTGTCTCTCTGTCGCACTCTCTCTCAGGAAGAAATCTGTACACTGAATGGTGTTTCAAAGTCGCTCTCTCTCTCAGGGAGATATCTGAACACTGACTGGTGACACTCAGTCCCTCTCTCTCAGGGAGATATCTGGACACTGACTGGTGTCTCTCAGTCGCTCTCTCTCTCAGGGAGATATCTGATCACTGACTGGTGTCTCTCAGTCACTCTCTCTCTCAGGGAGATCTCCGAGACTGACTGGGGTCTCTCCGAACCCCTCTCTCTCTGGGAGATATCCGAAGACTGACTGGTGTCTCTCTGTCCCTCTCTCTTAGGGAGGTATCTGTACAATGACTGGTGTCTCCCAGTCGCTCTCTCTCTCAGGGAGATATCTGAACACTGACTGGTTTCTCTCAGTTGCTCTCTCTCTCAGGGAGATATCTGAACACTGACTGATGTAGCTCAGTCACTCCCTCTCAGGGAGATATCTGTACACTGACTGGTGTCTCTCTAACCCTCTCTCTCAGGGGGATATCTGAACACTGACTGGTGTCTCTCAGTCCCTCTCACTCAGGGATATATCTGAACACTGCCTAGTATCTCTCAGTCGCTCTGTCTCAGGGGGATATCTGTACACTGACTGGTGTGTCTCAGTCCCTCCCTCTGAGGGATATATCTGAACACTGACTGGTGTCTCTCAGTCCCTCTCTCAGGGAGATATCTGGACACTGACTGGTATCTCTCAATCGCTCTCTCTCTCAAGAAGAAATCTGTACACTGACTGGTTTCTCTCAGTCGCTCTCTCTCTCAGGGAGATATCTGAACACTGACTGGTTTCTCTCAGTCGCTCTCTCTCTCTCAGGGAGATATTTGAACACTGACTGGTGTCTCTCAGTCCCTCTCTGTCAGAGAGATGTCTGGACACTGACTGGTATCTCTCAGTCGTCCTCTCTCTCAAGGAGAAATCTGTACACTGACTGGTGTTTCACAGTCGTTCTGTCTCAGGGACATATCTGAAGACTGACTGGGGTCTCTTAGTCCCTCTCTCTCTCTGGGATATATCTGAACGCTGACTGGTTTCTCTCAGTCCCTCTCCCTCAGGGAGATATCTGAACACGGTCTGGTGTCTCTCATTTGCTCTCCATCTCAGGGTGATATCTGATCACTGATTGGTGTCTCAGTCACTGTCTCTCAGGGATATATCTGTACACTGACTCGTGTATCTCAGTCCCTCACTCTCACGGATATATCTGTCCACTGACTCGTGTATCTCAGTCCCTCTCACTCAGGGAGATATCTGAACACTGACTGGTGTCTCTCAATCGCTCTCTCTAAAGGAGATATCTGAACACTAACTGGTGTCTCTCAATCCCACTCTCTCAGGGAGATATCTGAACCATGACTCGTTTCTCTCAGTCGCTGTCCCTCTCGGAGGTATCTGTGTACTGACTGGTGTCTCTGATTTGCTCTCTCTCAGGGAGATATTTGAACACTGACTGGGGTTTCTCAATCCCTCTCTCTCAGCGAGATATCTGAACACTGACTGCTGTCTCTCAGTCGCTCTCTGTCAGTGAGATATCCGTAAACTGACTGGTGTGTCTCAGACCCTCTCTCTTAGGGAGATATATGAACAATGACTCGGGTCTCTGAGTCCCTCTCTCTCAGGGAGATGACTGTACGCTTACTGGTGTCTCTCAGTCCCTCTCTGTCAGGGAGATATCTGAAGCCTGTCTGGGGTCTCTCAGAACCCCTCTCTCTCTGGGAGATATCTGAACACTGGTGTCTGTCTAAACTTCTCTCCCAGGGAGATGAATCTACACTGACTAGAGTCTCTCAGCCCCTCTCTGTCAGGGAGATATCTGGACACTGACTGGTGTCCCTCAGTCGCTCTCTCTCTCAGGAAGAAATCTGTACACTGACTGGTGTCTCTCAATCCCTCTCTCTCAGGGACCTATCTGAACTCTGACTGGTTTCTCTCAGTCGCCCTCTCTCTCAGGGAGATATCTGAAGACAGACTGGTGTCTCTCATTTGCTCTCTCTCTCTCAGGCAGAAATCTGCAAACTGACTGGTGTTTCACAGTCACTCTCTCTCTCTCACGGAGATATCTGTGCACTGACTGGTGACACTCAGTCCTTCTTTCTCAGGGAGATATTTGAACACTGACTGGTGTCTCTCAGTCGTTCTCTGTCAGGGAGCTATCTGTACGCTTACTGGTGTCTCTCAATCTCTCTCTCTCAGGGAGATATCTGTACATTGACTGGTGTCTCTCAGTCCTTCTCTCTCAGGGAGATATCTGTACACTGACTGGTGTCTCTCAATCCCTCTCTCTCAGGGGGATATCTGAACACTGACAGGTGTCACTCACTCGCTCTCTCTTTCAGGGAGATATCCGAACACTGATTGGTGTCTCTCAGTGCCTTTCTCTCAGGGAGATATCTGTACACTGACTGTTGTCTCTCAGTCCCTCTCTCTCAGCGAGATATCTGAACACTGACTGGTGACACTCAGTCCCTCTGTCAGGGAGATATCTGAACACTGAGTGGTGTCACTCACTCGCTCTCTTTCTCAGGGAGATATCTGAACACTGGCTGGTGTCTCTTAGTCCCTGTCTGTTAGGGAGATGTCTGGACACTGACTGTTATCTCTCAGTTGTCGTTTCTCTCAGGGCGAAATCTGTACACTGACTGGTGTTTCACAGTCGCTCTGTCTCAGGGAGATATGTGAAGACAGACGGGGGGTCTCTTAGTCACTCTCTCTCTCTGGGAGATATCTGAACATTTACTGGTGTCTCTCATTTGATCTCTATCTCAGGGTGACATCTGATCACTGACTGGTATCTCAGTCACTGTTGCTCTCAGGGAGATATTTGAACACTGACTGGTGTCTCTCAATCCCTCTCTCTCAGGGAGATATCTGTACATTGACTGGTGTCTCTCAGTCCTTCTCTCTCAGGGAGATATCTGTACACTGACTGGTGTCTCTCAATCCCTCTCTCTCAGGGGGATATCTGAACACTGACAGGTGTCACTCACTCGCTCTCTCTTTCAGGGAGATATCCGAACACTGATTGGTGTCTCTCAGTGCCTTTCTCTCAGGGAGATATCTGTACACTGACTGTTGTCTCTCAGTCCCTCTCTGTCAGGGAGATATCTGAACACTGACTGGTGACACTCAGTCCCTCTGTCTCAGGGAGGTATCTGAACACTGACTGGTGTCACTCACTCGCTCTCTCTCTCAGGGAGATATCTGAACACTGACTGGTGTCTATCAGTCACTCTCTCTCTCTGAGGGAGATATCCGAACACTGATTGGTGTCTCTCAGTCCCTTTCTCTCAGGGAGATATCTGTACACTGCCTGTTGTCTCTCAGTCCCTCTCTCTCAGGGAGATATCTGAACACTGACTGGTGTCTCTCAGTCGCTCCCTCTCAGGGAGATATCTGTACACTGACTGGTGTCTCTCAATCCCTCTCTCTCAGTGAGATATCTGAACACTGGCTGGTGTCTCTCAGTCACTCTCTCTCTCAGGGAGATCTCTGAAACTGACTGTGGTCTCTCAGAACCACTCTCTCTCTGGGAGATATCCGAACACTGACTGATGACACTCAGTCCCTCTCTCTCAGGGAGATATCTGAAACCTGTCTGGGGTCTCTCAGAACCCCTCTCTCTCTGGGAGATATCTGAACACTGGTGTCGGTCTAATCTTCTCTCCCAGGGAGATGAATGTACACTGACTAGAGTCTCTCAGTCCCTCTCTGTCAGGGAGATATCTGGACACTGACTGGTGTCTCTCAGTCGCTCTCTCTCTCAGGAAGAAATCTGTACACTGAATGGTGTTTCACAGTCTCTCTCTCTCTCAGGGAGATATCTGAAGACTGTCTGGGGTCTCTCAGAACCCCTCTCTCTCTGGGAGATATCTGAACACTGTTGTCTGTCTAATCTTCTCTCCCAGGGAGATGAATGTACACTGACTAGAGTCTCTCAGTCCCTCTCTGTCAGGGAGATATCTGGACACTGACTGGTGTCTCTCAGTCGCTCTCTCTCTCAGGAAGAAATCTGTACACTGAATGGTGTTTCACAGTCGCTCTCTCTCTCAGGGAGATATCTGAACACTGACTGGTGACACTCAGTCCCTCTCTCTCAGGGAGATATCTGGACACTGACTGGTGTCTCTCAGTCGCTCTCTCTCTCAGGGAGATATCTGATCACTGACTGGTGTCTCTCAGTCACTCTCTCTCTCAGGGAGATCTCCGAGACTGACTGGGGTCTCTCAGAACCCCTCTCTCTCTGGGAGATATCCGAAGACTGACTGGTGTCTCTCTGTCCCTCTCTCTCAGGGATATATCTGTACAATGACTTGTGTCTCCCAGTCGCTCTCTCTCTCAGGGAGATATCTGAACACTGACTGGTTTCTCTCAGTTGCTCTCTCTCTCAGGGAGATATCTGAACACTGACTGATGTATCTCAGTCACTCCCTCTCAGGGAGATATCTGTACACTGACTGGTGTCTCTCTAACCCTCTCTCTCAGGGAGATATCAGAACACTGACTGATGACACTCAGTCCCTCTCTCTCTGGGAGATATCTGAACACTGGTGTCTGTCTAATCTTCTCTCCCAGGGAGATGAATGTACACTGACTAGAGTCTCTCAGTCCCGCTCTGTCAGGGAGATATCTGGACATTGACTGGTGTCTCTAAGTCGCTGTCTCTCTCAGGAAGAAATCTGGACACTGAATGGTGTTTCACAGTCGCTCTCTCTCTCAGGGAGATATCTGAAGACTGTCGGGGTCTCTCAAAACCCCTCTCTCTCTGGGAGATATCTGAACACTGTTGTCTGTCTAATCTTCTCTCCCAAGGAGATGAATGTACACTGACTAGAGTCTCTCAGTCCCTCTCTGTCAGGGAGATATCTGGACACTGACTGGTGTCTCTCAGTCGCTCTCTCTCTCAGGAAGAAATCTGTACACTGAATGGTGTTTCACAGTCGCTCTCTCTCTCAGGGAGATATCTGAACACTGACTGGTGTCTCTCAGTCCCTCTCTCTCAGGGAGATATCTGAACACTGACTGGTGTCTCTCAGTCGCTCTCTCTCTCAGGGAGATATCTGAACACTGACTGGTGTCTCTCAGTCACTCTCTCTCTCAGGGAGATCTCCGAAACTGACTGGGGTCTCTCAGAACCCCTCTCTCTCTGGGAGATATCCGAACACTGACTGGTGTCTCTCTGTCCCTCTCTCTCAGGGATATATCTGTACAATGACTGGTGTCTCCCAGTCACTCTCTCTCTCAGGGAGATATCTGAAAACTGACTGGTTTCTCTCAGTTGCTCTCTCTCTCAGGGAGATATCTGAACACTGACTGATGCATCTCAGTCACTCCCTCTCAGGGAGATATCTGTACACTGACTGGTGTCTCTCTAACCCTCTCTCTCAGGGAGATATCTGAACACTGACTGGTGTCTCTCAGTCCCTCTCACTCAGGGATATATCTGAACATTGACTAGTATCTCTCAGTCGCTCCCTCTCACGGGGATATCTGAACACTGACTGGTGTGTCTCAGTCCCTCCCTCTCAGGGAGATATCTGAACACTGACTCGTGTCTCTCAGGGAGATATCTGTACACTGCCTGTTGTCTCTCAGTCCCTCTCTCTCAGGGAGATATCTGAACACTGACTGGTGTCTCTCAGTCGCTCCCTCTCAGGGAGATATCTGTACACTGACTGGTGTCTCTCAATCCCTCTCTCTCAGTGAGATATCTGAACTCTGACTGGTTTCTCTCAGTCGCCCTCTCTCTCAGGGAGATATCTGAAGACAGACTGGTGTCTCTCATTTGCTCTCTCTCTCTCAGGCAGAAATCTGCAAACTGACTGGTGTTTCACAGTCACTCTCTCTCTCTCACGGAGATATCTGTGCACTGACTGGTGACACTCAGTCCTTCTCTGACTGGTTTCTCTCAGTCACTCTCTCTCTCAGGGAGATCTCTGAAACTGACTGTGTTCTCTCAGAACCCCTCTCTCTATGGGAGATATCTCAACACTGACTGATGACACTCAGTCCCTCTCTCTCAGGGAGATATCTGAAACCTGTCTGGGGTCTCTCAGAACCCCTCTCTCTCTGGGAGATATCTGAACACTGGTGTCGGTCTAATCTTCTCTCCCAGGGAGATGAATGTACACTGACTAGAGTCTCTCAGTCCCTCTCTGTCAGGGAGATATCTGGACACTGACTGGTGTCTCTCAGTCGCTCTCTCTCTCAGGAAGAAATCTGTACACTGAATGGTGTTTCACAGTCGCTCTCTCTCTCAGGGAGATATCTGAAGACTGACTGGTGTATCTCAGTCACTCCCTCTCAGGGAGATATCTGTACACTGACTGGTGTCTCTCTAACCCTCTCTCTCAGGGAGATATCAGAACACTGACTGATGACACTCAGTCCCTCTCTCTCAGGGAGATATCTGAAGCCTGTCTGGGGTCTCTCAGAACCCCTCTCTCTCTGGGAGATATCTGAACACTGGTGTCTGTCTAATCTTCTCTCCCAGGGAGATGAATGTACACTGACTAGAGTCTCTCAGTCCCGCTCTATTAGGGAGTTATCTGGACACTGACTGGTGTCTCTCAGTCGCTCTCTCTCTCAGGAAGAAATCTGTACACTGAATGGTGTTTCACAGTCGCTCTCTCTCTCAGGGAGATATCTGAAGACTGTCTGGGTTCTCTCAGAACCCCTCTCTCTCTGAGAGATATCTGAACACTGTTGTCTGTCTAATCTTCTCTCCCAGGGAGATGAATGTACACTGACTAGAGTCTCTCAGTCCCTCTCTGTCAGGGAGATATCTGGACACTGACTGGTGTCTCTCTGTCGCACTCTCTCTCAGGAAGAAATCTGTACACTGAATGGTGTTTCAAAGTCGCTCTCTCTCTCAGGGAGATATCTGAACACTGACTGGTGACACTCAGTCCCTCTCTCTCAGGGAGATATCTGTACACTGACTGGTGTCTCTCAATCCCTCTCTCTCAGGGAGATATCTGAACACTGGCTGGTGTCTCTCAGTCACTCTCTCTCTCAGGGAGATCTCTGAAACTGACTGTGTTCTCTCAGAACCCCTCTCTCTATGGGAGATATCTCAACACTGACTGATGACACTCAGTCCCTCTCTCTCAGGGAGATATCTGAAGACTGACTGGTGTCTCTCAGAACCCCTCTCTCTCTGCGAGCTATCTGAACACTGGTGTCTCTCAAATCCTCTCTCCCAGGGAGATGAATGTACACAGACTAGAGCCTCTCAGTCCCTCTCTGTCAGGGAGATATCTGGACACTGACTGGTGTCTCTCAGTCCCTCTCTCTCTCAGGAAGAAATCTGTACACTGAATGGTGTTTCACAGTCGCTCTCTCTCTCAGGGAGATATCTGAACACTGACTGGTGTCTCTCAGTCGCTCCCTCTCAGGGAGATATCTGTACACTGACTGGTGTCTCTCTAACCCTCTCTCTCAGTGAGATATCTGAACACTGACTGGTGTCTCTCAGTCACTCTCTCTCAGGGAGATATCTGAAGACTGACTGGTGTCTCTCAGAACCCCTCTCTCTCTGCGAGCTATCTGAACACTGGTGTCTGTCTAATCTTCTCTCCCAGGGAGATGAATGTACACTGACTAGAGTCTCTCAGTCCCTCTCTATTAGGGAGATATCTGGACACTGACTGGTGTCTCTCAGTCGCTCTCTCTCTCAGGAAGAAATCTGTACACTGAATGGTGTTTCACAGTCGCTCTCTCTCTCAGGGAGATATCTGAAGACTGTCTGGGTTCTCTCAGAACCCCTCTCTCTCTGGGAGATATCTGAACACTGTTGTCTGTCTAATCTTCTCTCCCAGGGAGATGAATGTACACTGACTAGAGTCTCTCAGTCCCTCTCTGTCAGGGAGATATCTGGACACTGACTGGTGTCTCTCTGTCGCACTCTCTCTCAGGAAGAAATCTGTACACTGAATGGTGTTTCAAAGTCGCTCTCTCTCTCAGGGAGATATCTGAAGACTGACTGGTGACACTCAGTCCCTCTCTCTCAGGGAGATATCTGTACACTGACTGGTGTCTCTCAATCCCTCTCTCTCAGTGAGATATCTGAACACTGGCTGGTGTCTCTCAGTCACTCTCTCTCTCAGGGAGATCTCTGAAACTGACTGTGTTCTCTCAGAACCCCTCTCTCTATGGGAGATATCTCAACACTGACTGATGACACTCAGTCCCTCTCTCTCAGGGAGATATCTGAAACCTGTCTGGGGTCTCTCAGAACCCCTCTCTCTCTGGGAGATATCTGAACACTGGTGTCGGTCTAATCTTCTCTCCCAGGGAGATGAATGTACACTGACTAGAGTCTCTCAGTCCCTCTCTGTCAGGGAGATATCTGGACACTGACTGGTGTCTCTCAGTCGCTCGCTCTCTCAGGAAGAAATCTGTACACTGAATGGTGTTTCACAGTCGCTCTCTCTCTCAGGGAGATATCTGAAGACTGACTGGTGTATCTCAGTCACTCCCTCTCAGGGAGATATCTGTACACTGACTGGTGTCTCTCTAACCCTCTCTCTCAGGGAGATATCAGAACACTGACTGATGACACTCAGTCCCTCTCTCTCAGGGAGATATCTGAAGCCTGTCTGGGGTCTCTCAGAACCCCTCTCTCTCTGGGAGATATCTGAACACTGGTGTCTGTCTAATCTTCTCTCCCAGGGAGATGAATGTACACTGACTAGAGTCTCTCAGTCCCTCTCTGTCAGGGAGATATCTGTACACTGACTGGTGTCTCTCAGTCGCTCTCTCTCTCAGGAAGAAATCTGTACACTGAATGGTGTTTCACAGTCGCTCTCTCTCTCAGGGAGATATCTGAAGACTGTCTGGGTTCTCTCAGAACCCCTCTCTCTCTGGGAGATATCTGAACACTGTTGTCTGTCTAATCTTCTCTCCCAGGGAGATGAATGTACACTGACTAGAGTCTCTCAGTCCCTCTCTGTCAGGGAGATATCTGGACACTGACTGGTGTCTCTCAGTCGCTCTCTCTCTCAGGAAGAAATCTGTACACTGAATGGTGTTTCACAGTCGCTCTCTCTCTCAGGGAGATATCTGAAGACTGACTGGTGTATCTCAGTCACTCCCTCTCAGGGAGATATCTGTACACTGACTGGTGTCTCTCTAACCCTCTCTCTCAGGGAGATATCAGAACACTGACTGATGACACTCAGTCCCTCTCTCTCAGGGAGATATCTGAAGCCTGTCTGGGGTCTCTCAGAACCCCTCTCTCTCTGGGAGATATCTGAACACTGGTGTCTGTCTAATCTTCTCTCCCAGGGAGATGAATGTACACTGACTAGAGTCTCTCAGTCCCGCTCTATTAGGGAGATATCTGGACACTGACTGGTGTCTCTCAGTCGCTCTCTCTCTCAGGAAGAAATCTGTACACTGAATGGTGTTTCACAGTCGCTCTCTCTCTCAGGGAGATATCTGAAGACTGTCTGGGTTCTCTCAGAACCCCTCTCTCTCTGGGAGATATCTGAACACTGTTGTCTGTCTAATCTTCTCTCCCAGGGAGATGAATGTACACTGACTAGAGTCTCTCAGTCCCTCTCTGTCAGGGAGATATCTGGACACTGACTGGTGTCTCTCTGTCGCACTCTCTCTCAGAAAGAAATCTGTACACTGAATGGTGTTTCAAAGTCGCTCTCTCTCTCAGGGAGATATCTGAACACTGACTGGTGACACTCAGTCCCTCTCTCTCAGGGAGATATCTGGACACTGACTGGTGTCTCTCAGTCGCTCTCTCTCTCAGGGAGATATCTGATCACTGACTGGTGTCTCTCAGTCACTCTCTCTCTCAGGGAGATCTCCGAGACTGACTGGGGTCTCTCCAAACCCCTCTCTCTCTGGGAGATATCCGAAGACTGACTGGTGTCTCTCTGTCCCTCTCTCTTAGGGAGGTATCTGTACAATGACTGGTGTCTCCCAGTCGCTCTCTCTCTCAGGGAGATATCTGAACACTGACTGGTTTCTCTCAGTTGCTCTCTCTCTCAGGGAGATATCTGAACACTGACTGATGTAGCTCAGTCACTCCCTCTCAGGGAGATATCTGTACACTGACTGGTGTCTCTCTAACCCTCTCTCTCAGGGGGATATCTGAACACTGACTGGTGTCTCTCAGTCCCTCTCACTCAGGGATATATCTGAACACTGCCTAGTATCTCTCAGTCGCTCTGTCTCAGGGGGATATCTGTACACTGACTGGTGTGTCTCAGTCCCTCCCTCTGAGGGATATATCTGAACACTGACTGGTGTCTCTCAGTCCCTCTCTCAGGGAGATATCTGGACACTGACTGGTATCTCTCAATCGCTCTCTCTCTCAAGAAGAAATCTGTACACTGACTGGTTTCTCTCAGTCGCTCTCTCTCTCAGGGAGATATCTGAACACTGACTGGTTTCTCTCAGTCGCTCTCTCTCTCTGGGAGATATTTGAACACTGACTGGTGTCTCTCAGTCCCTCTCTGTCAGGGAGATGTCTGGACACTGACTGGTATCTCTCAGTCGTCCTCTCTCTCAAGGAGAAATCTGTACACTGACTGGTGTTTCACAGTCGTTCTGTCTCAGGGACATATTTGAAGACTGACTGGGGTCTCTTAGTCCCTCTCTCTCTCTGGGATATATCTGAACGCTGACTGGTGTCTCTCAGTCCCTCTCCCTCAGGGAGATATCTGAACACGGTCTGGTGTCTCTCATTTGCTCTCCATCTCAGGGTGATATCTGATCACTGATTGGTGTCTCAGTCACTGTCTCTCAGGGATATATCTGTACACTGACTCGTGTATCTCAGTCCCTCACTCTCACGGATATATCTGTCCACTGACTCGTGTATCTCAGTCCCTCTCACTCAGGGAGACATCTGAACACTGACTGGTGTCTCTCAATCGCTCTCTCTAAAGGAGATATCTGAACACTAACTGGTGTCTCTCAATCCCACTCTCTCAGGGAGATATCTGAACCATGACTCGTTTCTCTCAGTCGCTGTCCCTCTCGGAGGTATCTGTGTACTGACTGGTGTCTCTGATTTGCTCTCTCTCAGGGAGGTATTTGAACACTGACTGGGGTTTCTCAATCCCTCTCTCTCAGCGAGATATCTGAACACTGACTGCTGTCTCTCAGTCGCTCTCTGTCAGTGAGATATCCGTAAACTGACTGGTGTGTCTCAGACCCTCTCTCTTAGGGAGATATATGAACAATGACTCGGGTCTCTGAGTCCCTCTCTCTCAGGGAGATGACTGTACGCTTACTGGTGTCTCTCAGTCCTCTCTGTCAGGGAGATATCTGAAGCCTGTCTGGGGTCTCTCAGAACCCCTCTCTCTCTGGGAGATATCTGAACACTGGTGTCTGTCTAAACTTCTCTCCCAGGGAGATGAATCTACACTGACTAGAGTCTCTCAGCCCCTCTCTGTCAGGGAGATATCTGGACACTGACTGGTGTCCCTCAGTCGCTCTCTCTCTCAGGAAGAAATCTGTACACTGACTGGTGTCTCTCAATCCCTCTCTCTCAGGGACCTATCTGAACTCTGACTGGTTTCTCTCAGTCGCCCTCTCTCTCAGGGAGATATCTGAAGACAGACTGGTGTCTCTCATTTGCTCTCTCTCTCTCAGGCAGAAATCTGCAAACTGACTGGTGTTTCACAGTCACTCTCTCTCTCTCACGGAGATATCTGTGCACTGACTGGTGACACTCAGTCCTTCTTTCTCAGGGAGATATTTGAACACTGACTGGTGTCTCTCAGTCGTTCTCTGTCAGGGAGCTATCTGTACGCTTACTGGTGTCTCTCAATCTCTCTCTCTTAGGGAGATATCTGTACATTGACTGGTGTCTCTCAGTCCTTCTCTCTCAGGGAGATATCTGTACACTGACTGGTGTCTCTCAATCCCTCTCTCTCAGGGGGATATCTGAACACTGACAGGTGTCACTCACTCGCTCTCTCTTTCAGTGAGATATCCGAACACTGATTGGTGTCTCTCAGTGCCTTTCTCTCAGGGAGATATCTGTACACTGACTGTTGTCTCTCAGTCCCTCTCTCTCAGGGAGATATCTGAACACTGACTGGTGACACTCAGTCCCTCTGTCTCAGGGAGGTATCTGAACACTGACTGGTGTCACTCACTCGCTCTCTTTCTCAGGGAGATATCTGAACACTGGCTGGTGTCTCTTAGTCCCTGTCTGTTAGGGAGATGTCTGGACACTGACTGTTATCTCTCAGTTGTCGTTTCTCTCAGGGCGAAATCTGTACACTGACTGGTGTTTCACAGTCACTCTGTCTCAGGGAGATATGTGAAGACAGACGGGGGGTCTCTTAGTCACTCTCTCTCTCTGGGAGATATCTGAACATTTACTGGTGTCTCTCATTTGATCTCTATCTCAGGGTGACATCTGATCACTGACTGGTATCTCAGTCACTGTTGCTCTCAGGGAGATATTTGAACACTGACTGGTGTCTCTCAATCCCTCTCTCTCAGGGAGATATCTGTACATTGACTGGTGTCTCTCAGTCCTTCTCTCTCAGGGAGATATCTGTACACTGACTGGTGTCTCTCAATCCCTCTCTCTCAGGGGGATATCTGAACACTGACAGGTGTCACTCACTCGCTCTCTCTTTCAGGGAGATATCCGAACACTGATTGGTGTCTCTCAGTCCCTTTCTCTCAGGGAGATATCTGTACACTGACTGTTGTCTCTCAGTCCCTCTCTCTCAGGGAGATATCTGAACACTGACTGGTGACACTCAGTCCCTCTGTCTCAGGGAGGTATCTGAACACTGACTGGTGTCACTCACTCGCTCTCTCTCTCAGGGAGATATCTGAACACTGACTGGTGTCTATCAGTCGCTCTCTCTCTCAGGGAGATATCCGAACACTGATTGGTGTCTTCAGTCCCTTTCTCTCAGGGAGATATCTGTACACTGCCTGTTGTCTCTCAGTCCCTCTCTCTCAGGGAGATATCTGAACACTGACTGGTGTCTCTCAGTCGCTCCCTCTCAGGGAGATATCTGTACACTGACTGGTGTCTCTCAATCCCTCTCTCTCAGTGAGATATCTGAACACTGGCTGGTGTCTCTCAGTCACTCTCTCTCTCAGGGAGATCTCTGAAACTGACTGTGGTCTCTCAGAACCACTCTCTCTCTGGGAGATATCCGAGCACAGACTGATGACACTCAGTCCCTCTCTCTCAGGGAGATATCTGAAACCTGTCTGGGGTCTCTCAGAACCCCTCTCTCTCTGCGAGCTATCTGAACACTGGTGTCTCTCAAATCCTCTCTCCCAGGGAGATGAATGTACACAGACTAGAGCCTCTCAGTCCCTCTCTGTCAGGGAGATATCTGGACACTGACTGGTGTCTCTCAGTCCCTCTCTCTCTCAGGAAGAAATCTGTACACTGAATGGTGTTTCACAGTCGCTCTCTCTCTCAGGGAGATATCTGAACACTGACTGGTGTCTCTCAGTCCCTCTCTCTCAGGGAGATATCTGGACACTGACTGGTGTCTCTCAGTCGCTCTCTCTCTCAGGGAGATATCTGATCACTGACTGGTGTCTCTCAGTCACTCTCTCTCTCAGGGAGATCTCCGAGACTGACTGGGGTCTCTCAGAACCCCTCTCTCTCTGGGAGATATCCGAACACTGACTAGTGTCTCTCTGTCCCTCTCTCTCAGGGATATATCTGTACAATGACTTGTGTCTCCCAGTCGCTCTCTCTCTCAGGGAGATATCTGAACACTGACTGGTTTCTCTCAGTTGCTCTCTCTCTCAGGGAGATATCTGAACACTGACTGATGTATCTCAGTCATTCCCTCTCAGGGAGATATCTGTACACTGACTGGTGTCTCTCTAACCCTCTCTCTCAGGGAGATATCAGAACACTGACTGATGACACTCAGTCCCTCTCTCTCTGGGAGATATCTGAACACTGGTGTCTGTCTAATCTTCTCTCCCAGGGAGATGAATGTACACTGACTAGAGTCTCTCAGTCCCGCTCTGTCAGGGAGATATCTGGACATTGACTGGTGTCTCTAAGTCGCTGTCTCTCTCAGGAAGAAATCTGGACACTGAATGGTGTTTCACAGTCGCTCTCTCTCTCAGGGAGATATCTGAAGACTGTCGGGGTCTCTCAAAACCCCTCTCTCTCTGGGAGATATCTGAACACTGGCTGGTGTCTCTCAGTCACTCTCTCTCTCAGGGAGATCTCTGAAACTGACTGTGGTCTCTCAGAACCACTCTCTCTCTGGGAGATATCCGAGCACAGACTGATGACACTCAGTCCCTCTCTCTCAGGGAGATATCTGAAACCTGTCTGGGGTCTCTCAGAACCCCTCTCTCTCTGGGAGATATCTGAACACTGGTGTCGGTCTAATCTTCTCTCCCAGGGAGATGAATGTACACTGACTAGAGTCTCTCAGTCCCTCTCTGTCAGGGAGATATCTGGACACTGACTGGTGTCTCTCAGTCGCTCTCTCTCTCAGGAAGAAATCTGTACACTGAATGGTGTTTCACAGTCGCTCTCTCTCTCAGGGAGATATCTGAACACTGACTGGTGACACTCAGTCCCTCTCTCTCAGGGAGATATCTGGACACTGACTGGTGTCTCTCAGTCGCTCTCTCTCTCAGGGAGATATCTGATCACTGACTGGTGTCTCTCAGTCACTCTCTCTCTCAGGGAGATCTCCGAGACTGACTGGGGTCTCTCAGAACCCCTCTCTCTCTGGGAGATATCCGAAGACTGACTGGTGTCTCTCTGTCCCTCTCTCTCAGGGATATATCTGTACAATGACTTGTGTCTCCCAGTCGCTCTCTCTCTCAGGGAGATATCTGAACACTGACTGGTTTCTCTCAGTTGCTCTCTCTCTCAGGGAGATATCTGAACACTGACTGATGTATCTCAGTCATTCCCTCTCAGGGAGATATCTGTACACTGACTGGTGTCTCTCTAACCCTCTCTCTCAGGGAGATATCAGAACACTGACTGATGACACTCAGTCCCTCTCTCTCTGGGAGATATCTGAACACTGGTGTCTGTCTAATCTTCTCTCCCAGGGAGATGAATGTACACTGACTAGAGTCTCTCAGTCCCGCTCTGTCAGGGAGATATCTGGACATTGACTGGTGTCTCTAAGTCGCTGTCTCTCTCAGGAAGAAATCTGGACACTGAATGGTGTTTCACAGTCGCTCTCTCTCTCAGGGAGATATCTGAAGACTGTCGGGGTCTCTCAAAACCCCTCTCTCTCTGGGAGATATCTGAACACTGTTGTCTGTCTAATCTTCTCTCCCAAGGAGATGAATGTACACTGACTAGAGTCTCTCAGTCCCTCTCTGTCAGGGAGATATCTGGACACTGACTGGTGTCTCTCAGTCGCTCTCTCTCTCAGGAAGAAATCTGTACACTGAATGGTGTTTCACAGTCGCTCTCTCTCTCAGGGAGATATCTGAACACTGACTGTTGACACTCAGTCCCTCTCTCTCAGGGAGATATCTGAACACTGACTGGTGTCTCTCAGTCGCTCTCTCTCTCAGGGAGATATCTGATCACTGACTGGTGTCTCTCAGTCACTCTCTCTCTCAGGGAGATCTCCGAGACTGACTGGGGTCTCTCAGAACCCCTCTCTCTCTGGGAGATATCCGAACACTGACTGGTGTCTCTCTGTCCCTCTCTCTCAGGGATATATCTGTACAATGACTGGTGTCTCCCAGTCACTCTCTCTCTCAGGGAGATATCTGAAAACTGACTGGTTTCTCTCAGTTGCTCTCTCTCTCAGGGAGATATCTGAATACTGACTGATGCATCTCAGTCACTCCCTCTCAGGGAGATATCTGTACACTGACTGGTGTCTCTCTAACCCTCTCTCTCAGGGAGATATCTGAACACTGACTGGTGTCTCTCAGTCCCTCTCACTCAGGGATATATCTGAACATTGACTAGTATCTCTCAGTCGCTCCCTCTCACGGGGATATCTGAACACTGACTGGTGTGTCTCAGTCCCTCCCTCTCAGGGAGATATCTGAACACTGACTCGTGTTTCTCAGGGAGATATCTGTACACTGCCTGTTGTCTCTCAGTCCCTCTCTCTCAGGGAGATATCTGAACACTGACTGGTGTCTCTCAGTCGCTCCCTCTCAGGGAGATATCTGTACACTGACTGGTGTCTCTCAATCCCTCTCTCTCAGTGAGATATCTGAACACTGGCTGGTGTCTCTCAGTCACTCTCTGTCTCAGGGAGATCTCTGAAACTGACTGTGTTCTCTCAGAACCCCTCTCTCTATGGGAGATATCTCAACACTGACTGATGACACTCAGTCCCTCTCTCTCAGGGAGATATCTGAAACCTGTCTGGGGTCTCTCAGAACCCCTCTCTCTCTGGGAGATATCTGAACACTGGTGTCGGTCTAATCTTCTCTCCCAGGGAGATGAATGTACACTGACTAGAGTCTCTCAGTCCCTCTCTGTCAGGGAGATATCTGGACACTGACTGGTGTCTCTCAGTCGCTCTCTCTCTCAGGAAGAAATCTGTACACTGAATGGTGTTTCACAGTCGCTCTCTCTCTCAGGGAGATATCTGAACACTGACTGGTGACACTCAGTCCCTCTCTCTCAGGGAGATATCTGGACACTGACTGGTGTCTCTCAGTCGCTCTCTCTCTCAGGGAGATATCTGATCACTGACTGGTGTCTCTCAGTCACTCTCTCTCTCAGGGAGATCTCCGAGACTGACTGGGGTCTCTCAGAACCCCTCTCTCTCTGGGAGATATCCGAAGACTGACTGGTGTCTCTCTGTCCCTCTCTCTCAGGGATATATCTGTACAATGACTTGTGTCTCCCAGTCGCTCTCTCTCTCAGGGAGATATCTGAACACTGACTGGTTTCTCTCAGTTGCTCTCTCTCTCAGGGAGATATCTGAACACTGACTGATGTATCTCAGTCACTCCCTCTCAGGGAGATATCTGTACACTGACTGGTGTCTCTCTAACCCTCTCTCTCAGGGAGATATCAGAACACTGACTGATGACACTCAGTCCCTCTCTCTCTGGGAGATATCTGAACACTGGTGTCTGTCTAATCTTCTCTCCCAGGGAGATGAATGTACACTGACTAGAGTCTCTCAGTCCCGCTCTGTCAGGGAGATATCTGGACATTGACTGGTGTCTCTAAGTCGCTGTCTCTCTCAGGAAGAAATCTGGACACTGAAAGGTGTTTCACAGTCGCTCTCTCTCTCAGGGAGATATCTGAAGACTGTCGGGGTCTCTCAAAACCCCTCTCTCTCTGGGAGATATCTGAACACTGTTGTCTGTCTAATCTTCTCTCCCAAGGAGATGAATGTACACTGACTAGAGTCTCTCAGTCCCTCTCTGTCAGGGAGATATCTGGACACTGACTGGTGTCTCTCAGTCGCTCTCTCTCTCAGGAAGAAATCTGTACACTGAATGGTGTTTCACAGTCGCTCTCTCTCTCAGGGAGATATCTGAACACTGACTGTTGACACTCAGTCCCTCTCTCTGAGGGAGATATCTGAACACTGACTGGTGTCTCTCAGTCGCTCTCTCTCTCAGGGAGATATCTGATCACTGACTGGTGTCTCTCAGTCACTCTCTCTCTCAGGGAGATCTCCGAGACTGACTGGGGTCTCTCAGAACCCCTCTCTCTCTGGGAGATATCCGAAGACTGACTGGTGTCTCTCTGTCCCTCTCTCTCAGGGATATATCTGTACAATGACTGGTGTCTCCCAGTCACTCTCTCTCTCAGGGAGATATCTGAAAACTGACTGGTTTCTCTCAGTTGCTCTCTCTCTCAGGGAGATATCTGAACACTGACTGATGCATCTCAGTCACTCCCTCTCAGGGAGATATCTGTACACTGACTGGTGTCTCTCTAACCCTCTCTCTCAGGGAGATATCTGAACACTGACTGGTGTCTCTCAGTCCCTCTCACTCAGGGATATATCTGAACATTGACTAGTATCTCTCAGTCGCTCCCTCTCACGGGGATATCTGAACACTGACTGGTGTGTCTCAGTCCCTCCCTCTCAGGGAGATATCTGAACACTGACTCGTGTCTCTCAGGGAGATATCTGTACACTGCCTGTTGTCTCTCAGTCCCTCTCTCTCAGGGAGATATCTGAACACTGACTGGTGTCTCTCAGTCGCTCCCTCTCAGGGAGATATCTGTACACTGACTGGTGTCTCTCAATCCCTCTCTCTCAGTGAGATATCTGAACACTGGCTGGTGTCTCTCAGTCACTCTCTCTCTCAGGGAGATCTCTGAAACTGACTGTGTTCTCTCAGAACCCCTCTCTCTATGGGAGATATCTCAACACTGACTGATGACACTCAGTCCCTCTCTCTCAGGGAGATATCTGAAACCTGTCTGGGGTCTCTCAGAACCCCTCTCTCTCTGGGAGATATCTGAACACTGGTGTCGGTCTAATCTTCTCTCCCAGGGAGATGAATGTACACTGACTAGAGTCTCTCAGTCCCTCTCTGTCAGGGAGATATCTGGACACTGACTGGTGTCTCTCAGTCGCTCTCTCTCTCAGGAAGAAATCTGTACACTGAATGGTGTTTCACAGTCGCTCTCTCTCTCCGGGAGATATCTGGACACTGACTGGTGTCTCTCAGTCGCTCTCTCTCTCAGGGAGATATCTGATCACTGACTGGTGTCTCTCAGTCACTCTCTCTCTCAGGGAGATCTCCGAGACTGACTGGGGTCTCTCAGAACCCCTCTCTCTCTGGGAGATATCCGAAGACTGACTGGTGTCTCTCTGTCCCTCTCTCTCAGGGATATATCTGTACAATGACTTGTGTCTCCCAGTCGCTCTCTCTCTCAGGGAGATATCTGAACACTAACTGGTTTCTCTCAGTTGCTCTCTCTCTCAGGGAGATATCTGAACACTGACTGATGTATCTCAGTCACTCCCTCTCAGGGAGATATCTGTACACTGACTGGTGTCTCTCTAACCCTCTCTCTCAGGGAGATATCAGAACACTGACTGATGACACTCAGTCCCTCTCTCTCTGGGAGATATCTGAACACTGGTGTCTGTCTAATCTTCTCTCCCAGGGAGATGAATGTACACTGACTAGAGTCTCTCAGTCCCGCTCTGTCAGGGAGATATCTGGACACTGACTGGTGTCTCTCAGTCGCTGTCTCTCTCAGGAAGAAATCTGGACACTGAATGGTGTTTCACAGTCGCTCTCTCTCTCAGGGAGATATCTGAAGACTGTCCGGGGTCTCTCAAAACCCCTCTCTCTCTGGGAGATATCTGAACACTGTTGTCTGTCTAATCCTCTCTCCCAAGGATATCAATGTACACTGACTAGAGTCTCTCAGTCCCTCTCTGTCAGGGAGATATCTGGACACTGACTGGTGTCTCTCAGTCGCTCTCTCTCTCAGGAAGAAATCTGTACACTGAATGGTGTTTCACAGTCGCTCTCTCTCTCAGGGAGATATCTGAACACTGACTGTTGACACTCAGTCCCTCTCTCTCAGGGAGATATCTGAACACTGACTGGTGTCTCTCAGTCGCTCTCTCTCTCAGGGAGATATCTGATCACTGACTGGTGTCTCTCAGTCACTCTCTCTCTCAGGGAGATCTCCGAGACTGACTGGGGTCTCTCAGAACCCCTCTCTCTCTGGGAGATATCCGAACACTGACTGGTGTCTCTCTGTCCCTCTCTCTCAGGGATATATCTGTACAATGACTGGTGTCTCCCAGTCGCTCTCTCTCTCAGGGAGGTATCTTAAAACTGACTGGTTTCTCTCAGTTGCTCTCTCTCTCAGGGAGATATCTGAACACTGACTGATGCATCTCAGTCACTCCCTCTCAGGGAGATATCTGTACACTGACTGGTGTCTCTCTAACCCTCTCTCTCAGGGAGATATCTGAACACTGACTGGTGTCTCTCAGTCCCTCTCACTCAGGGATATATCTGAACATTGACTAGTATCTCTCAGTCGCTCCCTCTCACGGGGATATCTGAACACTGACTGGTGTGTCTCAGTCCCTCCCTCTCAGGGAGATATCTGAACACTGACTGGTGTCTCTCAGGGAGATATCTGTACACTGCCTGTTGTCTCTCAGTCCCTCTCTCTCAGGGAGATATCTGAACACTGACTGGTGTCTCTCAGTCGCTCCCTCTCAGGGAGATATCTGTACACTGACTGGTGTCTCTCAATCCCTCTCTCTCAGTGAGATATCTGAACACTGGCTGGTGTCTCTCAGTCACTCTCTCTCTCAGGGAGATCTCTGAAACTGACTGTGTTCTCTCAGAACCCCTCTCTCTATGGGAGATATCTCAACACTGACTGATGACACTCAGTCCCTCTCTCTCAGGGAGATATCTGAAACCTGTCTGGGGTCTCTCAGAACCCCTCTCTCTCTGGGAGATATCTGAACACTGGTGTCGGTCTAATCTTCTCTCCCAGGGAGATGAATGTACACTGACTAGAGTCTCTCAGTCCCTCTCTGTCAGGGAGATATCTGGACACTGACTGGTGTCTCTCAGTCGCTCTCTCTCTCAGGAAGAAATCTGTACACTGAATGGTGTTTCACAGTCGCTCTCTCTCTCAGGGAGATATCTGAAGACTGACTGGTTTATCTCAGTCACTCCCTCTCAGGGAGATATCTGTACACTGACTGGTGTCTCTCTAACCCTCTCTCTCAGGGAGATATCAGAACACTGACTGATGACACTCAGTCCCTCTCTCTCAGGGAGATATCTGAAGCCTGTCTGGGGTCTCTCAGAACCCCTCTCTCTCTGGGAGATATCTGAACACTGGTGTCTGTCTAATCTTCTCTCCCAGGGAGATGAATGTACACTGACTAGAGTCTCTCAGTCCCGCTCTATTAGGGAGATATCTGGACACTGACTGGTGTCTCTCAGTCGCTCTCTCTCTCAGGAAGAAATCTGTACACTGAATGGTGTTTCACAGTCGCTCTCTCTCTCAGGGAGATATCTGAAGACTGTCTGGGTTCTCTCAGAACCCCTCTCTCTCTGGGAGATATCTGAACACTGTTGTCTGTCTAATCTTCTCTCCCAGGGAGATGAATGTACACTGACTAGAGTCTCTCAGTCCCTCTCTGTCAGGGAGATATCTGGACACTGACTGGTGTCTCTCTGTCGCACTCTCTCTCAGGAAGAAATCTGTACACTGAATGGTGTTTCAAAGTCGCTCTCTCTCTCAGGGAGATATCTGAACACTGACTGGTGACACTCAGTCCCTCTCTCTCAGGGAGATATCTGGACACTGACTGGTGTCTCTCAGTCGCTCTCTCTCTCAGGGAGATATCTGATCACTGACTGGTGTCTCTCAGTCACTCTCTCTCTCAGGGAGATCTCCGAGACTGACTGGGGACTCTCCGAACCCCTCTCTCTCTGGGAGATATCCGAAGACTGACTGGTGTCTCTCTGTCCCTCTCTCTTAGGGAGGTATCTGTACAATGACTGGTGTCTCCCAGTCGCTCTCTCTCTCAGGGAGATATCTGAACACTGACTGGTTTCTCTCAGTTGCTCTCTCTCTCAGGGAGATATCTGAACACTGACTGATGTAGCTCAGTCACTCCCTCTCAGGGAGATATCTGTACACTGACTGGTGTCTCTCTAACCCTCTCTCTCAGGGGGATATCTGAACACTGACTGGTGTCTCTCAGTCCCTCTCACTCAGGGATATATCTGAACACTGCCTAGTATCTCTCAGTCGCTCTGTCTCAGGGGGATATCTGTACACTGACTGGTGTGTCTCAGTCCCTCCCTCTGAGGGATATATCTGAACACTGACTGGTGTCTCTCAGTCCCTCTCTCAGGGAGATATCTGGACACTGACTGGTATCTCTCAATCGCTCTCTCTCTCAAGAAGAAATCTGTACACTGACTGGTTTCTCTCAGTCGCTCTCTCTCTCAGGGAGATATCTGAACACTGACTGGTTTCTCTCAGTCGCTCTCTCTCTCTGGGAGATATTTGAACACTGACTGGTGTCTCTCAGTCCCTCTCTGTCAGAGAGATGTCTGGACACTGACTGGTATCTCTCAGTCGTCCTCTCTCTCAAGGAGAAATCTGTACACTGACTGGTGTTTCACAGTCGTTCTGTCTCAGGGACATATCTGAAGACTGACTGGGGTCTCTTAGTCCCTCTCTCTCTCTGGGATATATCTGAACGCTGACTGGTGTCTCTCAGTCCCTCTCCCTCAGGGAGATATCTGAACACGGTCTGGTGTCTCTCATTTGCTCTCCATCTCAGGGTGATATCTGATCACTGATTGGTGTCTCAGTCACTGTCTCTCAGGGATATATCTGTACACTGACTCGTGTATCTCAGTCCCTCACTCTCACGGATATATCTGTCCACTGACTCGTGTATCTCAGTCCCTCTCACTCAGGGAGATATCTGAACACTGACTGGTGTCTCTCAATCGCTCTCTCTAAAGGAGATATCTGAACACTAACTGGTGTCTCTCAATCCCACTCTCTCAGGGAGATATCTGAACCATGACTCGTTTCTCTCAGTCGCTGTCCCTCTCGGAGGTATCTGTGTACTGACTGGTGTCTCTGATTTGCTCTCTCTCAGGGAGATATTTGAACACTGACTGCTGTCTCTCAGTCGCTCTCTGTCAGTGAGATATCCGTAAACTGACTGGTGTGTCTCAGACCCTCTCTCTTAGGGAGATATATGAACAATGACTCGGGTCTCTGAGTCCCTCTCTCTCAGGGAGATGACTGTACGCTTACTGGTGTCTCTCAGTCCCTCTCTGTCAGGGAGATATCTGAAGCCTGTCTGGGGTCTCTCAGAACCCCTCTCTCTCTGGGAGATATCTGAACACTGGTGTCTGTCTAAACTTCTCTCCCAGGGAGATGAATCTACACTGACTAGAGTCTCTCAGCCCCTCTCTGTCAGGGAGATATCTGGACACTGACTGGTGTCCCTCAGTCGCTCTCTCTCTCAGGAAGAAATCTGTACACTGACTGGTGTCTCTCAATCCCTCTCTCTCAGGGACCTATCTGAACTCTGACTGGTTTCTCTCAGTCGCCCTCTCTCTCAGGGAGATATCTGAAGACAGACTGGTGTCTCTCATTTGCTCTCTCTCTCTCAGGCAGAAATCTGCAAACTGACTGGTGTTTCACAGTCACTCTCTCTCTCTCACGGAGATATCTGTGCACTGACTGGTGACACTCAGTCCTTCTTTCTCAGGGAGATATTTGAACACTGACTGGTGTCTCTCAGTCGTTCTCTGTCAGGGAGCTATCTGTACGCTTACTGGTGTCTCTCAATCTCTCTCTCTCAGGGAGATATCTGTACATTGACTGGTGTCTCTCAGTCCTTCTCTCTCAGGGAGATATCTGTACACTGACTGGTGTCTCTCAATCCCTCTCTCTCAGGGAGAAATCTGAACACTGACAGGTGTCACTCACTCGCTCTCTCTTTCAGGGAGATATCCGAACACTGATTGGTGTCTCTCAGTGCCTTTCTCTCAGGGAGATACCTGTCCACTGACTCGTGTATCTCAGTCCCTCTCTCTCAGGGAGATATCTGAACACTGACTGGTGACACTCAGTCCCTCTGTCTCAGGGAGATATCTGAACACTGACTGGTGTCACTCAGTCGCTCTCTTTCTCAGGGAGATATCTGAACACTGACTGGTGTCTCTTAGTCCCTGTCTGTCAGGGAGATGTCTGGACACTAACTGTTATCTCTCAGTCGTCCTCTCTCTCAGGGAGAAATCTGTACACTGACTGGTGTTTCACAGTCGCACTGTCTCAGGGAGATATGTGAAGACAGACGGGGGGTCTCTTAGTCACTCTCTCTCTCTGGGAGATATCTGAACATTTACTGGTGTCTCTCATTTTCTCTCTATCTCAGGGTGACATCTGATCACTGACTGGTGTCTCAGTCACTGTCTCTCTCAGGGAGATATCTGAACACTGACTGGTGTCTCTCAATCCCTCTCTCTCAGGGAGATATCTGAACACTGACTGGTGTCTCTCAGTCCTTCTCTCTCAGGGAGATATCTGAACACTGACTGGTGTCTCTCAATCCCTCTCTCTCAGGGAGATATCTGAACACTGACAGGTGTCACTTACTCGCTCTCTCTTTCAGGGAGATATCCAAACACTGATTGGTGTCTCTCAGTCCCTTTCTCTCAGGGAGATATCTGTACACTGACTGTTGTCTCTCAGTCCCTCTCTCTCAGGGAGATATCTGAACACTGACTGGTGACACTCAGTCCCTCTGTCTCAGGGAGGTATCTGAACACTGACTGGTGTCACTCACTCGCTCTCTCTCTCAGGGAGATATCTGAACACTGACTGGTGTCTATCAGTCACTCTCTCTCTCTGAGGGAGATATCCGAACACTGATTGGTGTCTCTCAGTCCCTTTCTCTCAGGGAGATATCTGTACACTGCCTGTTGTCTCTCAGTCCCTCTCTCTCAGGGAGATATCTGAACACTGGTGTCTCTCAGTCGCTCCCTCTCAGGGAGATATCTGTACACTGACTGGTGTCTCTCAATCCCTCTCTCTCAGTGAGATATCTGAACACTGGCTGGTGTCTCTCAGTCACTCTCTCTCTCAGGGAGATCTCTGAAACTGACTGTGGTCTCTCAGAACCACTCTCTCTCTGGGAGATATCCGAACACTGACTGATGACACTCAGTCCCTCTCTCTCAGGGAGATATCTGAAACCTGTCTGGGGTCTCTCAGAACCCCTCTCTCTCTGGGAGATATCTGAACACTGGTGTCGGTCTAATCTTCTCTCCCAGGGAGATGAATGTACACTGACTAGAGTCTCTCAGTCCCTCTCTGTCAGGGAGATATCTGGACACTGACTGGTGTCTCTCAGTCGCTCTCTCTCTCAGGAAGAAATCTGTACACTGAATGGTGTTTCACAGTCGCTCTCTCTCTCCGGGAGATATCTGAACACTGACTGGTGACACTCAGTCCCTCTCTCTCAGGGAGATATCTGGACACTGACTGGTGTCTCTCAGTCGCTCTCTCTCTCAGGGAGATATCTGATCACTGACTGGTGTCTCTCAGTCACTCTCTCTCTCAGGGAGATCTCCGAGACTGACTGGGGTCTCTCAGAACCCCTCTCTCTCTGGGAGATATCCGAAGACTGACTGGTGTCTCTCTGTCCCTCTCTCTCAGGGATATATCTGTACAATGACTTGTGTCTCCCAGTCGCTCTCTCTCTCAGGGAGATATCTGAACACTGACTGGTTTCTCTCAGTTGCTCTCTCTCTCAGGGAGATATCTGAACACTGACTGATGTATCTCAGTCACTCCCTCTCAGGGAGATATCTGTACACTGACTGGTGTCTCTCTAACCCTCTCTCTCAGGGAGATATCAGAACACTGACTGATGACACTCAGTCCCTCTCTCTCTGGGAGATATCTGAACACTGGTGTCTGTCTAATCTTCTCTCCCAGGGAGATGAATGTACACTGACTAGAGTCTCTCAGTCCCGCTCTGTCAGGGAGATATCTGGACACTGACTGGTGTCTCTCAGTCGCTGTCTCTCTCAGGAAGAAATCTGGACACTGAATGGTGTTTCACAGTCGCTCTCTCTCTCAGGGAGATATCTGAAGACTGTCCGGGGTCTCTCAAAACCCCTCTCTCTCTGGGAGATATCTGAACACTGTTGTCTGTCTAATCCTCTCTCCCAAGGAGATGAATGTACACTGACGAGAGTCTCTCAGTCCCTCTCTGTCAGGGAGATATCTGGACATTGACTGGTGTCTCTCAGTCGCTCTCTCTCTCAGGAAGAAATCTGTACACTGAATGGTGTTTCACAGTCGCTCTCTCTCTCAGGGAGATATCTGAACACTGACTGTTGACACTCAGTCCCTCTCTCTCAGGGAGATATCTAAACACTGACTGGTGTCTCTCAGTCACTCTCTCTCTCAGGGAGATATCTGATCACTGACTGGTGTCTCTCAGTCACTCTCTCTCTCAGGGAGATCTCCGAGACTGACTGGGGTCTCTCAGAACCCCTCTCTCTCTGGGAGATATCCGAACACTGACTGGTGTCTCTCTGTCCCTCTCTCTCAGGGATATATCTGTACAATGACTGGTGTCTCCCAGTCGCTCTCTCTCTCAGGGAGGTATCTGAAAACTGACTGGTTTCTCTCAGTTGCTCTCTCTCTCAGGGAGATATCTGAACACTGACTGATGCATCTCAGTCACTCCCTCTCAGGGAGATATCTGTACACTGACTGGTGTCTCTCTAACCCTCTCTCTCAGGGAGATATCTGAACACTGACTGGTGTCTCTCAGTCCCTCTCACTCAGGGATATATCTGAACATTGACTAGTATCTCTCAGTCGCTCCCTCTCACGGGGATATCTGAACACTGACTGGTGTGTCTCAGTCCCTCCCTCTCAGGGAGATATCTGAACACTGACTGGTGTCTCTCAGGGAGATATCTGTACACTGCCTGTTGTCTCTCAGTCCCTCTCTCTCAGGGAGATATCTGAACACTGACTGGTGTCTCTCAGTCGCTCCCTCTCAGGGAGATATCTGTACACTGACTGCTGTCTCTCAATCCCTCTCTCTCAGTGAGATATCTGAACACTGGCTGGTGTCTCTCAGTCACTCTCTCTCTCAGGGAGATCTCTGAAACTGACTGTGTTCTCTCAGAACCCCTCTCTCTATGGGAGATATCTCAACACTGACTGATGACACTCAGTCCCTCTCTCTCAGGGAGATATCTGAAACCTGTCTGGGGTCTCTCAGAACCCCTCTCTCTCTGGGAGATATCTGAACACTGGTGTCGGTCTAATCTTCTCTCCCAGGGAGATGAATGTACACTGACTAGAGTCTCTCAGTCCCTCTCTGTCAGGGAGATATCTGGACACTGACTGGTGTCTCTCAGTCGCTCTCTCTCTCAGGAAGAAATCTGTACACTGAATGGTGTTTCACAGTCGCTCTCTCTCTCAGGGAGATATCTGAAGACTGACTGGTGTATCTCAGTCACTCCCTCTCAGGGAGATATCTGTACACTGACTGGTGTCTCTCTAACCCTCTCTCTCAGGGAGATATCAGAACACTGACTGATGACACTCAGTCCCTCTCTCTCAGGGAGATATCTGAACACTGGTGTCTGTCTAATCTTCTCTCCCAGGGAGATGAATGTACACTGACTAGAGTCTCTCAGTCCCGCTCTATTAGGGAGATATCTGGACACTGACTGGTGTCTCTCAGTCGCTCTCTCTCTCAGGAAGAAATCTGTACACTGAATGGTGTTTCACAGTCGCTCTCTCTCTCAGGGAGATATCTGAAGACTGTCTGGGTTCTCTCAGAACCCCTCTCTCTCTGGGAGATATCTGAACACTGTTGTCTGTCTAATCTTCTCTCCCAGGGAGATGAATGTACACTGACTAGAGTCTCTCAGTCCCTCTCTGTCAGGGAGATATCTGGACACTGACTGGTGTCTCTCTGTCGCACTCTCTCTCAGGAAGAAATCTGTACACTGAATGGTGTTTCAAAGTCGCTCTCTCTCTCAGGGAGATATCTGAACACTGACTGGTGACACTCAGTCCCTCTCTCTCAGGGAGATATCTGGACACTGACTGGTGTCTCTCAGTCGCTCTCTCTCTCAGGGAGATATCTGATCACTGACTGGTGTCTCTCAGTCACTCTCTCTCTCAGGGAGATCTCCGAGACTGACTGGGGTCTCTCCGAACCCCTCTCTCTCTGGGAGATATCCGAAGACTGACTGGTGTCTCTCTGTCCCTCTCTCTTAGGGAGGTATCTGTACAATGACTGGTGTCTCCCAGTCGCTCTCTCTCTCAGGGAGATATCTGAACACTGACTGGTTTCTCTCAGTTGCTCTCTCTCTCAGGGAGATATCTGAACACTGACCGATGTAGCTCAGTCACTCCCTCTCAGGGAGATATCTGTACACTGACTGGTGTCTCTCTAACCCTCTCTCTCAGGGGGATATCTGAACACTGACTGGTGTCTCTCAGTCCCTCTCACTCAGGGATATATCTGAACACTGCCTAGTATCTCTCAGTCGCTCTGTCTCAGGGGGATATCTGTACACTGACTGGTGTGTCTCAGTCCCTCTCTCAGGGAGATATCTGGACACTGACTGGTATCTCTCAATCGCTCTCTCTCTCAAGAAGAAATCTGTACACTGACTGGTTTCTCTCAGTCGCTCTCTCTCTCAGGGAGATATCTGAACACTGACTGGTTTCTCTCAGTCGCTCTCTCTCTCTCAGGGAGATATTTGAACACTGACTGGTGTCTCTCAGTCCCTCTCTGTCAGAGAGATGTCTGGACACTGACTGGTATCTCTCAGTCGTCCTCTCTCTCAAGGAGAAATCTGTACACTGACTGGTGTTTCACAGTCGTTCTGTCTCAGGGACATATCTGAAGACTGACTGGGGTCTCTTAGTCCCTCTCTCTCTCTGGGATATATCTGAACGCTGACTGGTGTCTCTCAGTCCCTCTCCCTCAGGGAGATATCTGAACACGGTCTGGTGTCTCTCATTTGCTCTCCATCTCAGGGTGATATCTGATCACTGATTGGTGTCTCAGTCACTGTCTCTCAGGGATATATCTGTACACTGACTCGTGTATCTCAGTCCCTCACTCTCACGGATATATCTGTCCACTGACTCGTGTATCTCAGTCCCTCTCACTCAGGGAGATATCTGAACACTGACTGGTGTCTCTCAATCGCTCTCTCTAAAGGAGATATCTGAACACTAACTGGTGTCTCTCAATCCCACTCTCTCAGGGAGATATCTGAACCATGACTCGTTTCTCTCAGTCGCTGTCCCTCTCGGAGGTATCTGTGTACTGACTGGTGTCTCTGATTTGCTCTCTCTCAGGGAGATATTTGAACACTGACTGGGGTTTCTCAATCCCTCTCTCTCAGCGAGATATCTGAACACTGACTGCTGTCTCTCAGTCGCTCTCTGTCAGTGAGATATCCGTAAACTGACTGGTGTGTCTCAGACCCTCTCTCTTAGGGAGATATATGAACAATGACTCGGGTCTCTGAGTCCCTCTCTCTCAGGGAGATGACTGTACGCTTACTGGTGTCTCTCAGTCCCTCTCTGTCAGGGAGATATCTGAAGCCTGTCTGGGGTCTCTCAGAACCCCTCTCTCTCTGGGAGATATCTGAACACTGGTGTCTGTCTAAACTTCTCTCCCAGGGAGATGAATCTACACTGACTAGAGTCTCTCAGCCCCTCACTGTCAGGGAGATATCTGGACACTGACTGGTGTCCCTCAGTCGCTCTCTCTCTCAGGAAGAAATCTGTACACTGACTGGTGTCTCTCAATCCCTCTCTCTCAGGGACCTATCTGAACTCTGACTGGTTTCTCTCAGTCGCCCTCTCTCTCAGGGAGATATCTGAAGACAGACTGGTGTCTCTCATTTGCTCTCTCTCTCTCAGGCAGAAATCTGCAAACTGACTGGTGTTTCACAGTCACTCTCTCTCTCTCACGGAGATATCTGTGCACTGACTGGTGACACTCAGTCCTTCTTTCTCAGGGAGATATTTGAACACTGACTGGTGTCTCTCAGTCGTTCTCTGTCAGGGAGCTATCTGTACGCTTACTGGTGTCTCTCAATCTCTCTCTCTCAGGGAGATATCTGTACATTGACTGGTGTCTCTCAGTCCTTCTCTCTCAGGGGGATATCTGAACACTGACAGGTGTCACTCACTCGCTCTCTCTTTCAGGGAGATATCCGAACACTGATTGGTGTCTCTCAGTGCCTTTCTCTCAGGGAGATATCTGTACACTGACTGTTGTCTCTCAGTCCCTCTCTCTCAGGGAGATATCCGAACACTGACTGGTGACACTCAGTCCCTCTGTCTCAGGGAGGTATCTGAACACTGACTGGTGTCACTCACTCGCTCTCTTTCTCAGGGAGATATCTGAACACTGGCTGGTGTCTCTTAGTCCCTGTCTGTTAGGGAGATGTCTGGACACTGACTGTTATCTCTCAGTTGTCGTTTCTCTCAGGGCGAAATCTGTACACTGACTGGTGTTTCACAGTCGCTCTGTCTCAGGGAGATATGTGAAGACAGACGGGGGGTCTCTTAGTCACTCTCTCTCTCTGGGAGATATCTGATCATTTACTGGTGTCTCTCATTTGATCTCTATCTCAGGGTGACATCTGATCACTGACTGGTATCTCAGTCACTGTTGCTCTCAGGGAGATATTTGAACACTGACTGGTGTCTCTCAATCCCTCTCTCTCAGGGAGATATCTGTACATTGACTGGTGTCTCTCAGTCCTTCTCTCTCAGGGAGATATCTGTACACTGACTGGTGTCTCTCAATCCCTCTCTCTCAGGGGGATATCTGAACACTGACAGGTGTCACTCACTCGCTCTCTCTTTCAGGGAGATATCCGAACACTGATTGGTGTCTCTCAGTCCCTTTCTCTCAGGGAGATATCTGTACACTGACTGTTGTCGCTCAGTCCCTCTCTGTCAGGGAGATATCTGAACACTGACTGGTGACACTCAGTCCCTCTGTCTCAGGGAGGTATCTGAACACTGACTGGTGTCACTCACTCGCTCTCTCTCTCAGGGAGATATCTGAACACTGACTGGTGTCTATCAGTCACTCTCTCTCTCTGAGGGAGATATCCGAACACTGATTGGTGTCTCTCAGTCCCTTTCTCTCAGGGAGATATCTGTACACTGCCTGTTGTCTCTCAGTCCCTCTCTCTCAGGGAGATATCTGAACACTGACTGGTGTCTCTCAGTCGCTCCCTCTCAGGGAGATATCTGTACACTGACTGGTGTCTCTCAATCCCTCTCTCTCAGTGAGATATCTGAACACTGGCTGGTGTCTCTCAGTCACTCTCTCTCTCAGGGAGATCTCTGAAACTGACTGTGGTCTCTCAGAACCACTCTCTCTCTGGGAGATATCCGAACACTGACTGATGACACTCAGTCCCTCTCTCTCAGGGAGATATCTGAAACCTGTCTGGGGTCTCTCAGAACCCCTCTCTCTCTGGGAGATATCTGAACACTGGTGTCGGTCTAATCTTCTCTCCCAGGGAGATGAATGTACACTGACTAGAGTCTCTCAGTCCCTCTTTGTCAGGGAGATATCTGGACACTGACTGGTGTCTCTCAGTCGCTCTCTCTCTCAGGAAGAAATCTGTACACTGAATGGTGTTTCACAGTCTCTCTCTCTCTCAGGGAGATATCTGAAACCTGTCTGGGGTCTCTCAGAACCCCTCTCTCTCTGGGAGATATCTGAACACTGGTGTCGGTCTAATCTTCTCTCCCAGGGAGATGAATGTACACTGACTAGAGTCTCTCAGTCCCTCTCTGTCAGGGAGATATCTGGACACTGACTGGTGTCTCTCAGTCGCTCTCTCTCTCAGGAAGAAATCTGTACACTGAATGGTGTTTCACAGTCGCTCTCTCTCTCCGGGAGATATCTGAACACTGACTGGTGACACTCAGTCCCTCTCTCTCAGGGAGATATCTGGACACTGACTGGTGTCTCTCAGTCGCTCTCTCTCTCAGGGAGATATCTGATCACTGACTGGTGTCTCTCAGTCACTCTCTCTCTCAGAGAGATGTCTGAGACTGACTGGGGTCTCTCAGAACCCCACTCTCTCTGGGATTTATTGACCACTGACTAGTGTCTCTCTGTCCCTCTCTCTCAGGGATCTACCTGTAAATTGACTGGTGTCTCACAGTCGCTCTCTCTGAGGGAGATATATATACACTGAATGGTGTCTCTCAGTCTCTCTCTGTCAGGGAGATATCTGAACACTGACGGCTGTCTCTCAGTCGCTCTCTCTCGGAGAGATATCTGTGCACTGACTGGCGTCTCTCAGAACCCCTCTCTCTCTGGGATATATCCGAACACTGACTAGTGTCTATCTGTCCCTCTCTCTCAGGTAGATATCTGAACACTGATGTCTGTCTCTCAGTCGCTCTCTCTCAGGGAGATATCTGAACACTGACTGGTGTCTCTCAGTCGCTCCCTCTCAGTGAGATATCTGTACACTGACTGGTGTCTCTCAATCCCTCTCTCTCAGGGAGATATGTGAATATTGAGTGGTGTCTCTCAGTCACTCTCTCTTTCAGGGAGATCTCTGAGACTGACTGGGGTCTCTCAGAACCCCTCTCTCTCTGGGATATATCCGAACACTGACTAGTGTCTATCTGTCCCTCTCTCTCAGGGAGATATCTGAACACTAATGGCTGTCTCTCAGTCGCTCTCTCTCGTAGAGACATCTGTACACTGACTGGGGTCTATTAGTCCCTCTCTCTCTCTGGGAGATATCTGAACACTGACTGGTGTCTCTCAGTCGCTCTCTCTCAGGGAGATATCTGTACACTTACTGGTGTCTCTAAATCCGTCTCTCTCTGGGAGATATCTGTACACTGACTGATGTCTCTCAGTCCTTCTGTCTCAGGGAGATATTTGAACACTGACTGGTGTCTCTCAGTCCCTGTCTGTCAGGGAGATGTCTGGACACTGACTGTTATGTATCAGTCGTCCTCTCTCTCAAGGAGAAATCTGTACACTGACTGGTGTTTCACAGTTGTTCTGCCTCAGGGAGATACCTGAAGACTGACGGGGGGTCTCTTATTCCCTCTCTCTCTCTGGGAGATATCTGAACCCTGACTGGTGTCTCTCAATCCCTCTCTCTCAGTGAGATATCTGAACACTGGCTGGTGTCTCTCAGTCACTCTCTCTCTCAGGGAGATCTCTGAAACTGACTGTGGTCTCTCAGAACCCCTCTCTCTCTGCGAGCTATCTGAACACTTACTGATGACACTCAGTCCCTCTCTCTCAGGGAGATATCTGAAACCTGTCTGGGGTCTCTCAGAACCCCTCTCTCTCTGGGAGATATCTGAACACTGGTGTCGGTCTAATCTTCTCTCCCAGGGAGATGAATGTACACTGACTAGAGTCTCTCAGTCCCTCTCTGTCAGGGAGATATCTGGACACTGACTGGTGTCTCTCAGTCGCTCTCTCTCTCAGGAAGAAATCTGTACACTGAATGGTGTTTCACAGTCGCTCTCTCTCTCAGGGAGATATCTGAAGACTGACTGGTGTATCTCAGTCACTCCCTCTCAGGGAGATATCTGTACACTGACTGGTGTCTCTCTAACCCTCTCTCTCAGGGAGATATCAGAACACTGACTGATGACACTCAGTCCCTCTCTCTCAGGGAGATATCTGAACACTGGTGTCTGTCTAATCTTCTCTCCCAGGGAGATGAATGTACACTGACTAGAGTCTCTCAGTCCCGCTCTATTAGGGAGATATCTGGACACTGACTGGTGTCTCTCAGTCGCTCTCTCTCTCAGGAAGAAATCTGTACACTGAATGGTGTTTCACAGTCGCTCTCTCTCTCAGGGAGATATCTGAAGACTGACTGGTGTATCTCAGTCACTCCCTCTCAGGGAGATATCTGTACACTGACGGGTGTCTCTCTAACCCTCTCTCTCAGGGAGATATCAGAACACTGACTGATGTATCTCAGTCACTCCCTCTCAGGGAGATATCTGTACACTGACTGGTGTCTCTCGAACCCTCTCTCTCAGGGAGATATCAGAACACTGACTGATGACACTCAGTCCCTCTCTCTCAGGGAGATATCTGAAGCCTGTCTGGGGTCTTTCAGAACCCCTCTCTCTCTGGGAGATATCTGAACACTGGTGTCTGTCTAATCTTCTCTCCCAGGGAGATGAATGTACACTGACTAGAGTCTCTCAGTCCTGCTCTGTCAGGGATATTTCTGGACACTGACTGGTGTCTCTCAGTCGCTCTCTCTCTCAGCAAGAAATCTGTACACTGAATGGTGTTTCACAGTCGCTCTCTCTCTCAGGGAGATATCTGAAGTCTGTCCGGGGTCTCTCAGAACCCCTCTCTCTCTGGGAGATATCTGAACACTGTTGTCTGTCTAATCTTCTCTCCCATGGAGATGAATGTACACTGACTAGAGTCTCTCAGTCCCTCTCTGTCAGGGAGATATCTGGACACTGACTGGTGTCTCTCAGTTGCTCTCTCTCTCAGGAAGAAATCTGTACACTGAATGGTGTTTCACAGTCGCTCTCTCTCTCAGGGAGATATCTGAACACTGACTGGTGACACTCAGTCCCTCTTTCTCAGGGAGATATCTGGACACTGACTGGTGTCTCTCAGTCGCTCTCTCTCTCAGGGAGATATCTGATCACTGACTGGTGTCTCTCAGTCACTCTCTCTCTCAGGGAGATCTCCGAGACTGACTGGGGTCTCTCAGAACCCCTCTCTCTCTGGGAGATATCTGAAGACTGACTGGTGTCTCTCTGTCCCTCTCTCTCAGGGATATATCTGTACAATGACTTGTGTCTCCCAGTCGCTCTGTCTCTCAGGGAGATATCTGAACACTGACTGGTGACACTCAGTCCCTCTCTCTCAGGGAGATATCTGAACACTGACTGGTGTCTCTCAGTTGATTTCTCTCTCAGGGAGATATCTGATCACTGACTGGTGTCTCTCAGTCACTCTCTCTCTCAGGGAGATCTCCGAGACTGACTGGGGTCTCTCAGAACCCCTCTCTCTCTGGGAGATATCCGAACACTGACTGGTGTCTCTCTGTCCCTCTCTCTCAGGGAGATATCTGTACAATGACTGGTGTCTCTCAGTCACTCTCTCTCTCAGGGAGATCTCCGAGACTGACTGGGGTCTCTCAGAACCCCTCTCTCTCTGGGAGATATCCGAACACTGACTGGTGTCTCTCTGTCCCTCTCTCTCAGGGATATATCTGTACAATGACTGGTGTCTCCCAGTCGCTCTCTCTCTCAGGGAGATATCTGAAAACTGACTGGTTTCTCTCAGTTGCTCTCTCTCTCAGGGAGATATCTGAACACTGACTGATGTATCTCAGTCACTCCCTCTCAGGGAGATATCTGTACACTGACTGGTGTCTCTCTAACCCTCTCTATCAGGGAGATATCTGAACACTGACTGGTGTCTCTCAGTCCCTCTCACTCAGGGATATATCTGAACACTGACTAGTATCTCTCAGTCGCTCACTCTCACGGGGATATCTGTACACTGACTGGTGTGTCTCAGTTCCTCCCTCTCAGGGAGATATCTAAACACTGACTGGTGTCTCTGGGGAGATATCTGGACACTGACTGGTGTCTCTCAATCGCTTTCTCTCTCAAGAAGAAATGTGTACACTGACTGGTTTCTCTCAGTCACTCTCTCTTTCAGGGAGATATCTGAACACTGATTGGTGTCTCTCAATCGCTTTCTCTCTCAAGGAGAAACGTGTACACTGACTGGTTTCTCTCAGTCTCTCTCTCTCGGGGAGATATTTGAACACTGACTGGTGTCTCTCAGTCCCTCTCTGTCAGGGAGATGTCTGGACACTGACTGGTATCTCTCAGTCGTCCTCTCTCTCAAGGAGAAATCTGTACACTGACTGGTGTTTCACAGTTGTTCTGCCTCAGGGAGATACCTGAAGACTGACGGGGGGTCTCTTATTCCCTCTCTCTCTCTGGGAGATATCTGAACCCTGACTGGTGTCTCTCAATCCCTCTCTCTCAGTGAGATATCTGAACACTGGCTGGTGTCTCTCAGTCACTCTCTCTCTCAGGGAGATCTCTGAAACTGACTGTGGTCTCTCAGAACCCCTCTCTCTCTGGGAGGTATCTGAACACTTACTGATGACACTCAGTCCCTCTCTCTCAGGGAGATATCTGAAACCTGTCTGGGGTCTCTCAGAACCCCTCTCTCTCTGGGAGATATCTGAACACTGGTGTCGGTCTAATCTTCTCTCCCAGGGAGATGAATGTACACTGACTAGAGTCTCTCAGTCCCTCTCTCTCTCTGGGAGATATCTGAACACGGACTGGTGTCTCTCATTTGCTCTCCATCTCAGGGTGATATCTGATCACTGACTGGTGTCTCAGTCACTGTCTCTCAGGGATATATCTGTACACTGACTCGTGTATCTCAGTCCCTCACTCTCAGGGAGATATCTGTACACTGACTCGTGTATCTCAGTCCCTCTCTCTCAGGGAGATATCTGAACACTGACTGGTGTCTCTCAGTCGCTCTCTCTCAAGGAGATATCTGAACACTAACTGGTGTACACTGACTAGAGTCTCTCAGTCCCTCTCTGTCAGGGAGATATCTGGACATTGACTGGTGTCTCTCAGTCGCTCTCTCTCTCAGGAAGAAATCTGTACACTGAATGGTGTTTCACAGTCGCTCTCTCTCTCAGGGAGATATCTGAAGACTGTCTGGGTTCTCTCAGAACCCCTCTCTCTCTGGGAGATATCTGAACAATGTTGTCTGTCTAATCTTCTCTCCCAGGGAGATGAATGTACACTGACTAGAGTCTCTCAGTCCCTCTCTGTCAGGGAGATATCTGGACACTGACTGGTGTCTCTCTGTCGCACTTTCTCTCAGGAAGAAATCTGTACACTGAATGGTGTTTCAAAGTCGCTCTCTCTCTCAGGGAGATATCTGAACACTGACTGTTGACACTCAGTCCCTCTCTCTCAGGAAGATATCTGGACACTGACTGGTTTCTCTCAGTCGCTCTCTCTCTCAGGGAGATATCTGATCACTGACTGGTGTCTCTCAGTCACTCTCTCTCTCAGGGAGATCTCCGAGACTGACTGGGGTCTCTCCGAACCCCTCTCTCTCTGGGAGATATCCGAAGACTGACTGGTGTCTCTCTGTCTCTCTCTCTTAGGTAGGTATCTGTACAATGACTGGTGTCTCCCAGTCGCTCTCTCTCTCAGGGAGATATCTGAACACTGACTGGTTTCTCTCAGTTGCTCTCTCTCTCAGGGAGATATCTGAACACTGACTGGTGTCTCTCAGTCCCTCTCACTCAGGGATATATCTGAACACTGACTAGTATCTCTCAGTCGCTCTGTCTCAGGGGGATGTCTGAACACAGACTGGTGTCTCTCATTTGCTCTCTCTCTCTCAGGCAGAAATCTGCAAACTGACTGGTGTTTCACAGTCACTCTCTCTCTCTCACGGAGATATCTGTGCACTGACTGGTGACACTCAGTCCTTCTTTCTCAGGGATATATCTGAAGTCTGACTGGGGTCTCTCAGTCCCTCTCTCTGGGAAATATCTGTACACTGACTGGTGTCTCTCAGTCGCCCTCTTTCAGGGAGACATCTGAACACTGAATGGTGTCTCTCGGTCCCTCTCTCTCAGAGAGATATCGGTACACTGACTGGTGTGTCCCAGTCGCTCTATCTTTCAGGGAGATATATGAAAACTGATTGGTTTCTCAGAGTGAAACTCTCTCTCAGGGAGATATCTGTGCACTAACTTGTGTCTCTCAGTCCCTATCTGTCTCAGGGAGATATCTGTACACTGACTGGTGTCTCTCAATCCCTCTCTCTTAGTGACATATCTGAACTCTGACTGGGTTTCTCTCAGTCGCCCTCTCTCTCAGGAAGAAATCTGTACACTGAATGGTGTTTCACAGTCGCTCTCTCTCTCAGGGAGATATCTGAAGACTGTCTGGGTTCTCTCAGAACCCCTCTCTCTCTGGGAGATATCTGAACACTGTTGTCTGTCTAATCTTCTCTCCCAGGGAGATGAATGTACACTGACTAGAGTCTCTCAGTCCCTCTCTGTCAGGGAGATATCTGGACACTGACTGGTGTCTCTCTGTCGCACTTTCTCTCAGGAAGAAATCTGTACACTGAATGGTCTTTCAAAGTCGCTCTCACTCTCAGGGAGATATCTGAACACTGACTGGTGACACTCAGTCCCTCTCTCTCAGGATGATATCTGGACACTGACTGGTTTCTCTCAGTCGCTCTCTCTCTCAGGTAGATATCTGATCACTGACTGGTGTCTCTCAGTCACTCTCTCTCTCAGGGAGATCTCCGAGACTGACTGGGGTCTCTCCGAACCCCTCTCTCTCTGGGTGATATCCGAAGACTCACTGGTGTCTCTCTGTCCCTCTCTGTTAGGTAGGTATCTGTACAATGACTGGTGTCTCCCAGTAGCTCTCTCTCTCAGGGAGATATCTGAACACTGACTGGTTTCTCTCAGTTGCTCTCTCTCTCAGGGAGATATCGGAACACTGACTGATGTATCTCAGTCACTCCCTCTCAGGGAGATATCTGTACACTGACTGGTGTCTCTCAGTCCCTCTTACTCAGGGATATATCTGAACACTGACTAGTATCTCTCAGTCGCTCTGTCTCAGGGGGATATCTGAACACTGACTGGTGTCTCTCAGTCCCTCTCTGTCAGGGAGATGTCTGGACACTGACTGGTGTCTCTCAATCGCGCTCTCTCTCAAGAAGAAATCTGTACACTGACTGGTTTCTCTCAGTCGCTCTCTCTCTCAGGGAGATATCTGAACACTGACTGGTTTCTCTCAGTCGCTGTCTCTCTCAGGGAGATATTTGAACACTGACTGGTGTCTCTCAGTCCCTCTCTGTCAGGGAGATGTCTGGACACTGACTGGTATCTCTCAGTCGTCCTCTCTCTCAAGGAGAAATCTGTACACTGACTGGTGTTTCACAGTCGTTCTGTCTCAGGGACATATCTGAAGACTGACTGGGGTCTCTTAGTCCCTCTCTCTCTCTCTGGGATATATCTGAACCCTGACTGGTGTCTCTCAGTCCCTCTCCCTCAGGGAGATATCTGAACACGGACTGGTGTCTCTCATTTTCTCTCCATCTCAGGGTGATATCTGATCACTGATTGGTGTCTCAGTCACTGTCTCTCAGGGATATATCTGTACACTGACTCGTGTATCTCAGTCCCTCACTCTCAGGGATATATCTGTACACTGACTCGTGAATCTCAGTCCCTCTCTCAGGGAGATATCTGAACACTGACTGGTGTCTCTCAGTCGCTCTCTCTCAAGGAGATATCTGAACACTAACTGGTGTCTCTCAATCCCACTCTCTCAGGGAGATATCTGAACCATGACTCGTTTCTCTCAGTCGCTGTCCCTCTCGGAGATATCTGTGTACTGACTGGTGTCTCTGATTTGCTCTCTCTCAGGGAGATATCTGAACACTGACTGGGGTTTCTCAATCCCTCTCTCTCAGCGAGATATCTGAACTCTGACTGGTTTCTCTCAGTCACCCTCTCTCTCAGGAGATATCTGAAGACAGACTGGTGTCTCTCATTTGCTCTCTCTCTCTCAGGCAGAAATCTGCAAACTGACTGGTGTCTCTCATTTGCTCTCTCTCTCTCAGGCAGAAATCTGCAAACTGACTGGTGTTTCACAGTCACTCTCTCTCTCTCATGGAGATATCTGTGCACTGACTGGTGACACTCAGTCCTTCTTTCTCAGGGAGATATCTGAAGTCTGACTGGGGTCTCTCAGTCCCTCTCTCTGGGAGATATCTGTACACTGACTGGTGTCTCTCAGTCGCTCTCTCTCAAGGAGATATCTGAACACTAACTGGTGTCTCTCAATCCCACTCTGTCAGGGAGATATCTGAACCATGACTCGTTTCTCTCAGTCGCTGTCCCTCTCGGAGATATCTGTGTACTGACTGGTGTCTCTGATTTGCTCTTTCTCAGGGAGATATCTGAACACTGACTGGGGTTTCACAATCCCTCTCTCTCAGCGAGATATCTGAACACTGACTGCTGTCTCTCAGTCGCTCTCTGTCAGTGAGATATCCGTAAACTGACTGGTGTGTCTCAGACCCTCTCTCTTAGGGAGATATATGAACAATGACTCGGCTCTCTGAGTCCCTCTCTCTCAGGGAGATAACTGTACGCTTACTGGTGTCTCTCAGTCCCTCTCTGTCAGGGAGATATCTGAAGCCTGTCTGGGGTCTCTCAGAACCCCTCTCTCTCTGGGAGATATCTGAACACTGGTGTCTGTCTAATCTTCTCTCCCAGGGAGATGAATCTACACTGACTAGAGTCTCTCAGCCCCTCTCTGTCAGGGAGATATCTGGACACTGACTGGTGTCCCTCAGTCGCTCTCTCTCTCAGGAAGAAAGCTGTACACTGACTGGTGTCTCTCAATCCCTCTCTCTCAGGGACATATCTGAACTCTGACTGGTTTCTCTCAGTCGCCCTCTCTCTCAGGGAGATATCTGAAGATAGACTGGTGTCTCTCATTTGCTCTCTCTCTCTCAGGCAGAAATCTGCAAACTGACTGGTGTTTCACAGTCACTCTCTCTCTCTCACGGAGATATCTGTGCACTGACTGGTGACACTCAGTCCTTCTTTCTCAGGGATATATCTGAAGTCTGACTGGGGTCTCTCAGTCCCTCTCTCTGGGAAATATCTGTACACTGACTGGTGTCTCTCAGTCGCCCTCTTTCAGGGAGACATCTGAACACTGAATGGTGTCTCTCGGTCCCTCTCTCTCAGAGAGATATCGGTACACTGACTGGTGTGTCCCAGTCGCTCTATCTTTCAGGGAGATATATGAAAACTGATTGGTTTCTCAGAGTGAAACTCTCTCTCAGGGAGATATCTGTGCACTAACTTGTGTCTCTCAGTCCCTATCTGTCTCAGGGAGATATCTGTACACTGACTGGTGTCTCTCAATCCCTCTCTCTTAGTGACATATCTGAACTCTGACTGGTTTCTCTCAGTCGCCCTCTCTCTCAGGGAGATATCTGAAGACTGTCTGGTGTCTCTCATTTGCTCTCTCTCTCAGGGTGATATCTGATCACTGACTGGTGTCTCGGTCACTGTCGCTCTCAGGGAGATATCTGAACACTGACTGGTGTCTCTCAATCCCTCTCTCTCAGGGAGATATCTGTACATTGACTGGTGTCCCTCAGTCCTTCTCTCTCAGGGAGATATCTGATCACTGACTGGTGTCTCTCAGTCACTCTCTCTCTCAGGGAGATCTCCGAGACTGACTGGGGTCTCTCAGAACCCCTCTCTCTCTGGGAGATATCCGAACACTGACTGGTGTCTCTCTGTCCCTCTCTCTCAGGGAGATATCTGTACAATGACTGGTGTCTCCCAGTCACTCTCTCTCTCAGGGAGATATCTGAACACTGACTGGTTTCTCTCAGTTGCTCTCTATCTCAGGGAGATATCTGAACACTGACTGATGTATCTCAGTCACTCCCTCTCAGGGAGATATCTGTACACTGACTGGTGTCTCTCTAACCCTCTCTCTCAGGGAGATATCTGAACACTGACTGGTGTCTCTCAGTCCCTCTCACTCAGGGATATATCTGAACACTGACTAGTATCTCTCAGTCGCTCTGTCTCAGGGGGATATCTGTACACTGACTGGTGTGTCTCAGTCCCTCCCTCTGAGGGATATATCTGAACACTGACTGGTGTCTCTCAGTCCCTCTTACTCAGGGATATATCTGAACACTGACTAGTATCTCTCAGTCGCTCTGTCTCAGGGGGATATCTGAACACTGACTGGTGTCTCTCAGTCCCTCTCTGTCAGGGAGATGTCTGGACACTGACTGGTGTCTCTCAATCGCGCTCTCTCTCAAGAAGAAATCTGTACACTGACTGGTTTCTCTCAGTCGCTCTCTCTCTCAGGGAGATATCTGAACACTGACTGGTTTCTCTCAGTCGCTGTCTCTCTCAGGGAGATATTTGAACACTGACTGGTGTCTCTCAGTCCCTCTCTGTCAGGGAGATGTCTGGACACTGACTGGTATCTCTCAGTCGTCCTCTCTCTCAAGGAGAAATCTGTACACTGACTGGTGTTTCACAGTCGTTCTGTCTCAGGGACATATCTGAAGACTGACTGGGGTCTCTTAGTCCCTCTCTCTCTCTCTGGGATATATCTGAACCCTGACTGGTGTCTCTCAGTCCCTCTCCCTCAGGGAGATATCTGAACACGGACTGGTGTCTCTCATTTTCTCTCCATCTCAGGGTGATATCTGATCACTGATTGGTGTCTCAGTCACTGTCTCTCAGGGATATATCTGTACACTGACTCGTGTATCTCAGTCCCTCACTCTCAGGGATATATCTGTACACTGACTCGTGAATCTCAGTCCCTCTCTCAGGGAGATATCTGAACACTGACTGGTGTCTCTCAGTCGCTCTCTCTCAAGGAGATATCTGAACACTAACTGGTGTCTCTCAATCCCACTCTCTCAGGGAGATATCTGAACCATGACTCGTTTCTCTCAGTCGCTGTCCCTCTCGGAGATATCTGTGTACTGACTGGTGTCTCTGATTTGCTCTCTCTCAGGGAGATATCTGAACACTGACTGGGGTTTCTCAATCCCTCTCTCTCAGCGAGATATCTGAACTCTGACTGGTTTCTCTCAGTCACCCTCTCTCTCAGGAGATATCTGAAGACAGACTGGTGTCTCTCATTTGCTCTCTCTCTCTCAGGCAGAAATCTGCAAACTGACTGGTGTCTCTCATTTGCTCTCTCTCTCTCAGGCAGAAATCTGCAAACTGACTGGTGTTTCACAGTCACTCTCTCTCTCTCTCATGGAGATATCTGTGCACTGACTGGTGACACTCAGTCCTTCTTTCTCAGGGAGATATCTGAAGTCTGACTGGGGTCTCTCAGTCCCTCTCTCTGGGAGATATCTGTACACTGACTGGTGTCTCTCAGTCGCTCTCTCTCAAGGAGATATCTGAACACTAACTGGTGTCTCTCAATCCCACTCTGTCAGGGAGATATCTGAACCATGACTCATTTCTCTCAGTCGCTGTCCCTCTCGGAGATATCTGTGTACTGACTGGTGTCTCTGATTTGCTCTTTCTCAGGGAGATATCTGAACACTGACTGGGGTTTCACAATCCCTCTCTCTCAGCGAGATATCTGAACACTGACTGCTGTCTCTCAGTCGCTCTCTGTCAGTGAGATATCCGTAAACTGACTGGTGTGTCTCAGACCCTCTCTCTTAGGGAGATATATGAACAATGACTCGGCTCTCTGAGTCCCTCTCTCTCAGGGAGATAACTGTACGCTTACTGGTGTCTCTCAGTCCCTCTCTGTCAGGGAGATATCTGAAGCCTGTCTGGGGTCTCTCAGAACCCCTCTCTCTCTGGGAGATATCTGAACACTGGTGTCTGTCTAATCTTCTCTCCCAGGGAGATGAATCTACACTGACTAGAGTCTCTCAGCCCCTCTCTGTCAGGGAGATATCTGGACACTGACTGGTGTCTCTCATTCGCTCTCTCTCTCAGGAGGAAATCTGTACACTGACTGGTGTCTCTCACTCCCTCTCTCTCAGGGACATATCTGAACTCTGACTGGTTTCTCTCAGTCGCCCTCTCTCTCAGGGAGATATCTGAAGACAGACTGGTGTCTCTCATTTGCTCTCTCTCTCTCAGGCAGAAATCTGCAAACTGACTGGTGTTTCACAGTCACTCTCTCTCTCTCATGGAGATATCTGTGCACTGACTGGTGACACTCAGTCCTTCTTTCTCAGGGAGATATCTGAAGTCTGACTGGGGTCTCTCAGTCCCTCTCTCTGGGAGATATCTGTACACTGACTGGTGTCTCTCAGTCGCCCTCTTTCAGGGAGATATCTGAACACTGAATGGTGTCTCTCGGTCCCTCTCTCTCAGAGAGATATCTGTACACTGACTGGTGTGTCCCAGTCGCTCTATCTTTCAGGGAGATATATGAAAACTGATTGGTTTCTCAAAGTGAAACTCTCTCTCAGGGAGATATCTGTGCACTAACTTGTGTCTCTCAGTCCCTATCTCTCTCAGGGAGATATCTGTACACTGACTGGTGTCTCTCAATCCCTCTCTCTTAGTGACATATCTGAACTCTGACTGGTTTCTCTCAGTCGCCCTCTCTCTCAGGGAGATATCTGAAGACTGACTGGTGTCTCTCATTTGCTCTCTCTCTCAGGGTGATATCTGATCACTGACTGGTGTCTCAGTCACTGTCGCTCTCAGGGAGATATCTGATCACTGACTGGTGTCTCTCAGTCACTCTCTCTCTCAGGGAGATCTCCGAGACTGACTGGGGTCTCGCAGAACCCCTCTCTCTCTGGGAGATATCCGAACACTGACTGGTGTCTCTCTGTCCCTCTCTCTCAGGGATATATCTGTACAATGACAGGTGTCTCCCAGTCGCTCTCTCTCTCAGGGAGATATCTGAACACTGACTGATGTATCTCAGTCACTCCCTCTCAGGGAGATATCTGTACACTGACTGGTGTCTCTCTAACCCTCTCTATCAGGGAGATATCTGAACACTGACTGGTGTCTCTCAGTCCCTCTCACTCAGGGATATATCTGAATACTGACTAGTATCTCTCAATCGCTCACTCTCACGGGGATATCTGTACACTGACTGGTGTCTCTCAGTCGCCCTCTCTCTGAGGGAGATATGTGAAGACTGACTGGTGTCTCTCATTTGCTCTCTCTCTCAGGGTGATATCTGATCACTGACTGGTGTCTCTCTGTCCCTGTTTCTCAGGGAGATATCTGAACACTGACTGGTGTCTCTCAGTCGTTCTCTGTCAGGGAGATATCTGTACGCTTATTGGTGTCTCTCAATCCCTCTCTCTCAGGGAGATATCTGTACATTGACTGGTGTCTCTCAGTCCTTCTCTCTAAGGGAGATATCTGAACACTGACTGGTGTCTCTCTGACGCCCTCTCTCGCAGGGAGATATATGTACACTGACTGATGTTTCACTGTCGCTCTCTCTCTCAGGGAGATATCTGAACACTGACTGGTGACACTCAGTCCCTCTCTCTCAGGGAGATATCTGAACACTGAGTGGTGTCTCTCAGTCACTCTCTCTCTCAGAGAGATGTCTGAGACTGACTGGGGTCT